>NC_090831.1:86321437-86930668 GCF_028021215.1 Eschrichtius robustus
TGGTTTCCTCCATCCTATTGTCCTTCCCCACTCTTTTCCTTCATGCCACACATGATATGCCCCTCACCATCCTTCTCTTTAGTTGTACCGGAACAACAATTCAACTGCAGTAGCTGTTGAGCAATCAGAGACTGTCTTTTCCTTCATCTTCCCAGAAAGAGGCCATCATTGTTCCAAGTAGCAGGAACTCAGAAGTGGAAGGGACCTGTTATTTTGCCTGGGGGAGGTAGCACTGCCAAAACTCTGGAGTGATTGATGCGTCATGATGAGGCAGATGATGGAACAGTCAACCCTGGATTGGCTCCTCTTCTGGGGGATGAGGAGTCCTCGGTTTGGGGAGGAACTCAAGACTATAACAGAGTTCCAGGGGAATAGAATTTCTGCATCAAAATGTACTAAGAGGTACAAATCTCACATCTTAAAGGAACAAGTTCTTGTTTTGTTCTAATTTGATCTTCAGTCTTTGAGGCTGAGACAAATCTGTTGAACAGAGCCCCCTTGTGGAGAGTCACAATATACAGCTTTATATTAAAGGCTCTGAGAAGTTCCGCAGCAAGGAAGCCTGTTTCTTTCATACTGCTCTTCCTAATATTATTGTCATAGAACTCTGTTTTTCATATTTTACTATGTACTTCCTGGAAAACTAGTGTTCTACAAACTACTCTTTGGGAAGCACTGCTCTAAGAATTTTATAACTTCAAAACCTCTCCTGCTTTAAAAAAAAAAATCTTGTAGAATTCCCTGGCGGTCCAGTGGTTAAGACTCGGCACTTTCACTGATGTGGGCCCGGGTTCAATCCCTGGTTGGGGAACTAAGATCCCACAAGCCATGCGGTGTCGCCAAAAAAAAGCAATCTGTGTTCCCCTGGTGATTAATAATAATGTTTTGGAAAAGTTAGAAAGGCTTGTGTTTTTTTTCTCTTTCTTTAGAAATAACAAGAAAAAAATGGATGCATTAATTAGCATATGCTAACCACTAAAAAAACAACTCCTTAAATCTCAGTGATCTTAAACTATAAAGACTATTCCACAGTCTAAAGCAGTTAGTGGGGAGCTCAGCTCCATGCAGTCATTCAGGCATCCATACTCCTCCTGCTCTGTGGCTTTGCCATCTTCAGAATGGGACTTTGAGGTCCTCTGATGTGGTCCAGCTGTAGGTGAAGGAAGAGAGAAAGAAAGCAGAAGACATATGCTCTTAACTTCCTGGGTCTAGAAGTGACGTAGCCCATTCTGCTCACGTTCCATGGGTGAGATCAGTCCCGTGCCCCACCTAGATACACATGTGCTAGGAAAGGTGGCTTAGCCATGTGCCTAGAAAAATGAAACATACATGGTGAACATCTAATTCATCTCTGTCTCTGTGAGAAAGAAAAAATAGTGAGTTTAGCTATCTGAATCCTATTCTGATGCTAATCTTGGTGGAAGAGCAGAAGGAAGAGACCCAAGAGATGGAGAAGGTGGTGGACGCTACTGAGAATTAGAGACAGGCAAGAGTCTGTGGAGCCTGCAGCAAAGAGAAAGGGATATCTGAGAGCTACCTATAGGATAAAGAGCCAAAGAATCCATGATCTCCATGAATAGAGAATACCACCTTGAGGCCCTGAATGCTGTTAAAGAAGCATGGAAAAAGAAGGAAGAAGGGCATAGGCAAGCACAAATTCCAGGAAGGATGTCAGGGTAGTAGCTATCCATGCTACTTCTGTACTGGGGAATTGCTCTCATTTTATTTATAGAATATCTAAAGAAGAGACATTTCTTGGAAAGGAAATGAAAGTATTTCTTTTGAAGCAGGCACGAGCCTGGGAAGAGTTTTATTTTACTTTTCTTAGCTTTACTTTTGTAAGGTATTTTTTTCCCCCTCTAGCACAGTGTCTCTCAACCTGTGTGCCACCAGTGGTGCCCTGAGATAATGGTCTTCTCATGCCTTAAGGAATGGGACAGGTGGGGATAGAACCCTCAGTATCTCCTTGGCCTCTGAGCATCTCCTCCATTCACTGCAGTGAATCATACCAACACCATCATTTTCAATGCTCACCTTGATGTGGAAAATCCTGAGAAGTAGCCCATTAGCTCAGTATCAGTGACTGCTAAGGCGATGGTTGGCACCAAACAAGGTGAGCCACAATCAACCCATAGGTTGTGATATCTTATTTATCTACACCCTGCATTGCATAAATGCCTGCCAAACAAGATGCAATCCAATGTGAAATAGTTGAAGAAAATATGACAAAGGGAAAATCAGGGTTGGAAAGATAAGATGGAGCCAAGAGAGAAGTTGGTACACAAATAGACATTGCTTGGAAGGAAACTGGCTCAGAACTTTCTAGCTGCCAATGCCAAAAAACAAAAACAAAAAACAACACAGTCAATTGCACATTCCCCAGTATCAATAAGATAAAAATAAATTGGATGTTCAAGAGGAAATATAGCTATTCCTAGTACTAAAATGTGTCCTAAAAAAAGACATTATTTTCATAATGACCCTTCACAACATTCTTAGTGTGAATACAAACACATGTGTGGGACTTTTCTTTATAGTGTCCTCCCATGTACGTTCAAGGCAATACTCCAAGTTTCAGGCTGAAAAAAGCAGTTTGGGTGGGAAGGGTTAAGGTTGGGCCAGGAATGCATCCATACAAGAAGATGTTCGACATCACTGGGAATCCAGAAAGTGCAAATGAAAATGCACAGCCACTTTCCAGCTATCACATTGGCAAAGGTCATAAAGAATTCAAAAGAATAATAATGCCTCATACCTGTGAGGGTATGTAGAAACTGGCACTTTTTATATTACTAAATTGATATTACCTTCTTGCACAGCTATTAGGAAATATGAAAACACATCAAGACATGTATAGCCTTGAGGAAGACTCTTTCTAGGAAATTCACTGAAGGAAGTAATCATGGGTGTGCCCAAAGATGTCGCTACAAAGATGTTCATTGCTGTATTGTTTCTAATATCTAAAAATGACAAAATAGGAGATTAAACAAATCGGAGTTTGCTCATAAAATGGGATGGGCATTAAAAATCATACTGAAGAAAACATTTTTCAAATAAATCATATTGGATGATTTTTCTTGATGTGGAAATATGTTTGTAATTAAGTAGGTGAGATAAACATATTACCTTATAGTATGTACAGTATAATCACATTTTCTTAAAAGAAAAGAAAACATGCATACATGTACACACACACACACACACACCCTAAAATATAAATAGTGGTTTTCTTCTTAGGGTGATATTTTGAGTGATACTTCTTTTGAGTATACATTTTTCCCCCATTTTCTCTGTTTCTTTTTCCTTGTTTTTATTTTCTAAATTTCCTACACCAAGAAATAAAACTCCCTTTTAAAAATGGAGGTGGGGGATAATCATTTTTACACCATTCAGATTCTTGTTTTTTTTAATTTTAATTTTTAAATTGTATTTATTTTTGGCTGTGTTAGGTCTTTTTTTTTTTTAAATTTAATTTTATTTATTTATTTATTTTTTGGCTGTGTTGGGTCTTCGTTTCTGTGCGAGGGCTTTCTCTAGTTGGGGCAAGCGGGGGCCACTCTTCATCGCGGTGCGCGGGCCTCTTACTATCGTGGCCTCTCTTGTTGTAGAGCACAGGCTCCAGACGCGCAGGCTCAGTAGTTGTGGCACACGGGCTTAGTTGCTCCGCGGCATGTGGGATCTTCCCAGACCAGGGCTCGAACCCGTGTCCCCTGCATTGGCAGGCAGACTCTCAACCACTGCGCCACCAGGGAAGCCCTGTGTTAGGTCTTCGTTGCTGTGAGCGGGCTTTCTCTAGTTGTGGCGAGCGGGGGCTACTCTTTGTTGTGGTACGCGGGCTTCTTATTGCGGTGGCTTCTCTTGTTGCGGAGCACAGGATCTAGGTGTGCAGGCTTCAGTAGTTGTGGCGCGTAGGCTCAGTAGTTGTGGCTCGTGGGCTCTAGAGCACAGGCTCAGTAGTTGTGGCACACGGGCTTAGTTGCTCTGCGGTGTGTGGGATCTTCCCGGACCAGGGCTCGAATCCGTGTCCCTTGCATTGGCAGGTGGATTCTTAACCACTGTGCCACCAGGGAAGTCCCTCAGATTCTTGTTTTGAATAATAGTAGAGAGCAGAGAGGCAAATTGTATATATTATGCTATACCCTTTGGGTAAGAGATGTGAACATTCTCCCCAAAAGTGCCTCCCACATTATTATTTAATGCCACCACCTCTGTAGTAAATTGTGGTAGAATTTTCTACCTAGGTTAATATATCTGCTTACCAAACAAATGGCTAACAAGGCATTAGCCCATCCAACCTCCTCCTAGTCCCTTGACGATGTCATCTTTTGCTGCCGAATCCAACTGCAGCTGCTCACTCCCATGGTCACACCTTGGTCATTGCCATCTCCAGGAACTTCCCCACAGAAATCAAATGTCTCACTCTCTAGCTTAGCCTCTTGTCCTTTCCAGTTCTTCATTCAACATTCCCTGCTTTTCATCTCTTCTTAGAATTAATTGAGACCTCCAGTCCTTTGACCAGCCCACCCATACAAGTAATACCTTTATTTCCTTGTTGTTCAATCCAGATTTCATAAAACAACTCTCTTGCATATGAAACAAGTTCTTACGCAGTTCTTTCTTTCCAAAATGGAATTCGTGCAATTCCAACCTAGGATCAACCTAACATCCACCTTCTCCTGGCATCTGAAAATCACCAGAGGAAATTTACACAATTGGGTAACTTAATAACATCATATATTTTGGAACAACTATGCTAATTGGGATCTCAATGGAGTGCAGTGAACCTGCTTCATTTTCCTGGAGAGCACTCTCTCCCCTCCCCCATCATGGCAATTCCATTCCTTCTAAATTCTCTTTAAGCCTTGCTTCCGTTGTAACCGGTCCTCAATTTCAGCCTCATAGTGGAGGCTCTGGGGCAGCGTCTCACCATGTTTCCTTCTCTATCAGCATTTGTTTTCCTGGACATTAAAAACACAAAACCAAAACAAGGTCAAAAAGAAAAAGAAGAAGGTAAAAGAGAGGAGGAGGAAGAAGAAAATGAGAAAGAAAGGGATGAAGAAACTCTCCTAAAATAAAAGGAAACTAGAAAGTTACAGGAGAATAAAACTAAAATATTTCCATCAAGGTGATGGGAAAAAAATGTAAAGGAAAAGGAATAGAGTATTAGTTAAAAATCAATTAAAATCTTTGTAAGATAAAGTCCATGAGATAAAATGGGTAATATTTAAAGATAAAAGGCTTGAAGCTAATGAGATAAAAGGTTAAAAACATAAAAGAAGAAGGTGTAAAATGCTAAGATAAAAGGCTCATGAGATGAAAAGCAAAAAATGTAAAAGTTGATGGGATTAGGAATTAAGTTCAAGAATTCAGGACTAAAAAGACTAGGCTGAAAATATGAAAACTCTAAGACTTCAGAAGTTCTTCAGAATTGAGTGCTTAGGGAATAATAGGTTTCCTGGTGGCTCCCCCAGATTTTCTGGTGGCTACTGTGAGAGCTGGCACCTGGAACCTCCCACTGCCCAGCAGCAATGACGTCAGTGGGTGGTTTCTCCACCCCTAAAGATTCTGCACCCAATTCCAACGTGGCGGGGGGAGGGGGGGGGCAGCCCCAGATGTCCAGATGTCTTCAACCCCAGCTGAGTATCCTACAATTCAACTCGATTCTGACACTATCTACACCCAGAGATAGTGTCAGATTCCACAGATTTAGGGTTCAATCCAACACAACTGCTCTCCCCCTCCCCCCTCCCCCCCAATTCAGATGCCATTAGCAAGTCCAAGCAGCCTGTGCTTCTGACCAACAGGCTATAGATAGGAGCTTCCAATGACCAGCTCCTTGGGTTCAATTAATTGGCTACAGTGGCTCACAGAACTCAGAGAAACATTTCAGTCACTAGATTACCAGCTTATTATAAAAGGATATGACTTAGGAACAGCCAGATAGAAGAGATGCACAGGGCTAGGCATGTGGGAAGAGGTTTCAAGCTTCCATGCCCTCTCTTAGAGCGCCACTATCTCTGCATCTCCACGTGTTCACCAGCCCTGAACTTCCCTGAACCCTCTCTGCTTAGGTTTTTTTTGGAGGCTCCATTATATAAGCATGATTGATTAAATCACTGGCCACTGGTGATCGTCCATTCAACCTCCAGCGCTTCTTCCCTCCCTGAAGGTAAGTGGGGGTGGGACTGAAAGTTCCAACCCTCGAATCACTTGGTTGGTTCTCCTGGCAACCAGCCCCCATCCTTCTTTTTGTCCAAAAGTCGCCCCATTAAAATTGCAAAAGACACCTTCAATGCTCCCATCACTTAGGAAATTCCAATGGTTTTAGGAGCTTTGTGCCAGAAATGAGGAGGAAGCCAAATATGTATATTTCTTATTATAAATCACAATATCACAGCCTCCATCATTGGCATTCGGTTTGGATTTAAGACCCTAAGTTGTCCTTGCATGCTCTTCGTAGCTCCCAGCTCTTAGGGCACATCTCAGGCTCCTCAGCTTAGCCTTCGAGACCCAGCAGGTGTACTGCATAGTCTACGTCTTCAGGCCTGGAAGTTGAACCACCTGATCAGGGCATGCTGTACCCTCATGCCTCTTTGCCTCTATGCTTTCCAATCCCTTTGCCTGGAATGCCATTCTTCCCTTCTGTTGCCTGGGTAGGTTTTACCTGTTTTATAAAACAGCTCAAGAGTTATTTCCCCTGAGAAGCTTTTTCTGAATCTCACCACAGTGTGCCCTCCCATCCCCAGTTTGGTTTGGTCTTCAACCCCACTGTAGAATAATTGTGGATTTGCTTATCTGCCTTCCTCATGAGACCAAAAGTGGGGCACCGCTGACTATTATGAAATAAATAATAATAATAATGATAAGACACTACCCATCCATTTTCTCATTAGATTCTCCACAGCCCTGCAAGGTAGGCCCTGATAGCCACATTCTACAGATTAAGAAACAAAAACTTAGTCATTTATTTCTTTGACAAAACTTTATTGACTTCCTACTATGTGCCAGGCTTAGAGGGGTTAAATAACTTGCCCACGGTCACCCATTTAGAAAGTTGCAGACACCATTTATTGAACTCAGGCCTCTCAAATTCCAAGCCTACGCTCTCACTACTTTGTTTTTTTCTTCTCAGCACAGAGTAGGTGCTCACTAAATGTTTGTTGAAAAAAACAAAAGAATGAATGGATGCAAGCTCTTCATGTAATATGCAAATGAGAGTAAAGGCCTTGGGAATCCATTTCTGCTTTCTCTTTTTTTTTTTTTTTAAATTTTATTTATTTATTTATGTCTGCGTTGGGTCTTTGTTGCTGTGCGTGGACTTTTTCTAGTTGCGGCAAGCGGGGGCTACTCTTCGTTGCGGTGCTCGGGCTTCTCATTGCAGTGGCTTCTCTTGTTGCAGAGCACTCTAGGCACGCGGGCTTCAGTAGTTGTGGCTCACGGGCTCTAGAGCGCAGGCTCAGTAGTTGTGGTGCACAGGCTTAGTTGCTCCGCGGCATGTGGGATCTTCCTGGACCAGGGCTCGAACCCGTGTCCCCTGCATTGGCAGGCAGATTCTTAACCACTGCGCCACCAGAGAAACCCCATTTCTGCTTTCTTGATTCGCCTCCTCTGACACTTGGCTGTGATATCACTATTTGGTGAGTATCTCCAAATAAGGTGCTGCTGAATACGTGTGGAGCGAGTTAGAAAGATGCCAAAGGTAAACACACAAGTTGCAATAAAGCTTTCCTGAGAATCTTCCTTTGAGAAGGCAAACAGGACAGGGACTCTCAAGTTTTCAAGTCTGAGATTTCTAGGATTCATTTTTATGGTTTGGGAGTGGAATGTATGGTTTAAGCAAACACAATTAAATCCAAATTACCCATGGCCGAGCAGCTACTTGATGTCTTTTGGTGTGGGGAAAAGTTGGGCTTTTAGGGCTAGAATATATCTAAAGAAAAGGTATGCAACGGCTTTGTCCTTTTCCTTTTTGTAAATGTTCATTTAAAACATGCCAAATTCCCGAGGAGGTTGCCGTTTTATTTGTTTATTTTTTTGATTTGTTAGTATCACAGAGCATGAAACCTTATTTAAAAATCACTGTTCTTTCTTAAGAAAGATGCCCAAGATTTGCGTTCTCAGAGTCTAAGTCCAGAAACCATATACAGCTTTTGCCTCTTTGGGGCACCTCTGTGTTCCTTAAAATATGCCGGTGTTTTTCCTGCTAAAGATTCTTCAGAGACAGAGTGCAGGCAATTTGCTGTGACTCGTAATGAGTTGATTTACATGGAGATTGTTTTAAATGCAGTGTATCCCTTGGTATGTAGTATACATGTTAGTGTGTCATCTCCATATGGTTGGTGCAGACCATATGAATAAAGTACCAGATGGAAATCATCGTTCAAATTATTCCTTTCCCATCACCTAAATGCAAACAGCAAAATGGGAAGCCATTTTCCATAGCTTCCATAATAATAATAATAATAGTAGTAATAATAATAATAATAACAATAATAGCGTTAAAAATCCTGGCAGATACCTTCAGAGGGTATGGTATTATAATGACCGTAACTGCTATAATGGGACTCTTTTACAGATGGCAGCCGAGGCAGATCAAACCCTTCATTAGTCCTTCTAAAAACTGTAATATACTTTCTCTTCTTTATGGTTCAGAACACAAAAGGCCCTTTGTGCCTTTAGAAACTTAGCTGCAATTTCAACTAAAAAGAGAAGCACATTAGCTGCTTTTATGCATGAGCCATATCATCAGCATAAAAATGAATTTGTAATATTTTGCCACATGTGATGTATTATTGCTGGGCTATGTAAACAATACTGGGCCTGAAATTGAGCCTTGGGGACTCCCTTTACAACTGACAAATTGAGAAACAAGGCCATCAACTCTCACACATTGCATCCGGTGAGTAAATAACTCAGCCAAGATCCATTTCCAGCCCAGTCTGAGATAATCTCTGTCCTGTAATAATAAATCATATTCAAGGGCGTCAGATGCCCCAGGCAAATCTATAAACCTGTAAACACTGCTATGCTACACAATTTTGATCTCTTTCAAAAGCTCAAGCCAAATCATTCATGGGTTTAATCTCAGCATTGGTCATAATTACATTCACAGCTCCTGTCTGCCCATCAAAAACAGCAGGGTTGCTCTTTGGAAATAGATCAAGGTAGCAGCCGTCTCTCTTTGTTGATTCTTTGGTTTTCCCTTCTCCTGGATTCAGCAAAAGCTAGTATCTGCACTGAGAAACAGGTCACGGAGACACCCGGGGACAAGCTCTATTGCAGAGGAAGGAAGCAGAAAAAGATTGTATGGTAAAATGGAATTGCTGAGGCAAATGATTCTCTGTCACAGGACCTGAAACAGAAGTTTTAGCCAGAAACGGCCTGGAGGATGGCAAGTCTGCTCAGTTCTGTCTCCAGATTGCTTTCCTTCACTTTGCTTTAGTAGCATATGTCCCTGGTGTCATAGGTTTAACTGTCTGTTTAGTGCCTACGTTGTGTACAACAGGACAGTTAACCCTCGACCGTATAGGGTCAAAGCTGAGCCATGAAACTTAATGTTTGGGATTTCTCAGTCTGTATTTAGTTCTTTAACTTAGCCTAAAATTCACAATGCGTGCCTCTTCTCATGAGCTTCACACTCATGAGCTCAAGAACCAAAGCTGGGGAGACCAGCAGGGAATACTAAGGGAGGATTTAGAGTTCTAGGTAAGATGCAGAATCCTTTTATGGTTCATACTGGCAGGAGAGGGAATTTGCATTTGTGAAACACATAAAATTCCAGGTACTGTGCTGACAGTTTGGAAATGTTCTCTCATTTACTCCTCACAGTAATCCTGTGGTGGATGATATAATCCTTGTTTAAGAGAGAACAAAACCAAGACCCAGAGAGGCAAAGTAACTTGCCCAAACACAGAGAGCTAGTTGAGGCACAGGGCTGGGATCTGAAATGCTCTTTCTCCTATGCCTTACTCCCTCCCAAGAGTGATAACTTAAATTTATGTGACCTCTTTGGGTTTTTTTTGTTTTTTAAAATTATTTATTTATTTATATATTTATTTATGGCTGTGTTGGGTGTTCGTTTCTGTGCGAGGGCTTTCTCTAGTTGCAGCAAGCGTGGGCCACTCTTCATTGCGGTGCGCTGGCCTCTCACTGTAGCGGCCTCTCTTGTTGCGGAGCACAGGCTCCAGACACGCAAGCTCAGTAGTTGTGGCTCACGGGCCCAGTTGCTCCGCGGCATGTGGGATCTTCCCAGACCAGGGCTCGAACCCATGTCCCCTGCATTGGCAGGCAGATTCTCAACCACTGCGCCACCAGGGAAGCCCGACCTCTTTGTTTTTTAAGGCTGGGTAGGCAAATAGGAGTTATGCCAAATTCGGCCGATTAGTAGTAGAGCCTGGAATGCTGCGTTGAGAAAGATTCTTACTGGGAAAGAGCCTGTGATTGATTAATGATGTCTGGCATGTATGCTGCGGGGAGAGCAGCCACACACAGGCTAAGCATATGCTGGCCTTCCCCTCAGGTTACTAGGAGAGATAGTTCATCTTTTGGTAAAATTGTGCCTGTGTGAACTTTGCTTTGAGTAGTAATGTATATCCTGTACATACATCCTGCATCAAGTATCCTGATGTGTATAAGTTGGTAGCAAGGTATTGTTCTTGTCCTGTTGGGAAGAAACTTCCACAGAAAGAATGCCTCCCAATTGCTACTCTGGAAACTATCAAGTTGTGGTCAACCAGTGTTTCAGGGGCTCATATTCTTCGAAGTAGAACACACCTGAAGGCACCCAGGAAATACCTAGGCTATCACACCCTGAAAGCATCCTATTTAGAGGAGAATTATTTCGCATCTTCTAGTTGAGTTGGAGAAAAAGTGGTAAGTGAATGCAGCCTAAATAAATTATTACAACGAAAACTCCTCCAGACATTAGGTGGCGCTATAATCTATTACCCTTAATTTATAAAAGCTTTATGGCTTGCTTGCTGGCTACTCTGTTTCCTTTTCACACTCACTTAGTTCTTTGCCCCACTTTGCCAACCATCCTCAAGACAAACCAACCACCCAGTGGTCCAATGAACAAACATCTCCACCAAGTACCCTTTTTTTACATTATTTTTTTCCTTGTAGACCCTATATTTCAAAGCTTTGGTCTAGCAAACAGACTTCAATTAATACTAGAAATTAATTTTTGGATTTTCATTCATTAAAGACTGCCTATCAGAGCTTCTGCTCAGAATATGACAACAAGTGTTACCAGATGAGTTGTGTTTCTCTAGCTAAAAATCAAAGAAATTTAGTGTTTTAGATAGTGTGCTTGTAAAGTCTTATCATGGGTACACATACAGATTCTACTGGGCTTTTTGAAGTAATGGAAATTGTTCACTAATTCTCATTACTGCCTTTGAAGACTTTTATCATTAATTCCTGGGTGCTGGATAGAAATTTTGTAAATACGGGATGGTGATGCTGGCTCCCTAAAAGCAATACCTGCTGATTCTCTTTGTTGGCCAAATTTGATCATAGCTTCTAGCTCCTTGCTCAGGATAAAATTCTCTATTTCAGATGCTAACTTGTACATGAATAACATCTTTAATTCTAGGGTCTTAGGACTCGCCTGGAAGACGAGGCCACATTTAGTTTAAATTAAATCACTAAAGTTCTTGTATGATTAGTTGCTAATAGTAAAAGAGACTAGAACTCAGGACATTAGGGACCACTCACAATTTTAACAATTAGACCACACTTCCTCCCAGATACAATTTTTAAGTCCTTCAGATAAAAATAAACAGGTTTTCCGGCTGCAAGATTTCAGCTTTTGTTTCATTCCCAGTTAGCCTGGAACCCAGCCGTCCAGATGCGTCAGAGAGAGGGAAAGATGGTAAGACCAAATGTTGCTCAAAACCTTGGAGACAAGTTTGTTCCAGCATGAACTGGAGTTTTACTAGATTAGGGATGAATACAAGCCGCTTCCCTCAATTCCTCTGCATTATTTCCCACTGCCTAGTGAGCACTATAACTCAAGGGCCAATGTCACACATGCCTTAGAAATCAAAATTCACAAATTCAATTACAAAGCATGCTTATTATTTGGTTTCTTCCACTGACAGAGGGAAGGATCTTCCAACTGGACTAAGCTTAATAGAAGTGAGAGTTCTATGGCAAAAGCAATTCGCAGCCTGTCTTTGCTTTATAAGCTAATCAAGCTGATCCTAACAGTCACCTAATCACATTTACCAACCCCACCCTCCATGCAACTCCGGCCTTAACTAAACATCTTCCTAACAATGTGCCCCAAATGGTTTCAGATGGACTCACACCAGAGCAGATGGGAGAGGTGATTTAAATTCTTTTTCTGAAAAGAATGAAACTGGGACTTAAGTGTAAACATCATCAAGAAAATTGGAGGAGACCTTTGAAATTATCACTTGCCATGATTTAATCAGGACAATGAGATCACCAACCTAATGAGAGTCTTTCACCAAGACTTTACTGAGAGGGTGCAGGAAGCCACTGAGGAGAGAGCCCGCAGTGGGATTTTTTTCAGAGCCTGGTTCATCGTATTCTCAGTGTATACATTTTAAAGAATTCAGGAGGAGAGCAAAGTGCAACTATGTCTGAAGAACCACCCAGGAAGTCCAGAGGCTGTTGATGCCTCAGTCAATGCAGACCCAGAATAAATGTTCAGATTTCAGAGGCATCAAATTTGTGATCAACTGAGATTCAGAAAATGAAGAGTGTGTGAATCAGTGAAAGTTGGTAATCTCAAAAAGGAAAGGAGGACCTCAGCTCCCCAGAATGGTACCAGATATGGCTGAGATGCAGACAGGTGTCTGCCAGCTGTCATTCAGGCATAATCCCAGCTGGGAGCCCCATCCTGGTGTAGAAATTAGGAACACTGAATTGCACCTCTGTGACTTTCCCTGGGGCTGTGTCTGGCCTGGATATAAAGATATTTGGAGGAGACCATAAATCAAGCCCATGACCCTGGCTTCAGTCCAGTTCCTTTCACCTCCCTAAATCAGGTCTCAGAGCGACTTGAGCTTAAGGCAGGGGAAGATAATTCTTCTGACTGTGGAAAGTATTAGACAATGACAAACATTAGATGACAAAGATTGGTTGTAAAATCTCTCTAAGAATTAGGAAAAGAGTTATTTAGACCAGTTCTCTGTCTGCCGATTATGGTATAGATATAATGAGCCCTATAATCCTCAGTTTCTTCATCTTTAAAATGGGGACTATGGTAGTAGCTACCTCGACTGGTGGTTGTGAGGATAAAATGAGTTATGTAGGTAATGCACCAAGCCACCTTGTTGTAAGTGATCCCTAAATGATAGATTATGGAGAGAGGTTTTTCCTTCCTATCCTAGAAGTGAGAGATTCCAGCTGATTGTTATTGAGCTCGAGAAGACTCTCTTTCTCATGTTCTCTCTCACTCTGTCTACACACACACACACACACACACACACACACACACACACACACGCCGACAGGTATTAAGGAAAGTGTTCCTTGAAAGCTGTGGTGCTTAATCTTTTAGGGCTTGGTGAGAGCTGCACTCCCTCTGCTTGGACAGCCACTAGGTTTAGATTGATCTTTAAAGGGTTGAATGATGGAAAGTGAAATGCTGCACTAGTTTCTCATCGTTCTGAAATGTATCATTTTTGTGACCATTGTTAAGAGACAGTGTTCTCAACTTTATCACGCATGCTTGTACTGAGCCTAGCCAATGTGATGACATTATAAAATTCATGGCCTCTTTGGTTCTGATACAATAACGTTATGATAACTTTCAAGTACTGTGCTAAGTGTTGCACACACATGAGCTCATATACCTTTTGGCTAAGACCCTAACAGATGGCTACTCTTTGTCTCCTCATTTTAAAGATAAGGAAATTGAGATTCAGAGAGGGTAAGTAACTTGGCCAAGCTTACAGAACCAATATGTGCAGACCTAGGATTTGAACTTGGGTCTGTGAGAATCAGACCCCAAGTTCTTCATCACTCCATTTTCTTCACTGCCTCTCATTCTGCCATGCTGATGGGAACAGCAAGCATATGATGCTCCAATACTGACCTGGGGCCGAGCTTCAGAATGGGAACTTGGGGAAATGGGCAGTCATATGACCTGTCAAATACTTGCCTGTTCTGTTCTTTTCTGGAAGAGGGGTGTCTTGTCATACCAAGCTCAGCAGGGTGAAGACCCAGCCCTTCTTTTTGACCTTAGCTTGCCTTCCTTTTATTTCATGACTTGGGCTGCTCTTACCTTGTAATTTAAGAGGGGTCATCAAAAGTCCATCTCTGCCCCATAGTAGTCAAATCAAAAGCACAGAGAGATCAGATTTTCATGGTGAGCTGCAAATTTGTTGAGCATCTTGTATATGATAACTCTTCAATCTTACCTCCTCCCTGTGAAGTAGATGTTCTAATTGCCATTCTGCAGGGGAGGAAACCAAAGCTCAGACAGGTTACTAAACTTATCTGAGGTCAGATAGCTAGGTGGTGGGCAAACTGGGGTATGGATCTTAGGTCTAACTGAATACGATGCTCTTGCTTTTTACTTATGCTGCATCTCTAATACTCTAATGCCATTGTCCTCAACCAGTGGCAATTTGGCCCTGCAGGGGACATTTGGCAATGCCTGGAGACATTTTTGTTTGTCACAGCTGGGGACAGCTACAGGCAGCTAGTGAGTGGAGACCGGGGATGCTGCTGAAGATTCTACAGTGCACAGGGCAGCCACCACAGCAAAGAGTTATCAAACTCAAATGTTAATAATACCAAGGTTGAGAAATCCTGCTCTGAAGGCAACAGGGGAAGCTGTATGGTGTAGTGGAGAAAAGAACAAGCACAGAGTGTATCACCTCATCCCCCAACTCTGCAGGGGAGGTCTAATTACCTCCATTTCACACACAGGGAAACTGAGGCTCAGAAAAGTTAAGCAACTTGCCCAAGATCACACAGTTAGCAATCACTGGAGTTGAAATTCAGATGAAAGCCTCCTGATCAAACCCAGAGGTTTTCCCCTTTATCATAACTGCACTTCACTGGATTCTGGCTTTTCTCCTTGAATTTAGACTTTCAGTCTACCTATACATTGTTTAGCTGGGTCAGTGGTTCTCAAACTCTAACCTGCCCCAGTTTCACAAAAGGGTTGGTAAAAACACGGATAGCTGGGCCCCACCCCAGTATTTCTGATTCCCTGGGACTGGGGCAGGACTTGAGAAGTGCATTTCTAACAAGTTCTCTGTGATGCTGCTGGACGGGGGGCCACACTCTGAGAACCACCGTGTTAGGTCCTCAGTGTGTTTTCCTTTCTTCTCTTTGGGATCTTCTCCTGCCTCCCCCTTGTCTCTCCCTCCCCCAACTTTCTGGGGACACGGAAGTGCTGAATGTGCAGTCTGGCCCCCGTGGATAAGTTGAGGCTGACAGGCCCGTGAAATATTTGTGGAACATGTGAAAGCCACAGCCTTATGAGTGCTCACTGCAGAGCTCAGCCAGATTACATGCATTATTGGTGCAAGCGGTCCTTACAGTCTCCCGGGGGTGAATTAAAATCATTTGCTGGTGACATAGGCAGGTGAGCTAGTTCTGAGTCAGGTCTAATCTGGGTCAGAGAACACAGGCTGATCTGTCATCTGAAACACTGAAATCTCCCCCTGGAGTCTCCTGGGGGACCGCGGCTGCACTCTGTGCATGAAGGCAAGAGGGTGGAGGTGCAGATGGAGGCCTCTGTCCCCTGTCCCTGTGTCTGGCAGCTGTTCCCCTCACGGGGTGGCTGCTTCAGGCAGCAGTAGGTGGTCTGCTTAAGGGGCTGGGAAGTCAGGCTTCCCACAGCCCTGGGGGTTTCCTCCAATTTATTACCTTTCAATGCTTGGAACATCTGATGTGCCCGAGGTCCAGGAATTTGTGATGAATGTACAATCAAGACATATGCAGTGCTCAAACCAGCATTAAGTAGGCAAAGGAGGGGGAGATAGAAACTAGTATTTATGGAGCCTGATTATGTGCCAGGCATTGTGCTTGATGCTTTACAATCATCTCGTTTAATCCTCATAATAGTTTTGCAAGTTAGGTATTCTTACTAGCATGAGGAAGCCAACTGACTTACCCAAGCCCATGAACCTTGTAAGTGGGGTCACCAGGATTTGAACCCAGGGTAGTGACTCCAACAGCTGTAATCTTTCCATTTAATGACAGAAAGAGAGAGAGAGAGAGACCTTAAAGGCCTGAGGTTCAAAGGAGGTGGGGACGCCACATGTGTAGTGATTTACTTGGCAGTTTTTAGGCCAGTTATGTGGTCCCCAATGCTTGGGTCTTAATTGTAGGAAGGGCACTTGAATTGGTAAGACTTTTTTAGCATCCACTCAACTGGAGAAAATTGTGATATCCATGGGATGGGAAGAACCAAACATTTAAACCACCTTTGTGGATAATTGGCCTTGAGCCTCCTAATCCCATAATATGCTTAGTGGTGTCTACAATAGGCTTGACTTGCAGCACTGGCCAATTGAAATTAGACCCAATTCATAACATAAGTAATAATACCTTTCATTATTTAATGCCTCTTACAGTCCTGTAAAGCATTTTCAGTCACATTATCTCATACAATCCTCAGAACCACTCAATGAAGGAGATATTTTCATCTTCAATTTATAGACAAAGACACCAAGCTTTGAAAAGTTCACAAGGTTAGTAAAGGGCAAACTCCCAACTCAGATTCAAACCTTTAAGTCCTATCTGATTTTAAGTCCAATTAGATTTTGTTTAAAATAGCTGTTCCTTGATAGAAAATAAACACATATTCTTATTGAAAATAGAAAAATCAGTGAAGGAACTCTATTGCCTTGATTATACAACCACTGTGAACATTTTGCTGTATTTTTTTCTATGCATATTGAGTCAGCACCTCTTCATTTTGATTGAGTTCAAATTGCATGTAGTTTTCTCTCCCCAGGTGGCCCTAGCACTATTTCTAAAGCCTGAAAGTTGCTCTGAGGGATGTGCTGAGTGGATGGAGGGATAGAAGTATGAACATGCATTCATAGGTGTGTGTAGGACACAAAAGAATTTGAAGAAACTGTCTATATTCTTGAAATGGTTGCCATCTAAGTATGACAAGACTGAACTTTTATTCATGCAGCAAATTTTTGGAACAAAAACATAAGGAAGCGCCCAAATCAGAAGTTAATAGTGTGGTATTAGTGTCATGTGTAAGTGTTGAGAAGGGGATTGAGCAGCACAAATTGGGACTAGTCCAGCGAAGAGTCTCTGGGCAACACAATCTTTAATTAAATCTTAAGAGAAATGATGTTTGTGGTTGGCAGAGAGGTGTATGGTTCTTTAGTCTTTTCCAACTTTGTCACTATTACCTGAAAATCGGAAGTTACTTATATTCTAACAATTTTCCTTTGGCATTTGGGTCCCTTGAGTGGGAGCACAGTACATCTAGTGGGCCAAGGAAACCTATTCTTTTAATCCATTTATTGAAAATATAAATGTGACCTGTGTTTCTGAAGAGTGCTATTTTCTAATCACTTAGGGAAATACAAAAGGAAATAAAAATGGCTGCTTTACTATTTAAGCTTTGGGAAAAAGAAATGGTGCAATCTATATAATTTACAGATTAGAAATCTGAGTGTTAAGGAAGAGGTCAGCTTTTTTGCTTTTAGAAGAATGATTTATGGGTCTACTTAGCTTTTAAAGTCCTGCTGTGACATTTTGGGAACAATGCTTTTTCATCGATAAGTAATACTGTAGTGTGATAGATGAGGAACAATAGCATAAGTTTGGCCAAATAGCTATTCTTAATGTTTGGTTAACAGATAAAGAAGTCAGGTGACATTTTCCATCAGTGGGTTGTGCAATATTGCAACACTAACAGCTCTGAGATTTAGCATAGAAAATGAGAAGTTCCCAGGGAAACTCTAGGCTGCTAGTTTGAAGAGGACATCCAGCATCAGTTGCATTCCTTAAATACCTTCTCCTATGGTCTTCATGATTCAGTGGAATGTGAACAGACTTTGAAGTCAGATCTGTGTTCAAATCCCAGCTCTAACACTCCTTAGATGTGGGCCTTTGGAGATATTACTTTACCTTTATAAGCCTGCTTCTTTACTCTCTAAATGGGGTTCATAATAGCTATGTCACAAGGTTGTTGAGAGGATGAAAACAGTGACATGTGTAGAGTGGCTTACACAAAACTTGATACCTAGTGGACACTCAATATATCCATTCATTCAACAAACATCTGGCACACCACTATAGGCTGGGGCATACAAGAATAATAAAGACAGTCTCTGCCCTCATAGAGCTAACATTTTAGTGGGGAAGACGGACCCAAAATAAAAGTAAACAGATAAATATATATATAATCACTATAAATTTAGCCAAATGTTAAAAAAGATCCCAAATGCAGAGACTGAGGATATTTGTAGTAAGAGTGAAACTATGTCCCAGGTAGGAGAGGGAATGCTTTTTGAGCAGGTGACTTGAAGAAGAGAGCTAAAGCATGAGAAAGAGCCAGCCATGAAAAGAGTAAGGGGTCAGCATTCTAAACAGAAAAAGTAGCATGTGCAGTAGCCCTGAGGCAGGCAATAGCCTGGAGTGTTCCAGGAACTGAACAAGACCAATGGGTTATGGCCTAGAGAGCAAAGAAGTGAACTGCTAGGGAGTAATGAGGCAGAAGTCGGCAGGGATGGGTCATGCATGACCTTGGTAGAGAGTTTGGGTTTCATTCTAAGTACAATTTCATCATTAGTTTTATTCCCTTCCCATTGTAATTTCAACCATTATATAGCATCAAGAACCTGCCAGCTGTCATCCAATTTTGCAGGAATTCCAAGGCGTATGTGCTCCAAAGATTAGGGAATAAGTACCAGGGTGGTGAGAAAGCGTATCCTGTTGTGAACTTAAGCCTCTGGAACCTGCAGTGAGAGCCTACTAGTCTAGCATTCCTTTCACTACCTTACAATGTGTCAGAGCTGTGATGGCCTTGGAGCTCCTCCCATCCTGCTCCTTCATTTTATAAATGGGAAAGGAGGCTGCATAAGGCATGGGATTAAGATAACTGGGAGAGAGAGATTTAAGTGCTAATTTATTGACAGTCTTCTGTTTTCTAGGAAGGGTGCTGAGTACTTTCCTCTTTATCTTCTTTAACCTCCACAGGTCCCTGTATGGCAGTCATTTTAGTCAGTTTTTCCCATATAAGAAAGATGAGTAAACTGGTGAAGAAAGTGACCCACTGGTGCAACTATTTTGGAAAATAATTTGGTTTTATTCTGTTAAATTGAACTTTCACTTGCAACCCCAAATTTTCACTTCTTGTTATATTCCCAAAGGAAATTCCGACATGAGAGTGCCAGGAGACACATATAAGAATGTTCAAAGAAGTATTGTTCTTAGCAGCAAAGAACTGCAAATAATCCAAATGCCCATCCCTAAGGAAATGGATGAATAACTTATGGTATAATGGAATATTACACAGCAGTGAAATGGAGTGACTTACAACCACCCACAAAAATATGGACTTCATTCAATATAATGTTAAATGAAAACTAGTCCCAAATGACTTTTTAGAATATTATACTCTTCTTATAAAGTTCAAAAACAAGTAAACTAAATATATTATTTAAGCATACATACGTATATGATCAAACTTTTTAAAAGAAAAGAATGATAATCATAAAATTCTGGATACTGGTTACCTCTGTGTGAGGAGATAAGAGATAAGATAATAGAGACAGAGACAAACATGGGTAAATATACTTCAAGTTCTCGAGTAGAGTAGTGGGTTCATGGGCTTCATGGCATTATAACAGAATGAATGATTGGGTAAATGATTGAATGAAATAAAAGTTCACCCTGCTTAGACCAATAATGATTGTTGAATGATGAACTAAGATAATGAATAATCAACTCTAGAACTGAAGTTCATTAAAAGAAAAAAAAAGGTGACTTTTATGGTCTTTCCATTACGCTGAGATGCCTGAGGATTAAAAACAAATATTTGACAACTTACTAGTACAGCTCTAAGCTACTCACTTTGTAGTTTCATTATACGTCTGTAGCCACCACCCACTACCCATATGCCCACAACAGTTTTGTTTTTTACTGTAAAGATTTGTGGTCTTCAAACTTTTTTGATCATGCACCTAATCAGTAAAAAATTTTTGGACATCCACTCCTAATATCTGTGAATTTACTGATAAACTATGTACATCTACTATTATTAATATGTCTATATATTTTTTCTTGTTTTAGAGTAAAATGAAATATAAATGGGAGTTTGAATAATTAATTTCTCCCGACACGCCAGTGAATTATCCTGAGCATCCCAATTTGGGGAGACCTGTAGATCACTAAACCATATTATAAAATACCTTCCTTTTGTATTTCAAAGTCTCACCATAAATTTCCTTATTTGATGTTCCTTATTTGATGATATCCCTAAGAGGCAGCATGGGCAGGCAGTGTTATTCCAGGGCACCAGTGGGGAAAGCGAAACCCAGAGAATTCTTGGTTCTCTCACAACATTACCAAGAAAGTGGCAAAGTTTGGAGAAGGAGCAGGATGATCCAGCCTCATGCGTAGGCTCTTCCCACTGTGTTTGGGAGCCTCTCGCCTAATACCGACAGTCTTATGTGATTCTTAAAGTCAGACCAGCTTAACTTCAAATTCCACCTTCAGTGCTTAGCTGGGTGCTTGAATGGCTCACCCAATCTGTCTGAATCTCAGTTTTCTCATCTATAAAATGGAGATAATTTTATCTGCCCCACATGGTAGTTGTAAGAAATAAAAATAAGGCCAAATAGATTAAGACCTAAGAGAGAGGACAAGACAGTCAATAAATGTTAGTTTTCTTTTCCTTCTTATTCCTGCTTCCTTCTCCCATTATATTGACATAGGTGATTTAGCAATTTTTGGAAACAGGGGAGGAAGCAGTAATTGTAAACAACATATAAAATACACTTTTATGTATTTAACTTTAAATGTAGAAATTCCCATTAACAGTATTAACCTTGTCTCTAAATCTGTCTCATACTTAGATAGAATTTTTTAGCCCCTAGGTGGGCAGTGCCGCCACAATGAAAGCAAAACAGGCCAAGGCTACTTAAAAGCAGTGTGGTCCACACAGACCTTGTGTCTCTTCCACGTTTTTGGTATCAAATATGATGCCACATTGAAATATTTCATAAGTGTACCCACTTAAAGAGCTCTAGCTCTTTGAGTTGTATGGAATATATTTTTCTTCTTTATCTCTCTCTGAAGGAGCAGCAAAAAATATATATATATTTTTATATCTAAACAATATCAGCATGGGAGGGACCTGTTAACCTGGCCACCAGAGAATCATACAATTCATATGTGGCCTTATCTGTGAATAAGATTCCTATAAACATAAGATACAGTAACACATCTTTACAGAGCCGACCTACTGAATGCCTGCATATGTTTCTAATTTGTGTGGAATTGTTCTCTCAGGAGATTCCATTCTCCCTTAAAAAACACACATGTACAAACACAAAACTTGATTTAAATGAAACAGACACCTTAAGAATCTTAACAAGTAGAGTTGACCTTTGAACATAACTCTGCAAGACTGTATTGTGCCCCCCAAGTGTTGCCAGGAGGCCTCAGACAGATCAATGTATGACGACCCCCCCTCCTGAACTTCCATAAGCACAGGTCCAGAGGGGGACAGATTCCACAAGGCCCATGGGCAAGGGTGACTTGGCCAAATCAAGCGTCACTGTTTTTCCCCACTGTGCCCAGCTGTAGTCAAGGGCCTTTCTTTCTCCCTGGAAACTAGCATCATGTGCTTCCCTTCATTTGATAGTAGCAAGGCCTTTTAGTACAGAGACCATAGGAGGTTGCCTTTCTGTGTTAACAGAACACATTTGTGCAGTAACATACATGTACATATGCAGGGACGAACTTAAACACACGTAGCTGTCCATGCGTGCATTTGACCTGTTGATCAAGAGTCCAGGTTCATGGCAGTGTCATGGAGTTTGGGAATCAAATAAAAAAGTATATTAAATCTATTCTGAGAGCAATTTACCATTTTGCTGAAGACATTTTGATATCTTAAAAAGGCTTGGGTCATCTTTTGACCTTCATTTCTCATGGTTTTGGCCAAGGGCGAAGTGCTGCTCATTGGGTGGGGGGGTGGGGCGGGCACTTGCCCGGACCCACAGGGACAGAACAGATTAGCGGTTGCCAGGAGCTACGGCAGGAGGGAATGTGGAGTGACTGCTTCATGGGTTCAGGGTTTCTTTGGGGGGTAATAAAAATGTTCTGGAATTAGACAGTGGTGATGGTTATACAACACTGTGAATTTACTAAAAGCCCCTGAATTGTACACTTTAAAATGGTTAAAGTGGTGGATTTTATGTTAAGTGAATTTTACCTCAATTGAAAAAAAAAAAAAAAAAGAGGGACCAGGAACTAAGAGTGTTAAGCCATGGAACAAATGTCAGGTCTCCCCAGTGCTAGGGAACAGAGGGCTGATTGTATCCTGGAGAGTGCTGAGAGGTGCTCCCGGGGCTGGGGACAGGGCCTGGGAAGAAGGTGGTTGGATTCCAGCGTTGGAGAGGGGCAGGTGAAGGATCTCGGGGTCAGGACTGGTGAGCCTCAGGGGTGTCCAGAACGTACCCATTCACCTTTCCCTGGCCACTGCTCCCTGCTCACCTGCACCTATTTGGCTGTTTTTTCTGACCCTGGATTATATTCTGGTGACTAAAAGCAGGGAGCACTCCTTGAAATGCATAGGTGTGATGTCCCAAAGCCCAGCCTCTGCTCTTCTTTGCCTGGGATGGAATCCAGCCTAGAGGGGTCCTAGTGCTGATGCCATGTGTATCGCATGAGCCTCCGTACAACAGCCCTGGGGTCGCCCTGGGGAGCCCGTGCCAGCAGGGAAGTGCAGGAGGCCAACCTTCCTAGTTTCCATGGCCAGAGCTTTACCCACACATGTTGACATAACGTGCATTTCTCCCTGACAGGTGAGCCCAGTGTCATTCCTGAGTACAGTTCAAGAGGAAACCAGTTTATTTCTAAGGTAAGTCAAGTTGTTTTCTTCATTTGGGAAACAAGAATGTTGGGGCTGAGTAACTCATACAGATTTTTTTTTTTAAATCAGCTTTCTTACAAAACATTAATGTTAGGCCTGAATTTGGAAGTGTCATGTAAAAGGTTTTTTATTGTGCTCATACAGCAGGACTGAAATTGGCTTCCTCTGGCATAAACTCTTTTGTCTTGAAAAATACCAGTGATGAATGCGATGAATTTCTGTACTGGAAAATCTGAATCACCCTGGGATCCACATGAGTTCCTTGATGGAAATGTGAAATTAATTTTGTACTAAATAAAACCTGAAAATGCTTTCAATTACAGGGGGGGAAAACGTGGAAAGAAGATAGTTAACTCCACTGCATCATATTCTTGTTTCATTATTCTGAGTTTTAAAAATGTCATCATTTCTAGATACTGTCCCGTAAAGACTTTGAGATTGTGAATGTTGGAGGTTGTGGTGATACTTAACACAACTTGTCACCTTCTAAAGAGAGGCTAGGACTGCTTTGGCATAGGGGGAAATGGAGGGAACAAACAAATATTCATGGAGCATCCATCGTATGCCAAGATCTAGGCCAGGAAGAGCCACACTTCTCTCATGTAATACTCTCATTCGGTACTCATGATTGTCTGAGATAAATACTGACATCTCTGTTTCAGATGGAACATGAAAGCTCAAGGAGATCATACAAGAGACGACAAAATGATAGAGCTTGTAACTGGCAGAGTGGGTGTTTCTCTCCCACTCTGAAGCCCACTTTTCTTTGCAACCCCATAATCTGTTATTGAGGAAATCCAGGCAACGCCCTCGCCCACCCCGTGGATAAGGCCTTCTCCAGACCGTCCCCCTCTTCAGCCTGGGCTCCTTCACCAACAGCTTCCACTTGGCCTGAGTTTCTAATCTTAGTCATCACCCTTGTCCCTACAGTGAGCTGAACCTTCCCGAGAGAGTCCCCATGACATGTCAGGAACTGTGGTCTGGATAGAAAAGCGAACAAAACGCAGTTCTACTCTCTGAGAGCTTAGTTTGAAGTATTTGACCTCAGCGTCTTCACCTTAAAAATGGCAATAATGGTACTTGACCTTAAGGGCTATTGCATGAATTAAAGTAGTGTCAAGGTTCTAGAATCAAAATACATTAATTCTCTTCCCACTGCTACTTCCAGTTTGGGGCAAGAGGCAGATGAGAAACTTTTTTAGTAACATTGAAAGGCAAGATGGAGTTGCAGGGAAGACAGCAATTGGGGTTTTCTTCCACCACATTCTACCAAAATCTTGGCGAATTCACATAAGTGTATACACATGCGTGCGCACAGTCACACACACACACACACACACACACACACACACACACACACATCTTTTTAAGCGAAATCTGAATGCAATATAGTTTCTAACCATCAGAGCAATTTAAAGACAGCTCTGTGGTGGAATTTCATGATAGCAGGATGAAAGCTGAGTAGAAATGGCTTCTTTGCCTCACTCCGAATGTGGTGCCCCTTGGGGTCATGCTCTCTACCACTCTGTCAGAAAAGGGTCCAAAGCGGAGCAGGAAATGGGAGACATTTTCCTCATTCTAACATTTAACTCTGCTGTTGGTCCAAGGGCACCCTTTTAAAGAAGACGTATTTTCCAGAATGAAATGGAAGGCTTCATGGTTAGAGCAGAACACACATTCGTCACTGCAGGTATTGAAGCTCCCCTCTCACAGGTCTGACAGGTGAGTCAAAGACACACAAACCAAAGAAAGAGCAAGCGAGCGCCAAGGTGAAGGAGCGTCAGCCTTCTGGGCTCAGAGGCTCCACAGTGACTCAGCACAGAGCTTTACCAGCGGTCTTGAGCCTCTGCGAGTGCTAATCACTCACCGACTCTGAGTTTTCTAAATTATTCAGAACACTCTCACCCATGTCCTCTCATGTTGCCTTGAAAGGCGAGGAGAAGGAAGGACAAAGGGAAAACAACATCCTTAATGGAATTTCTAGGGTGTGTTGGGCACTGTTCTAAGTGCTTGCATGTGACCTTATTTCATTTGGTAGGAAATACACAGATTTAATCTCGCCATTTTGCTGGTGAAGGACCTGAGTTCCTGTTGCATATGGGGCTTTTGTCTTTTTTAGGTGTGTCTGCTTATGAATGTTTATAGTATGTTTAGGAGAGTTAAACATAAAAGAGATCAGAGGAAATTGTCCATTTTGAGATCGAAGGCAGATATTGGAGAAAAGCAAAGCAAAACCTTAGAACACGTAAAGGAAATATAATTTGGCATTGCAGGTGAGGGAATGCCTACTTTTTATACCTAAGCACCACACCCCAAAGAATGTGTTCCTTTATCCAGTCCCTAATTCTGAATCACTGCTTGTTGGTCATGTAATATGGTCATTTTCCAATATGGCAGGCTCATTGCTTTGCAACTTGGAAAATGGTGGGGAGCTGTAGTAATGATCCAAGCCTGTTTAGGTTTGGCAAATCAACAACCTTTCCAAGCCCGCTGAAAACAAACCCAAACAAAACGCAGGGGGTTTGAAAATGATCAATAGGATTTGGAGATTGAGGGAAGGTTTTAAATAGACTCTTTTCATTACAAGTCTCTAATATCCCGGATTCCAGTTGTATTTAGCTTGCTTGTCTTAAAGACAATGATGGAACATCTTCCTGCCATTCTAGACTTACTTGCAAAGAGGTTTTCAAACTGTGTTCTTTGGAATCCCAGTGTTCTTTGGAGGATCTCCCATGGGGTTCCCCTTGGGGAAAGGTTATGGTTAATATGGAGGAGCTCTCAGCTGTCTCCCCCTCACACACGTCTTCCCTCCCCTCCCCTCCCCTTCCCTTCAATCAGAACAACTCTGCTTTTATCACTTTTATGTATTGGCCTTCCCCGTTTGGTTTAGTTTAGAAAAGTTACATTGCAACTAACAACAATTTTAAAATCAAGTCTTTAGGAATAGTAGCTCTTGGAATCAAACACAAAAAGCCCTGCGCTGAGGAGATTTACCTTAAGATTAATGACTTGGAGAGATTTACCTGAGGGAGTGTGGACCAGAATTTAGGGAAGCATGTTTCACTTTTCAAAATCATGTCAGCTTTCAGGACTAAAAAAGAACAAAACCATTGTGAATGCAAAATATATCAGAAAAAGAACAAAGTGTGGCAACACCACCAGTGAGATCAGACTCCCTTCAGTCCACAGACTTACTGATTGGAGTTTTCTGATGAGGCAGACAGACTCGTGGAAGGCTGCCAGGAAATTCTGGACATCAAATTGCTTTTGCTAAGCCAGCCCAGGGGTGTAGTAAAGAGCTAAGGAGTCCCAGGAGAGGGGTGGGAAAGGATTGGTCTCTGTTTCTCTACCCCTGATGTGGGCCTTTTTCGATTAGGAAGTGGAGTGTGAAGGAAGTTATCGGGGGTGAAATCAACTCAGCAAGAAACCTTTTTAGACCAAAGACCAAGGAAAACTAATAAAACCAGTTGGGCTGCTTCATGCTTATCATATGTTGTGCATGTAGGTCAGCTCACTTTACAGCAAAGACAGACACCCCCAAAACAAAACAGTTCTATGAAAGTACTTCCAAGCCTCTGAAGGATGGCCTGGTTCTTTCAAGGGACATTTGCTACATGAAACTCTAGTATAAGCAAATTTCTGATACACGCTTTCTAAATTAATGACTGAAATGAAGTGTTGCCTATTGTGTGGATTGGGGATTATATTTGACTGGGAGAAGCAAAGCCCCCCATTCTTCTTAGGCAATAGGAAGTCTGGAGGCAGCTCAGGGATGCCAGGATCCAGGTCCTCAGTGATCTCTTGGCTTTCTTCACTGCAGACCCATGGTTGTTCTCTTCTTCCCTGGCACCTTCTCCAAGTTCTAGGCAGGATGAAGAGGGCAGACGAAGGGTGAATGGGCGGGACGCCGCTGAGTCTGAGCGCTTCCTTCTCCTTCTACTCCCATGCCCACGTTTTAAGGAGCTTTTCTGGAAACTGTATTCAAAAACTTTAGCTTATATAATTTAACTAGAACTATCTCACATGCCATTCCATCTTCAAAGGAGGCTTGGAAGTACAAGTCTTTTAGCTGGGCATGTTGTTGTCCCCAACAAAATTGGGGCTCATTTCTAAAGAAGGGGAGAAGGTATACTATTCTGACAACTAGCAGTGTCTACTAAACCGATCAGAAGATCCCCTCTTCCTAAGTCCTCAGGGCACATCCATAGCACCTCAGGGCCTGCTCTACCCCACCTTTTCAAGTACAGTCACCCCTCGGTATTCATGTGGGATTGGTTCTAGGATCCCGGTGGATACCAATAGCTGCAGATGCTCAAGTTCCCTATATAAAAATGCATAGTATTTGCATATAACAAATGGACATCCTCCCATATACTTTAAATCATCTCTAGATTACTTATAATACCTAATACAATGTAAGTGCTACGTAAATAGTTGCCAGCATGCAGCAAATTCAAGTTTTGCTTTTTGGAACTTTCTGGAATTTTTTTCCCCCAAATATTTTCTATCCATGATTGGTTGAAACCACGAATGTGGAACCTGTGGATTCGACTGTATTTCGTTCTCACCATAGTTTTTCTTTCTGTATTGGGTTCTGCTTTCCTTCACAGCCTCAGGTTCCTCATTAGAATATCATAGCATACTAGGGTAGCAGGCATGTCTCTTCTGTGGATAATGATGATTACAAGTGCTGCTCAAGCTGAGTCACATTGCTGTGTGTGGAGAATGTTGAGTCCAAGCCTTTGCAGATGAAGCAGCTGGTGGCAGGCTTGGGAGAACTGATTGGTGACTATGGGGCTTCCTTTCAGGTTTGCTGTCATGAGGTCGAAGGTTCGCCAATGCCGAGTTTACACAATTTGTTCAAGTGTAGCCATTGTTCCAATGACGCAGCTGAGAAATGACACATCCCTGGCCTAAACTGTGCTAGAATCCACTTTTATTCAATGTCTTATGAGTTCTCTGGCTTAATCCCTATAGCAGATGTTTCAAGCTTAGTATATCTAACCCCAAACTCTGACTACATTTCTGTCCCCTCCTCAGTAGAAGGTGACCTCAAGTCCTACTTTGCTAAACAAAACAAAACAAAACACAACAAAAAAAAAACATGAGGTCGTTTGATATGAGTTGTGTCCTTTGTTCCTCAGAGATCACTGTATATTCATTCTTCCTCTGTGCTTCATTTTGATTCTGAGGAATCTAGTTCTTTCTTGGTTCCAACACTGGACTCTTCCCTAAGGCTCTTGACCCCATCCCTCTCACCCCCTCCAGTGCCTTGGTTTACCATCTAGCCCCCTCTCCTGTGCATTTTCAGTCCCTTCATCTTAACTAGCACCTTCTTATTTGTGTACAGACGATCATGGCTACTCTGGTCTAGATCAAGCTTCCTCTGTTCTGCCACTCCTGTAAGCTACTCCTTTTCTTTCCCTCCCTTTTCCAGCAGGTTGGCTGCATCCCTCCACTGGAGGTCCTACCTCCTGATCTCTTGTTGCATAGCCCTCTCCACATAGCACTTGTGCTCTCTCACTCTCCTTCACACTTAGGAGTGATAAGTGCTCAGGAAAAAATTAAAAAAGAAGAAAAAAAGAAGGAAATCTGAAGATTAACAACTGTTTGCTCTGATTAGGAAATTATTGCGGACTTTTAAAAAAGGAATCTGCTTATTCTTCTATGTACTTTCTAATTTTTTACATTAAGCCTAGTTTTAATCAGAAAAGTAGCTTAAATTTGGACAAATGTCTATCTACTTAGAAAAGCAAGTAGAAAAAAGAAAGAGAAAATAGAAGTCAAGAGAAGTGGACTCAAACTTTATTCTTTCATTATTAACTAAATGTCACTAAATGGGTTTCCTCAACCATAAAATCCATAAAATGGCAACCATACTACTGTCTACCCTCCAACCTTCCCAGGGCTTTTGTGAGGGGATCAAATAAACTAATATATGATAAAACAATTCTTAAATTATCTACAGTAGGGACCAGTTTGTTTCTGTTCTTTTTCTTCAAAAAAATATGTTAACTAAAGTCCACAGTTATTTAGATTTCCTTAGTTTTTACCGAATATCCTTCGTCTGTTCCAGCATACCCTCCAGGACACCACATTACATTTAATCATCGTGTTTCTTTAGCTCCTCTTGGTTATGACAGCTTTTCAGACTTGCCTTGTTTTTGATGACCTTGACAGTTTTGAGGAATATTGGTCAAATGCTTCATAAAATGTCCCAATATTGGAATTTATCTGATATTTTTCTCATAATAAGACTGGGGTTATGGGCTATTGGTCTTGGTGGAAGACCACAGAGGTAAAGTGCCATTCTCATCACACCATATCAAGGGTACAAACTATCAACACGATTTATGACGGTTGATGCTGATCTTGATCACCTGGTTGGAGCATTTTTTTCTTTCTTATTTCCATTCCATTTCATACCTGGTTCTATTGCACACAATCAGGACACAGTTCACACCACATCCAACTCACATGCAAGCGCAACCAAACAAGGCCACTGGTCACATGCTTGGTTGGTGCGGCCACTTCAAGTGCCAGAAAATTTCTAATGCTTACTCTCAACTCACCTGCTTATCTCATCCCAGACCAGTAAAAGTTTGCAGACTGGCCTGGGTCCATGACCACACTTTGAGTAGCATCGTGCTCACACGTACAACACAGGAGGTTTCAGTAAATGATTTTAAATCAAGCTGAGTATGATTCAGAAATAAAAAGTGAATTTGAGTTGGAATCTTGAAATCATTGCAGTGAGAATGGGAAGGGATCTTGGTGAGAATCCTTTCAATTCCCCTATCCTACAGATGTGGAATATGAGTCTCAGGGGTTTGGCTCCACATGGGAATGTGGTGGCAAGCTGACGGGACGTCTGGGTCTCTGGTCCCTAATCAGGCCTCTTCCCACCATCTGACTCTGACTGGGATCATTTCAGTTCCCCCCAAGAGGAAGAGCAGGGAAGAAAACAGAGGTGGAGCGGGAAAGGGGCTTAAATCCACAGCAAAGTTAAATTTCTCCCCAACTTCCGGACCTCCTGCTACCCTGTTAAAACTTCAATGAACAGCTGAGAAAACCAAAACGTTTAAGGAGAAGCAGAGGTGCTCGCTTGGGTATAATTGGTATTCTGATCATTGGAGGCAATTTACGCTTTCAAGATAAATAAGGTAGTCTCCCCTTGGCACCATCCCATCTGTCCTGTCTCAGTGCAGGCCAGAGAGAAAGATTCAGGGCTGAGGATGGAAAACAAATTAGTAAGTCGTGGAGGCCCCCCTCACCTGCCCTGTTCATTTCTACTTCCCTTGCAAAAAAAAAAAAAAAAAAAAAATGATGGAACGGAGATGTGGGTGAAGGGCTAGAGAAACAAGAAATCAGGGACGTTAGGAGAGGTTTACTCATTTGACTCCTTTTTCTGTGGAAATGTATTTAAGATTAAATTAGACATGACATTTAGTAGACTCCCAGTGGAAAAATATTTTCTTATACCTGAAGGGGCTCTGGGAAAATGGAACAGCCTGGCAACCAGGCTTGCCCGGCCAGGGTATGGTGGGAAGATTAGATTCCGCCGGATACAGTGTAATACGCTGCACAGGATCTGCAGGGTAATGGGTGATGGGATTCTGGGGACATCTGCTTCTTAGCCATTCCTCAGTTGTTTTTGTTTAATTTTGAAGGTCTTAAGTTTAGAAGGGAAAGGTGGTATAAGAAATTGATGTTATCTGACTGGGCATGGCCTCTGCTTCACAACTTTCCATCACCGACTACGTGATGAAGTCCCACATCCTCACCGAAGCACACAGGGCACCCCACAACCTAGGCCCACCTGCCTCTGTGGCCTCACCTGCCTCTCCCGCCTCCACAGATCCTCCATGCCCTTTATACCTCCACCCTTCTGCACAAGCTCTTTCTTCATCCTGGAAAGCGCACCCTTCCTCATCAGCTGTTGGAACGCATTCATTCTTGAAGCTCCAGGTCAAGTGTTACCTCCTATGAGAAGCCTAAACCAACATCCCAGGCTCAATAAATGGTCCTAGCCCCACCCCCTGCTGCCTATTGAATGTGTCCACAGTCTACACTTAAGACACTGTTTTCAGCATTCATTTATACGCAAAGCATCTACGAAGTGCTACCAGGCTCACTGTTAAGGACTTTGTATAATTTTCTTATTTCACCCCATCAGGATCTATCAAGTAGAAACCGTGATTACCCTCCTTCTACAGATGAGAAGAAGAGCCTCTGAGAGACCATGTGACTTTCTCTGAGTGATACAGTCTGTAGAAGAGGGATTTAAACCCAGAACTTTCTACCCTTGAGCCGGCTCCCTTTCCTTGGCTAAACCGCCTGACTCACCACATTCAACTCTGTGTTCGTTATCCGCGGACCTAACTCCACCTCCAGCGCCTATACTCAGCTGCGACCCTCTTGGGAGCAGAATCGCCATCAGATTGTTCTCTGGCTTCCCCTGGGCCCTGGCTCACTGCAGGGGCTGGGACTGTTTGTTGGCTAATGTAAACTTACTGATTGCTTGGGCTCTCTCCCCAAATCTTATTGCAGTAAAGCCTTTGACTCAAAAGGCTATAGCTGATGCTACTTGTGTAAGAAATAGCCCAGCAGTCAGGAAAATCCACAGTTGAGTCTTAGTGGCTGGCATGTGATTTCCTTGATACTCAGGGCCTTTGTGGTTAAAACGGAAGGCTTTTGAGTGCCAGTGAAGCCTTTTTCTTAAAGACCAAAGTAACCAACATTTGCACTGTCCGTCTCAGATCCTCCACAAGACTGGAGACTCTTCACATCCCTCTCTCACCCCTGTCCTGCGCAGCAGTCTGTTCTGAGTCTAAATCACGACAAAGCAGCTGACAGCTTTGCACTGCTGGGGGCTGGGGCTGTATTTGGAAGCCCTGGGTTGCCCTTCTTTTGTTCTCTCTTGCCCAGGGACAAGTCCCAACTCCCAGACTTTTGAAGTAGCTCAAAGAATGGAAAGACACCTCTAAAAAAAGAAATTCAAACAAATTCACTCACACACACAAAAAGACTTTTCTGTGTATGTGTGTAAGTATGTGTTTATCTCATCAGCTTTTATTGATTCTCTGTATGGAGTTCCTTGGCCTGTTCTTGAGAGGAGACAGAAGTGCAGATCTTCAAGGCAAAGATTCATGGCATCCTCGGGGCCAGCAGAGTCTTCGCCAACAGGTTCTGAGTGTGCTTCCCTTACTTCAGAAAAGTATTCCTCATCTATTCCCATGCATCTCTTTTCCCTCATGATGTTACCAAGCTTCCCCCTTCCAAAAACCCCAATGGGATTTTAAACGCAATTGCATGACATTTATAATTAAATTTGGAGGACTGGCCTCTTGACAATGCTGATTCTTCTCACATAGGAACATTATGTCTCTGTCTGTTTATTCACGTCCCTTAATCAGATTTTAGGTTTATCTCCACACAGGAATCGTGCATTTCTTTAACTGTATTTCTCCAGGTTTTATACTGTTGTGGCCGTAGTTGGGATTTAATGTTAAATTTATGCACACACTCTCCAGCTGTTTTGAAAAGGGAGGTCTTGAAATCAAGCAAGTGGGTTAGATTCCTGTTATAGCGATTCAGACTGTATCACCTCATGGGTGTGTGCCCGTGGGCTGTAGGGGCCTGGTACATTCTAGGAGTTCAGGTTCATGAGAGTGATGGGTAGGGAGAGGGGTCCTTAATCATAAAAGTGAAGGTAGGTCAGTATCAGTACTCCCCCAAATGCAGGAGCCTCAACCATCATTTGCTGCTGCTCACACATCTGCAGGTTGGCTGCGGTTCAGCTCATCTCATTGGGGCTTGGCTGGGGCCTTTGCTTTGGGCTGTGACTGCTGCAGTTGCATTGAGCTCGCTCTGTCTCTTCACTTCTGCCCAAGATGGTACAAGCGGACAGATGCAACTTAAGGTCTCAAATTCTGGACGTCGAACTGGTTTGCTGTCACTTTTGGGCACATGCACTGGCCAAGACAAGTTATATGGCTGAGCTCAAAGTCAGGGGGCAGTGTGGTGGCTTAGCTAAGCTGGAGCTATGTTTCCGAGAATGCCCTTCCCTGCATGGTTCTAGAGGAGGGTTGGCCACAAGAGAAATTTGCAGAAGATTTGGAAGGTGGCATTGAAGCCACGGCGGTGTCTATGAGAGTTGCAGATCACTGCTGTGGACCCGCTGGCTCACCTTGTGAGTGTGGAGCAGCGGCCAGCCCATGCTCCTTTAGTGCCCTCCACACCACCTTCAGCCCCTCTGAATCATGGGCCGGGTTTGTGGGCAGCTCCACGGAGGGAGAAATGCACCAGCTCTTCTGCAGTTCTGCACGAACACTGGGGTCTTGAAGGCAGTGACACACCCATGTGAATACTAGCTCATCCTTGTAGGCTCCGATTGGCCATTGGTCTTCCCTACTCTGCCCATAGCTTTCCTTCTCACGTGCTGACCCTGCTGACCTCAGGCCTAGCACCTGTTGCAAGCACATCACCCTCATATGGACTGCTTCACCCAGTCCCAAGATCACGCAGAGTCTAATTCTAAAATAAATCCAGTATTTGCCTCATGATTCTGCTTCCCTGATTGAACCTTTCCTGATGCAGGTAAGGAAGTGCACTTTGCCCATGACATGACCAGGGCAAGAGAGGGTGAAGAATTGAGGCCATTCATTCTATCCCAGTCATGATATAGTCCTTGCAAAGATGAGTGTGCGTGCAAACCCTTTCTCAATATTTTTTGCAAGTGTTAAGGCAAATGGGGCTCCAGTTAACTTCCAGAACACAGCAACTTTATTTATTTTTAAAAATTTATTTTATTTATTTATTTTTGGCTGTGTTGGGTCTTCGTTGTAGTGCACGGGCTTCTCATTGCAGTGGCTTCTCTTGTTGCGGAGCATGGGCTCTAGGCGCGTGGGCTTCAGTAGTTGTGGCACGCAGGCTCAGTAGTTGTGGTGCACGGGCTTAGTTGCTCCGCGGCATGTGGGATCTTCCTAGACCAGGGCTCGAACCCATGTCCCCTGCATTGGCAGGCGGATTCTTAACCCCTGGGCCACCAGGGAAGTCCCGGCAGCAACTTTAATAATCGGTATCTCCCAGATTGCTTAACTACAGATTTAACTCTGCTGCATTATCCATTTTAAATGATCTAAGAGACATCCAGACAATGACCCTTCGAGAGCAGTTACCAATACTTCATTATAAAGGGATTTTTGAAAAGGAGTCTCTCTTTTCAATCAAAGCTGAAGGTCAAATCACATTGTGACAAATGCTCCTCCAACAAAATTGCGTATTATAATTAAATTTCTAAGGTCTCAAACCTCATCCACTTACTTGGAGGAATATTTGATAGGGTAATATGGCAGAATAATTAAACAATCCTGGTCTCTTTAGAGTATTGTTTTAAACAGGATTTGATCTTTAGTATAAATAATTTCTTTAATCTGTCTACCACCATCCTGGATTCCCTGTTTCTTACTGGTCCAAAACATGGGCTTAAGTAACACTTTAAATGTGAATTTCTTTAGAAGCCTTTCGTGCCTTTAGTTTTTCTTAAAACAATTTTGTCTTGCCCGGCCTGGGACACTGGCTTTGGGGCTTTTGGGGAGATAAGACACTTCAATGTTTCCCTGACAGCTGAACTAAAGAAAACCTCTTACACACACGTCATCTGATTTGCTTCATGCCATTTTGCTCGCTCCTTCTGACAGTTCCAATCTAATTTTTCTTTCAAAGACGGGTATCAATTTCAAGGTTTAGAGTTCTTAGGATTTAGACTCTTTGATTAAAAAAGTGAAATTTAATCTTGAATCAAGGGTAGGGAAATGTGAGCAAGGTTAGCAGGCTTCCCTTCGATAGAAGACTCTTGTGACCAGTATTTATTATGGTAATGCTTTGTTATTATAAACCTCCTACGAATAATATTTTGGGGAACTTCCACACAACAAGGCGTACATTATAGCACCCGGGTTGGTGGGGGGGAGGTGACCACAACGAACTGAGAAGCACAATTATCTCATGGTTATGCATGCCTATGAAGTGTGTTATTACTTTTGTTTTTTACAACTTATAGAATATTTTCATTGTAGGTGAAGCATCAGACACGTTTTTATTCAAAGGAAGAGAAACAGAACGAAGGTTGTGTCTGCTCTGTGTTCTGAATGGTACCCTGGTGGCCACAGTCCTCTAGTTGGGGGGCTAATTTATAACTGAGCGTCTCCCAGGCGCCAGAACATTCTGCTTTATTGTCTGTGTCATGGTCTTCTGATATCCATGGCACAAAAGGGGTCATTATTTGAAAATAGTGATTAGTCAGTTCAAACAGGAGCGTCTGCTGGTGTGCCTACAGGGGGTATTGTTTTAAGTTGAGTTAGTTAAAAATAAATTCAGTAAAGCTTGGTGTGTGTTGGTGTGGTATTTCAGAAAGCAAGTAACCACGCAGCTGGCATTTATTTTGTTGCCAGAGATTTTAAGGCCATATAGGCAGGGCTCTAGGGTAAAAATAAGGCAACTTTGGGGAAAGAAAGTGAATTAACAACCGTTAAGTACTTTGCCAAGTGCTTTGCTTAAGGTATCTCTTTTAATTCTCACAGTAACCCACAAGGTTAACATTACTGTCCATCTTTGCAAAGATAAGGACACTCAGGTTCAGAGAATTCAAATGAGTTGCCCACATTGCTAGAACATGGTGGAGCACATAGTCAACCCGGGGTCTGCTTGATTCTGTAGCTTAAACACGCTTCCATTAAAGTAGCCTTTCCTAAGGTATACTTAGAATGGGAATACCACGGATAATGTGTGGAAAGGGACACGTTGTGGGATGGGCCATGAGCAAATGCGTTTTGGAAAGGTTAGATGAACGACATTGGTGGACTTCTTAAAACTGCAGGACTTCTCAGAGCTTTCTCGTATACCACCGTGCAGGATTTGTGACCTACAAATGCCTTTTTGTTTTCCCAAAAAGGGATCATAATATTAAGAACCTCACAGCGCCATCTGCCACTCAAGTGCTTTTCGAGGGAGCATTTGTTGGCATTAATGTTCTGAGGAACACCCGTATCTCTGCTGCTGCTGGCCTGACGTTCTCCCACATCTGCCTGAAACTCCCTCAGCAGATGTGCTTGATTTGCATCCAGAAAGAGGATTTTTTTTTTTTTTTGGCCACCTAGGTATGGCTGTATGACCATACAACCATACACTGAGAAGAGAGCTAGCAAGCAAGCCTGAATCTGTATTCATAGCAGGTGACTGTGTGAACCTGCTCCTTTGCTTGTCATTTTTCCATTTGCCTTGCTTTTCACCTTGCGTGTGTGTGCTCTGTCTGGCCTCCAGGGTGTGGATAACAGGCCTCACTGTCAGCCTTCTGTACTCTGTGTGCTTCACTCTCACCTACCATCCCAAGTTGGCATAGGAGGCATGTACACACACGCATAATGATGCTATAATGTGACGTCGAGTGATGGCAGGGAGATGCCCAGAGTATAAGGGGAGCACAAAGGAGCGAGGGACTATATTGGAGAAGGGAAGGAGGGGCCGGGGATGGAGTAGGATGGGATGCCTGGGTCTTAAAGATGGCGTAGGATTTAGTCACGTGTATACAAGGAAAAGGCAGTTCACGTGGAGGGAATGGCGCTAGCAAAGGTCTAGAGTGTGAGGCAGCACGGTCTGTGTAAGTTAACAGAAACAGTTCCAGCAGTAGCTGGAACATAAACTGGGGGACAGGTGATGGGCGGGTAAGAGCTGAAGCTGCTGAGGTGGATGGTGGTCAGGCCATCCACGGAAGACCTTGTCTGCTATTTAAGAAGTGAGAGCCACCCTGGAATCTATGGGGAGACATTGTGAGGTTTGAAAGGAGCAAGTGGTGGGATCAGATCTGGGTTCTAAGTTCCCTCTGTGGACAAGGCACAAAGCCAGCAATGAGGAGACTGGTTATGAAGTAGTGAGAAGGGGTATCACCTGCTCAACATCAGTGCCAACGGTGATGGGGGAAGAAAGAGATTTGCTCCGTATTCAGGAGGGCAAATCATGATTGGGGGTTGATTGGAATTAAGGCATAGAGAGGAGAGAGAACAACACTTCAGCTAGAGCATGGACTGGGAATGAGAAGCATGCCCATTCATTTTGATCTTTTACATCAAAGGGTGTGAGATAATTCCAAATGCAGAAGCCCCATTGCTAATACTCTCATATTCTCCTTGTTCATTTGTTTCCTGCCGAGGCTTGGAGAAAATTGCTAGTGCAACCTGGGAAAAGGTCTTAACCTGGATTTGCATGCTAAATAGTCGACAGCTCAACTTGGAATGCAGAAAAGCCACAGGGTATGAGGTAGGCCTGGACCCAGTTTCTATATGTGCCATGTCCTGGCTATGCTACCTGGGACTACCTCTGCGAATTTTAATGTCCTCGTCTGCAGAATTGGAGACAGCCTCTGCTCTGGGGCACAGGCGTGAAGGTGATCTACCTGCAGCGTTTCTCTCTCTGTGTTGGCAGAGATCAACCCACTGATGCAACCCATCTGGCTAGTTATGCAGGTGGCCCCTGCCTTCCTCACCTGAAGCTCTGTGTTTGGTCAACGAGATTAGTCTCCTTCTCAAGTAGAGAGGGACTGTCCTTCTGACTTGGGAATGTGGGAAAGTGTGCTTCTCTACCAGTCCTTCCAATGGTCCCTCAAAATCCAAGAAGACATGTGGAGGGTGTTTGTGAGGGTTAGATGCCATCACAGGTATAAAACACTTTGTAAACCCTAAGGCTTTCTTCCATTGGGTTGTTATTATCCTGGAAATGGATTCTGTTCTGTTCCATCATAAAACTTATCTGGAGAGAATACCCTGGTTGTTTTTCCTTTTGGTTCCTTTGCCTTACACTGATGTCCACAGTTGTGGCTGTGGTGGTTTGCTGTGTCACCTGATGATGGTGAATCCCAGCAGAACTCTTATTCATTCCATATCAAAGGAAGGAAGTGCCTGGCCACTGAGGCAACCCCCAAGATGCCCCAGAGGCTCTAAGGATCAAGTCCTAGGGCCCATGAGTAACTTCAGTGACTCCCTAAACCATCTGGGCCCTCAGACGCCCTCTATTAGTTTTCTTTTACTTTGTAATAAAGTATCCCTCAAATCCAGCAGCTTAAAATAACACACACTTCTTACCTCACAGTTTCTGCAAGGCAGGTATGGCTTAGCTGGGTGCCCCTGCATCAAGATCTTTTACAAGTTTGCAATCATGGTGTCAACTGGGACTGTGTTCTCATCTGAAGGCAGGAGAGGACCCACTCCCGAGCTCACGCATGTAACTGTTGGCAGAATTCAGTTCCTCGAAGCCCATTGGACAGAGAGCCTCAGGTGTTGGCTTCCTGTCTGCTAAAGGCCTTTTTCAATTCTTTGCCTTGTGGGCCTCTCTAGAGGGCAGCTCATGACATGGCATGAAGGGGATGCAGGACAGAAGCCACCTCCCTTTGTAATGACCAAGGCTCTTGCCTTGACCTAACTCTAGTCAGGCTCCTGTAAGCCCTTCAGGCCTCAAACTTGGTCTCTGTCCTTGGCCCACTTATTCCAGTTTTAGCAAGAATGCTGCTGAGTCCCTTTAGTCAGAATCCCCTGCTCTTGGTGTATGACCACTCTCGATATCTGACCAAATTCCTCATCCCCAACCCTCTGTATCTTATCGCCCTGAACTACCTTCAGCAAAAATTCTGCTGCGTCAGGTTAGCCAGATCTCCCTTAACCTCATGTTTCCTTAGTCATTTTTTATCCACTGACGCCCTCCCTGCTCCTTGGCCATACAGCCCCACTTGTCCTTCTCACATTCAGAATCAAGCCCAGTTCTATAAATGAGGTCTCTCTTCCCTAACTGCAGTAGTTCCTGAATAAATTTTGCCTTCACTTCTCTAACTTCCGTCCGGATATGATTTCTTTTTTGACAGTAACCTCATCTGGGAAATAGCATCCCATCACTTTTGCCGTATTCTACATTTTAGAAGCTAGTCACTAGGTCCAGTCCACAATCATGGGGCTGGGATTGCACGAGCCTGTACTACCAGGAGGCAGGGATAGTGGAGGGCCCTCTTAAAGGCTTCGTAACACAGGTCCTATCAATAGTGGCCACAGGACTCCTTCTCAGGGGCTGTCTCACAGTCTCCAAACCATTGCTCTGCCTGCGGTGGTTCCTCTCCACTGGGTCCCAGTTGTGTTGATGGTCTAGGCTTTGATTGTGGTGATATTCTCAGAGTTCTCCTGGGACCTTTGGCTTCCGCCACACAGTGCACCCTTGGCCCCAGGCTCCTGCCAGGCCACTGTCTGTGGACCAGAGCTCTCAGCTTCTACTCCTCTGGGAGGGGGACCAAAGAGGAGCCAAACTCAGTGAAGCAACCCACAGAGTCATATTTGGGTTCTCTGAGCTTGGAAGACTATTGGTTCACAATCAATCTAGACTTTCTTGATAACTAAAGCCTCTTGGTCCCCAAAAGCAATCAATAACAGGTTGTGGGAGATGTTATCTTTCACACGTGATGGTTCTATCGTCTGGAATTTGCATCCACCATCTCCTGGAGGAGCTTGCAGACTGACCCACTGAGGCCTGTCATCTCGGTAGAATTCCTAAATGAATCTTTAATGCCTTGAGAACCCGGAGTGACCTGTTGTTTCCACAACATGTAAGCAATCCTCTCTAATGACGTTGGACATTTCCCTTTTGGGCCTGCTAAACTGTGGAAAAGAAATGTGAAAGAACTTTTAAGATACTTCCTAATCCTGGGGTGAGCACAATTGCACTTTTGTTTACCTTAATGTAATAGGATCATTATCTGGGTGCCCCATTTGGATGAAGCCTTGAAAGCATATTAACCTGTTGACTTTGTTAATAGTAATTTAGGAAAATCTCTCAGGCTCCAAACGCAGCTTTTAAAAGCCAAGTGTAAAGTGGTCTTTCCTTGTTTTCTATGTTGACTTTCATTAAAGGTTTGCATAAACATAACTGGACGGTGACTCCATTGCTCTTTGGTGCCAGCCAATTATGTGAATTGGCTTTTGCAGGCAGAGGGTGTTTTTGATTTTCAGAGTCTGTAGAAGGTGAAGGCTTCGGGTGTTGGTTGACCTTGACCTGAACAAGGGGAGGACTTACCTTTGTATCTCATAGTCTAATAACAGAGACTGCAGTGCTAAATGCATGGGAGCTGGTGGCTTTCCACCCCAACTGTGACAGAGGGTCTCATGGGGAATGAGAACCATCACAACTGCTCAAAGGAGGTTTGTGCCTCTCTTCTCCCTGACTCACTGCCTGCCTCCATTTACCCAATTAAAGCAGCTGAGGCCATGACCTGCCTGCTGCTTTCCTGGTTTCACTCAGCCAACCCACCCTCTTTGCCTCTGGAAGGCATGATGGATTGGTTTGAAACAAAACCATCTCATTCCCAAACTGAAAGGTTCCTTTTTACAACTGGGAACAACTTGAAACCACTGGCGAAAATCATGTGCCAATTATGTATAAACTCCTTTACCACAAGGTATAAAGGAAGCCATAATTCGGGGGGCTTATATTTGATTGAATTCATCTGTTTCCCTTTTGTAAATAGAGAGGAGGGAGAATCCATAGTCGGGGACAGTTGACATAATGCAGCTTCTATTCCTGGGCAAAAGAAAGGGTGGCCCTGTCGTTTCACTCCCTCAGAGGCGGGCTTCCTAGGTGTAAAGAATCACAAGAAACTCCTACGCTGGAAGGGAGGTCAGCCTTGCTCCAGGCAGCACCAGACTCTCCCAGAACCATAGACGAGGAAGAAAAGGGACCGTGTTTTGTCAATCACCCAGCCAAGAACAACAACCTTCAACTAGGGAAATACCCCCGGCCCCCATCCGGGATGAGATTTACACTGATGGGTCTGTATTTGCCAGCAGCTGACAAGTCAGACTTCACCCTTAACATCCCTATGTGTGTTGGTACTAATTAGGCGAAAAATGAGATGCACTGTTAAAACTGGCTTTCCTTTCCTGCTTGGCAGCCTGACATTATGGGACACTGAAACCTTACATTGCCTTGCAGAAACATGCCCGAGGATAACTGCATCGTGAGAGTAGGGAGGATCCGGTAAGGGAAAGAATAAAGATCCTTTCACCATCGCTGCCATCTGTCATTAATGAAAGACTGGCTTGTTAATGGGCCTAGTAGATTAATTGATATCTTTCTCCAAATGTGTGTGGCTGGTGACCCCTGACGCTTGGATGCACTGGTTTGGAAGTTGGACAAACTTTGGTGTAATTACAGATTTTCCACTTAACTGGTTGAGTGACTTTGGGCCCCTCCCTGAGCCTCAGTCTCCTGACCTGTCAAATGGGATATTTCTTTGGGCTGTTATGATTAAACAATATTTGAGAATCATGTAACATCGTAAAAGTGAATCACTGGTTCTTTCCTTTCCACTCTGGGCCTCTCATTTCCTGAGAAGTCCGGCTCCTGTATCCTCTTTTTTAAAGTCCTCACGATGGCCCAAGATTCCTCGCCATATAGTGGAGAATGGCCACATTCAGAGGCTGCACGTAAACCTTTCCTAGATCTTTCTGTATTCTCCCCAGGCCACTTTGGATCATCTGCCTCTATCTTGGCAGATACGATAACTGGCCCTCTGGATCACTTCCCACCTTAAATCGTTTTCTCTTGTTAATTTTTAAAATATAAACTATTTTTCCCCAAATGAAAATGGATTGCCCTAGGACTGTCTCTGCTGTTTTTATTAGGTCAACTCTTGATCATCAGGGACTAGGTGTTTAATGCTTACTCTCCATGCATTATACAGACCCTTGCTCCTCCCTTGCCTTCTCATCTCTAGTCTGTTCTTCATTCAATTCTGCAAATATTTCATGATAGCTAAGTGGCTTACATGGATGATCTAATTTAATCTTCACCTTATCTGAGATTATCCAACAAATAAGTGGTGGGGATGGGATTTGAACCCAGGCAGTCTGACCTCAGAACCTGAGTGTCGTTAGGGACTGCGCCTTCACCCACAGGGTGTTCCTTTAGCCCATTAGGAGAGATTGCACAAATGAGGGCCCAAATCATGAAGTACAAATCAGATAAATCCAAAGACTCACCTGTGAACAGAGAGTGTGGAACAGGAAATGGGATGTGAGGTTCAGACACAACTGAAGAACTCACACCAACGTTTAGTCCTCCAGGCCAGTTCCCTCCTTATTCTCATAGTCAGTTGAGGTCTGAAGTGAGTTCTACTCCCAGAAAAAAATCAACTCCCAATTTCTCTAAGATAAGTCTTACTTTATTTTAAGTGGAAAAGAAAAAAAAAAAAGGAACACACCATAGCTTCCCAGGGCAAGTCACTCTTGACATCCTAAAATAAACTTGGTTACACTGCCTGCCTTTCGGCAGCCAAAATTGTATTCAGTAGTTATCAAGGTTTGTACTCAAGTGACTGCTCCTCCTGCTTCTCTGGAGTCTTAGAATTGTGTTTTTGTTCATGATTTATACCGCGACCACACATCTGACATATTTTTCCTGTTATTTGTTTCAGGCACCAGAATCTCTCAGGCTGCCCCTAGGCCTGAGATATAATGGCTCTATTTTGCTTTTAGGATTCCCGTGGTCTCCCACCCGCCCACCCTGGCGCCCCGCCCTTGGGCATTCAGACCTTCCTGGGTTTGCTTGGTGATTTGAATGCAATGTTTCTCACGAGGCAACAGCTTGGACTTTTCGGGCATCTCTTTTGCCTCCGCCCATTTTATGGGCAGAGGTAGCCCTTGCTTGTGGGACAAACCTAGACTTTTTGAAGGATCAATCCTATCAACGTGTCCAGGGTAATTTGTCTTTGCGGGATGCGTAATGAAGGGGTCTCAGAGACCAAGCAGCAGAGTAATTTGTTCCATCCCAGACAAGGATGGTCTTATCAGGGGTTGACTGTCAGCGCTGCTGAGGCAACCGCAGAGCTCTGACAGTATTTGCTTTTGAAAGGCTGGAAGTCTGCGAACCGCAGCAGCACTCAGGCTCCCTTCAAGGCAACTGACCTAATCTTACCCTGATGTAAGCAATTTTAATTCATCGAGATTCCGCCTAATGATTCTGGCGATTTACATTGTTGTCATTCTTGAGTGTGATTATGTTTTCAAAGAAAGGGATCAGCCTGTGGAGACATTTTCCTCTAAAAGCTTCCTTTGAAGGACTCTGCTCACTATGGAAGGGAGAGAAACGAAACAAAAGAGGGTCTTCTGTAAGACAGCCAGGGTCTCTCCTAAGAACTCTGGGAAGAATAGCATCTATTGTGCTCACATGGCTTTTAGATATCTGTCATCCCATATCACTCGGACTGAATCTTCAGAGCAATGCTTGGGTCTGTGAGCATTTTTAGGGTTTCTTGCGCTCAGGTTTGGCTTGAGCCAGTACCACTGTCAAAAGCAGGGTCCCCTTGATTCCACGGGAGGGGGATTCCTACCACCCCAGAGACAGAGCAGGCACTCTGCAAAGCACTTGGATCCAGAAAGGATACTATGAAAGGAAACTTGACGAGCTTAGTGGTTATTTGAAGACTAGGAGGAAAATTAGAGCAAGGAATAAGGAGATAGAGACTATAGCTGTTATGGGAGAGCAGTCTTCAGAACACTGGCAGCTGCTGAGGAGAGAGAAGGTTTGGATTGGCCAGGTGGTTAAAAACTATCATGAGTGGATGTTACAGTGACTGCTTGTGTCCTTCCTTCAAACAGTGATCATATGTCTCACATACACCAGGCACTGCTTGGAGCTTGGGTTAACAGGCTCCATCATCTGTCACCTGAATGTGGCAAGAGCCCCCCAAACTGGTCTCCTTGCTTCCATCCATCCCCCACCCTTAACAACCTGTTATCGACAGAACAGCCAGAGTGATCCCAGGAAAATGTATGTTCAGATCATGTTACCCACCAGAGGCTTTCCACATCTCTCAGAGTAAGTCTGTACAGTAGTCAACAAGGATGCACAAGATCTCTCCCCTAAGTCCCCATTCCCCACTCTAGCACCTCTAAATTCTCCTTTAGCCACTGAGACCCAACTTACATGCCGTCTCCTCCTGGAGAGGCCCTTGGGCCTCTGTGCACTCCTTTGCCCTTTGCTTGTGTCTCAGCTTTAGCATTTGCTATACTGACACCGAATTTTTCTTTTATCTTCTCCACCCCTGCATTGGTCTCTGAGGTTCTTGGAAGAAGAACTGGCTTTTACTTATCTCAGAATCATCCTAGGGGGCTTCCCTGGTGGCGCAGTGGTTGGGAGTCTGCCTGCCAATGCAGGGGACATGGGTTCGAGCCCTGGTCTGGGAGGATCCCACATGCCGCGGAGCAACTGGGCCCGTGAGCCACAATTACTGAGCCTGCGCATCTGGAGCCTGTGCCCCACAACAAGAGAGGCTGCGATAATGAGAGGCCCGCGCACCGTGATGAAGAGTGGCCCCCACTTGCCGCAACTAGAGAAAGCCCTCGCACAGAAACGAAGACCCAACACAGCCATAAATAAATAAATAAACCCAAAGTTTAAAAAAAAAAAAAAAATTAAAAAAAAAAAGAATCATCCTAGGACTGAATTGTTCGATGAATGAATGAGCAAATGAATGTGTGAGTGACTTATGCCCCTTCTCCATGAGGTGCGTACGGCCCTGGTGCTACATGGAGGCCAGCAGACCGATTCCACAACTGGGCCCTGTTAATGGTTCATGCCACGCCTTCTGTGCTGTGATGTCCATTGCTGCAGCCAGGAGAAAAAGCACTTCATTTTCCTGCCCCAGGAAACACCTAGGGTCTGACCACAGTTCCATTCCCGGCTCCTGGATAAATGAAGCATGGCCAGAAGATCCTTCCTTGCCTCCTCAGTTCTGGGCTGGCCCCAGGAGAGGGTGGGCAGGATGGGGAAAGCCCCGTGCAGCCGGGCCAGTGCCCTGCTTGCTCCCACTCGGGGACACCCTCCGCCCCCCGCCAACTCTCTGGCTGAACCTGTCTTGGTAGCCTGTCCCCCACTCTCTGCAGCTCCGTCAGTGTACATATTGTTCTTTGAGGCACTCCGCTGTGGGGGGACAGGGAAGGAAAAGCCATCATGGGGGGACACATATGTCTGCAGTGCCTTTTCCAGGAGACAAAAGTCTGGGCAGAGCCAGCTTTGCTGTCAGGCTGCTGGACCCTGCTGCAGGGGAGAAAATCATCCTGCAGGAGGCTCCAAAGGGCCCCACCAGCCCACCCCTCACCCACGTGCACTGGTGGCACCTACCGTGAGCCAGGCCTTCCTCGGGGGCAGGCATACTGTGGGCTCCCAGCACCAAAAAGGTTTGGAAAAATTATAGGGGGGAGAGCTATTTGCTTGTGGCACGCTGCCCAGGCGGTTAACCCAGTCCCTCCAAGGAGAGAGCTCTTCCTGAACAACTTGTAATTAATCCGGAAAGCTCACAGCCTCAGGAGGTTATGAGGACAAATTACTCAGTAGGTTTCAAAAACTGAGTTGTCGTCCAGGTGGAAAGAGTAGCATCTTCCTTAGACAAGCTGGCAGTAAGTAAGTCTGCAAGGGCTGGCAGTGGGGCTGCTGTGGTGGAGGAAATGCAAAGGCCTGGGGGAAGGATAGAGGTAGTGAGAATGTCAATTCTCACTAGTCGTTAACTTTCAGAGAGCAATTGCTATGTGAATGAGTTTGTGAGCTCAGCACTTGATTTGCATCTGCTGGTGTGATTCTCATAAGCAGTGGATACTGTTGTCATCCCCATTTGACAGATGAGGGGAAAGGAGCCCAGAGACATTAACTAACTTGTCTGTGGTCACACAGCGAGGCCGTGCTGAGCTAAAATCTAAACTAAGGCACAGGGTCTCTAGATCAGCTCTTAATAAGGAGGTCTTAGTTCTTGTGCTACCATGGGTTGGAGTGGCCTTGGCGAGGCCAAGCATGTCTTCTCCCTGTGACTTAGTGCCACATGTAGAGACAGCTTCGAATTTGGAAAATAACATTTGGTCTTTAGCAGCATGACCCTATAGCAAGTCATTTAATCTTTGAGTAGTGTCCTTGTCTCATAAAGTAGACATAATAATACCTCTCTTACCCATTTTGGGTGGTTGAATGTAATGGTGTGTTGAAATACATGATAGACATAGAAGTGCTATTGAACTGTCAGACTTTGCAGTGAAATTATCTACAGTTATGATAAAGTAAGAGCATTAGACCTGGGCTCTCCAGTAGTCTTTCTGCAATAATGGAAATACTCTTTTTCTTTGCTGTTCAGTATGGTAGCCACTGGCCTCATATGGCTATAAAAGCCCTTGAAATGTGACTAGTGAGACTGAGGAACTACATCTTAAACAGCCAGTGTGGCTGTTTAATTTAAATTTAATTTAAATTTAAACAGCCAGTGTGGCTGGTTGCTACTAAGGTGGCAGCACAGGAATGGTTTCATCTGGGAAGGACTTTGGAGATCATTTAGTCCAACCCCTTTGTTTCACAGATGACACTACTGAGGTTCTTAGTGGGGCGGGAACTTGCCCAAGGTCATTCAGTAAGTTAGCAGAGAGCAGGTCCAGAATCAGGTCTTCAAGCACCCTGATATTCTCCACTTTAAACATTCTGAACATCCCTGATTTAGACCAGGAGATTAGAAAAGAGGGTTGATCATTATCAACCTAAAACCCATGTGAAATACCAGGAAGACTCTGATTTTGGAGGGGGGCTGACGCTAGAGCGAGAGCTAAGACAGGGGTGCCCACACCCATTGGCGTGAAGCAGCGTGTGACTGTCTCCACGGGAGCCTAACTGGGTGTTGCCCTGACCAAGTAGGGATCTTCTTCCTTAGAGTCAACAGACAGGAAACACTTTTTCACTGAAACCCATCCTGACAGGGATGTAGACACCTCTGGCGAGGTCCATCTCTCCGAGGAATGGCTTGCCGGTGATGGAGGGCTTGGGGCTCAGTGGACTGTAATGGTATATGTGTGGAAAGAAAGAAAAGGCCTGTGGTGAGGCTGCAACCTCGGTGCCAAATCGCAATCTATAATTGGGCCTGATTTTTTCCATATGTATCAACAAAAACAGCTTTGCTTTCATGGAGATGAAAGTGACTGCTTTCTTTGGTCATATTTCCCTTTTGTGTATAGTTCCCAGGTCTCCACTGGGTTCATCATTCTCCGTTTAAAACAAACCTAAAAGAGAACAAATCAGAAATTCGGGATATGGAAGGACTTAATGGAGAAAATATCTCTATTTTCCATGGCAGAGAGATATGCTGTTTTTCTGTTTTCTTCTTTTTCTTAACCAAAATTAAATTAAATTACTTTGTCAGAGTTTTGGCGAAATCATATTCTTGGGGTAGTGAAAGCAAATAAGCGCTTAAGACCAGTAGATTCATGGATATGTGTGAACGATCTTTTTTTTAAAAAAATAGATATTTATTGAAGTATAATTGCTTCACAATACTGTGTTAGTTTCTGTTGTACAACAGAATGAATCAGCCATATGCATACATATATCCCCATATCCCTTCCCTCTTGAGCCTCCCTCCCACCCTCCCTTCTTAAAGGACACTCATACGTTCAGTTAGCACTCCTTTTGTATTAGCTTGCTCAGGTTGCCATAACAAAAAACCACAGACTGGAAGCCTTATGAAACAAAAATGTACGTTCTTACAGTTCTGGCGGCTGGTAGTCCAAGATCAAGGTGCCAGCAACCTTGATTTCTCCTGAAGTCTCTCCCCTTGGCACGTAGACAGCCGCCTTCTCACTGTGTTCTCACCGTGGCTTCTTCTCTGTGCATGTATCCCTGGTGTCTCTTCCTCTTCCTATAAGGACACCAGGCCTGTTGGATTATGGCCCCACCCTTATGACCTCATTTAACCTTAATTACCTCTTCAAAGGCCTTATCTCCAAATACAGTCACACAGGAAACTAGGGCTGCAACATATGGACTTTGAGGGGACACAATTCAGTCCTTAACAACTTTATTGAGCACTTTCTATGTGCTGAGCACCAGAGATACAGAAAAAAAACAGTATAACAACCTGGCCTCTGGGAAGCTGGGAGTCTGACAATCGTAAAAGAATGCAACATGATAGGCAATTTATCTACACCAAGGTCACTGAAGGAGAGAATCCACTTTGTTTTGGGGAATGGAAGAGGAAAGATTTAGAGAAGGCTTCAAAGACAAGGAGCTGAGTGAATTGAGTTTTGAAGGGAAGTCTGGCATAGGCAGATTGGCAGGAAAAAGAGTAAAGAATATAGATGAAATAAGCCGTCTCCCTCCCTGCCTTCTGAAAGGTTCTCAAATACCCTCCCCAATTTCAAAGGCCTAACTTCTATGATCAGAGATGATTTCTTTCATTAAGCCATTGTTTCCTAAAAATACAAAAACAAAAAACAATATTGACTTGGAATGCTCTTGGCTATAAACATTATAAAACCACAATACAAGCTGGCCTGAACAATAAGGGCAAGAGTATTTTCCATGAGCAGATCAGTACTGGGGTGGGTTCCGGGCACGGGTTTGATCACTAACTGAGTGATGGCACTGAGGACTCAGCCTTTTTCTGTCTCTCCATTTTGCCTGTTTTACCACTGGCCTCAGCCAAAGGCTGGATGTTCTTCTCCTGGTTATAACGGCCATCAGTGAAAATCGGACCGACGTGCTTACTTACACCCTGCAGGAGAGAAAGCAAAAACCTCTCTCTCCCCGAATCATTGGTGCACTGGAGTTGGCTTGTCCTGGCTCCTGAGATTGATTGTCAAATTTTCAAGAATTTTGCAAGCTCGTTGTTAAACGTAGGTGTTATTAAAAATTAAATTATATAAACTTAAAATAAACTACATTGAAAACAAAGATAATAAGTATTCAAAATTCATCACTCACTATTATTTTACTAGTTTTACTATCATCCATGCCCCTGACGTGATTTACCTCTATCGGATCTGTATGGTGGGGATACGCTATAAGGGGAGCTACGGCACTGCCCTCTCCAACTCCATACCGATGTCTTGAAATCAGCCATGATGGGAGTGTTTACAGCACAGAAATGGGCAAATGCGATAAATCAAGTCATGATTTATTGTTTTTTGACCATCTAGACTTAAGAAAGTGATGGAGAAATGTAAATAATGCAGACTAAATTTGAAAAAGTGTTATTCTAATACTGTTACATTGTGAACAGTGCAAAAACTTGAGGAGATATTTTTCCAGTTTTATCTGATTCAGCAAAGTCACTCACATCATTGACAGGTGAGTGAAGTTCTGATCATATGCCTTCATCGTTTTACTTGTTAACATAAGCAAAAGCAGCCAGCATTCACGCCAGTATTACACTCATCTGTCAACTGCAACCATAGGTTGGTTATAGATGCAAGAATGGCAAAAGCCAGTAAGAGTATTCTGTAAAAATCAATTTGTAGTGTGGAATTTACAATAAAGAACATTTCATGTTTTATTGTATTTGTATTTTGGGTTCTAAACATCCATTAGATCAGTAAAAATTTATAATAAATGTATTCCTATCTATACAAACAGATATGTATAGATATAGATATCTATATGTATGTAGACTGTATTTTTCTCTGGATAGCCCATTGTTAAGCATTTATTAGCACCAACCCCTCATTCCTTTAGTTTGATTGGGCTGATCTTGCTTACATGCCCACCCTTAAACCAGGAATGCCATACATTAATTGCTCTTTGTGGCTGGGAATGGGTAGTTTCCTGAACTAAAAAGAGGGTTTGTGAGGAAAAAGGAAGCAGGGGATGAATTTCGGCTAGGCAAGCAAAACTACCTACAACTGTACAGTTCACCTACCCCCACCAGGAAAAATGACACATTAATACAATGTCTTTTTATTTTAGTATGAATTAATATATGACACCTTTTCCAATAGAGCAGCTGGCTCAGACCACACTGGATAGAACTTCTGACAATTTGGGCTGGATAATTCTTTGTCATGGGAGGGCTGTCCTGTACATTATAGGAAGTTTAGTAACATCCCTGACCTCTACCCACTAGATGCCAGTAGCACCCCACCTCCAACTGTGACAACCACAAACTTCTCCAGACATAGCCAAATGTCCCCTGGGGTCTATTTTGCTCATCAACTACTGGTTTCAACCCAGAACTTAGGGTTCCAAATCTGGAAGTTTTTAGTTTCTGTTCTCCCTCTAAGGTACTGCTATTTGTAGTCAAATGTTAAATTGATGGCTCAAAGCAACACCAGAGAAGAGGCACATTCCTGAGGGCTGGAACGCTGCGCCCCAAAAAAGTGAGTCTGGGGGCAAATCTTCTGGGCTCAGGAGAGATGATTGTTCCAGCTGGGGAGGCCAAAGACTCCAGATACCAGCCTCTCCTCAACTTGGCAGATTCTACCATGGCTTTTTTCACCTTTGGAACTCAAAGCATATGAAGCTCTTGACCTGAGGATCTATATATGAAGATCTTAAAAAGGCTTTGTTTCCTTTTAGAAAACTTAAGAAGATTTTAGGCTGAGTTAGGAAGATTTCATTTAGCTCATGCTTGGGTTCCAGAAGTATCAACTTTTCAGACCATAGCAATGATGTAAGTTCCAAAGGAAGCAAACAAAGGCATCTGAGCAATATGTAAACTGTCCAAAGTCTGGGAAATGTCCTCATGCCAGAATCTATTGACATTTGTGTAAAATAAGCTGACCCAAAGCTCTCATCTCCTCAAGAAAACCCTCCTTAGACCTGTTCCCCCTTCCAGCATCCAGCTGGTCTTCATCTTTCCTCAATAGCTAAGAATCTCAAAGGATTAGTCTTCATTTGCCGTCACAATTTGTTCTCCTTCTGTTCATTCCTTGGATTCTGTCCCCAAATACCAACAATAGTGTTCTAATGTGTTCAGTCACCTCCCCTGAAACATCCTCATTCTATCACCCTTAGGACAACTTTTGACTCTGTCAGCCACCCTCTCTCCCGTATGTTTTTGCCTCCTGTTAGTTCCATAATGCCTTGGTATTCCTCCTACCTTTCTGTTGAATTCTTTACTGGTTCTCTTTTCTCTGCCTGCTGCTTAAATAGAAATGTTCCCCGGGGATTTCAGCCTGTTCCTGTTCTTTCCTTTCCTTTCTCTTTGGGCCATCTTCTTATCACCTCTTGACTTCAGACATGTAGCTTCCCAGTCTGCATCTTCAGCCACATATGGCCTCTCTCCTTGGCTCCAAAGATGCATACATTCATCTTCACAGGGGTGGGGGGAGGCACCGGGACTTCAAACACAACACGTCTAACTTGGAACTCCTTGTCTCTTTTCCTAGCCTACCTTCTTCTCATCCCTATCTCAGTTAATGAAATTGCTTTCTTTCATGTCTCCCAGGGTAGAAACCCTAAAGACACCTTGAATTAAACTTCCCCTGTGAATCAATCCCAGTATGCCATGTATCTCTGAATCCTGTGAATTTCACCACCATCATTTCCCTGATGTGGATGCCACCCTTTCTGTTCTCACCACTCTAGTTTAGACCACAGGCTGGCAAACTTTTTCTTGAAAGGACCAGATAGTAAATATTTTAGGCTTTCTGAGTCACACTGGCTTTGTTACAACTATTCAACTCTGCCCTTGTAGCATGAAAGCAGCCATTGACAATAGGTGAATGAATGAGAAGGTAGGCATGACTGTGTTCCAATAAAACTTTATTTACAAAAGCAGACTTCTGATCTGATTTAGCCCGTGGGACATAGTTTGCCACCTTCTTGTTTAGAGGATTGTTACCTCCCACCTGGATTATCTCATCACTCCAAGAGCAGATCTCCCTGCTCCAATATTATTTTCCTCTAACCAATTATTTTTATCTTGCTGTCCAAAGTAAATATTTATTGACGGATGCATCTTCTTAAAATACAGACCTGATTAGACACATCAGACTTTGAGACTCTAGGTAAGTTAGCTTTCTTCGAACATGCCACACACTCAAGCTCTATAATTCTCCCTTCACTCTGTTTTCCAGCCTGGAATGCTCTTCCCTGTCCCAAAACCCTTTTAAGTGCCAATCCATAAGATACAGCTTACAAGTCATCTTTTCTATGAAGCCCTCCATACCTCCATTCCCAACTCAGAACTCTTTCGTCTCTAACACTCTCTTAAATATTACACCTGCCTCACAGCATCATCTCATAAAGAGTCCGCCTCATGGTGAAGTTATATCTACCTATGTTGGTCTACCTCCCTCAGTCAAAATCTCCCCAGAAGGCAGAAAGTATCTTTCCTTTTTTATGCCCCAACATATTACTCCATTCAAATAGTAATCTCTACTTATGTACTCTGCAATTTCAGATACAAAATATACACATTTCCCAAGAATAGATGCAAAAAAAGGTACAGTCCAGAGCTAAAGCAAGTTCACTCTGCTCACTACCACCAGATGGCATTTGGGATTGGTTATTCAGCCTCAACCACATCTTGTTCACCAGTCCATAGCATGCCTACTGAGTCTGTGGTTAGTTTTTAGGTTTCTGGGGTTTTTTTTTTTTGAAATTTATATATTTTATTTAATTTATTTTTGGCTGCATTGGGTCTTTGTCACTGTGCGTGGACTTTCTCTAGTTGTGGCGAGCGGGGGCTACTCTTCCTTGTGGTGAGTGGGCTTCTCATTGCGGTGGCTTCTCTTGTTGCGGAGCATGGGCTCTGGGTGCGTGGGCTTCAGTAGCTGTGGTGCGCGGGCTCAGTAGCTGTGGCCCACGGGCTCAGTTGCTCCGCGGCATGCGGGATCTTCCCAGGCCAGGGCTCCAACCCATGTCCCCTGCATTGGCAGGCGGACTCTTAACCACTGTGCCACCAGGGAAGCCCCTGGTTTTTTTTTTAAGCTTTCAAAAATGGGTAGGATGTTGAAAATTCTAGGAAGATGAGGCTATGACAAAAATAAAAGAAAAATGCGTTTTAAAAATGGAAAATGGAGAGTGTTGTACGTGTCGATCAAATCATTTGTCCACAAACAGGACTTTAAAGGACCAAGAATGAACCAGACAGTGTGTAAAGAATATACTGTCAATGTGATGCAAAGCAATTAACCATAAGCAATAAGAAGGGAAGGTATATAATGAAGAAATGGAAACATATTTTGAGAGTTTATCTAGAGTCACCACTATTTAATATGGTAATTACTAACTACATGTGGCTATTTATGTTTAAATAATTGAAATTAAATAAAACTTAAAATTCAGTTCCTCAGTTGCATTAGTCACATTTCAGTGCTCACTAGCCATTTGTTGCAAGTAGCCACCATATTGGACAGGGGAGGTATAGAACTTTTCCATCGACGTAAAAAGTTCTAGTGGGTAGTGCTGGTCTAGAATCAGCAAAGTCAAATGCCTCTTAGCTGAAAGTTAAGTCAGAAAAAAATGGCGCTTTGAGAAGGTAAAAGCCGAACGTGGTAAATATGCTGGTGATGAAAGTTGGGTCAAAAGCTGTACTGTAGATGGTTCCACAGAGTTGAGGCCCACTGGAATCCGATCAACATTGCTCTGAAATGGGAGACAGTCAGCCCTGAATAGATTACCTCACAGACTCAGTACTTCCATATACCTGCTGAGAGCAACATCCATTACCAATGCTATTTGCTTTTTTTCAAGGTAGATTTAAATGTATATTTTTGGAAGGGATGTTCCACAGCAGTATTTCTCAAAATGTGGGTCAAAATCACTTAGTGGGTCATGAATCATTTAGGACACAAGCAGACATCTTTTAGAGAAATAGAACAGACTGGGAAAAATCAGGCTGCGTCACACATTTAAGGGCAAATGTTGTTTTGTGAATCTTTTGTTTCAGTGATATTTGTGTGCATTTCTTAATGTGAGGCCCTAGGCACTTAAAAGCCACTGCTTTTCAGAACATAGATTAGCACAGAAGGGGAAAAGTATGTTTAGTTTTTAAAACGCAAAAAGACAGACTCAACTATCTTTGTGTGGGGCTGCATGTGGAGGATAGAAGCTTGAACCTCTCTCAGTCACCTGGCCTTTGAAAAAAAATCAAACTTAAAAACAGCCCCGCAGAATGTAACCTGTCAGTTTTTTACTCTCACTTTCTGGAAATGTGTGGCTTGTTACCGATTCCTGAGTGGTCCGCACCCCAGAAGAGATGTTTTTTCCTTGACATAGGATGTAGCTTGTCACCAGAAACCGCCTGAGCTTCCTGCCAGAAGTGAACTAACCCTGGGGGTCAAGGTTACCTACTTAGAACGTGGTGTGACCCTGCAGTGCATGTGACAGGCAAGACCCTAAAGTCCTCAATGTGTCCCCAGCCACACAGCCCAACAGTCACCTTCCTACTTGGCAGAAACAAAAGCTCTATTAAATTTCGAAGGAAGAGAATAATGCTTGTCTTATTCACATATTAATATGATTTACTTAAAAACCCTGATCTCGTTGCCTCAGAACGACTTATAATGCTCTGTTTATCTCTTGGAACGTTGACAATGAGAGTTCAGATTTCTCCCTCCAGCCTTCTAAATGATCTTTTTTGGAGCTGGTGGGAGCCCAGTGTACTCGCTACCTTATACATTACATAGTAACATGGAAACCTTGATTGCTGACTTTGGCCAATTTAATTAAAAATTAGAAGAAAAAAAAAAACCCAGTTTAATGAAAATTCCTATGGATGGCCACCCAAATTTGCAGAAACCCTGAAAACTTGATTAGTCACTTTGAAAAACAGCATTGATTAATTATAATTGTCATTAAAAGTTCAGTTTCAAAATTCTTTCCAGGTTAAACATCCAATCAGTTCTGACTGCAATATATACATCTCTTTGTTCTAAATTATCGACATTTCCATAGGCAAGAACTTTGTGCTTCGATGGGGGTAGATATTAAGTGAAATTTTTCTCCGGGCATTTGGATGGATGACATATTTCCAAATTCTTTTCCCCTGAGATTTCACTATACAGATATATGTGTGTATACACACACACACACACACACACACACACACACACACCTGTGTGTGTGTGTGTGTTTTAATGTGGTGGCTAACAAGGTCTACTTCAGAATGTTTCCATATATTTGCGCTTATCCCGTCAGTTTTCTCTATGAGGCGTTGTGAGTATTAACAGGGCTCAGTTGCCAGCTCCATGCATTAATCGTAAATTACATTGATCCCAAATTCATATCACCTAACGATTTCAGACTCCGGGACCCTATATTCCCAGGGACATCTCCACCTGAATCTCCACAGGCACCTCAAATTCAACATGTCCAAATCTTCCTGCCTCGACCCTCTCTATCCTCCAGCTGTAATCCTGTCTTGGTGAATGGTGTAGCATTTACCTCATATCTTAAACTGGCAGCCTTGAAGTGGTCTTGAAGGTTTCCCTTGTCATCAGCCCCCATCAACTTAAAACGTTAATGTTTTTTAACGATAAAACATTAGGGTTTATCAGCTCTTCCTCAGAAATGCCTCAAATTTCAGACTCCACTGAGTCCGGGCTTTCTGTCTCTCACTGGGATGACAGACTCAGCTCCCTAACCGGCTTCCCTCTCCATTCCAGGTCCTTGTCCATGCTCCCTCTGTGTTATCTTCCTAAAAGCAAGCAAGCATACTCCTGACACTCCACTGCCAGACTCTCCTCTATAGGACAATCCCTGTTATCTCCTGTTGTCTGCAGGGTGAAAGCAAACTCCCAAGATAGGCAAATGTCCTTCACAGCTGGCCCCTCTTCTCTCTATGCCTCCCGGATTTGGTGCTTCAGCCACACTGAGTTTCCTTCCACTCCCTTCAAATGGAAGGAGTTTTCACATTTCCTGCCTTTGCAATGCGCTTTCTCCTAGAATGCTCATACTTTGCCCCCACAAAAACGCCTTTTTATCCTCCAAGACTAAACGCAAGTGTCCCCTCCTATGGGCACCTTTTGTAATTACTCCAAGAAGTTTCTTAGCGATTGCTCCCTCTTTTTTTCCATTTCTCTATAATAGCACTTTCCACGTTGTATCGCAATTACCTACCAATGTGTGTGTGGGATTCGTTAGGGCTACCCTTCATGTGTTGCTGGATCTTCCCCAATCTGGTAGTAAGGTAGAATGGCCCTTTCTGGTTTCTCTGTGATTGGGTGGGATCAATGACTAGTTCCGGATAATGAATTGGGAGCGGAAGGGATGAGTGTCATTTCTAGATTGGAACGTTTAATTGCCGGTGCAAGAATCTTCAGACATATCTTTTTTTCTAGTGTGGTGACTGGCAATGTTAGAGATGGTGACTGCTCCATCAACCCAGACTCCTGACCCACAATGCACATGAAACATGAGCAAGAAATTTTGCTAATTTGGGGCAATGAGATGTTGGGGCTGTTTGTTACTGCAGCATCACCTAACTAATCCTTCCTGATACAACATGTGTTATCCCCATGGCGCAGTGAACTCCTCAAGAGGCTTCAGTCTGTTATCTTGGGATCCCTATTGTCTTGCAAGCGCATGGTAGGTGTTCAGTGAAATGTTTGTTGATTGAATGCATACATAGGTAAGGCATTTAAATCCCAGGGATATCAACAGAAAACTATTAATCAAAAAACAGTGTTTCTATGCCCCTTAAAAAATAATGGCCACTTGAGAAATGTACTTAAATCCAATTCAAAACTGTTCTCTTGGGCTTCTCTGGTGGCGCAGTGGTTAAGAATCTGCCTGCCAATGCAGGGGACACCGGTTTGATCCCTGGCCTGGGAAGATCCCACATGCCGTGGAGCAACTAAGCCCATGTGCTACAACTACTGAGCCTGTGCTCTAGAGCCCGCGAGCCACAACTGCTGAACCCGCATGCCACAACTACTGAAGCCCGCGCGCCTAGAGCCCATGCTCCGCAACAAGAGAAGCCACCGCAATGAGAAGCCCGCGTACCGCAACGAAGAGTAGCCCCCACTGGCCGCAACTAGAGAAAGCCCACGCACAGCAACGAAGACCCAACACAGCCAAAAATAAAAACAAATAAATAAATAAATTTATTTAAAAAAAAACTGTTCTCTTTGATAACAGTTTTCATTAAGTTTTCAGCGCAGTTTAGTATTCTGGCTCTGGACCTTGCATTGCAATGAGAGGAATGTTTGTTAAAGAAACGGCACAGGAATACGTGTTTCATTTGTAAATCTCTGTGTGGTTGGATGAGTTGTCCTAATGGACCATCAGAGCTTTTTAGAAAACAGCACTCAGCAATGTGCACATTGCCTTGATTAGGTGAGCTCCTAGATTGGCCCAGGTGTGTGGAGACCCGGTAACGGTCTTCAGATATCTGCCGAGTTATCCCCACAGAAGTTAAGGGACTAGCTGTTTGGAAGCCATTACTGAGACTTACATTTTTTTTCAGTGATGGAAAGTGATGAGGAGCTACCCTTGAACCAGCTGTGTGTTTGCCTTTGTAAGTGAGCAAAACTCTGTGTCAAAGCCCCACACATAAGCTAATCACTTGCATTTGGAGCTGCTTCCTCTGTCTTCTGGACAGAGGCTCAACATTAGGAAATTCTGACTAACTGTGAGGAGAAAGAACTCTGGGAGGCTTATCTAGCTGGGGAAGGCTTCAGGGGATCTTTACAGGAGCCAGAGAAAACTAAAATATAGCTCGATTAACCATGATAAGATAGGAACAAGCAAAGTGGACAGCGTTTGAAAGGGGACAAGCTCAGACACGAGGGACTTTGGGAAGGAGTCATGCTTATTATTTTATTGCATTGGCACACGTCCAGCTTGTGCTTCTTCAAACCTGTAATCTGGGAAAATGTTCCCAACCCTTCACAAGTCTGAAATTTCTCTCAATGTGACCTCTTTCCATAGACTAAGAAGGGGCCAGAGAGAGGATAAATCCTGAATAAAAGAGGATTCTGCCCTGGAACCAGCCCTATCTGGCTGGAGGTCAGATCCCAGGGCTACCACCTACTAGCTGTGTGATCTTCACCTCATTGCACCTCAATTTCGTCATCTATAAAATGTTGTGCTTATTACACTGGAGTGCTGTGAAATGAGATAATGCATGTAAAACTCGTACTATTCTTATTAAGCACATACGAAACCCTCCAATAAGTTTAGTGGTTATCCAGTTTGGAAATGGACATTGGGAAGTCCATTACTTACAAATGGTGTTCTGCTCCTGAAAATGAATCAGAATGGAGAGGTTTAGGTGGTAGAGACAACGGGCAGAGAGCTGGGGCAGGAGGTGAAAGAACATTTTTGTGACAGCTTGTGCTTTAGGTTCCCTACAAGGAAACTGTCTTATAAGATACACTTTTGGGTCCTGTTGTCTCTGTAGCAGGTGGCAACAGTTCAGAATTGCAAGCCTCCTGCTGACGTTAATAGCCTGGGAATCGAACAAAGCCCACAGTCTTTGCTTCACAAAGCAGAGGCCCAGTAGTTGCTATTTTTTCAAAGGCTGCGTTTGAGCTTTGTCAGCTGGCTGGGCTGAAGTTTATCCTGTGTCCACTTCCCTTATCAGCCGCCCATGGCAGGCACACGTTTCTCTGCTCAGTGAATGGCAGGACTTCAGGACTCCCTGTTGAGAGAGCCAATCCATCTTTCTGCTGCTGCCATCTTGAAATAACTTTGGAGCAGCTTGTGGGGGGAAATGGAAGCAGCCACGACGACTGGGAAGTTTTCTTGGGGAATGAGGAGCACTTCTTTTTTTTTTTTCCCCCTGCCGCGTGGCTTGCAGGATCTTAGTTCTTGGACCAGGGATTGAACCCGTGCCCCCTGCAGTGGAAGCGCAGAGTGCTAACCACTGGACCACCCAGGAATTCCCATGGAGCACTTACTTCTAAGAGCCTTTTTCCTAATGGAAACTCTGATGATGATATATTAGGGATGAGGGCCAAAACATCTGGGCTTATTTATGGGGGGAGAGGGAGGCCCTCTTATAGGACAGCCCAATGTACCCCACACATAAACTCTCTTAACACCGTGTCTTTAAAAGAGGTTTAATGAACACGAGAGCTCCTGACAAAGTCAAGACATCCTGAATCGCCCTCAGCCTCTTGGAGCTACTATTGCCCAGATCACCCACTGTCACTGGGGCAGAGGTGGGGCTACTTCCCATCCCTAGGATGGGCCTCTGGCACTGCCCCCACCTCAGAGCTGCTCCCATGGCTCCAGCATCCGCTAGGCATTCTGCAAGCATGCTACTATTGGGTCATTTCCATGTGATTGGTCCTAGGTTTTGAGAACAGTTTTCTTTTGGCAACAGAAAGCAAGGAGGTGGAGACACGCCTTGTCACATTAAGTTCTCCTTTCCTTAGAGATGGATTATCCTCTATATGGAAGAGCCCAGGTTCATAAGAAGCCAAGTCTTCCTAAAGGCTGATTAGAGTGCAAACCAGCATTCCTGCTTTTCTCTTCTTCACCAAAGTCAGAAGTCAGGTTAAGGGACTCTTGTAGAAAACAGTCCGTCTAGTTTTGTTTTGTTTTGTTTTTTAAATGAATTTATTTATTTATTTATTTATTTATTTATTTTTGGCTGCATCGGGTCTTTGATGTACGGGCTTTTCTCTAGTTGCGGCAAGCGGATTCTACCGCGCAGGCTCAGTAGTTGTGGCGCACGAGCTTAGTTGCTCCACGTCATGTGGGATCTTCCCAGACCAGGGCTCGAACCCGTGTCTCCTGCATTGGCAGGTGGATTCTTAACCACTGCGCCACCAGGGAAGCCCCAGTCTGTCTAGTTTGGCCAGAGGGAAGGTTGTGAGGTAGAAGTGTAACCTGGTCAAAGTGGGTATGTAGGAGGTTCCACACTGGTTCCAAAGTGCAATCTGGGCATGCTCATCTCATTATACAACTCGGGGGTTGGGGTGGGGGGTGGAGGGTGGGCATCATTCACATTACCGACTGTGTGCCTGGCGCCCTCTGGAGTAGTGCAGTGTACAACCTGCACAGCAGGAGGCAGCAACCTGAACTTGAGCCTCAGTTCCACATGACTCACGTTGTGAGTCATTCTCAGCCTCACGTTGTGTTCAGTGTACTTCTGCAGCAATACCCTAGCGGGTGCTTGCAAGTCACTCATATCTAATAATAAAGTACAAACATTTGCAAACATGCCCTTCTTTATTATGAGTTAAAGAAAGCCAAGATCATCATTGCTAGGTCACTTACTATGAGTTAGATACGCTGGCTTTGTTTTTCTTATTTCAATATTAGATATGAGAGAGAGAGAGAGAGAGAGAGAGAGAGTGAGAGAGGGAGGGAGGGAGACAGGAGGTGGTGGAGGTCCAGCTCCAGAATTTGAATAGGTATAACTGAGCATTGTGATCATTTATCTTAGTGTGTCAGTGATATGAAAGTCATTAGTCACGTGTGTTATGATGGAAACAGAGTCCTCAGACAAGAACAGAAAAGAACACGAGCTCTTAGGGCAAGGACTAAATCTTAGCCATCATTCTTCTTAAAGTTGAGCATGCTGCCTGGCACGATTAAACGGTGCATCAACACTGATTTTTACCACTAATACTCCTGGCATCACCCTGCTTTGGGGGGCGCCTAGTGAGACTTTAGCTCTCACACTTCAAAGGAGGGAAGATGACAGATTGTGAGGTGCCCAACCCATTCTTTATCCCTCGCCTCGTATTGCATTTTCCTTAGTGCATGGTGACCAGCATTTTTAAAAGAATATTTTCAAAGAGGAGTGATAACCTTGTTAAATTTGGCAAAGTAGTTTTATTCCCTGCTTTTTCTCACAGCATTGTCGTCAACTTTCATTTTTCGCTTAGTTATAAATGTATCTCTCAGGAACATGGGATATATTTGGAGAGCAGCAAGTGGTGAGCTTGGTACAGATCTATTTTTTGAAATGGAAAATCAAGGCAGTTAATTCAGAGTTATATCAAAGGTGGAGCTTATAAAGGCAGTTTTCTCCTCTAAGCTGTTTTGTGAAACCAGCCTTATCTTGGCTTAAAAAAATCACACTAAAGCCTCTGGTAGTGCTAGAGTTCACAGGGTCCTCAGAGATCACCTGAGACAGCTTTCCCTTCACAGCAAAGGTCCTCAGAGGGCAACTGAATTTGATCCTTGAGGAAAACTCATTTTGGCAAAAGTTCCTTGCCTTGGGCAATGTAGGGCAGGAGGAATGTGCCCGGACTCAGGGGTTGGACAGATTGGCCTTCGCATCTTGGCTCTTCTGCTTGTGTTTGACCTCTGGCAAGTTCCTGAACTCCATGCTCCATGTGTACGAAGTAGGGGTACAGTGTCTCCCTGCCTGGGGGTTGTAAGGAGAATTAGAGGACAGAGCCTCTTTCTCCGCACAAGCCGCCCGGGAGAGTCAGGTTATCATTAAAATTCGCTCTCTACTAAGTATCTCCGTAGCTATTCCTTGCCCTTGATTAAGTCACTAACTCTAAATTCTCTGCAAAACCTGCCTTTCCTACACAGTCAATAATTGGCAACCTCTTTTCCCACCACGGCTGCCTATGGACTTGTAGAAAACTTTCTGGGCTCATTTAGGGACTGAGTGCATAGCCCTCTATAGGGTGCCTCAGTGGTTCTTCAGAACGTGCCCTAGGGAATTTTAAGGTGATTCCTTAATGAGGGGATGACTCCCTTCTCCTGTGTGACATCCAGGTTCCGTATGACCCCCTATACTGCTGTTTGGGGCTGTTGGAATCTTGCAGAGTGCTGTGGCATATTCTTATTCTTCTTCATACTCCTCTAAAAAGGCAGACACTCATAGATTCACATTTTAGTGTCATTCCATACCTTACTCAAGGCCACTCATCAAGTTTGCAGCAGAGCCAGAAACCTAGGACACAAAACACTAGACCACGTTCCCTCCCTTCCTACCACATAAACTAAGAAAAGCTCCTGGAGCAGATAACTAATGATAAATGACTCTCATGCCATTTGAAGTCATAGCAAGCAAACCAGATGTTTGTGTGTGGTAGGCTATCTTTCCCTAGCCTCTCTGGGGTTTTCTCTGTATTCTTTCTCCTACTATAACTTTCTCCTACTATAACTAGATTTGAGGCTGGGATTTCAATCTTAAGGTTTATGGTACAGCCTTGATTTGGTCAATAAGTATATAGAAAGCTAAGATTTAGTACAGCTTTCAAATTCTACCCCTCCCCATCTCTCATGTTCTGTCTTGTATCATAGCTCCTGGGAGGTGTGACTGTCTGCCGTGTTGGAGCTGTGAGACCAGGAGTGATGTCTTATTCTTCTTTGCAGTGTTGTATCCCTGACTTAGTTCTGAAACCTGAGGATAGCTGGTACGCTCCCCTTAACTGACTGCATCCCCCTGGAACTCTGATTTCCTCCCTCAAATTGCTTCTTCTGCAGTCTTTCCTGTCTCAAGAAATGGCGTCACTACCCAACTGCAGAAGCAAACATCTATGATCCTTCTCTTTTCTGTCCACACCTCGCCATGTCCAATCCATCAGCAAATCCTCTTAGGCCCTTTCAGAGTTGGCATTGGCTGATGTGGTTATACAGATTGATATATTGAAATCCTTCCAGAGTAATTGATAAATTGTCTCTTCTAAGAGTCCCCCACTGAGGGCCTCCATCCCACCATCCCAGCACCCCAGTCCCTTCCACGCAACCCCACCTTTTATCCTCCCGCGTAGTCTAACAACCAAATGGTTAATGCCTAGCCCAGGAAGAATCTGACTTTTCTGAGTTTCACCTTCTTTATCCACTGTAGATGAGCACAGTAATGCCATTTTTAGCTTTATTGTGAGGATTAAATGAGAGAATGTAGTTAAGGTTGTGAATGCGTAAGGCCTGGCATGCCCCATGTGGGCACTCCATAAATGAGTTCGCTTTCCCTTCTGCTTTGACTGGTGTGGTATAGCGTGGGAAGGACTTTAGAGAAAGCGAGATGTAGGTACAAATTCAGGCCTCAACTCTCTTCCTGCGTGTCCTGGGAAATTAAGCAACATCTCTGAACTTCTGTCTTCTTGTCTGTGAAACAGGAATAAGGAATGTCTAGCGCTGTTCCTGGGCATAGAGGGTATCCACTTTCACTAGATATCAACTTTCCTTGGTTAATTGAGTTCGTATAAGTGGATGCTTTGAAATGAAAAAATGTATTACATACTAAAAACAAGTCTGAAAACAACAGTGAGATACCACTGTGCACCTATTAGGATGACCAAAATCCAAAACACTGACAATAACAAATGCTGGTGAGGATGTGGAGCAACAGGAACTCTCATTCATTGCTGGCAGGAATGTAAAACAGTACAGGCACTTTGGAAGACAGTTTGACATTTTTTACAAAACTAAACATACTCTTAACCGTACAATCCAGGACTTGCATGCCTTGGCATTTACCCAGATGAACTGAAAATGTATGTCCACGCAAAAACCTGCATATGGATGTTTATAACAGCTTTATTCATAATCACCGGAACTTAGAAGCAACCAAGATGTCTTTTAGTAGGTGAATGTATAAATAAATAGTGGTACATTCACATAATAGAATATTATTCAGTGCTGAAAAGAAATGAGCTAGGGAGCCATGAAAAGACATGGAGGAACCTTAAACACATATTATTAAGTGAAAAAAGCCAATCAGAAAAGGCTACATATTTGCTACATATTGTATGATTTCAACTATATGACATTCTGGAAAAGGCAAAACTATGGAGACAGTAAAAAGATCGGTGGTTGCCATGGGTTAGTGGGGAAGAAGGAATGAATAGTTGGAGCACAGAGAATTTTTAGAGCAGTGAAATTATTCTGCCTGATACTGTAATGGTGAATGTGTGTCATTATACATTTGTCAAAACCCATAGAAAGTACACCAAGAGTGAACCCTAATGTAAGCTATGGACTCTGGGTGATTATAATGTGTCAATATACGTTCATCAACTGAACAAATGTACCACACTGGTGGGGATGTTGATAATAGAGCAGCTGTGCCTGTGTGGAGGTAGGGAGTATATGGGAACTCTCTGTATTTCTGCTCAGTTTTGCTGTGAACCTAAAACTGCTCTAAAAAATAAAGTCTATTTTTCCAAAAGTCTAAAATTTGGACTTTTTTCTAATTTGAATTGACCTCTCTCCTAAGAATTGCCTTAGAGATTAGATTTCTGGTAGGAAATAGGTGGATGTCATGTGTCCCTTGATAATAATTCCCTCCTCCCATGACTTTACTACCATAGCTCATTTCCTTTTGGTAAACTTTGAATGAATTAGCCTTGCAGGTAGTTTACTGCCAGTGGTTAAGGCAGACATTATGGTGAATGAAAAGAAGTGTCAGTCTGATACAGTTTGTACCACTGCAAAAATCCCGAAATAGAATACTCTTAACTATCAGAGCGTTTTCTACCTGGAGACTGGCAGCTAGGTGGGGTCTGTTGACATGTTGGTGGCGATTGCTTCCTCGATTTTGTCCCGTGTTTTCTGAATTGTCTTTTTGAGTCAAGATGATAACCATTATAAAGAGCTTTATCTGGGCCTTTGAGAGTGAAGTCATTCCACCTCAAATCCTTTGTGGAATGAGGCAGGCTATAAATATATCCCTGTGTGAACAAGTGAGTAAGCAATACATGTTTCTGTTGATAGCTCTTCTTGCTCATTTTGTGAGGTTAATCTCATTGCTAGATAGAAAAGTTGGGTTGCCACAAGTTCCCTCAAGCCTGGGGGAGCTGTATGGGTGAGGTACCAGGAATTTTCTTTTTTTTTTTTAATTAATTAATTAATATATTTATTTATTTATGGCTGTGTTGGGTCTTCGCTTCTGTGCGAAGGCTTTCTCTGTTGCGGCAAGTGGGGGCCACTCTTCATCGCGGTGCACGGGCCTCTCACTATCGCGGCCTTTCTTGTTGCGGAGCACAGGCTCCAGACGCGCAGGCTCAGTAATTGTGGCTCACGGGCCTAGTTGCTCCGCGGCATGTGGGGTCTTCCCAGACCAGGGCTCGAACCCATGTCCCCTGCATTGGCAGGCAGATTCTCAACCACTGCGCCACCAGAGAAGCCCCCAGGAATTTTCATGTGAACCTATAAGGCTTGCTTATCTGTTCCTTACACCTAACACTTTCTACACCCAAGTGCTTTTCCTGATCACCGGGATGGTTGGGAAAGGGCAGGATTAGGTAGGAGAGGAGTGCCTTTGTCCCCTCCCATCCTCTATAACCAAGCCACTCAGTTCCAGGAACATTCCCTACCAAGTGACGGAACCATGAGTGATCAGGAAGAAAGGATGGTATTGACACCACCATGGTTCTTAGGAGTACTCCAAGTGTTCTGGTGGAGGATGTTTCATGGGTTTGTTGAGTAAATCCAGGAAAAGCCTTCTTATACCTACATCATTAATCAGTGGACATCCTTATGCTCTCAGAGCCTCTCCCCTAAGATTTGGGTTCTCAGTCAGAGAAGTATCAGCGAGTCAGGTGTAAGATCCATTTTTCTATCTTCGCATTCACTGAGTACCCCAATAAATGTGGGAACCTTTATGAGTCCAAATACCTCCCTAACACTTGGAGCTTTAGTAGCATTACAAGTACTCTCTCCCCCAAATGCCTGATGCCAATTGGCTTGGTGTCTCTGGGCTGTAAGGGGTCTAGGTTTTCCAGAGGGATGTATCCAGGCTTCATTTTGAATTCACTAAGAAAATAGGACCTATATGAAAATGAAAGCAGCCCTTTTTTTCCACAGGAAATCAGGTCTTCTGAAATCTGAGTGTCTTTGTTTGTGTTGGTGTTGAGTTTTGGGTGAAGGTTCAGCTAGATTCTTGTTTTCCGTAAAACGTTCCTGTCCATAGATATACTGGCTAATGAAGCTGAGTCATGTGATCCAAGTTGGCAGATGTTTTGCTTAAGTCACTAAGAGTTTGACATGAATAAAGATCGAACAAGGATTTAGGATTAACTTCCTTGGTCCCATAAGGTCAACCAAGTTTTTGGGACCCTTCTTTAAGGGATTTGCCTCCAAATTGGCATCCACCATCTGGATATTTGACAAAACAGAATTTGGATTTTTTGTTTTTAGGTCTCCCTTTAGTCCACTTCTAAACCCACATAAAAGCAGTTTGGGACTGGTCGGAGCCCCACAGAAAGGAATAGGAGACTGAGATTTTTGGATGAAAGTTTTTCAATTTTAACGGAGATAATTTGCAATAATACTGACTTTCAGCATAGAGTCCATAGCCTTTATCGCGATCAGAAAACATTTTGGATGGCGTGGTGGGGTGGGGGTGAGCTCATTGCCTGCAGTGACTCCCGCACAGGGACCCTGAACAGACATTCATTGGCAGAAAGGCAGTGGTTACTGAAAATGGCTCGGGGAAGGGTGGAGGGGAGGGGCAGTTGAGTGGGGCTTGGGTTCCTTCCTCCTCAGGGGAGCTATTTTTTGCTGTACATGCAAAGAATTGCTTTGTACAGCCAAGTTGGTTTCAATCTTGTTTACATAAAAGAAATCGAACATTTATTTTGTGCCGGGTTATTTTTTTTCTTCCTTTGCCAGTCAGAGGATCCTAGGCAAATCAATAAACAAAGACCCTGCTCTGTTTTCATTTTGTGGGTGGAGATTTGGACTGGGTAACCCTTCAATGACTGGATTAGCTACCTCTGTGGAGACTGAGACTTTCTGCCTCGGTTAGATGCGTTGTCAGATACATACTGGTCATGCTGGGAGCCTGGAACTCCAGAAGACAGTGGGAGGACCCCTGGATCCTTGGGTCTGCAGCAGATGGCAAAAGTAGGAGAGAAGAAAACTGCTTCTTTGACTTCTGCAGAAATTAGCTGAAGCCCTGAAGTGTGTGATTTGATTACTCTAATCTTCGCCCAGTCAACAGCCAGCATTGTTATGGGGCATTAAATCAACACAATTGTTTTTAAAAACTACAGCTCTGAAATTTGACTCTGCAAATATGGAAGTCCATAGAGAGGCTCCATGCTAGGGGGCAAAACGTATTTTCTTTCTTTTTTTTCTAAATTTACCTGCCATGAACTTGGACTGACCCTTTGTTCTCTTGTTTTTGGACAACATGAAAAATAAGGGGAAAAATGTCTTCATTGTAAAAGCATTCCCTTAACCAATGTTCAACTGGCTGGCTTTTCCCCTTTTCAAGTTCACAACAGTGGCTTTTATAGTGGTTCGTCATCTATAAATCTCAGCTACCTAATTTCTTCTTTAATTCCTGTTAGTATCAGTTGGAGCAGCATGGTTGAGATAGGGGAGAATAAGAGCTTTGGGGTTGGACCTAGACTTGAAATCTTATTTCATCTCATACTAGTAAGTTGGCCTTAGATAAGTTATATAACCTCCCTAAGCCCCAGTTTTCCCCTCTATAACACAGGAATGATGAGACATAAAACATTATTTTAGACAAAATATCTGTAAAGAGGTTGGCATAGTATAACGTACCACAGGCTCCCCCAAAATGGTACTCATCATGGGTTTCATTCTTCAGACTTGGAAGTTGTGGTGACAGGGTCCCTTAGTGCAAGAGGGCCTGTGTCACTGATTGGTTGCGGAGGCTCTTCACTCTTCCGAGGGACACTAGAACCATCTGTAGTGGTATGATCAATGACATGTCAACATGTCAATCATACACAAGATAAGTATTTGTGTGTGTATAAATATATCTAATATGCCCCACAAAATGAAAGTAAAATAAATTGAATTAGGCAGCCCTTGTTCTTTGCCAAATAACATTGTTATCCAAATTGGACACAGCTCATTCCTTTGAGTATACCTGTTTGAGCAAGTGTAAAATAGTAGAAAAAAATATTGCATTAGTCAAGAGAACTATAAGTTCATCCACTTACTAACTGTATATGTTTATTAATTATCTAACCACTTAACCAGCTGGAAAAGGATGTGGAGTACTAATGAAAATTAACAGCTAATATTTATTTAATGAGGACCTATAAGAGGCCAGAGAGTGTTCTAAACTTTTCACATATATCAAACTCATTTGACAATTACCTAAATACAATCTCATGGGATAGGTTATTGTTCACCCTGTTTCACAGATGGGACCACTGAAGCTCAGAGAGATTAAGCATTGTGCCCAAGCTCACACAGATGGAAAGTGATGGAGCTAAAATGTGAACACAGAGAGTCTGACTCCAGAGTCCATTATTTTAGCCACTGTATTATTCTCCCTCTAGTAGTGATGGAAAGGTCTGCGGGCAACAGACCTGAATGTGAGTCCCAGCAGTACCATTTCCATCTATGTGATCCGTGTGAGATTTCCACCCAGAAATCTCTCTGGGTTTAGCTTAGATAATGGGCTCATGGCAACTTGAGTATAAAAACGTGACATGATAAAAACTATGTGAAAGGACCAAGTTAAAGTCGTATCTCATGAAAAGATTAGAATCTGAAAGTCATTGCCTATGGTGACAATCACATGGAGTCAAAACTACCCTTGAAAATTTCTTAAATTGTTCACCATGTTCTGTGTATATAACTGTGAGCATGCAGCCTGTTACAACAATGTTAAACCACGAGGCAATGGATTCCCTACAAACTCCAGTGAACACTTCACACATCCCATGTCTAGCCTTTTCCTCCCTGTGACAACATGACTTTAATTTTTTCTCTTGCTGACTGTATATGATTGAAGTCACATCCTTAAACACAAGTGACATGGCCCAACTGGACTGGGCAAATTTTAACTGAATTAGAGCCATTCCTTGCTGGTGGGAACCTTCTGGCGTTTCCCAACATCAGAATTGTTACAAGGATCAAATAAGAAGGTGATTTTAAAATGTTTTAAGGGTCTCTAAACATACCACTGCATTATCTTGGGGGTGTGCACTTGTGTTCACCTTGAATCATCACTAGAGATCTGTGATGCTCAGCAATGTTTGCTCAAAATCACAACCATTCTGCCCATTGATTGGTTGGTAGGTTGGTTTGGTGTTGTTGTTGTTGTTGTTGTCTACATTGTGTCTTCGTTGCTGTGTGCGGGCTTTCTCTAGTTGCAGTGAGCGGGGGCTACTCTTCGTTGTGGTGCGCGGGCTTCTCATTGCGGTGGCTTCTCTTGTTGCGGAGCTCGGGCTCTAGGCGCGTGGGCTTCAGTAGTTATGGCACTTGGGCTCAGTAGTTGTGGATCGCGGGCTCTAAAGCGTAGGCTCAGTAGCTGTGGCGCACAGGCTTAGCTGCTCCGCGGCATGTGGGATCTTCCTGGACCACGGCTCAAACCCGTGTCCCCTCCATTGGCAAGCGGATTCTTAACCACTATGCCACCAGGGAAGTCCCAGTTGGTTTGTTCTTAACTGCTTACTTTTCTGACTCTAGTTTTCTTTCGGTCCTGTAAATGCAGTGTTCAACAAAGTTTAGGGACGCTTCTTGAATCTTTGCTCTTTCACAACGTGATTTTCAGCTCTCACGTCCTGTCGCACCTACCACTTAATCAGTGCTATGCCACATGTTTATCAGGCTACCCTGTGCACCAGGCTCTGTGTTTTCTGCAATCCTCATCCTCTGGAAGCTCCAGATCTACAACCTCCTTCAGGAGGAGGAATGTTTTTCCACCTAAAAGTCGTGCCATCACTTCATCTCAGCCTGTTTAAACTGGAACTGAGCATCTCCCTTGCCTTTTGGAAGCTACTTCCTAACTTCCTGGATCCTTTTGCTGGCAGCAGCTTCTTCCTGTCCGATGAGGCTGATTCCTCAGCAGTATCATAAGAGGCTCTCCTCTCTTGTTCCTCACTCCTGAAGAGGTACCAGGTCCTGATTCTGTAATCTTTCTATTCCTTTCACCTCCAAACTATTGCAGGAGCCCCCAGTCAGCCTCTAGCATCTTGTGTCTCTCCAGTTTCATTAGGGCATATGTGTTTGTGAGATTAATTTTCCTTAAAAGTGCTTTGTACTGCTTCCAAGAGAAATCTAAGTACACTCTGACCAAAACCAGTGCTTCTATCTTTCTGCTTCTACAGAAAGCTTCTACATGAATACTTTTCTTCAAGCACAGAGTTGTGTTTCTCACTGTTTCTCCATATAGCCAGCCTTTCTTTCCTGAATACCCTGTATTCAGGAGAAGATGGCAGTTCTTCCCAAAATTAATCTACACATTTAATAGAGTTGCAATTGAAATGCAAATGGATTTGTTTGTGTAACTTCTAAAGTTTATCTGAAAGAAGAGAGACATATGAATAGCAAAAATATAGTTAAAAGAAGAAATTGGAGGGGAACATTACACTAATGTTAATAAATTAATAATAAATAATAATAGAATAAATAAATAATAGATAATAAATTGTAACATAAAGTTGCATTCAAATAAACATGCAGAGCCTGTAACAAATAGATAGAGCAATGGAATAGAATAGACAGACCCAAATGCAAGGATACATCTATTTTTAGTATGTGAAAGAAAAAAAAATAACTCCAGCACTTAAAAATAGTGTGAAATGATGGGTTATCCAATAAATGATGCTAGAATAATTTTTTTTTAGAATAATTTTTATTAAAAAAATTAAGTTAATCCTTTCCCTCTCACCATAGACTAAAACAAATCTCGGGAAGATAAAAAAAATCAAAAAGATAAAACATACCATAAAAACACCAGAAGAAATCTTAGTTAACTATTCATATAATCTGGGTATGTGGGAGGTCTTTTCAGGCATAATCCCAAGGCAGAAACCATAAAAAATTGAAATATGTAACTATGTAAATGTGAAATTATGCATAAAAGTTATCACAAACAAAATGAAAAGCAAATGGTAAAACTGAGAAAAATATTTTTAACATATAAGACAAACAGGAGATTAATATCTTCAATATGTAAGGAATCGTTACAAGTCTATAAGAAAAAAATAAACATGAATAGAAACAAAGGGGCAAAGGCTATAAAGAGGTAATTCACAGTAAAGAAATAGAAATGCTCAATACATGTGAAAACATATTTAATCTTGCTTGTAATCAAAGAAATGAATATTTAAATGTTACCTCTGAGGACTAGGGCATTTCCTTTTTTACTTTATAAACTTTTGTATCCCTTAACATTATTTTTTAAAAAGCATTCAAATAAAATTTAAAAATAAAATATGCTACTGTGAAATTCTTGTAAACCTGTAAAGCACTTACCATCTTCTTAATCTTTGAGAATGATCTTCTAGGAGTATATTTATTGGAAAGTTATCCATCAATAAATACATTAAGAGACAGAAATAGCCAGTAGATTAGAATGTGTGATAAGGTCCTATTTTGGTGAAAATGTATGTAGAAACATAAAAATATGTAGAAGAAAATCTAGATGCATATAAAATAAAATGTTATATGGGTTGTTTCTAGGTATTGGAAATATGGATAATATTTTTATTTTCTTATATTTGCTTATCTATTTTCTAATTTTTCAACCGTGAGCTTGTGTTGCTCTTTTTTTTTTTTTTAACATCTTTATTGGAGTATAATTGCTTTACAATGGTGTGTTAGTTTGTGCTTTATAACAAAGTGAATCAGTTATACATATACATATGTTCCCATATCTCTTGCGTCTCCCTACCTCCCACCCTCCCTATCCCACCCCTCTAGTTGGTCACAAACCACCGAGCTGATCTCCCTGTGCTATGCGGCTGCTTCCCACTAGCTATCTGTTTTACGTTTGGTAGTCTATATATGTCCATATATACACTACCACTCTCTCACTTTGTCTTGTGTTGCTCTTAAAAAAACTTTTAAGTACAACGGACACACATAAAAGTATATAATTTGTAAGTATCAGCTTGATGTATTGTCAGTAAGTGAGCACACTTATATTAGTTTTCTAATTTTAGCATCCTTTGCAATCTAGATGGGCCAAGAACCTCTCAAATCATCAAGTGCTGGTTCCTTTTTGCTCAGCAGTTCCTTCCTCAATTTATCTTTCCCCTCACATTTTATATAAGCACCAAGAAGAGACCAGGCTGCATCTTCCAGACTTGGCTTGAAAAATCCTTCAGCTAAATATCCAAGTTCATGGCTTACAAGTTCTGCCTTCTGCCCAACAGTAGAACTCAATTCAGCCAAGTGTTTTCACATTTTATAACGTGGATTGCTTTTTCTCCAGTTTTAAAAAACATGTTTCTCGGGCTTCCCTGGTGGCGCAGTGGTTGGGGGGTCTGCCTGCCAGTGCAGGGGACACGGGTTCAAGCCCTGCTCCGGGAAGATCCCACATGCCACGGAGCAGCTGGGCCCAGGCGCCACAACTACTGAGCCTACGCTCTAGATCCTGCGAGCCACAACTGCTGAACCCACATGCCACAACTACTGAAGCCCGCGCGTCTAGAGCCTGTGCTCTGCAACAGGAGAAGCCACCGCAATGAGAAGCCCATGCACCGCAACGGAGTAGCCCCTGCTCCACGCAACTAGAGAAAGCCCTGCGGGGACACATCTCTAGCTCCTCAGCCCTCCACTGCACCCCCTTTGCCCAGTACCTGACTTCACAGCAGGTGCTCATTAATACGTAAAGAGTTTCAAGATGAAAAAGAAACTGTGTGACAGTGAAGACCAGTTTATACACTATAATTGTTCTAAAGGGGGTGTGGACTGCCTTGGGTGGGTTTCATTTCTCTGTTAGTGAACAGAGATTCATACATCTAGATGGAGTCACACACCAGACAAAGGTTGGCCCAGATGGCCTCTAAGAGTCAGGTCCAAGAATTTGTGCTTTGAATACTCCACATATTCAAGTCACTCCTGGAACAGAACTTATCGGGAGGTGCTCTGCCACTCTGTTCACCGGCACTATCCCTTTCCTCTTTGAATTGCCGGTCCACGGAGCATCTCAGAAGTGTTTGATGCCTCCAGCGGGAGATTTGGGAGCCTTGACCCTGTTGGTCTCTCTGTTTCTGGTGATGGGGCTTTGTGATCCAAAGACTGGGGTAAAATGTGTAATCAGTTCTGTTTATTCGGTGCATTCGAGCACTTGAATTTGTAGAGAGAGCAGTGGGTGGGGAAGCTCACAGAACATCGAATTCAGGCAGGGTGGGATGCTGAGTGGAGATGGGGAGGAAGCGAGCAAGAGGCAAGAGGGACCGAACAAGACAATGTGTCCTTAGCTAACAAAATTGGAGTGGGATCTACCACTTCTCAAAGGCTGGCTCTCAGGGACCCCAAGGATGAACACTCACAGGGCTGCGCAGAGCACTTCTGCTTTACTGTGTTGGCTCCAGCCAGCTCAGCATGTGCAAAAAGCAAGAAGCCCCAAAGTTTGGCCTATGTAGCAGTGTGTCTCTTTAAGAGCTTATTATTTTTGCAAAGTTCTAATGTTCCTTGCCTGTGGTTTGCCCTGGTGAGTGCTTGTTAATTCAGTTTCATTGTTGCCTAGGGAAAAAGAACCCCAGTGACCCACTATAATAACCGCTTTAATGTGGGGCTTCTGCTTTGGGCCTGTGTAGTATCCTTTAACAAATGAGCAGAAGTGGCCAAAATTATATTAGGCAACGCTGCCAGAGGTTTATGATAAAATCTCCAGTCACTGCCAGGGACAGTGTGGTCCCTGTCAGTTTGAGGACTGACTTTTCTATAGTAACAGCTCAGACCTTTTTTTCTGGGGGTGGGAGGTTCTCACTACATGCCAGACACTGTGCTGGTGGTGGGAGTGGGGATGGGGGGAGATGCTTTTACACACGTGATTTCAGTTAGTCCTTATAATATCACTGTAATGTGGATATTATTAATTCTACTTTACCAATGATAAAATGGAGATGCAAATTGTTTAGATGACAAACCCAGGGTCACACTGGTGATAAATCTTGGGACTGAGATTCCACTCCAAACCCATTACCTGCTCTGCACCAGGCTGCCCCTAAGATGACTTGAGAACATAGAGCTAGATGGCCTAAAGCTGGTTATTTGTCCTCCATTATTGGTCAATAGGAACCAAGGCTTTTTCCCACTTCACCTGAGATCATGCAAAGAAAGTGAATTAGGGATAGGAACAAAGAAATTTTCAGCTGGGCACTCTCTGTCTTGCTAGGTAGCATATAGAGGGTGTTGACAAATGTTGGAATAAATTAGAAAATTTTGAACCAATCGTTGCTATGTTTGTTCAGCTGCCTCATATCTTAAATTCCCATTCCAATGCTGAACCAAAGTTTTCCTTTGTCTAACAGATTCCAACATGAACTTTAAATCCCCCCAATAATATCCACTTTGCTGGGTTGTTGTAAGGAGAAACTGCAAATTATAATAAAATGTGCAAATGATCACATTTTCATTTATCACCTCATCGTATTACATAAAAAATTAAGATCTGGGAAATGCAGGAAGTTAAAATGTGAATATACAGACAAAAGAGTCCTATACAATTTTTAATGCTGAGCAAAAAATTTGGCTCTGAATTTCCTGTGGGTCAAAGTAAAAAGAAAAATAAGATCAGGTATACGATACTAATTCTCATAAAGAAAAAAACTATGGAAAATACAGTTTCTCAAGGGGCACAGAGATTTCCCTGGCACTTAGATTGGAAATAAATTTCTCTAAAAGATTGAGGATGACACTGGATCACCATTTTCCTCATCACTCCCCTCTGCCCATTACATTCAATAGAATTCTTAAGGTATCTTCAATATTACAATGGAGGCAAAATACCAAAGCACAGTCCACTGAAAGGAATTCTGCAAAGGGGCTAAAAGAAGGTGGTTCATGGGTACATATTTCTGGAGCTCCAACAAATCCAGAATTAAAATCTAAAATTGAAAAAAAAAATGGATAAAATGCATATCTTTTAATGTATCTCCTATAAATGACATTTTTATCAATGGAGTTTCAATAAAAAATTGGGTAGAAGACAGTCTGAGGTTGTATAAGTACAATAGTGGCCTCAGAATTTTTTCATTGGGCAGGGGGTTAAGAGGGACAGTCTGGTTGGAAGTGGAGGCGCTAGGTAGAGTGACCAACTTTTCCAGCTTGCCCAGAATTTTCTCAGTTTGGGGGACTAAAAATCCCACATCCCCGGATGCTCCTCAGTCCTCAGCAAACGGAACAGTGGATCACCCTAGTGCCAGGCTGGGAGTTCCAAAGCCACAGTGACATAGCGAACACACTGTGCTTTCTGCTTAGATTGCATGTTTATTTAGGTGGCTCTGGGGGATACTGATGGATTTCTGCCCAAAGCCAAAGCACGTCTTCTGCGATGCCAAATTGGAATACTTTAGCAGTCCAGTGATTGGATGGTGGAATCAGACCTATCTGTGAAAACTGAGGAACCCAGATTCACTCTGGGGACTAAACATCCATCCCGCCTTGCCTTAGGGTGACTATAAAATCGCTAGGTGAAAATGCACATGGGGAAGTTTTCTTTTCTGAAATTCTTTACAAGTTACAGAGAAGAGCCGAACAGAGTGAAAAGCTTTGGAGCTGCAGTGACCCGAGTTAGTGTCCTGGCTTTGCCACTGATCAGCTATGAGATTTTGAGCCATTCACTCAATCCTCTGAGATGTAGTTTTCTCATCTGTAAAGTGGCTCATCTGCAAAGATGTTATGAAACTTAACTGAGATACTTGAAAGCCCCTGGCAGAGTGCCTAGTTCAGTAAATATCTCTTTCCTCCCCCTTTCCCCTTCTCGGTCTAAGATGAGTGGAGTTCGGCCTGCAGGTGGGAGATTTGAACCAAAACAATAATTGTTCTTTAGATAAACCCCAGCAGTTAGAATATCCTCACTGCACCACAGTGATGAATGGAGAACTGGACCTCTCAGGGGCCATTCCTGAGTTTTGTCTGTCTGCTTGCAAAAGATGCAGTTGGAAAGTGCTTTATGCATACTCAGTACTAATTCAGCCCCATCTAAAACATGTTTGGACTCTAGACTCTTTTTCAGCCAGTAAAATGTGTATATTTCCTTCCTTCTTTTCCTTTCCTTCCTCCCTCCTTCCCTCCCTTTCCTTCCTTCTTCCCTTTCTTCCTTCCTTCCTCCCTCCCTCCCTTCACATCTCCCTCCTCCCCACCTCCCTTATTCTTTTGCGCTTTCTGCTTTTGTCTTTTGCCTTTTGGCCAGATCCACATTTTCTCCACACTAGACCGTTTGCTTTTTCATGCTGATCACCCCTCTGGCCTCTTATGTTGTTCAAATTACTAGCTATGGGCTCTCAGGTAAGTTATTTCCCTTCAATAGACTCAATCTCCTGATCTATAAAACAAAAGGAGGAAACCAGATAGTTTATAAGGCCCCCTACAGCTCTACATTCTGTGATATGAGGAATACTGTTCTTTTATTTATTCAGCAGACACTTATTGAGCACATACTAAGTACCAAGTGCAATGTAGTAACTGGGGCTACAGCGATAAAACAAGCAAAGCCTCCATTTTCATGGAACTTACATACCAGTGAGAGAGACAGACAATAAATAAAACACAAATGAATATATAACATATCAGGGGTAGTAAGTGCTGGGAATGAAAACTAAGTGGGGTGAAATGTAAGGAGTGACAGTGATGGTGGGATGTGTGTGGGGCCTCATGGTGCTACTTGAGATGCAGTGGTCAGGAAAGGTCTCTCCAGTAAGCTGACATGTGAGCAGAGACCTCAGTGAAGTGAAGAACAAGCCAGGCAGTTCATCTGCAGAAGAGTGTTCTGAGCAGAGAAAACAGTTGGTGCAAAGGTCCTGAGGTTGGAGCATGCACTCATTTTGAAGGAATATCAAAGGAGGTCAGTGTGGCTCTGGATTGTGTGGAGCCAGAAAAGACTAGTAAGACATGAAGCATGGAATTACATAAGATAATAAGAATAACTCACCCTCGGTTCAGCATCTGTGCCCAGCACAGGTTTTCATGGGAACCCTAGCAGAGGAGCATAAACCATCTGGGACTCATCTAACTTCTGGATGCTGGCCTCTCACAATCTCTCTTCACATGACATTGTGTCTTAACCTCATCAGGGGCTTAAGGAAGACAGTCTTCAGAGACCATCAGGCAAGCTAGAGAAGCAGAGGCACTGAAGTCTGAATGTCTGGCTTGTTATTCCTGGTACTCACAGGGACAAAGGCTTGCCCCGGGCCCTTCCTTTTACCACCTTCCTGCCTGGAATTGTCCTCAGAGGTTTGGAACACATGCACTGCGTTTAGTAAGAAACTTATGTGGTACTTTCCATCACATTGAAAATGGAACAGTGTGATGGAAAGCAAACTTTGGGGAAATGTAAGCTTCAATTTTATTAATGTGTTGATGAAATTTCCCCAATCTATCTGTCCCTTCCCTAAGCTGGATTTGCCCTGAGCCCGTTCCTCCCAGCACCTGTTTTTCTGTTACATAAGGGAAAAAACGGTCTAGAAAATCTGACTGGGCACTTTCTGTGATAGGTTGAGAACACCCGAAGTTCAACCTTTGTGTATTCAATTATCTATTGAGGCACAAAGAACTGTGGCTATGGCCTCCTGCGTCCTGCTAAAGCTACACCGTGTCCTGGAGGAGGATGTGGAAAGTCAGGCCCCTGTTTGTCAGAGCCAGCTGTGAAGCTATTGCTGGACTATTTCTTTCCATGGGATTGTCCTCCTCCTTCTTATACTCCAAGGATCTGGTAGAGTCTGAGACCACCCGCTGTGGCCTCACTGAATTGGAAACTGTCCCTAAACATTTCATGTTCTGGAATTTTTTGTTTTCAGGAAGAGGACGCTAATAACATAGTCTTGAGTGGCTATATAGTTCTAGAAACAACGCCAGGTACTTTTAACATAAATCATCTACTTCAGCCTCAGCGCTGGACTGTGGTGGTGGGCATGATGATCCCACTTTCCAGGTGAGGCAAGGGAGGCTCAGGTGAAACAGCTAAAGTCATAAAGCTGGTTAAGTGAGAGGAGTTTTTCCTTTCATTGCCTCCCTGTTATTCTTCTAGACATTATCGGCCTTCGCTCTAATGAAGACTGGCTACTTGACCTAATCCATTCTCTCTTCGAATGCCAGCTGGATTGGAATTGAGGTCTTTGGGAAGGCGTGGTGGAGGAGAACTGGTGTTTTAGACAATGGTCTTTAAATAAGATGAGCTAAGTTTGGCGACACACCTAAGCTGGGCATCCCCCAGCCAATGCAGAAAGAGAGTCGTGCAATTCTGCAGTCAGTTCAGGGCCACTCCACAGTGCTTCCTCACCTTCCTCACCTTGCAAGCTGCAGGACCCGTATGAGGGGCATTCAATTACTTTTCTTCCTTTAGTTTCGCTACATCCCTGAGCAGTTGATCTTCCTACTGCTTTTCATGCAGAGCCGAGGGGAGGCCTAAGCAAGGGATGTGATTGCTCTACTCAAACAGCCATACAGGTGGTCTTTGATTTTGGGTTTCCAAGCACCCAGGTATTTTAAAAGCCAACACTTTCTTCTGTGGCCTCTTCTTCTGGCCTCTTCTGCCTGTTACTTTGTGTTGGAACAGAAATTCCACTGCATCTGCCTGCTGAGAGCTCAGCTGGTGTCATCACCGTCCTCCTGGATCCATCAGCACTCACTGACAAACAAGGAAACTGGATCCATGTTGGACACGAACTTTACTCAGTTATGTAGTTTGTCTCTCTGTAATCCCTCTGTTATTGACAAATAGAACTCAGGGACATGGGCGGCAGTGACAGCTCCTGCAGACAGCGTGTATTAGCGTCGGTATTATCGTCCTTGGCCCTGACAGCCTGGGCACTAGAGAGAGGATTAAGCGATTAGTACTGCGTATGTTACAACCATCTTTTTATTCCTGGTGACTTTTCGGTTTTGCTCACTTCATAAAGATGTAAAAGTGGGCTCTGAGTAAAAACAGATGCATTTTTACATTTTTGGGGTCTGATGGGTAGCACATGTCTCAGACATTCAGACAATGTTGAGACATTATCAAGTTTCTCCATGCACCGAGCAAATTCTCTTGCCTTTGTGACAAATATTGGCTTAAAGGGGACTTGGAGGTATACTACATCTATTTAGAAAATAAAGATCTCTTTGAATCTCTGACTTACTGTATTTGATGTGTTGGTGTATATATGTTAGATAATCATTTAAATGACTTTGTTCCCTGGAACTTTAGTAAAAGGTAGGTTGATCTCAGGCGATTTTGCCCCTGAGATGGGACTAACGTAAGAGTTAAACACAGGATTTTTTTTGCATTTATTTTTGATTTGGCCAAATTCTCTGGAATATTCATCCACAAGAAGGAACGTCAATCATATCTCTCAACATCATTTTTACGAGTGATAGCATGATATACATTTCCAGGGTAGAAAAGTCTATTGCGGTCATTATAAATTAGGGCCTTTGGTCTTTATCACAGTGTGTGATTTTTTAGATTGTAAAATGTTGACCTCTTGGGGCTTCCCTGGTGGCACAGTGGTTGAGAGTCTGCCTGCCAATGCAGGGGACACGGGTTCGAGCCCTGGTTCTGGGAAGATTCCCACATGCCGCGGAGCAACTAGGCCCGTGAGCCACAGCTACTGAGCCTGCGCGTCTGGAGCCTGTGCTCCGCAACAAGAGAGGCCGCGATAGTGAGAGGCCCGCGCACCGCAATGAAGAGTGGCCCCCGCTCGCCGCAACTAGAGAAAGCCCTAGCACAGAAACGAAGACCCAACACAGCCAAAATTAAATAAATAAATAAATAAATAAATTTATTAAAAAAAAAAAAAAATGTTGACCTCTTATAGTCTATATTTTCATTTCTCTTAATTTATTCATTCATGCAAGAAGTTTTTTATTGAGCATCTCCTATGTGGAAGTGACAGAAATCTAGAACAATCTAAAATATATTCTTTGGGGACTTCCCTGGTGGCGCAGTGGTTAAGAATCACCTGCCAATGCAGGGGACACGGGTTCAAGCCCTGGTCCGGGAAGATCCCACATGCCGCGGAGCAACTAAGCCCGCGTGCCACAACTACCGAAGCCCAGGCACCGCAACAAAGAGAAACCACCTCAGTGAGAAGCCCACGAACCACAACGAAGAGTAGCCTCCGCTCGCCACAGCTAGAGAAAGCCCGAGCTCAGCAAGGAAGACCCAATGCAGCCAAAAATAAATTAATTAATCAATTTTTAAAAAAATAATAAAATAAAATATATTCTTTGCTCCCCAAAAGTCCATTGAGCTGTCACAAGACAGTTTATAACTAAGTGCCAAAGGAGCTCTGGCAACAATGAGTGGAGTGGATTCATTGCAGGGATGAGACGGTGAGGGTGGAGAAGGCAGACAAGACTTTGAAGAGGAGGGGATAAGATGGCCCTTGGAGAAGGAAAGGTGTGCAGGAGAGAAGGGCTTGGTTCTTGTTGGGGTAGGGAGGTATTTAGTAATTCATATCTGGGGTTCAAGGTAAGACTGGAAAGGGAGATCAGAGCAAACTTGTCACATTTTGGGAGTTTGGATTTTATCCCCTAGAAACAGGGAGCCTCTGATGTGAATGAGGACGCTAGTTTAGAAAAACATGGGATAGGTGTTCACAGGACAGACTGGCAGGTAGGATGAGATAGGTGACATGGAAACCAGACAGGAGACCAGACTGCCGGAATCCAGGGGTGCAGCCAGGAAGCCGTGATCTCCAGTTGCCACAGAAGGGGAGAAAAGAGGGGATTTGCAGAGGAGGAAGTAGCTATGCTGAATTGTTAAGGGCTGGAGTAAGAGCCAACGTTTCTGGACGCTTCCCATGTGCCCACCAAATTGCTAAGCACTTTGCATGTATTTAATCCTTACAGAAATTCTGTGAAGTAGGAACTCTCATTAGTCCCATTTTTGGATGAGGAAACCAAGGCTTAGAGGGGTCAAGTAACTTGATCAATGTCATATTGTAGAAAGTGGAAGAACTGAGATTTGAACCTACCTTCCAAACTCCCATCCACTGTGTGTGCCTTACTGCCTGACTGTGGAGGGGATTGGCAGGGTGGAGGGAGAAGGGGAAGAAACTTTTAAAAAATATTGGAAATGTAATATTTCAAAAGAATTTATTAGTATTATCATTATTAGCCTGGAAAAAATAGCTAGCTTGAAATAGAAATGAATAAATCACATTTTCATGTAGAAAAAAAGATGCTCTATAAAGTGAAAGAGAAGTTCACCCAAAATGTCCTGTCTTAAAATAGACGCAAAATTCAGAAATGCAATGCATGATGTTTATTTTAATCCTCTTTATTTACATGTTCTCATACACAGAGCACTGTATAATATGAGTCTGCCCATGTGTACATATGTGTAAATGTCACCTAGGGACTTGAACGAATTTAACCTTGATTCAAGCTTGAAGGGAAAAATGGCTGTAGTTTTGACTTTTAAAAAAGTATCTGTTTATTTCCCTTTCTCTGTCGATAACTCCTGGTTGTAATGCTGAAATCTTATAAACACGGCCCAGTTAACTCACAAAATGAGCTTAGTGTTCTCGGAGCAGTGCAAGTTGAACAACACATAATTTGGCACAATTTGGTGGGCCTGAGTTTAAGACAAATACAAGACTGAGAGAGCATAGAGGCTTTATTATTTCTAAGTGAGTTCATGTAGTGTACACGGGTGGAACCGATCAGAAACCCTCACGCGGCCCTCTGCCACATCCAAGGCGTTCAGTTCTGGTGCTTTCATAAGCGTCGTAGTCACAGCACAACGTTTCTCCTTCCCAAATAGGAATGTTGTTGTTTCAAATGACCATCTGTGCTTTTGGCAGAATAGTGAATGCCATCTCCATTTGCCCTCTCACCCCCATCCCAGGCCCTGTTGGTGTCACAGCAAGGTTGGAAGGGCAGTGTGAACACGCAAGGCAGAGTGCGTAGAATCACATAGCTGTGGTTTTCTGTAGTATTAGGAAAGAGGACGTGCTCCATAGGGTAAATGGAGGCTTTACTAGTCAATCGGAGTGCTTGACATCACATTTACAAATGGAAGAGAAGGATATTAATGTAGACTTGCTTGAATTCTTGAGAAAAAGGAAGAGAAAGGACACTAAGATTTGTCAGGTATCTATGTTGCATAACTCAGGTAGCCATACACCCAGTCCCAGATTTTACCTATGGGTTTAGCGTAATTAACCATGAAACTTCTTCTCACTTTCAGAAGTTTCCTGGTTTAGACAGTAAATTACATGGTTGCCCTATGTATAGTCTGAACAAGGGCTCTTTCTAGGGAAAAATCTCATTCTTTCCACTGTTCATGTCTGGAAACTGAGTCTCTGAGAGGTTAACTGGTTCAACACACGCAACTCAACACAACAAGGATTTGACAACAGAGATTATTTCTGCTTCATCATGGTACCTCCCAAAGAGTGTTTTATCTATGCCAAAACAATGGTACTCATCTAACAATGGGGCAATTTAATTTATTTTCAAAGCTATTTGAAAGGTCAGCATTTTCTTTCCATTATTTTCCAGTGATGGGGAGTTGGATTTATCCCATGCTCTCTCAATTGGTCCTCTTGTGGCCAGGTGTAAAATTTGGGGGAATAAATGAGGAACTGATGATCACAGTTGAAGTTGTAGTGTGGGCTCATGGACTACAAGAAAGTTAACAGATCTGTACAGGAATTAGACCCCGAACTGATTTTTCCTACCATGAAGTCAGTGGCTGAACCAACCATGGGCCAGCATCAAGGAAGCAAGTATTTATAGCATCATGTTTCTACACTATTTTGCGTCGATAAGTAATAAAGTGCTTTTAGCCAGTGGCTGTTTGATAGATCTTAGCCAATCACAGCTAAGAGATGCTTTCAGGCCTTTGGGGTAAACTCCCACTGCAGGAAATAGTGCAGAAAATAAAGAGTTCTAGAAAGGGGACCTGGTAACCTCGATTCCTCCCCCACCTCTCAGTTAACTAGCCTTGTGATCTTGCACAAGTCAGTTGAACTTTCTGGGATTCTGTTTGCTTTTTAGATTAAAAAAAGAAAAGAAAAGAAAATGAGGACATTAGTTGATAAGGAGTCCCTGCCTCCTTCAGGCAGGTCCTGCTTACTGCTAGTTTTTGTAAATATAGCTTTCCTAGAACACAGCCAAACCAATTGTTTACATATGCTGGTTTTTCAGCTACAACAGCAGAGCTTAGTTGCAAAAAAGACTGTATAACCTGCTAAGCATAAAATACTTACTGTCTGACCCTGTACAGAAAAAGCTTGTCTATCGCAGGATTAAATGATCTCTGAGGACAGTTTCACTTTTTGTTTCTAACCCCAAGAAAGACAAGAAGGAGAGTGAGAAAGGGAAGAAGATGAAGTCAGACTTATAAATCCGAGTCCAAAAACCAGAAAGCAACTTACCAACAATCCACAAGCCAATTGTCCTGACAGTGATAGATTGCATCGCCCCCTGCTGGCCAGGAGGACCTTTTGCTGTAACGTAGGCTAGAGAAGTACAAGAAAGTAACAAATCTGTGCAGGAATCAGACCCTCAGACTCATTTTCAACACAGAGGTCTCTGCTGGTCAGTAGGGAAGTTTCCGTTTGCTCCTGATGCCTTTGAACTCATAAAGCACGTGCTTTACGTAGGGAAACTAGGGGAATTTGGGTCATCAAGCTAGAGTGTAGAGCTCCTTTGGAAAGAAGTAAAACCAAGAGAGGACAGGGAAAGCTTGCTTGAAAAGAACTTAATCATGGTGAATGAAGCCAAAGCTAATAAACAATGCTGGATGGGCTCTCATGGCCTCAGACAGTAGGTGAGGATGGTTATTGTTGTGACTGCATTAAATCATACTAATCCCAATGCCACAAGCCACTTTGAATGATGAAGTGAAGTGGCCTGCAATGGCAGCCAGGAGGCTGTCCATTCTGCCCCTGTTCGGCAGGGCTGCTGTCAGCCCTCTCAGGCAAGCTCTGCATCCTGTCTTAGGGGCCCAACTCTGCCTTCAGAGGAGACTTGCAGGCTGGCAGATTTCAGTTTGGTTTGGAGTTTTGTTGTGTGTTTCTTGGCAGGAAGGGACCGTCCTCCATACATGGAGAGCCCTGGATTAATGGCTAAAGTAACACCTACTGGTGGGACCAGCCCAGGCTAGGGCAGCCTCTCTGCTATTGACTCAGGACTCCTCTTGACTCGCAGCCTCACTCAGTTTTGTGGGCTGTTTGAGGTTCCTGCTCTAAAGTCCGCCTGTTTCATGATGTGAAAAACATGCTACAGAGTACATGTTCCTTCCTTCCCAGAGTGGAGCACATGCTGCTTCGTGGGCAAACCTTGAGGGAATCAAGAGGAAGTTGTTTTGCGCTATAGTGAATCCCAAGCCAAAAATAAATTAGCTTTAACATACAAATTCTTAACTTGGTTGCTTTCTTTCTTAAGTTTCCTTCAACTTCTGCTCATAATCTTGGGGAATGGTTGAGATAAAGTCCCAAGAACACAAATCCAAATGCAGGCTTGGGTTTTTCCTTTTGGCTCCAGTGAATGGAGGTGAAAATTGCCACAATCTTGGTGTATTTTCTTCTCCTCCATGATAAATCCTTTTGGAAACAAGGTGGGATATGAAAATATATGGCTATATGTTTGCTCACTTACATTTTTCTTTTTGCCCTTTCTCTGATCCCAAATTGTGCCAAAATGTGCTATTTTTTTCTACTTGGTAGAAGGGCGGAGATTTTTATTTCCCTAATCTCTCTCTTGGGAATATAAAAAAATCAAAATATCTCCTATAAAGTTTTAAAATGAGTTAATTTAACTTGGAGCATGGAGATTACCCTCTGCTACATATAAAACATTTATTTATATCATGGGTAGACATTGAGTAATGTGAATTTTCTTCATTTTTTGAAGGATATAATACACAAACCAAAGGAATGGTGAAGCATCTGTTGAATTGCTTTAGTCCCCCTCATTATAACGATGCTAAAAAAAAAAAAATAGAAGAAATAGGAATGAAAAATGAACTGAATTTCAGGAAACCTGTACAAGAAGTCTCTAAGCAAAAGGGCATGCAAAAAGGAACTGCTGGGCACGTTACTTTGTGTGTGTGTGTATATGTGCATGTGTGTGTCTGTGTGCATGTGTGTGTGCCCACGCACATGAGCTCTCATGCAGTGGGGGAAAAGTGGGGGAAATTTGACTGAGGAAACCAGTTCCTGGAGTGCAGGCGTAAGGAGAGAGGACTCTGGGATTCAGGGTATCAGAGCAGAGTGGATTCCATGTCTGCCAGTGCATGGGATAGCCTGTGGAAGAGCAAAAACCATCACCTCTAGGCAGGAAATCTGACCTGGTCCTTATCTTTCCTCCTTATGGGAGAGACCAAAATTTGGAGCATATAAGAAAAATAAAATGGACTTGCACGATGCATCTCTGAGAAGAGAAAGGCGATGAGATTCAGCCCGAAGGCCAACCCCTCCCCACTACCTCTTACCTCTTGGCCAAGAACAGTTGGTACAGAATGTGATCTGCATTTCCAAATGAAGCCTTGCCTGATAGTCACTTGATTGCCCCAGTTGGCGGTAGGGGTGGTGGTGGGCCATTCTTATTTCTGCAACAACTTAATTCAACTGAAATTTTCCTTTTGTGGGTCACCTTAAAGCCAGGATCTCGAAGATGTCAAAACCACCTGCTAAAGTTAATTATTTTCCAAGTGACACAGACCTCAAAGAAAGAGATCTGTGTTCATCTCACCTTCTCACCCACCACGAGTGGCAGCTGTATATGGACTATGGGAATTCCCTTGGAGTCACTGTCCTGGGAGGAGAATCTAGCTGGAGTGGTGACCTTGTCGTTGGAATTCATTTCAAAATTGACCCTCCAGGGGAACTATCTGTATGTCCCATCTCCCAGCGACAGTGCACACTTCTAAAACTCTCAAAGACATCAATCCAGTGTCTGACAACTGGTGGCATTGCACCAAAACGTGTAGCTATGGATTTTACTTTTGTTGGTTGTATTTGTAATGCTGAGCTTCCCAGGCACATGGCAAAGTCTTACATCTTACGTGAGCCAAGAAACTTCATCAAGCTGATATTGACTGAAGGAACTGAGAATTGAGGACCTTGTTTACACAAGTAGATGGTCAATACTTATTTATTCAATAGAATATCTTTGCTTTTGAGTAGAAGTTGAAGAGTTAATGGGGAGGTGTTGCTTTAAGAGAAACAAAGTGACTTGCAGATGTGTCCACTCTCTTTAGCTGGCTCTTTAATCTCGAGCAGTACATTATCATGTTGACATTTTTTAAAAAGATGGAACCCACTGTTGGTGAGAGGTTGGGAAATGGACATACTCCTACATTGCCAATAAGAATATAAATTGTTATGGGTTTTAAATTTTATTTATTTTATTTATTTATTTTTGGCTGTGTTTGGTCTTCGTTGCTGTGTGCGGTCTTTCTCTAGTTGTGGTGAGCGGGGGCTACTCTTCGTTGCGGTGCGTGGACTTCTCATTGCGGTGGCTTCTCTCGTTGTGGAGCACGGGCTCTAGAGCACAGGCTCAGTAGTTGTGGTGCACGGACTTAGTTGCTCTGTGGCATGTGGGATCTTCCCGGACCAGGGCTCGAACCCGTGTTCCCTGCATTGGCAGGCGGATTCTCAACCACTGCACCACCAGGGAAGCCCTGTTATGGGTTTTTAGATAAAATTATTAGTACACTGTAATTCAGTAATGCTTCTTTTAATAATTTATCCTAAGGACATAATCAGTAACATACATAAATGTATATATACAAGGATTTTCATCACATCATTTTAAGAATGAAAACTTTGGGAACAAAGTTATTATATTGGGAACAAAATTCCCAATATAAGAAAATGGTTAAATAGATTATGACATACATATTCTGCAGACATAAAATCACTTTTGAAAACTGTTTAGAGACATAGAAAGGAATATTTTTTAATACAATGTTAAGTAAAAAAGGCAGGGAATGAAATGAATTAAATAATTTTGGTAAATAATATATGTATAGGAAAAATATTAGAAGTACTTAATCACTGTTACATTTTGGTTTATATCTGGCTGGTGAGATTATGGAAAATCTTTTTTTCTCTACTTTTCTATATTCACCATCTTTTCAACAACAAATGTGCATTACTCATAATTTCAAAATTTATAATTCTGATATTTTTTGAAGAACTGAGCAGTTTATTAAAGGGTATGACAAAAGTAACATTATTTAATTTAACCATGCCCATTTTTCCATAAGAGATTTGAGGCTAATTATGAGACATACATAGGATAAAATGATTAAACACAATTAGAAAATCAGGATTGAAGAAAAAATAAAATTGAATACAACGTCAAGACTGAAAGATAAAAATACAACCCAGATCTACATGCCATAACGTCCTAGTTAATTGCATTAGCAAGCCATAGATTGGATGATGCTTCCTAGTGGCTGAAGCAAAGAGGGAAAACTCCTTGGTGGTACAGAGGCAGTTTTGGAGCCCCCAACCTGAGGGACATTAATGCGGGACTTTACCTGGTAGACATCAAAGGGTGAGGTGAACATATTTCTTGGCAATATTTCCACTGCAGAAGCTGCCATAGGCCTGTTTTTGTAGCATCACTAAATGGAGGAACTAAAAAATGTGATTTAGTGAGGAATTACTTGGGGCCTGTCCTAGTTAGGTTTTTCCTAAAACAGAACCCAACAAGGACTTGGATACAGGTAGTTTATTTGGAAGGTTATCCCAGGAAGCAGGAGTAGGAGACAGGGAAAACCCATAAAGAGATTTTGTTTGTTTTGTTTTCTTTTCTTTTGGTAATAGCTTTATTGAGATATAATTGGAACATATACAGGAAAGTTTATTTTTCTTATATTCTTAAGTGAATACCATACTATTCACCCACTTAAAGCATACAATGAAATGGTTTTTAGTACATTAAAGAGCATCTTATTGAGCTGGTTACTGGGGGACACAGGGGTTCCATCATGTTGGAATGTACTTCCTTTAGGAAATTTTTTCTACTTGAAATACAATTAGCTCTGTTTGTGACTTTTATCACTGTTAATACATATATTTAAGCTCTTCCTATATTGAATTATAATTTTCTGTTTATCTGTCTCTCTACTATTAGATGGTGGACACTTCAGGGTCAAGAATACAGATTCATCTTTGTAACTTTGGCACCTCGCCCAGTCCTGACACATAGGTTCTTTGGAAATATATATTGAATTGATGAATAATTAATTGCTTTGCAAGGCAATGTAAGCCAATCAACAATTCACTTCTTTTTTTTTTTTTTGGAAAATCTTCAGTGTCTCTTTTTTTTTTTTTTTTAATAAATTTATTTATTTATTTATTTATTTTTTGGCTGTGTTGAGTCTTCGTTTCTGTGCGAGGGCTTTCTCTAGTTGCGGCGAGCGGGGGCCACTCTTCATCGCGGTGCGCCGGCCTCTCACTATCGCAGCCTCTCTTGTTGCGGAGCACACGCTCCAGACACGCAGGCTCAGTAGTTGTGGTTCACGGGCCCAGTTGCTCTGTGGCATGTGGGATCTTCCCAGACCAGGACTCGAACCTGTGTCCCCTGAATTGGCAGGCAGATTCTCAACCACTGCGCCGCCAGGGAAGCCCAACAATTCACTTCTGATGATGTTTATTGATGTCTGCCACATGGCAGCCACTGGGCCAGGTGTCAGGAATTCAAACATGAACAAATCACTGTTACTTCTCCTAGAGTTGCCAGTGTCTAGAGGAGATTGGCACGTGAAAAAGAATGACAACATAGAGCAGGAAGCAATATCAGAGAGGTGTTAAGTCGAACGGTATGAAATGACCATCTTTGTAGGGCAGAAACAATTGAATATGGGCAATGTCATATGATTCAACCTATTAAAGATTATGCTGCCCCTGGGAATTCCCTGACTGTCCAGTGATTAGGACTCTGTGCTTCCACTACCGGGGGCACGGGTTCGATACCTGGTCAGGGAACTACTCGAAAGCTGCCAAATTAAAAAGAAAAGAAAAAAAAAAGATTATGCTGCCAGAACATAAGGGAGAATAATTAGTGAATCTGACATCATCTTGATCTGCAAGGGCTTTAATTCTAAAGCTTGGGAAAATGACAAAGACAGTTGAATCCTTAGCAGACAGTAGAGGATCCTTTGAGCAACTAAACCCAAGAAGAGAGTATGTTGTAGACAAGCAACATGGTTAGTATATTAACGGAGGTAGGGAGTAAACGAGGATAAGGTTTTTTTTTTTTTAAACAAATATCCATGAGATGGATGCAACTTTATTTATGTATGTATTTATTTATTTATTTTTGGCTGTGTTGGGTCTTCGTTTCTGTGCAAGGGCTTTCTCTAGTTGCGGCAAGCCGGGACCACTCTTCATCGCGGTGCGCGGGCCTCTCACTATCGCGGCCTCTCTTGTTGCGGATCACAGGTTCCAGATGCGCAGGCTCAGTAGTTGTGGCTCACGGGCCTAGTTGCTCTGCAGCATGTGGGATCTTCCCAGACCAGGGCTCGAACCCGTGTCCCCTGCATTGGCAGGCAGATTCTCAACCACCGCGCCACCAGGGAAGCCTGAGGATAAGGTTTTTGACTGCTAACTTCAGAGGAACAACATCTTCTTTTTCAATATCTCACTTCCCTAAGCTAGTTGCTATCAAAATAAATTGTGAAAAAAAAATTATCCTGTGAAATTCCAGCTCAAGTAATTTGTAGTGCTACCTAATGAACAACGTACATGTGCCAGGTATATTAATTATCTCTTGTTGTGGAAAGAATTACCCATAATGATATTATCTCACTATTTCTGTGAGTCAGGAATCCAGGCATCGCTTAGCTGGGTCCTCCAGCTCAGGATCTCTCACCAAGTTGCGGTCAAGCTGGCGGCTGTGGCTCCAGTGCTCCCAAGATTTGACTGGAGCACAATCCACTTCCAGGCTCACTCATGTGGCTATTGAACTGAGGGCCTCAGTTCCTTGATGGCTTTTGGACAAAGGCCACTCCTAATCTTGGCCATGTGGGTGTCTCCAAAGGGCCATGCAAATCATCATGGCCGCTGAATTCCATCAGAGCAACAAGTGAGAAAGCAAAAGAGAGCAAGCAGGATGGAAGTCACTGTCTTTCGTGACTCAGTCTTGGAAGTAACCCCCAGTACCTGAGAATGTGACTGTCTTTGGAGATAGGATCCTTATGGAGGTAATGAACTGAAACTGAGGTTATTAGAATGGGCTCTAATCCAATATAACTGGGCTTTTTATAAAAAGGGGAAATTTGGACACAGGGATACACACAGAGGGAAGACAATGTGAAGAGGCAGGGAGAACACCATGCGAATGTAAAAATGGTCATCAACCAGCCAAGGGGAGAGGCCTGGGACAGATTCTTCCCTCGTAGCCCTCAGAAGGAACCAAACTTGCCAACACCTTGATTTTGGACTTCCAGCCTCCAGAACTCTGAGATAATAAATTCCTGTTGTTTAAGCCAACCAGTTTGAGGTTCTTTGTTACAGCAGCCCTAGCAAACTAATATAAGTGGTGAACAAAATGGATAGTTTTCCTGCAATCAGAGCTTACAGTCCAAGGGCAGAGACAGATGTTAACCAAATGACCAGATAACAAATGTGTAATTGAAAACTGAAAGATGTGCTCCAAAAAAAAGGAACAAGGCCCTATGGACACATATAAGAAAATAACACAACCTAGCCCTGCACTGAAGGACAGATCTGAAGGACAGGCAGATATTAAGGAGGTAAAGAGTTGCATTCATCTAGCACAGATTCCTAGATGAATCTGGATAAAAATTGGCTCAGGAAAATTCCAGCAGGGAAGAGTTTAAACATTAGATCCATTGGGCTGCTAAGCATTTCAAAGGAAAGATGGAAATCCCATTTCTTGAGCCATTTCGGATGGCACAGCAGAAAGCACTCCAAAGTCTATTCTAGGGAGTCTTACGCTGGCCAGTTGATTTCATCTTTGTCTCTTTCATTTCTTTCTCCTGCGATTTTCTAGTTGCTTCTCAAGTTATGGCCTGACAGTCAAAGGGGCTATAATGCCTCCTTTATGTAGTCATGACATTTCGTTCTTTATAAAAGGAATCATGCAGGGCTAATAAATTAGGATAACCCCCAAATAAAATAAGGTGACATTTACAACAAAATCATTTAGCAATGTTCACATTCTGAAGGAGGAATAACTGTGTTAAGAAGTTGAGTCTTGAGACGAATTGGCATTTGGCAACCTAAGAGGCTCTTTTCAAATGTAAGATTACTTGGCAGCCCAAAGGTTTTAAAACAGAAGCCATTCCATTAGAAGTTTATAGAAACCATTTGGATTATCTAGTTGAAAATCACAGAGTTGATAGTTCATTCAGCTGGCATATGAGTCATCTTATATCATCTTATATCCAGCCTTTTTTAACTCAGCACCCCAAATCTTGGATGCTCAGATTTCAGTTGAAATGACCTGAAAATCTGGGAAATGTGTCAGATGGTTTCAGCAAGCCAAAAGACTCGCTTTTGTTTTCCTACGCACCACCTCCCAATGGACAAAGTTTAGAGGCACTGATTGTCTCTTTGCCATGTGGGTCTGTGTCACTGAGATCTGATCTGTTGGTGACATGATTGTCCAGACATAGGCGTCAGTCTAGATTGCTGCCAAGGTCTTGATGGACAAGGGCAGCCAACCAGGAACAAACACAACACTCCCTCATTCTGAAACCTGGAGATCTCAGCTTGAGCCATGAGGCAGGGAATAAAGCCCCAATTCCAAGTCTTTTACTTTTCTACACCCAGTGCTTCTCTGCTCTGCCATATTTGCCCAAATTTACTGCTTCTTCTTTGTCCACTGTCATAGCAGCCATCCTTTCCTCTTTATAATTGTCCATTTGTGGGCCATTATTGACCTTGAAGGCCTGGAACCTTGTCTATATTTGCACTTGTTTTTACACATTCTCACTCAGATGGTCTGAGTGATTCTCTCATGCCTGCTGCTGTAAGGCTGCCATCCTATGTCCAGGAAAGGCGTATCGACACTGGGAAACATTTCTGTTGTGATGGGCCAACGAGGTGCCCAGTCACTGATTCCAGGCAGCCCCATTCTGTGTCCCCAGTAGCTGATGATTAAGGATCATAAGAGAGTGGCCAGTCTGGCAAGGGAAGCTCAGGCTCTTTCTGGGATCTGGGCAGTACAGGTGTGAGTAGAGCTCAGTGGGTGGCCAAGGAAGGCCATGGACTCTCTTACACTGTTGGTGTGCTTAGAGATGATGTTGTCCCACTGCTGGTGTTTAAATGAGGTCTGAGCCCTATCTCTGTATCTTGGAGAGTGACAAAGAACAGCGTGAAATCTGAGATGAAAAGCTTGCTTGGGGCAGAATGACAGCACATGCTAATGGTCCGTGTACGTTTGCTGTAAAATTCTACTTGAATGGATGTGTCTGTTCTCGCTCTTTCTCTCTCCCTTACACATACACACACACACACACACACACACACACAGCACAATGCACATAGTCAGGGTTAAGGGGAGATGAGGGAGACATTGGGGTGATTGCTCTGGTTGGGGAAGCTTTTACCTACTGTCTGAGGCAGGTGCAGCCCAGCTCTGCCCAAAGTCTGGGAATAGCATGTCTCAGTTATGCTCCCTTGGTTCCTACCATTGCCCAAACCTCATCCTTCAGCATCCCTTTGACCTAAAGCGTTCTCCTTATTTCCTTCCAAAAATGTCTTATTTCTGCTTAAGTTAGTAAGAGTTGGACTGATGGCATTACTGTTTAGGTACTACATTGTTGATAAGGAAAAATCAGGTGGAGTGGTTAATCTTTTTTTCTTTCAGATCTCTCTTAAAACAACAGTTCAGGGGGCTTCCCTGGTGGCGCAGTGGTTGAGAGTCTGCCTGCTAATGCAGGGGACATGGGTTCGATCCCACATGCCGCGGAGCAACTAGGCCCATGAGCCACAACTACTGGGCCTGCGCTTCTGGAGCCTGTGCTCAGCAACAAGAGAGGCCAAGATAGTGAGAGGCCCGCGCACCGCGATGAAGAGTGGCCCCTGCTTGCCGCAACTAGAGGAAGCCCTCGCACAGAAACGAAGACCCAACACAGCCAAAAAATAAATAAATAAATAAATAAATAAATAAATAAATAAATAAATAAAAATAATAATTAAAAAAAACAAAAACAAAAACAACAGTTCATAAACCCTCCTGGATTGCATCAACTCAATGATTTGGCTGAAGAAGGTGAAGAGATTGATCTAGTTTCAGGATGTGCATCAGTGGGAATGTTGGTTAAAAAGACCTCTGGAATCCAGAGCCTCCTATATTTTCTCTCTTTTCTGAAATTCTCCACCTCTAAAGAGATAAAGGTTTTAGGCAATTAGTGTGAAACTTTGCCTTGGCCTTATTGACCTTTTAATTATTTCATTTTCATTTTACTAACTAAGCTCTAAATAGAGCTTATTTAAGTAAAGACTTAAAAATTAGTATAAAGTGCCAAGGTATTGAAGTTTTCAAAATGACCACTACTTGTGTGATACAAGCCAGTGCACAGGTGGAGGTTATTATGAACATGCAGTTATGTCACATGAATCAGTCCACTGCAGAAGAGAGGGCAGGAGGAAGTCTCAGCAAAGGGGGAAACATGGGTCAGCATTTGTACTTTTAACAGTACTTGGCTCCCTCTTATTCCAAGCCCTGTCACTCTTGGATGATGTTGTTTCTGAGAATAAAATATAGCAATGTATAATGGTGATGGGATGGGTCTCAATCACAATTCTTTTGAAGTCTCTTTGGCTGAACTAGGTCCAGGATCAGCAAGAAAAAATAGTAATAATCAAGGAGAATGAATGAATAATCATGCAGCATATATAAATTCGACAGGAAAGTATTGAGGCCCTACTCTGGGCCAGACACTGTGCTAAGCCAGAGGATACAGAGATAAAATATCACTAGTTCCTGTCCTCAAAGGGCTTAGACTCTCCAGGAACTTGGAAATGTGGGTGAAGTAAATTTATTCTACATAAATCATTTCAGACCAGAGGCTTGCAGGGCTGGAGATGAGTTTACATAGAAGCAGGAATAGCTGTCCCACTCTAGACCTGACAGCCATCCAACTCTGACCACAATTATCTGTCCACCTCCCATTGTTTCTGTGGGGTTAGCCAACAAAATTTGGGGGCAAAATAGAGAAGACGACAGAAAGAAGATAAAGTGAGAAGATAATGGCAGAGCGGAATAGAGCCAGCTCTGCTGTGGGAAAAAAGGAAGAACAGAGTAAAAGGCCAAAGATTTCAAAGTCTATTCCATGGATTGGTGCCATCTTGGTGATATTTTATAACCTATGGCAAAATGAGAAGAGAAAGCTCAGTGTAGTACTTTACCATATGCCAGTTTAAGGTTGCTAAAGGTCTTTTGTGGGAAAGACTGTCATTTATTTTAGGAATATCTTCTCCCTGATTTAAAATGCCTTCTCTTTAATGACAGCATGTACTCAACTGATAACTCTCTGATAATCCCCCAGAATATATTATCCTGGTCTGCAAAATCTGGAAGTCGGGAACCACCGAGAAATCAGAGCACAATTCCCACCGCCTGAGGCACTTCTGCTCTTCACAAGACTGAGGCATTTCTCAGGAATTAAACAACCCCAGGTTCTTTGTGCAGAAAACGGAGAGGGAATGGTAGATGGGATTCTGGAACCAGAGCTTCGCTCACAGTCTGTAGGTATGATTACATTCGGCCCCTCAGAGGTTTGAATTTCAGGAGACTGCTTGAGGGCAAGGAGTCAGACCAGTGTTTACATGGCTGAAGGGAAGAGTGGGAGAAATGAATGGGTGAGTCAAGATGCATCATTCTGGAGTTAGAGTGAATTCCTGTCCTCCTCAGAAACATCGCTTACCAGCCAGCTACAGGAAAGATGAGGAAATCACTCCAAAACAGGGGGTGGGGGTGAAGAGAAAAGTTGCCTTTACTTTCTAAAAAGAAGTTAATATCCTTTTTATCTCTTCTTCATCTAAAATAAGGAAGACTCCTTGTAATACAAGCCTCCAAGACAGTAAGCTTTCACCTCAAGAATTCCTCTCGGAGTCTATAGAAATCAACTATGCTTTTCCTTGGGCATTGACAAAGGCCTTGAAGAAAATGCTGGTCTCCTCGAGGGAATAGATCACTGTGCTTCTCTCATTACAATGGAAAGGACTCATCTTGCCCTCTTTTTTTTTTTTTTTTTTCTATGTGTTCAATCAGCTGTAGGCTAAAAGCATCATATTGCTTTTCTCAACAGGAGTAAATTATTATTTTGTAAGTATTATTAATCAGTGCTATGAACTGAATTGTGTCTCTCCCACACACTAAATTCAAATGTTGAAGCCCTAACTTCCAATGTCACTGTATTTGGAAATAAGTCCTATAAGTAAGTAATTCTGGTTAAATGAGGTCATGAAGGTGGGGCCCTGATCCGACAGGATTAATGTCATTATGAGGAGAGACATCAGAAAGTTCATTCTTTCTCCCTCTCCCTGTCAGGTGAGGACACAGCAAGAAGGTGGCATCTACAAGCTAGGAGGAGGGCTCTCACCAGAAACCAAATCAGCTAGCACCTTCATCTTGGACCCGTAGCCTCCAGAAGTGAGAGAAATTAATTTCTGTTGTTTAAGGCACACCAGCCTGTGGCATTTTGTGATGCCAGCCTGAGTAGGCTAATATAATCAGTAATTATCCTATGAACTGACCTTGATTTCTTAAGAATAAAATGTTTACCCAGAGGAAGTGATAGAAGTCTCTTTGGGCACCACATTGTCACTTAGAAAGAGAAGGGTACTAACATTATTCGTGTTTTTACTTATTTGTTAGACAGGAGCTAATCATTGCAAATACACTAGATAGGAAGCTATGGGTTAGAAAGGTTGTGGAACTTGCTAGGTCACAGGGCTAGTAAGTTGAGGGCCCCAGTGGGATACGCCAGGTTTGCTGGGCTCAGAAGCCAGGCTGTACCTGTTTGCTCTGCCTTCTGCATCATCCCAGCCTGCATCGGACTGAGTTCTCACCTTCCTTGTCTAACATCTCACTTTTGCTGTAGTGATTAAAACCACTTCATAAACTGGGCAAGGTTCTTTTGAACATCCACCAAGATCCATTGTTTATATGATCCCAATTTTGCAAGGATAAAGAAAGAACAAAAGAAAATATGTACAGTATATGTTGCATTTAAAAAGCCTGGGAAAAAAAGCCTGGAAGCATGACATCAAATGGTAATAGTGGTTTTTTCTGAATAGTAGGATAATGGGTGATTTTATTTTGCTTTTATATTTTTTGGACACTTTTATTTTACACTCTCAACTTTCGTAGTCAGAAAAACAATTTTTAATAGCAAAGAGCAGGGTACACCGTCCTCTTCCTGTGGCATTTGTGTGCTCTGCCCCAGCATGGGGTATCCACAGCTCCTTGTTTGAAAGCCTGGGCACCAAAGTTAGGGCTGGGGAGGGCCACAGAGAGAAGCAAATGTCAGCAGCTGACCCCGGGCAATCCCGTTACAGATCGGTGGGGGCAGGGAGGAGATGCTGACACTGGTTCAGTTCCAAACCTAACTGGGAAAACGTGAAATGGTTACACCATCTGGAGCTGCCCGGTGACGGGAGGTGAGGCGGGGAGGCGGTCTGCGACCAGGGCTCCAGCACCAGCGTTGCCTCTCTGTGCCCCTGCCCTTCCTTCGAAGTGTGACACGGGAGGGAGAAAGAACTACACCTCTCCGTGGCCTTCAGGTGACCCAGCCACTCCGACAGGGTGGCCGCTGTCAAAGCGACATTTCCAAATAATGAAGTGATCCATAGACGCTGCACCATGTCTTTGCAGATCTGTCTTTACCAAACAGAAAGAAATGAAAAGCAAATTTCCTGCTTGTGTTCTAGAGGGTGTGTGGCCTAGATGGGTGGTATTCTCCGTGGTTATCTTGGCAATAATTGATTCTTATTCCCTCTTATATCTTCTGAAGTGCCATTTTCGGCAAAAGAGCCCAGGAGAAATAGTGGGTGTTGAGGAAAAGGAAACAGTAGGGTTCCCACCCCCAACTCTCTCCCTCAGTTTCATAATGAAAAGTTGTGAACAGTAGAGAGCTAGGATTTCCTGAGGGAAAATGAGGGTGAATGAAAGCTTCTTATAAATGCTAGAATATTCTGGAGGGGGTCCTGCTGATTAGAAAGTAAAAGGGCTATTGTGTTTTCTCCAGGGAAACTTTGGAGGCTGGCAGTGACCTGAAAACAGCAGAACTTCTAGAAGGATTGGCAGCCTTACCAAAGCAAGGCTCTCTTTGCCTTTTTTGTAACTCTGTCTACCTTTGGTTTTAGTTTCTGTAACTCTTAGAAGGCAGAGATCCTATTCTGTTTATCCATTTGCTCTTTCAGCAACTATTACGGAACATCCATTATGTGAACAGGTCTGTGCTACTCATGGAGGGGATATATGTATATGTGTACGTGTGTGTATATGTACATATATGAATATATTATACACACATTCATTATATATATATTATGTCTGTATATGGTAGTGGGCTGAGTGGTGGTCACCCAAAAGATAGGTCCATGTCCTAACACCTGTTAGGTGTGCAATTTTGAGTAATTTATATCTCCAATGGAGATAACAGTTGTGCCTTAAAGGATTAGATGAGATAACTTATGTGAAGCACTTACATCGTCTGTTGCAAAGCAAGTCCTCAATAAATGTCAGCTCTTCTTATTGTCCTTCTAGTCTCAGTTTAAATGACCCTTCCTAGGGGAAGCCTTGCCTGACCTGAGATTAAGTCTCTCTCATACGTTCTCATGTATTCCCTGTTCTTCACCTATCATAATCCTCACTAATGTTTATTTCAAATATGTGTCTAATGCCTGTCCTCCTTGGTAAACAGTAATGTTCTATTGTTCCATGAGATCAGGCATCTTTTTGTCTGCCTGTGCACTAATGCACACTTGTACATATAATATATACATATATGCATATATTATAAGTGTGCATTAATTTCCCAGGCACTCTGACTCAGGAGCTCCGACTTTTCACCATTATACCCTATTGCTCTTTAGTATGTGGAATGACTAGGAATGGGACTGAGCCTGGCTTTTTAGGCAGAGGCAGCAGGCAAGGGGCTTAGCACACTGTGATATGTACAATAACTACTTCTTACGTGAATAATTCCACCCAAGTTCACATCCTAGTGTGAAAAAGGCGAACTTAGAGCAAAAGGATTGCTCTCTTTCATAAATGGTCTTAGCCTGGGCTTCTGCAGAAGCAGATGCTAAGACGCAGACTCCAGTGGAGGTGATCCCAGGAAACACAGGTAGGAGAGTGGGGAGGTGAGACAGGGAAGAGAAGGCAGCCAAGATAAGGGTCCATTACCAAGCAAGTTCCCACTGTGGGTAGCTGAAGATTTGTCCTGCTGTGGATCGCTGGGAGCCAGCATGGGGCACACCCTGGGGTGGAAAGTACTCCCCCTAAGACGTAAGAGAGCTGGACTATTTACACACCAACTCCCATTAGTATTCTGTTCAGGCCTCTTCATGGGCAACATGAATTCCCTTGTACTTTTGGCCAAGCAAGCAGCAGCAAAGACCTTCCAGCAGAGAAACATATGTGCATTTCCCTGGGAGGGAGTAAGTTGGGCCACGGGGAGAGTACTGAGAACATCTGTCTCAGGTGATTGGAAGGATTCGTTTTCTTAGGTTCCTGGTCCTGAGGCTGCTTATGGAGAAAGAGGCGGGGCATTATTTCCCAGAAACGCCAAACCCCTAAGCTAGACATATTGTCCTCCCAGCTTAAATCCAAATTCAGTCAAAAACCCTATAGCAATGAGTGACTAAATCAGTTCTTTTCTTTTCTTTCTCCTTTTCCACACAATCAAATTGTGTTTATTGTCATTTGAACCATGCCTCTATTTCAGGTAGAATATTATAAAGAAATAGGAAACCATGTTGGGGGTATAGTTAGGAAAACATAGATAAAAGGAGAGGAAACCTATATGTGGAAGTCATCTCAGACACAGTTGGCACTGGAAAATTAGAAAACAATCTTTACTTCTTTTTTTGTTGGGGGAGGAAGGTGTAGGCTGCTAGGGGTGGGCGTGGTTTGAAACCCAGCATTTCCCTACATATCTCAAGTCCAGTGGGAGAAGAACCTTTGGGCCCTGTGTACCTTTTGAAAACATTTACCTTGGCCTTCATAAAATTGAACATGATAAATTGTGTGGAAAATTATTACCAAATCCTCCTGAGGGAGGACATGCACGTGGCAGGACTGGGGAGGGAGGGGGGTGGATCTCTCTGCTCTCCCACACTGGGGGCAGGGCCCTCTGGCTCCAGGAAATAGAGCTCTACTAAAATGAGTTGTTTGGGGCAGGAGGGGGCGGAAATCTTTTCTTTACCAAGCCAAGAACCCTCAATATCTATAGAAAGGGGGTCATTTCCGAGGCCTCAGAGGAATTTCTGGAAGAAGAGGCATAACAACATCTCTGTAATCCCCCCTAAGGATAAGATTAAATAAACTCCACATTTTTGGAAGTAGCAACAGAAGTGAGCGGCCTCAGAGGTTGGTCCTCGAATCGGGGAAAGGAATCCCTAGGAGGTGCTGAAGGCTGAAGTGGTCGTAACTTCAAAGTGCTGCCTAGTGACGGTGGCAGCTCTGAGACTGACTGTCATTTCAGGGGAGTGGGGATGGCAAACGGGGCATAGGTGCAGGTTGTGGGGACCGTGGAGGATTAGAGGACCCCTCTGGAAGAATCGGGGAGCAAAGATACTGGAGCTATGCTCACCTGGTGGCAGAAGATGACCAAGACTGTCGAGTTTATGTAAATAAGTGTTGGAAAATTGGTATAAAGTGTACTCATAGAAAATTTGAGGTACAGTAAGGCCAACGGGTCAGGAGATGATTACCATTAAAAGATGGTGTGTTACAGTTCCCAGGAGGAGGGGGTGTGCACATCAAGGGGGGCCACAGAGAGAGGCACTGGGTTCGGTTAGAAGGCAGAGGGAGAGAGAGAAAACTGTGGACCAGAATCTTTATTATGCTTTGCACAGGGAGGTACAGGCAAAGTAGGGTAAGCAGGCTTAAGACTGGCTAGTTTTAATGGTTTCGGTGGACTCAGGGGCACAGGAGCTGTCCCTGGCTGTCTGGACCCTAGCCCTGGGGTGATTAGGGCGGGTGGGCAGTGGCCAGGAGTGTGAAAGCCTGATAAAGGAGGTGGCTGGGTTATGGGCTCTAGAGTGGTTGGTGTGTATTTGAAAAGTGTGTTCCCAGGTGAGTCATTCATCTCTGGGAATTAACAAACCCTGGGACGGGCAGTCTCTCCACTGTCAGCAAGGCCCCAGATGTCAGAGCATCTGAATAGAGAGAATAAAAGACACAGTTAATACCACAAGCCAGCTGGGAGGCGGTGAGCACCACTTTTTCTTTTTCTTTTCAAACATTTCATAAAACGTTAAAACACTTTACATTTTAAGTCATGGCCCCTAGTTAGCCACGTAGACCAGCCCTAGTGTATCCACTCGTGAAGGGAAGCGGTTATATTTGTCCCAGTCCTCGCTTGGAAAGGACTTTGAAATCTTTCTCTGTAGAAGGCCTCATATGCATAAGTACAAAACCTTATTCATTGATAATAAACTTCAATGGAAACTTTTAATCATGTTTTTAAAGGCTGCTGTTTCAAAGCGATCTAGTAGAACCAAAGCCTTCATTATTTGAGAGATGTTTTTATGCAGAGTCTGTTGATACCACACTTTGAAAGTGAATTAATGATGAGCTTGGGTAAGCTGGGTATTCAAAAAGATGTCAGGGACAGTCCCCCTTTGGAAATGGCTTACACTGTAGTATAAAGGGGGTTCCTGTCTCATCCCCACATGAACTCTGGTTCCCCTTCTTTCTCTCTGTCTTGGGTTGCCCTGCCGAGAAGAAACCAGTTAGAAAATTACACATAACACTGTATTTCACTATATGGCATTATTGTTACTTCCATTTGCATATTAATTTTCTAGAATCAGATGGCAATGCAACTGAATACATAACACCAGGGACGGTATGAAAGAGTGGGTGGTTTTCTACAGCACATGGATTCCTGGGTTTGACCGAAAATAAAAGGCAATAAATACAAAATATTTTTTAAAAGAGAGAGATTTAAACCTCAATAGACTGGTTCTTGGGCTTGTGAGAACAGTTTGGTCTCTGAATCACTGAGTGAGCTCTCAGGGAGACCTGAGCTCTTGGAAGAAGGAGCACATGCGTTTCAAAGCCAGTGTTGGCTCTGGGAGTTCAGGGTGTCCTGGTGCAGTGCAGCATCCAGAAAACATAGCCAACCGTTCACTCATGTCCAGAAGTCTGATGCTCGCGCTGGAGAAGTTCTCTCGGGTCATCCAGCACAAAGCAAACCCTCTTCAACTCTGGGCCTTGGACTCTGTGCTAATCCTACCCAATTTCAGCCTGTCGCAGGGCTGCTGATGTGGAGACTCAGCTCTCAGTGGACTGTGCTTCGTGGGGACAGTTGGAGTTTACTCTTCCGTGATGGCTTTTTGCTACCACCCCTGGAGTTGCCGTGGGCTTCCACTCCTGTCAGCAGCGTTTCTCTAAAGGCCAAGTCAGCTCTGGCATGATGTGGTAAGAGGCACCGCTCAGGCCATTTGCAGAAGAAAGCATTCTCATCCTCACTTGTCCAAAGGCAGACCTTGAAAGGCTGCCCTACTCTGCTCGGGCCTTCTCAGCCAGCCTGAGGGACCCAAGTGCCCGCAGGCCCCGAAATACAGGCCAGAATCCCCTCCAGGTGTTCATGGTGTCATTCTTTCTGGGAACAAACCCCAACCACCCAAAAATGGGCAGGTTGCTAAAATTGTAATTTTGCCATATGAGAAAAAAAAAAATCTATCTACTCTCCCTATCATTTCACAATAAAAGTAACACCAAAAATATGAATATTGTCCTAAGTTTTCTCATTTACTCACTGTCTGGAGAAAATGTTGGCACAGATTGCTAGGCTATGTAGAAATAATTGACTCATATTTACTGAGTGTTTTTCCAGGTATATCAGGCACTCTTTTAAGCCCTTATGTGTGTTATCTCATTTTTTTTCTTTTTTAAAAGATCTTTGATGGTTCCACATGGTCTTTTGCAGTGGTGGCAATTTACCATTTTTGTCACATTGGGTCCATTGACAAGGCCTTGCCTTGCCTAGGGCATTGTGTCAATAGGGATCCTGAGATTAACCAAGGCTGAGTTGGAAGAGTGCCTGATTGATTAACAATGCCTGCCAGGGGAATGTCTGTGTAGCAGGGAGGAGGGATAGGATGGGCAGGTATTTGCCACCCTACAGTTCTCCAAAAAAGTTTCAAAGTCCTCAGTGGGCACTTAAGGCACTTGACAGTTCTTGATGACTTTCTAGACTTGTCTCCTGCCCCTTTTCTTTAAATTCAGTGCTAGTGCTTCTTCAGCTATGATAGGCACACGAATCTCCAGGGTTCTTGTTAAAATGCAGATTCTTATTCAGTAGGTGTGAGATTCCCCATTTTCATCAAGCTCCCAGATGTTGCTGGTCCGTGGACCACACTTTGATTAGCCAGGCTGCTTACCATTCGTTCTCAGAAACTGCAGTGTGCTTTTACTTGTCAGTTAATAATGATTGCCATTTATTTTTTACTAGGTGCCAGGCCCTGTGCTAAGCATTTTGCATAAATCATCTTATTTAATTCTAACACAAAACCTCTCAGATAGATAATTGTATTATCATCCCGCTTTATAAATGAATAAAGCCAGGCTCAGAAGTTAAGTAACTTGCTCACGTTTATAGGGCAGCATGGGGCTTGAACCCAGGCCTGATGGACCACAGAGCATATATCCTAACTCCCTGTTACTCAGCCTGGGGGTTAGCAGTAGCAGCGTCTTCCTGGGAGCTTGTTAGAAAAGCAGTCTCAGGTCCCTGCCCTAGACCCCACTGAATCAGAATCTGTATTTTATCAAGATCCCAGGTAATTTTTATGCACATTAAAGTGTAAGAAGTGCTACTCTAAACAATCATGACTTCTCAGATTTTCTAATGCTCTTTCTTTCATAATAGAAAGTCTTGAATCACAATTTTTACCATATCTTTTCAATCAAGGATTTTTTTTTAATACTCTGCAGTTTTGATCCCACAAATTTGACTCAAAGGACATTTTTACTAGGTTGCTGAGGAAATGTTTGGCTTGGCTGAAATAATCAACACAGAATAAAACTGACAATGGCTAAAGACGCAAGTGGTAAAACTTATTATAAATGAAAACCTGCCTAACGGGTCATATACTGTCAGTCATAATGGATAGTGCAGGAATTGGCTCAGGACAAAAATTAGACTTGGTCGAAGTAATCAACATGAAATAAAACTGTCAACAGCTAAAATTACACATGGCAAGATACAGATTTTTTAAAAAAACTGATAGAAGAATCAAGTCTTCTTAAAAATTAAACCTGCAAAATTGGACCTAGAAACATGAACTTGGTAGAAATAGTGGCCTCAAAAACAAAGCTCACAAGGCAGAGATTATTCCTCTCAACTTATTTCTAGACAACAAGAAATCCTGATTAATGATTGAATATTAAGTTCCATGATTACAGGAAACAATATCTAATCTTATTTACTGTATATTCCCAGCATCTAGAACAGAGCCCAGCATATAACAGTATCTCAGTTAAAAACGTGTTGCACAAAATCTTAAAATTCACGAGGAATACAATCTGATTAAAAAAATTCAGTAGAACAAAAATGAAAACGGAAAACAGGTTTTAAAAGGTTTAAACGTGTGGTATAGAATTTGACCAAAGAAGTAAAATGATTTAATGGCATTTGACCCAAAGAATGCTTTTCATCCAAGAAAGATTTCATGAGAAGATGATTCATCAGTGTTGGCAAAATTTGGATAAGAAATCCACAAACATGAGCTAAAATAAGCTAGAAGGTTGAGATCATACTATCCACCTGGTCAAATGGTGGAGTCAGAAATACAGAGCAAAGCAGCTGCATGAGAACAATCTGTATTCTTTCCTTCTGGCAGCAAATCTTAATTATCCTTCAATGCTTAACTGAAATTTAACATCTTGCATTAGGTCTTTTCTTATCCAAAGCAGGACATATTGTCCCCACCGTTTTCACCCCTACCATTTTGACCCAAGAATGTGCTGACTATGCATAGAGCCTACTGAAATTCATCAAAGTTGAAAAGACTCTTGAGAACAGTGAGAGTATTTTCATAATACAGCAAGCTTCCAATATCTGAGAAGAATTGCTTACAATTTTATTACAGTTTAGTTAAGAAATAAATACAAACTATCAGACTGTTATTCAGTTCATAATATGTTGCTAAAGATAATATATGAAATACAAAGTGTTAAATGATTAACTGTCTGAAAAGTCACCTCTTGTTCATAATATTGAAAACTACAAAAATTCACCAAAAATAAAGAACGGGGTATAAATACTTAATTAAAATAGAACTGTTCACAGTAGAACTACACATGGAAGTTGAACTATTAATGGAAGAATAAAAACGTCTTTCAAAATTTAAATCTGAATAATTGAACCCAGGAAATGGAACTAGATGAAAATAATCAAGAATAAAATTTACAGAGTGATTCAGTACTTATACTTTTAAGTAAGTTCCATAAACAAAATATGAAAGAGTTCTATCCTAAAATGTTCATTCAGAAGTTATTTATAATAGAAAAAATTAGCAAATACTGCTAAAAATGGAGTATTTGGGAATATTAAGTAAACGATGTCACCTTCTCTTGATGGTTGATGGCTATTTCCCAGATCAGCAGCTCTGTGTTTATGTTTGATCATTTTTATTTGTGTGGTGATGAAAATAATATTTTCCCCATTCGCCTTAACAGTTTCGCAAGCTGGCATTTTTGTGGGTGGTTGTGTGATGTCTCTGAGTGACAGAGCCCTGGAAATACAAAGGTTACTGCTACTGCTGTTTCATCTCCAGGATACCAAACACCAAAGCTGCATCAAGGACTTGAACTGAGGCAGTACCGAAGGACCAACATGTAATCTCGGGGCCTGCCGAGCATGCTGGGACCTAGAGGTTGGAGAATGGAGGAATGGCAAATATAAAACACACTCCACAGCCTCAAGTAAAAGCTCAACATCCTGTCTTTTTTGATTCATTTTTTCATTCATTCAACAAATATTTCTTGAATGCCTACTGTGCACCAGGCATTATTCTAGACAACGTTCTAGCTTTAGAACACTAAATCCAGAGGTGGGATGGTGAACAAAAGAGATAAAAATTCCTGTCTTTGTGGAGCCTACATTCTGGTAGAGAAAGACAGTTGTGAAATACAGATACAGTCTACAAAATAAATAAGGGGAGTATACAGTATGTGAGAAATTGAGAAGTGATAGGGAAAAAACAAAGCAGAGCAGGGCTACAGAGAGTGCTAAGGAATGGGGCCGACAGAGAAGGATCTGATGAGGAGATGACATGTGAGCAGACTTGAGGGAGGGAGATGAGTTAGCCATGCAGGTACCTGGGAGAATATGTACCAGGCATAGAGAGGGGCTTCCTTCTGATATTTTCTAGCTTTGGACTTCACCTCTAGTCAGTCTATGATGGTAATAGCTTAAACCTTGAAAACAGTCTGTAGATTAATAAATTCCTATTATTTCGGAGGAGGGAACTACGTTTTTAAAAATAGTTTCTGCTTTTTTTTAGCAGTTTGAGTTTTTATTTTATTTATTTATTTATTTATTTATTTATTTATTTATTTACTTATTTGGTTTTTTTTGGCCGTGCCGCATGTCATGGGGGATCTTAGTTCCCTGACCAGGGATCGAACCCTGGCTCTTGGCAGTGAGAGCAGGGAGGCCTAACCACTGGACCACCAGGGAATTCCGAAGGAGGGAACTATCTTAACCTTAGTCAGAAATTATTTGAAACCTGCAGCTTTCCCACAGGAAAAGGAGCTAGCAGGTTTTGAAGCCCCACAGACCCTCTCTCTGCCATCAGAGTTTATATTAGTGTTTCCAAAATGTGTTTTTCAGGAACTCAACCTGAGTGATAACTGCTCAGGAGAAAAGAGTCTCGTTCTTAAAGAAATTAGGGAAATACAGTGTGCTCTTTTCCCAATTCTGAAGAGTACCTTTGAAAAGCCCTGCAATAAAGAAACCTGTTGATTTTGGTTTAACCCCAAACTTTCCTAACTTATTCTCATGTCATTAGCTGTTAATATCTTACAGAACAGATGCTCAGCCGAGCCCCGCAGCCCACGTAGTAGTGTTCAGGCGGTTTGCAGCCTGTCTGGTAATTGTCCTTTCCGTCCTCCATAATGTTGGTGTTGTGGGATTGTCAGGCAGGTCTAGGTGGTAAAACTCTCCTGCATGACCACTGGGTCCTGGACACAGAGGGCAAATACAGAACATCTTTCAGGATGAAATGGACTCGTTGGCTAACTGTTACTTTGAAAGGAGTCGTTGCTGGCTGGAAATGTGGTCTTACAAAAGAGGTCAGCCCGGGTCTTCTCAAACACGGACAGATGAATATTTGGGGAAGGTAAGGCCTTCTCTCCAGTGTAGACCAACCCAGAGACATAATGTTATTGCACACCTAAACATTTGGGGCCAAGAGGCAAGGCCATGGGGATTTTAGGGAATAGATTAATTCTACACAGAAATCTCACAAATTATTATCTTTTACTGTCCACTCAGCTGACCTCAGATCTGACTGTCTTACTATCACCACACCATCTCCTATCCTATCTGTAGCTACTGAACAAGATCTGGGCCCCGGTTATTTTTTTCTCCTTTAACTTTTTTGCCATCCTTTAATTTTCTTTCCTCTTATTTTCTTCTCTTCTTTTGGCTGGCCTCTTTTATTGCTATCCTTATTTTTCCTTTTTCCTTTCAGTTCTCCCTCTTTTCCCCTCACTCACAGTATCACTCTACACCCATCTATACCACGTATGACCCACCCACTCTGCTTCTGGCTTCATGGGGTCCATCTTCTCTCCCTACCTCCATCTGGTCCTTTTGTTTCAGGTCTTTGGCCCAGGACATCAGACCTTTATTTCTTTGATACATCTTTTTTCATAGCTACCTAAGTCACACCCACGTTTGTAAAGCAATTCTCTTTGACTTTGTTTCCATTTCTAGTAATACATAGGATACATATCTACATTATAACAAAATCTCCTGTCTGGGAATGTGAGATAGACTTCCATAGTCACCACATCCATCAGTCCTAGGGGTTTATTCAATCACTCATTTATTCACTGAGCAATGTTTATGTGTGAGGCACTGAGGGTAAGGAGATAGAAGACACAGTGCTGCTATGAAGGAGCTGATGGGCACGTTGAGAGATACAGGGAAGAAAACAATCTCGATAGATTTCAGCAAGTGCTCTACTAGGGATCAAGAAAGAATGTGGTTGAAGGACCATCCATAACTCAGCCCAGGAAGATCAGGGAAAGCTTCCCAGTCTCAAGGGTAACCAGTCCTTAACACCATAACAAGAGGTAGAGGAGCAGTGTAAGTTTGAGCTCTCAAATGTAAACTGAATTTTGGAAAACTTTTATCTTCCACTCTCAGTTTGAGAGCTTCACAATACTTAAAGACTTCCCTGATGAGATCAGTGGTATTATTAATAAATGGAATTAAAAAAAATACTGTATACTCCCTGGTTTCAAACTATAGTACAAAGCTTCAGTAATCAAAACAGGTTGGTACTGGCACAAAAACAGACAACTAGATCAATGGAACAGAATAGAAAGCCCAGAAATAAACCCACTTTTATGGTCAGTTGATCTGACAAAGGAGGCAAGAATGTACAATAAAGAAAAGACAGTCTCTAATAAATGATGTTGGGAAAAACTTGACAACTACATGCAAAAGAAAGAAACTGGACCACTTTCTCATACCATATACAAAAATAAACTCAAAATGGATTAAAGACCTAAATGTAAGAAAGACCTGAAACCATAAAACTCCTAGAAGAAAACATAGGCAGTAAGCTCTGTGACATAGGTCTTAGCAATTTTTTTTTTTTTTTTTTTTTGGATATGTCTCCTCAGGCAAGGGCATTAAAAGCAAAAATAAACAAATGGGGCTTTTGCAAACTAAAAAGCTTTTGCACAGCAAAGGAAACCATCAACAAAAGGAAAAGGCCACCTACTGAATGGGAGAAGATATTTGCAGATGACATATCTGATAAGGGGTAATGTTCAAATTATATAAAGAACTCATACAATTCAATATCAAAATACCAAATATCCTGATTAAAAAATAGGCAAAGGACCTGAATAGACATTTTTCCAAACAAGACATACAGATGGCCAACAGACTCATAAAAAGGTGCTCAACAGCATTAATCATCAGGGAAATGCATATGAGAACCACAGTGAGATACCACCTCACACCTGTCAGAATGGCCTTTATCAAAAAGACAAGAAACAACAGGTGTTGGTGAGGATGTGGAAAAAAAGGATCCCTAATGCACTATTGGTAGGAATGTTAAGTTGGTGCAGCCACTGGGGAAAACAGTATGGATGTGCCTCAAAAAGCTAAAGATAGAACTACCATATGATCCAGCAATTTCACTTCTGGGTATTTACCTGAAGAAAATGAAAACACTAATTCAAAAAGATATATGTGCTCCTATGTTCATTGCAGCACGACTTACAATAGCCAAGATATGGAAGTAATCTAAGTGCCCATCAATAGATGAATGAATAAAGAAGATATGGTATATACATACAGTAGAATATTGCTCAGCCATAAAAAAGAATGAAATCTTGCCATTGCAACAACATGGATGGACCTAGAGGGTATTATGCAAAGTAAAATAAGTCAAACAGAAAAAGACAATACTGTATAATTTCACTTATATGTGGAATCTAAAAAACAAAACAAACGAAGAAACAAAACAGAAACAGACTCAGATACAGAGAAAAAATGGTGGTTGCCAGAGAGGAGGGGAGTAGGGGGAAAAACGAAATAGGTGAAGGGAATTAAGAGGTACAAACTTCCAGCTATAAAATAAATAAGTTATGGGAATGTTATGTACAGTACAGGGAATATAGTCAATAATATGGTAATACTCTGTATGATGACAGATGATATGTAGACTTACCGTGGTGATCCTTTTGTAATGTATAAAAATATTGAATCACTATGTTGTATACCTGAAACTAATATAATATGTCAATTATAATTCAATTTAAAAATAATGTAAATTCAATATATTAAATTAAAAATATCGTATAATGAAAAGTGTTAACATTTGGACAATCTGTATGAAGGTGTAATATTTTCCAATGGATTAAGTTACAGAATCATGCAGGATAAAAGATACTCTTAGAATGCAAGATAGGCAATGGATTTAATGTAACAGAGTATGACATGTTCAATTACATGATATCAAATTCTGCATTGCAACTAGCCTTTAAGAAAGTAATGCTTGTCAAGACTTTATGTACTATCAAAGAAAAATACCTAAAATTATCTGGCAATATTATAATATATTTCTTGCTTTTCCAACTACATAATTGCACAAGGCTGGTTTATTTTTAGATATTTCAACCAAAACAACATATTGCAATGTACTGAATACAGAAGAAGAGAGAACCAGCTGTCTTTATTAGCCAGACATTAAAGAAATTTGCAGATATGTAAAACAACCCTACTATTCTCTCACTTTTTTGGTTTTAGAAAAATATAGCTATTTTTTATAAAATATTTATGTTAGCATGTAATTTTTATTTAAAAATTAAGTAATTAATATTTAAATTTTTTCTTAGTTTCATTTTCTAATAGTGTAAATATTCCTAGCTGTAACCCATATAAACTAAAGCTCTTTGGGGTCCTCAATAAATTTTAAGAATGTAAAGAGGTCCTGGGGCCAAATAATTTGGGAATCACTGGACTAGATAATCCCTTTTTTTTTTTTTTTAATTTATTTATTTATTTTTGGCTGCATTGTGTCTTTGTTGCTGCGCGCGGGCTTTCTCTAGTTGTGGCGAGCAAGGGTTACTCTTCATTGCGGCACACGGGCTTCTCATTGCAGTGGCTTCTCTTGTTGTGGAGCACAGGCTCTAGGTGCATCGGCTTCAGTAGTTGTGGCACACGGGCTCAGTAGTTGTGGATCGCGGGCTCTAAAGCGTAGGCTCAGTAGCTGTGGCGCACAGGCTTAGCTGCTCCGCGGCATGTGGGATCTTCCCGGACCAGGGCTCGAACCCGTGTTCCCTGCATTGGCAGGCGGATTCTTAACCACTGCACGACCAGGGAAGTCCTAGACAATCCTTTTTTAAGCTCCCAAGAAGTCAAGCTACTGGTTTGAGACCTGTGGGTTACAATGCACTGAAGGCAGCTCAGAAGACCCTCAGTACTCTGGGTCTATCTCTAAACTTGGAGAACAGCGATTTTGATTTTTGCCAATAAAAGTCTTTTTAGTAAGTCTCATTTATTACTTTCACGGACTTACATGAGGACTCTGCTTCTGTTGTCAAGTATAGAATTTTTGAATTGTCATGTCACTGTCCAATCCCAATTGAATATAGTTTTCTCTCTTTGGCAAAGTCTCATGCATCCCTGTGACACTGTTCTTATCTTAAAGCTGTACACATAGGTATTGAGTATCTCCTATGTGCAAAGCAGTTTTCTAGGGAGTAGGGAGACAGTATAATGAAGGAGATGTTATCCTGTTCTTGCGGAGCTGATAGTTCAGTCAGAAAATATAACGTGTAGTATAGTCGTCCCTTGGTATCTGCAGGGGATTAGTTCCAGGAAACCCCGTGGATACCAAAATCCACGAATGCTCATATCCTTTATATAAAATGGTTTAGTATTTCCTTATAACTTATGCACATCCTCCTGAAGACCTTAAATTATCACTAGATTACATATAATACCTAATACAGCGTAAATGCTATGTAAGTAGCTGCCAGAGTGTGGCAAATTCAAGTTTTGCTTTTTGGAACTTTCTGGAATTCTTTTTTCCTGGACATTTTCCACTTGTCATTGGTTGAACCCGTGGATGTGGCACCAGCAGATATGGAGGACTGACTGTATTTAGTTGAACACTTACTCTGTATCAGGTTCTGTGCATTTTACAGGTGGTATTTCCATTTCATTATCACAATTCTCTGAGGTTAGTACTAGTATCTCCATTTTACATAGAAGGAAACATGCTCAGAGAAGTTAAGAAACTTGCCCATAGTCACTGTAGTGCATATTCTTGGTACTCCCACCAAGATTCTTTCTGGTCATCTTCACCATTGCTCTGCATCCATCCCTAAGTTTGGTGTGTCTGGCTGCTGATTGCTTGTAGCTACAAAATTATTCAGAGGATTGCTTACGGGCTACCATAGCTGCCCCACCTCCCCAAGTGCCCAGGAGTTTGCTCCTGAACCTCCATCCATGAGCTGATGACTAACTGACACTCAAGTACAGAAGCCCAGCTTCTTTAACCTCTGGATAAACTGTGGGGTGAAATTCATACGTCAGAGATTTCCAGGGATCAGGCTGAGGCTGGTCTTCAACTGAAATCAGACCCTTGCTTAGCTTCTTCTTCCCTAGTCGGCTTTTCAAACTTTTACCATTTTTTCCTGGGAGTTCTTTGTTGATAAATCACTTGAACTTGAATCTTTGGCTCAGAGCCTGCTTCTGGGAGAAGCTGACTGTAGCCAGCTATCCACCTAAGTGGCAGAAATCAGGATTTGAACCCAAGGCTGACTGACTCAAGCACACGTAGTTTTAACCAGCATGTGTTCCCAGTTTATTGGTGTGGGCTTGTTGGCAAGTTGGTCTACCCAGACGTTAATTCTATATAACCACCTTTCTTATTGTGTCACACACAAGGGTGTTTCTTTTTACCCTGCGGATATGTGTTCTTTACTCTCTTGATAAAAATCCTGCACAGAGGAGAAAGTCACAGTCAGCTACGCTGTCAGGCTTATTTAAAACCAGACAACTGAAAACAAGAATATATAGGCACACGCTAGCTTCCTCCACTCCCCAGCCTAGGTAAAAATAAAGGAAAGAGTGACAAACTCTCCTTTCCTGTCACCATGATGGTGATAGATAAGTAAATGGAGAAATAGTGGCTTGGCTGTAACGTTCCATGGGCTCCTTCCAGAGGATCAGCAGCAACAGCCAAGGTGTCATAAGCTGTCACCACCTCCAGAGAGAAGCAGCAGCAGCCTGGTGTGCGTGTGGCAGTCACACCAGCACTGTGCTGAGCTCTGCCTTCTGTGTTGAAGCGCGAGCTGTTACTGCCCTACGCCTTCCCCACCCCTTGATCCAGTACCCCAAACCTCAAGTCAGGGTGACCACAACTACCCGTGCATTGCCTTTACGGAAAACACTCTGGTCTTGACTGTTGGTTGCCCCCCTGTATCATGGGGTCCTTGAGTTTGTCTGGTGTTAAAATTCACAGGAGGCAAAGGAACATGTATGCTCAAAGCAGCCTTAATATGAAAGACATTTCTGTGAAAAGGGCCCTTCTCCATTACTACAGAACTGTTTATATATATATTTTTATTTTTATGAAGTTTTTAATTTTTTTAAATTTTATTTATTTATTTATTTATTTATTTATGGCTGTGTTGGGTCTTCGTTTCTGTGCGAGGGCTTTCTCCAGTTGCGGCGAGTGGGGGCCACTCTTCATCGCGGTGCGCGGGCCTCTCACTACCGTGGCCTCTCTTGTTGCGGAGCACAGGCTCCAGACGCGCAGGCTCAGCAACTGTGGCTCACGGGACTAGTCGCTCCACGGCATGTGGGATCTTCCCAGACCAGGGCTCGAACCCGTGTCCCCTGCATTGGCAGGCAGATTCTCAACCACTGTGCCGCCAGGGAAGCCCTGTTTATATTTTTTAATTAACGAGGGATAAGGTGGTCCACTGGGGAATTTTGGCTCGGGAGTTCCAGTATTTAAATATGTATGCTAGGACTCCCCTGGTGGCGCAGTGGTTAAGAATCCACAGCTTTTGAGCCCGCGAGCCACAACTACTGAAGCCCGTGAGCCTAGAGCCTGTGCTCCACAACAAGAGAAGCCACCTCAATGAGAAGCCGGTGCACCACAAGGAAGAGTAGCCCCTGCTCACCACAACTAGAGAAAGCCTGTGCGCAGCAACAAAGACCCAACACAGCGAAAAATAAATAAATAAAATAAAAATTTTAAAAAAATGTATGCTAAGTGGGAGTCTAGAAAGACCTTAGATTAATCCAGTTCTTGTTACATCTGGGGCTGGGGTGGGGGTGAGCGTGGCTGGTTTAAGTGCTGACTTGGGAAGGAGCCACTCTGTTGAAGTTTGGAGCCCTGGGCTCAGGTCATAGCTGCAGGCTTGGAGTATTTCAGCGCGCTACGCTCAGTTGAAAAGCTGACAGTCCATCCTTTGACATGGCTTGGTATCTACACTCATCCCTCGATTTTATAATTCTTCTCTCTTCCTCAACAAATAGCATCTTATATCTTACTTGAAACTTTGCATGCAGACTTTAAGACACAGTCTATTTTTCAATTTAAGGAAGAATAAGCCCCAATGAGAGCCTTGTTGGGGGCCGGGTTAGGTGCAGGGAACCCCTTGGTGATCCATGCTCCTTTTAGGTTAAACTGAATGCAGTACTTTTCCTCCTTCTATCTGCTAGCATAACAGGTATACTGAGTTTCAAAGCAAGTGTACTTGTAAAAATGCAATAAATTTGGTACCTCTGCTCTGGGAAGTTTTCTATAGCAGATATTGGCACAAAAGCAGGGAGGGGCTCACCAGGAACGACTAAGATCACTAATGAAGGCAGAGTAAGAGGCCACACTCTGACAACTTCCCTTTTTGTTTCCTTCTTCACTCTATATCCACCCTTCTCCAGTCTGAAGATACAGATTCTTGAAACTTCCCCGGGGTGGGGATGACCAGCAACCAATCTGATCCTGGGAGAAACTAGACTTTGCCACGTCCTTCAGCAGAGACCTCCAGTTAAGATTTCTAAAATTTACCCTCCAATTTATGGCACTGAGAAATTTTTACATCATTTCTTTATTGATCAATCGGAATATGTGAAGTCTTTCAGAAGAGATGTTTCCTTTCACTGTGGCATCACTATGATCTGTAATAGATGGCGTTCAGGCTTGACTTTGTCTCCTCTCCCTCCTCCCATTTCATTTCCATCTACTTGAGGGAAAAGTCTCTTGAGCAAAATATGTGTTATGATCTTAACACCTTCTTAGGGCCCAGGACACCCCTCTCCTGGACATGGTAGATGCATGTTTACTTAATGAAACCTAAAGAAATAGAGAATGGGGAAGACTTCTGGCTTAAAATGCAGTTTAGGGTTTGCATCACCCATAAAATACTAACTGCCTCCATCTCAGCTCAGAGAACACACACACAGGTGAAGACTGGGCAGCACTGAGAGCTGGGAAAACTTGGTTTACCTCTCACAGTCCTTCCACTTCCCAGCAAGTGTCCTGCTCACGTCCCTCTCCTCATGTCCCTTCTTCCTGCTGCCTGCAAACCCATGGATTCTGCTGTTCGGTATAGCTGGATTTGCAGCTCAGTGTCATGAATTTAGTTCAACGTGTTAATTTCCTTCTGCATTTGTCTTATCTTTAATTAGGGGAGGAAAGGTTCTGCCCTTTTAAAGGCATTGTGGGGAGCCTAGAGGGGTATTGAGGATTCAGAAAGGAAACTTCTCCAGGCACCAAGAGAAACACCATCTGACAATGCCTCAGCTAACAAAACTGAGTTTAGGACGTCTGCTTTTGGCCTGTTCCCATTAACCACCATGTCCCTGGAGACTGGTTTTCCTCCGAATATGGTGAAATATGCCAAAAGCAAGTAAATTCTCCTGGGGGATTTAAAGGATTTAACTGAATCACATGGAAAGTGACCAGATCTTCTGAATGATTTATGTGGTGGAGGCATGGTTCTTTTTTGGATGAACTTCTTGCTTTATCACAGGAAAAAGAAAGTAAAATATTCAGTATATACTCACCAAGTGGTTCCAAGGGCCTTGCCTTGAAAAAAAGACATAGTTTGTTCTAAAAGTTAGTTTAGAAATGTATAAAAAGAAGTCCCATTTTTATACTGAGTTATCACACTGCCATTTTTTTCCATCGGTACTATAAAGTCACTTTTCTTGTTAGTGCATCATTTAATTGCTCATGAATTTAAAAAAGGTGTGTAAGTGTGGTCTTAATCTAAGTGTTAACACATTGGATGGAAATGTGAAGTCCCACAGATTTATATCAAACACTTAAAACACATGAGTAACATTTTAGAAGCTGAAAACCACATGGGGATGCTGGGTCCCAGACACATCCCCTTGTTCCCTCAAAAATCTACAGCATCTCTTAAAAGTTGAAGCTCAGTTCCACTTAAAAAGGGATCATTTCTATTCCCAGCCCTATTTTAAAATGGAACAGCAGAAATGAATTCAACTGGGTTCTGTTCACATCTCAGTGACCCTAGGAAAGTCTGCAGGAAGTACGCTTCTCAATCAAACATTTAGTTACCATGTACTTCAAAGACCCCAGATAGTGTGTGGTATTTTCAACGACTACAGCAAGATACATTGCTAGAGAATCAGGAAAAAATATACAACTTGTCTTTTTTTTTCAAAGGTGTCTTCAACTGGAGAGGCAAGAATTATCAAAGAATCTTACATTATAATAAAAAAAGAATGATCTGTTTTTGAAAAGCATTGGGGGGTTCCAAATGGGATTCAAGTAATCGTGGTGTGCTCTGCAGCCAGTGTGTGCCTCACATTTCAGATGCTTTCGGGAACGTCGTGGGGTTGCTCCAGATGTGTCTGCTCTCTATGCTTTAACAAGTTTCTGTTCAGCAGTGTCCTTCACGCCATCTGAAAACCAGCAGTTGTCCTAGGATGGAATTTGGGTGCTTATTTAAAATAAGTGACGAATCTTCTTGGTCTAGAAATGCAGTTCGTAAAATACAGTTGACCTTTGGAACAAGGTAGGATTTAGGAGCAGAGCATTGACATTCTGCCCAGTCAAAAATTCGAGTATAATTTATAGCCAGCACTCAGTATATACGTGGTTCCTCTATCCATATATGTGGTTCCACATCCATGGATTCAACCAACTGCAGGTCGGGTAGTGCTGTAGCATTTGCTATTGGAAAAAATCCTTGTATAAGTGGACCCGTGCAGTTTGGACCTGTGCAGTTCAACCCCTTGATGTTCAAGGGTCAACTGTATTAGGTTTAGAGATCATTTTGAAAAACGAATTCAAGACAAGGAAAAGGGAACATATGTATCATATACATATCACATTCCGTCTCAGGGTTCCAAAAACTCCAGGTCTAGAACATCATTATGGGAGAATTTTCATTTAGAAAATGTCTATGACAGACAGGAGGAAAGAAATAGGATTCTGACCTTGGGCAGAGATATAATTCCTTTTACTAGTAACCTATTAATCCAACCCATCAGAATAACCTTTGCCCTTGCTTTTACGTGGTTTATAAACAAGAACCACAGGAAATGGCACTGCTAGGAACTTTTCAGAACTGGAAACGGGACCAAGTTGGCTCCAAAAACAAACAGATAAATATAGTATACACCAAAGTCAAGTTTTAAATACTATTCAAGCCAGAGAGACAATGGAGGAAATGCTGATTACTTGGGAGAGAAATGGTGGGAGAGAAGGTGGGGAGAGAAATGGGAAGGGAAGACCAGATGTTCAATTTTCAACATCAATGTTTCTGAAGCCAAGAATATATTGCTGACCCAGGCGTGATAAAATGTGCAGGGATTTCCAGCAATCCAGAGTCAGCTGACCTATTTAAGGAGAAAAATAACAATTTAAAAATATAAAGTTAGGCTGTAAATATAATTTTCTTATCTGGGATTCTGGTTATTTATACCTCAGAATGAATAGCTGCATAAGGATCTTATTGTTTCTCACTGGAACAAGCTTCAAGGCCAGGGAATGCCTTGACTTCATGAGGTTATCAGAAGAAAATGTCTTTTTATGCGGTAGACTGACATGGATTTTATTCAGTAGTCACTCTGACATTTATGAAGATGCTCTCAATTATATCAAAAACAAATAGAAATTTTCATCTTATTGCTGGATATGTGGTAGTAATGGTCTCCTTCCAAAGCTGATGGAAATGAATTTTTTTGCTTTTCATTTGAGCCATTTTACAAGCTCGTTGTTGCTGTTAGGATAAAATGATTTTACCAGTAACAATGAGTGAGCTGTACATTGCCTTCATAATCTGACATTCTGTAGGTTTGGCTCCCTAATGATACCATTTAAAAGATTTCACTCTGTCCACTTTCAATTTCACCTTGCAATTGCCAAACTGAAGTAAAATGGCTTTTATAAGGACATGAATCCAATTGAAACTTTGCAAGATTGGAATCATTTAATTTTTGCAGGTTGTATTCTAGCCAAGAGCCTTCTGTTTTTTGTGTACCTCAAGAATGATTTTCTCTCCAAGGGGTATTTGAATAAAGCAATGGATAAAAGTATGTCCTGTGTTTCCAAGAAACCTAATCTAGTCCAGGGGTGGGAGTCTGTGATCTTCTCTTCCGTTATCCTTTACAGTACAGGCTGGTAGGCAGTTTGTTTGAAAGCTTATCTACACGAAGAAAATTTCATTGCATTAACCAAGTCTCACAACAGAAGTTGTCGATTTTATGTCAGGTTTAAAAAATCACATCCCGAATAAGTATATTTTCTTTTTTATCAAAATATACAGTTTATGTTCTTCATTTACAAAGAGAGTAGATTATTTTCAGCAGAAGTAATCCTGCAGTTCTTTTTTTTTTTCCCTCGACTCAAGATAGACAAAAATATTTTTGCTATTTTCTTAGAAAGAATGACCTCAATATCAACTGTCTTTTTCCAGAAACAACTTTGGTAACCTCAATAGATACATGGTATCTTTGTGTTGCATCTTGTTGTTGGTTTAAACATTTTATAATCCAAAAACATCCCAACTTTCTAAAGTTTAGGCCTATTTACTCCTCCACCTTAACCTGCCCTGCCTTTCCTCCAGACAAACATAAGTCCTATCTGATAAGTTAAACGAAAAGATCAGTGATCACATGGACAAATTTCAACATGGACTTCAAGGTGATAAATACTTGTGTTAATTTCGTCCTCTACCCTAAACTGGGCAAGTTACTGATTGAAGCTACCTAACTAGCCGTGTTCGGTAAACATTTGAAAAACCCTAACCAAGCGTCTCCAGGAAGTTAACACAAGGTGTGGTGGGCAGCCTCCCAGTGTTCTCTCCCTTGTGCAAACCCCTTTGAATGTGGGCGGGACCAAGTGACTGGCTTTAGCAAAAAAGATGAGTTGTCACTTCTGAGATTAGCTTTTAAAAATTTGTGACTTCCATTTTTGCTGGCATTCTATATCGTGTCTTTTAGGCTTGGTGGCTTTGATGAAGCTACTGCCATGTTGGAGAGGCATATGTGACAAGTAATTGAGGGAGGTCTCTAGACAGTGAGAAACTGAGACCCTCAGTCCAAGACTGCAAAAAGAATGGAATCCTGTCCACACCACCTGAGCGAGGTGGGACGCTGATCTTTCCCAAGTTGAGCTGTGAGATGACTATGGACCCGGCTGACACCTTGATTGCAGCTTGTGGAAGGGCATGAAGCAGAGCACCCCACTAAGCTGTGTCTGGATTCCTGGCCCACCAAAACCAGGAGCTAATCAATGTTGTTTGAAGCCATTAAGTTTTGGGGTAATTTGTTATGCGACAATAGATAACTAATACACAAGAGCTACAAGGATCATGTTTTATTCTATACTAGCTGATCTAACTATATACTTACAACAGGTGCATTACATGGTCTGTAAGCTATATCTCAATAAAGTTACTTAAAATGTATATTAGAGCATTCATTAGATAGTATAAATAATATTAAACACATATACATATGTTCGTGAAAGTATATGGTGGTGTACAAAGTATATGAGTTGGCTAGAAATAATGTGCAGTAGAGTACTTCTGCCTTTACATGTAAAAGGCATAAGAATATGGTAGGCCCAGAGCCCAGTACTCTTCTAAATGGTACCCCAGGCCTAGGAGTCTCGTTCAGCCCTGGATTGGGCCATCACATGGAGGAATTATTGTGGCTTGATTTGACTCAGGTTAGCTAAGATCTACGGCTGGAACACTGTGGCCTTTGTCTCAAGTAAAACCTTCAAGCAAGCTACTTGTCAAGAGTCTGAAGGGTGGAGCTGGTATTTCCCTGAGCTTACAGGAGCAGATTACAAGACATTTTCATTCCTTTATGTTAAGAGTTGCTTGTTTATGAGGCAAAATTTGGTCAGAGACTTGCTTTCATTGTAACACACTATGTGCTCCTGAGGACATGAGAAATCTGTAGCTCTCACCTTTTTCTAATAGAGGCTAAAGAAATCACAAAGAGCAGAACAGTTGTGAATGACCAACTTGACTTGGGCTATTCTGCAAAAGTGCTGGTGTGCCAAAGAGGCTAATGCATCAGATGGCTTGTGTCCCCTGGCATTTTTCTTTGTTATGGCAAATAATTGGTTAAACTAGTCCCTCAGCCAAGACATCAGGTAATTAACCATCAGTTAAGCAACCTGAGAGAAACGATAGTACCAGTCATTCTCTCTGGAAAACCTTCCATGGTATCCTACTTTCCAAGAACTAAGTCCAACTCCTTTGTCTGGACTATAAGCTCTGACAACTTTTGTTTTCTACCCTCTATCAAACACCAAATGGGACAACGTCTGAAAAGTGGGCAGTTCTTGTACTTTCCTGCTTCCCTGTCTTTGCTCATTTAATTCCATCCATATGGATGATCTTCCCACCCATTAGCTTTGGATAAACAGTGTTTATTTTATCTCAGGCCCTTGGGTACAAAGATAAGTGTGCCCATAAGAAGCTTATTGTTTAGTGTGTGTGTTGCCATATCAATAAGCAATTTCAATACGATTTGGTGAGAGATATGATAGGTTTCTTTGGGTAGATTAAATACAAACACCAATTCTTTGTGGCTTCTCCTATTAAAAAGTGGATTCTTTCTCCCCACCTCTTGAGCCCGGGCTGACCTTGTGCCTTGCTTTGACCTATGGAATGCAATGGAAGTGACATCATGTCATTTCTGAGACTTGGCCTCTAGAGACCTTGCAAGCATCTGCATTCTCTCTTGGAGTCCTGCTGCTATGGAGAGAAGCCCAGTGGAGTTTACTGGAAAATGTGGAGGAGAGCTGAGGAGACTTAGCTGATGGCAGCACTGTATTAATCATGTTTTTTGTTTTCTGCGTCTTATACATTTTGACATCTTGGGAGGCTTTGAGACCTGAGGAGTGACCTCCCCTCCCAAGGCTGGCTAATTCTTGGACGTGGTGGTCAGCTTGCCCGGAGCCTGCAGACTGCTCCATCCCGTGCCCAGGCCCCACCCACCTCCTTATCTACCTCATTCCCCTGCCCTAAATCTACCCAGACCAGCTACCAGGCAGCTAGGGACAGCCCCCATGCCCCGAAGTCTGCAGAAATTATTCAAATTAGCCAATCTTAAACTGTTTACCCCGCCCCACTTTGTCTTTTGCATGAAAACGCTATGAAAGTCCCTGGCCCCAGCTTCCCCCTGGCTCCTGCTTCTGCCTCCAGTCCAGAACCTGGTATTTTCCCATGTAGCCCTGCACGGTGTGGTGTGTCTCCTTCTCTTGGGAAACGTAAGTAACTAAAATCTTCTCTCAATGGCGTTATCCCCTTTTGCCATCAGTCTAAATCAAAATCTTGGGGGTACAAATTTGACATCCACATTGTCTCCAGCTCAAGAGAGGTGTCCTGAGCAGTGTAAACCAAAGAGACCATGGCCCTTCCTTGGCATCTACATTGTTTAAGAGAGGGCACAAGATTGATTTGACCTAGTCATACAAGCAGGAATGATTTGCATCCCGTGTTGGGGAAAAAGCATTCTTTGCTTATTTCTTTCTGTCTCCTGCTGGGTGTGAGCCAGGAATTGTATGAACACTCACTGCAATAGGCAGCCATCTTGTAACCAAGAGGCAAAACAGCTGTGGGACAGAGCCTCTGCTGAGAATCAGAAGAGCAGAGGGCCAAAGCTGTAAGTTTAGAGCCTGACCCATAGTCAGTGTTCAGTGTGTGTGATTTGAGCAGTAGCCTGGGTTCTGAGTTGGAGAGGAACCCTCATTTGAATCTGCACCAAAAGGACTCTGGAGCATTGGCCAGTGAGGATTGGAAGGGCTACTCTATTTCCTGTGTATTGTGTAAGGAAAGGGCAGTTTTATCATGTGACCAGCCTTAAATGATTGTTCCCCTTAAAACCAAAACTCGGGGCTTCCCTGGTGGTGCAGTGGTTGAGAATCTGCCTGCCAATGCAGGGGACACTTGTTCGAGCCCTGGCCGGGGAAGATCCCACATGCCACAGAGCAACTAAGTCCGTGTGCCACAACTTCTGAGCCTGAGCTCTAGAGCCCGCAAGCCACAGCTACTGAGCCCACATGCCACAACTACTGAAGCCTGCGCGCCTAGAGCCTGTGCTCCACAACAAGAGAAGCCACGACAATGAGAAGCCTGTGCACCGCAAGGAAGAGTAGCCCCCGCTCACCGCAACTAGAGAAAGCCCGCGCACAGCAACGAAGACCCAACGCAGCCAAAAATAAAATAAAAATTTTTTAAATTTAAAAAAATCTTGCTTCTGATAATAAAGTATCCTTTAAGTATCTTCTAGCACCACCACAAGGTGACACTTCCAATTCAAGCCCTCTTTGGGGGATGTGATAACAGAGTTGGAAATTTTTGCTGCTGGCTAACACTTAGCTTATTAGATTTAAGCTTCCAGGCATTCCTCTGAATAGAGTTTTGCCAGAATGCACGCATGCATGCACACGCACACACACATACACACACTTTTTTTTTTTTTTTTGAGAAAACAAACCCCCAAAAAACCACATGAAGGAGGAAGAAGCACACTCTGACAAAGCATGAAGTCTTGCTTTCTTCTAGCCTCTTAATAGCAACAATCTCATTTTTAAGATGTGGGATGAGAACAGGGAGTTCATCCAGAGTGATGCCCATTTTTTTTGCTGGAGTTTTGAAATATGGAGATTAATATTTAAAGTTTGGGAAAATGGCGAAAATTGCATGCTTTGAGTCACAGGACTGATTCTTGCATGATTTTGATGATGATCAGTTTCATCTAACAAGATGTTTTTCAGCCCTTCTATTTGGGCAGGTTTTGGTGCTCCCCAGCAGGATCCAGGAAAATCTCCACAGTCAAATGCCAGCTTGGGTTCTGTACTAGAATCTAGTCCCTCTGAGATCACTCAGTGCCTGAGAAGAAGTCCAAGTCCCAGTTAGGGTTAAATGTAAGATCCGGTCTGTTGGTACAATTCATTAAAAGACAATTTGCCTATAATAGCTACTTAATGTGTCTGCATTATATTTTCACCATAGACAAAATCAATAGAGACAATCAATAAAAAGAATTATCACAATTTTCTGACAACTCCATGGTGGCAGCATCTGGGAAGCCATGGCAGAGGGGTGGGTGGGCCGCTTTGTTGGGCTGTACTTGGGGAGGGCTTGTCTCCCAGCCCCTGGCAGGAAGTCTAGACTGGTTATCTCCTAGTGCCAGCCTTATGGCTCCCAAGAGAGCTGCCCATAGTCTCCTCCCTACTTTATCCAGTAGACCATTACCTTGATCTCCTCCTACTTCCCATCCTGGCTCCCAGCCCTTCCCTGGGTGGAGACGGGATGGGGTGAGGCCCTGAATCTGGACTGTTTTGATTTTCATTCTTGTTAACTCCAACCAGGAAACATTTAAGAACAAGGGTAGCCAGTTGCTAATTCAAGCTGAGGGAGGTTGCTCTGTGCAGTTATAGCAGAACAGACGTACTCTTTCATTCCTGAGTTCTCCCTACTGTTTGCCTGTCTTCGCCTATTTTATCCAAAAACAAAAGCGTTGAGCTATCCTACAGTATAATATAAATGGAATAGGAAGTCAAGGTCCTGGGCCAGGACATACAGGACGATTTAGTGGCTATAACCGAGTTGCACAAAAGGCATGAAGAAAAAAAAAAAAAATCACCAAAACCCTCAAAGGACTTGCTACAGGTTCTTGACTAAGAGGAAAAACACACCTGTTCTCAGCCATGCCTGCTTTCTTCATCCCTGCTCACTGAGCCACGTTTATTCCGGTAGTAAAGAAGTCCAGGTGTCAGGGGAAGTCACCCTTTTCCAAAGCCCCGCAGGAAGCCTGTCGTGGATTTCAGTTTCCGTTTGCTTGGGCACCCTTACCTAGCCGCTTTGCAGAGGAGGTGGCAGTGCTCAGACCAATGACATGTAAGGGGATTCTCCCAAGATAACAGGACAGAAACTCCTCTAGGGATAGCCTATTGCAGTTACTCTTTCCTTCTTCTTGCGACCTTAGTGTGAAAGCTTGATGGACTGTGTTTTTGCCGCCATCTTGTCACCTTGGAGCTTGGAGGAAAGGTCAGCAGAAATGCAAAGTTGCAGAACCAGACCCCCTGGGACTCCGTCTCCAGATTTCTGGTTATGTGAGAGAATCAAATACTTTCATTATTTAAGACAATGTTGGGGGGACTTCCCTGGTGGCGCAGTGGTTAAGACTCCGCCTGCCAATGCAGGGAACGCGGGTTCGATCCCTGGTCCGGGAAGATCCCACATGCCGTGGAGCAGCTAAGCCCGTGCGCCACAACTGCTGATCCTGCGCTCTAGAGCCTGAGAGCCACAACTACTGAAGCCTGCGGGCCTAGAGCCTGTGCTCCGCAACAAGAGAAGCCACCGCAATGAGAAGCCCGCGCACCGCAACGAAGAGTAGCCCCCGCTCGCCGCAACTAGAGAAAGTCCACGCGCAGCAACGAAGACCCAACACAGCCAAAAGAAAAAAATATATTGGGAATTCTGTTCACTGCAGCTGACCATATGCTACCGATACAGATAGGTCCTGTTATTATCTATCGTATAGGTGGGGACAGTTGAGGCTGCCCAGGGTGACACATTAGTGAGTAGCAGTGCTTGGCCTGGAATCCTCCTCTTTCTGAGTCCAGAGGCAGAACGCTTACTCGCCCTCATAGTAATTCTCTAACTCCACCTGGGGTCCTTATCAAAAATGCAGATTGCTCTGCTTCACTCCAAAAGATTCCCTTCAGTACCCCTGGGGTGGGGTCGCAGGAATCTCCACTCTAAGCAAGCAGTGCCGGTGGTCCTGATGCAAGGGCTTCCTGAACCCCAGCTTAAGACTCACTGCCTATTTCATGAAACTCCCTCGATCAAGTTCATTTCTTTCCAAAGCCCATTCTTCGTCCCACCACTTTGGGCTGACCTCACTATAGCACCCATACCTCCCCTCCCACCCTTTTCCCTCAGCACAAGAGTAAATTCAGACAAGGTCTACCTTCGCATAAAAACGTCAGGTCCCAATTCTTCGGGATCTGAGGCTGAAAAGTGAGAACAATTACAAAGGAGGAGGGAGACAGTCTCCTCTCCTCTACAGCAGTGTTCTCTCATTTGTCAACTGGACATCCTGGTGGTCACAGATTGAAACAACCAGCTCTAAGCCTTACTTAGTCCACCAGCCAGCCGGCTCATTACTTGGATGTCAACTCCTTGAACAATAGAGAAGCGAAATCATCACAAGTCTTCTGGGGGAACATGTAGGAAAGGGGTGAGGAGTGTGGTGCACACATTCAATTTGTCTCAAAAGAAACCCACATGGTTCACTGTTATTCAGCATAGATTAGTCCCTGGCTTTGCCTGAGAAACCCAGTCCAAACTCAGTATTGTAGGAAGCTGTGAAACCGAACTTTTGAATTTTTCTCAAGAATTTCATTTTTAATAATAATAAAAAAAATTACCAAGCCCACGTGTCCCATAAAAATAAATGAACGTTTTCATTCTCGAACCAATAAAGCAGATGACAGTTGGGAGCCACATAATACTCTCTTTGTAGCTCATCCAGGTCGTGCAAGGGCTTGGAGAATCAACCGTTTATGTTTTGCAGATGGGGGAAACTGAGGCAGCACCAGGTCCAAGTCCCCGAGTGTGGCCATCAGAAAGTTGCCTGCCAACTGCTCTTATTTTGGAAGAGCAGCTCTCCGGAGGGTTGGAGAAAAGCCCAGATTCTGTAGCATGGCAAGTCCCAGCCTAGCCAGCAAGTTCAGCTACATTTCTGGCTGAGTCCTTCTTGCACCCAGCGCCCTGCCGCAGAGGGTCCTGTTGCATTATGCCTTCTGTGCATGCTGTGCCTTCTCGCTGAAATACTCTCCTATTCCTTCCCGCACAGCAAACGCCCACTCACCCACCGCTCACTCATCACCAGAAGCTGCTGGTCCTCCTGTGTGGCTGCCCTGCCAGGCTCTACCGCAGCACTGGGATACCCAATGACATTTATGTGTTCTCACGTATCTGGCCCTCCCACCACCTCCCAGCAAAACACACACGGAGCATCTCGAAGGCTGGATCCTGTTTAATTCATCTTTATGTTTCCAGGATGGGTCACGTAGCCAGGCACAGAATAGATGCTCATTAAATGCTTGTTGAAGGCCTAAGTCGATGAACCAGTGCAGACACAGGGTAATGGGAGAAAAAAGATGACACCTTCAACCCCATGGTACTCTCAAAAAAAAAGTTAGAGGAAGAAACGAGAAGGAGGCAGCTCATTTAGCTTTCTGGCTAGCCTTTTCCCAGGGGCTGTGTCTCCTCTCTTGGTCTAAGGAATGTAAACACTCAGATTCCTTTCACTGATAAATAAATTCTCCTGCCATTAAAAAAAAAAAAAAAAAGGAAGGAAAACTGACAGTTACTTGGGGGAACGGTTTCTGCTGGGTTGCCAGGGAACACGATTGTGACTGTGACGGGTATTTGGGCAAAGACACTACAGGGAGGATTGGGATCACTTAAGGCCTACCCCACTTTGGGGGAGAAGTCTTTAAGCTCTTCTCTTGGGAGGAAGTCACACCCGGCAGTGGCTGTCACGCTATGCTCAGTTTAGTCCTGAATGAGAAAACCCTGGGCTTTAGCAATATTGCCCCTCTAGCTCCTTCAGTACAAAGGCTGGAAATTGAGTAACAGACATACAGTGAGAGGGATTTTCCCGCCAGCCCGCGGGTGTCAGCCTCCCCACCAGGGGGCTGGAGTCAGGCGTGGCTAATGTATTTACCCAGGCCTCCAGGCAAGGCGGCCCACTGTGATCTGCGGCTGCCCCCAGCCTACCCTGGGCTGTCCTGTGGGCTTTCTTCTCAAGGCTCCGGTAGATTATGCTATCTCTAGGCAACATCTTCTCACAAAAGGTTCAGGTATTTGAATTTTCATAGTGGGAGACTGGGAAATTGGCAATGGGTATTGATGGGAAAGGCTCATGAGATGGAGATGGAAAGTTCTGAATCTTTAAGCAGAATGAACTTTTTTCCCTTCATTGAGGCACAGTGGTACCAAAGAAGAAAAGAGGGGGATATGTGTGTGTGTGTTTGGTGGGCGGGTGCTAAATGGGACAGGGAGGGAATTAACCTTCCTAAGAGCCTGGTCTGGTGGTGCTGTTTTATATGTTTTATTTTATTTAACACACCCAAGTACCCTTGAGACCTCTATTATCTATCTCTCTCTTATCCACTGTACACACATGGCAAAACTGAGGCTAATGGGGATAAAGGGACTTCCCAAGGGTACACAGGTAGTAGATCTGGGGTCAGGATGGGAATATGGTCTCCCTGGTCCCAGCCATGAACCAAGTATAGGAGTAGGAAGTTTATTAAAAAAATAAAAATGACTTATCACTGAACAGTTTAAAATCAGGTCAGCTTGCGTTTATTGAGTGGCTTTTCTCTGCCAGGCATCATTCTTTTTAATCCTTATAAAACTTCCATTTTGTAGATGAGGAAACTGAGACTCAGAGAGGTCATGCCACTTGTCCAAAGTCAGATGACTAAGGACTTGTGGAGTCAGAACTCAAACTCAGGTCATCTGTAATCTTAAGTATTAAATTGTTAACTCACTAAATTAATTATAAATTTATTTATTTATTTATTTATTATAAATTTATTTATTTTATTTTTGGCCGCGTTGGGTCTTCATTGCTGTGTATGGGCTTTCTCTAGTTGCGGCAAGTGGGGGCTACTCTTTGTTGTGGTGCACGGGCTTCTCATTGTGGTTGTTTCTCTTGTTGTGGAGCATGGGCTCTAGGTGCACGGGCTTCAGTAGTTGTGGCTTGTGGGCTCAGTAGTTGTGGCTCATGGGCTCTAGAGTGCAGGCTCAGTAGTTGTGGTGGACGGGCTTAGTTGCTCCGTGGCATGTGGGATCTTCCCGGACTAGGGCTCGAACCCGGGTCCCCTGCATTGGCAGGCGGATTCTTAACCACTGCACCACCAGGGAAGCCCCAATTATAAATTTAATAAAGATGGCAGGGAGGAGCCCACTTCTGCATCAAGAAGCAGGAGAAAATAAGAATGAGCTTGTAGACTCTGAAAAGGAGCAGAGAACAGACGAAAGCACTTCCTGTTGGAGGTTGACACCCCCTACAGGTCACAGCACCCTCCCACTCTCCTCCCAGATCCTGGGATAAGTGCAGGCTCCCCAAACACGGGGATATTTTAAGCTTCATTGTGGTGGTTTTAAACAAGCATGCAAATTCTTTGATACTCATCCCATGAGGGTATCTACATACCCTCCCTTTGAGCCTAGGTGGGCTTGTGATTTGCTAATAACTAATAAAATGCAGCAAAAGTGACTGCAAGATTTTTGAGGCTGGGTCAGAAAAGGCGACACAGCTGCCAACTTTTTGTTGGGAAGCTCACCTTTGGAACCCTGAGCGTGTGAGAAATCTGGTTCCCACAGGGCTGCCATGCTATGAGGCCCAGGTCATGTGTTCTGGCCAACTTCACCGGGTGGAGTCCCAACTAACAGCCATCATCAACCACTAGATGTGCGAGTGGAGACTTTTCCAGATGATTCCAGTCCACAGCTTTCAACTTACCACCCCCACCGCCCCATCTTTTTATCTTCCCAGTCCAGACCCCAGATATCATGGAGCAAAGACAAGCTCTGACTATGCCCCATCAGAATTCCCTACACATGGAATCCAAGAGCATAATAAGGTCGTTGTTTTATGCCACAGACTTGTGGGGTGACTTGTTGCACAGCAGCAGTAGCCAGGACATCATCTCACTTCATTTATTTTTAGGGGAAGCCCACGTTCCTTTCCTTGTCCCCTACGCCAAGCTCTTACCTTTCAGTGAACTCTGTGGATACAGTGGCGGCCGTCCTCTGAAGACGGCACAGGCTGGGCTGATCTCATCTTTTGATAAGGGCATTTAGAATGGCAAAGATGAGCCAGCTGCTTTGCTACTGCCTCTCCTAGCCAGGCCCCCAGGTCCCACTCCCAGCCCCTTTCCATACTTCACTTGTAGCTGACAGCTCCTTACTCCCTCCCCTGTGCGTCCCCATTTGGATGGCGGATACCTTTCAGTCCATTGGGCCCCCAGGGCAAAAACTTCCCATCAACTCTAAGCCATTTCTGTAGTTACTCCATTCACCACACCCCAGGAGCAGCTATGGGCTCTTTGTGAAAGTGGCTGGTATGAAGCCGCCTTAGCGGGTATCTATCTAGCTCAGGTTCTACCCTACTGGCACAGTTCCGTGGTTGTTAAAATTTTTCAAAGAACTAGATGAGCTCATTTCTCTTAAATTAGTGCCTGGTAGGAGAGCTCTCATTTTCCCAGAACAAAGTTCATTATGGTACCCCACTGCTAACTCACTAGCTACTAGCTAACTCATTAGCTACCCTTTCAGCCAGGAAACAGAGAATAAAGTTCAGAGTCCAAATAAGATTTTTCTTGCTCTCTTTTATTTATTTTTTTCTGAGTTGACTCTGGAATCTAGCATGCATCCAGCATGGCGTGCTGGTAAAGCTTTAGATCTAAATAGATCAATGTCTCCTCTACTTACTGGTTAGTGACCTTATCAAATCATCTAAATCCTCTGAGTCCCAGTTTCCTTATCGGCAGGATGGAGGTAATAATTCTCACCCGGGGTTGCTGTGAAGCTGGATTGAGAAAATGTTTAGCCAAGTTGGCTAGAATCAGTCTAGTTGAAAAATAAGTTCTAAGATCTTGTTATTATTTTTCTTGTGGTTATTGTTATTGTTTGTGGTTCCTCTTCAGCAAATCCTACCAGCTCTGTCTTCCAGATAAAGCCAAAATCTAGCCACGTCTCATCACCTCCACAGCCAATCACCTGGTCCAAGCTATGATCACCTCTATTTGCATGATTGCAACACACTCCTATCTGGTCTCCTGGTTTCATCCCTGATGCCTTTTGGCCCCTCCACACAGCAGCCAGAACAGTCCTGTTCAATCTTGTCATGTCACTCCCAGGCTCCAAACCCTTCAATCACTTCCCTTCTTACTCAGAGTATAGTTTTTTTTACAGTGATCTACGAGCCTGTGCAAAAATCGACTCCTATTACCTCTATGCCTTCATCTTTTCCTCTTCTTTCTCACTCTCTCTCCCTTCTTACTAGTCCTCAAACAGCGCACACCTGCCCTAGAGCCTCTGAGCTTTCTGTTTCTTGGCCAGAGAATGCACGACTTGTGCCTTTATCTCCAAAGCTTGGCTCAAATGTCCTCTTCTCATTGAGTTCTTCCCTGACCATCCTATTTAAAACTTTCCCAGTGTCTCTTTTCTGATTTGTTTTTCTGTAGTTGGTCACCTTCTAACATACAGTTGACTTATTTATTTATATTTATTGTCTATTTCTCCTAACTAGGATCTAAACCAGCTGAAAGCAGAGTTTGTTATCTCTTTGGCTGATTGATGTCTCCTGTGCCCAGAACAATGCCTGGCACATAGTAGACCCTTAAATATGAGGTTGAATTGACCATGGACCACAGAAACAACTTACTTGGCTGCTGGCTAATATTTTATATTAACAAAGATGACTGTGTGCATTTACTGCAACATCAATAGTTTTGTTTAAAAACATTGTCACGGTGCTGCCCTTTTTTAGTTTGAGAATATGCTCATGATAAAAGCCTTAAGTAAAAATCTAGTTGAAGTCAAAGAATGCTGGAATAATAAGTCCCAAGTCTTCTGATTGCCGATTCAAAAAACCCCCAAGAATCAAGTGTGGACTCTCATTTTTCAGGACCAGCTATGTAATTTGCAGGGCCTGGGTAAAATGAAAATGCGGAGTGGCCCCTTATTCGAAAGTATTAAGAATTTCAAGACTGAAATAGCAGAGCATTAAACCGAGAGCTCTGTGTCACTGCACAGGATGCACCCGCATGAGGCTGGCCCTACTCATTTCTTACATCTGTATATGTTTTTTGCATCCAAGGAAAACAAACCTTAGGAGGTTTGTTTACTTAGTGAACTTTATCCACCTAATATCTCTTTAAATTATCACGAAGCTGGAATAGTTAAGGGTATCCATGCTGCCTGAGTCCACTGATATTCAGCCTTCAAAATAATCCACTTTTGTTTTGTACTGGATTATATGAGAGCCTCAGTTTTAGATCAGGAAGATTAAAAGATACTTCAAATACTCTTCCTACCCTTTGAATAGGTTATGATCTTGCTCTGAAGACAGTGCTAAATTGTGAGGCTAGAAGCATCCCAGAGCAAGGTAAACAGGGATTGCTACTTCTGAAAGAGATAAGGTCATTTCTAGTCCATCATCATTGTTATCCATGGTCTGACCAGCAGCAGCAACCTCTGGTTTAATGGTTTGCAAATGTGGTCCAGTCTGAGAGGCAACCCTAAGAGAAAGTGAGAATGGGACTGAGACACAATCCAGGGTGGAGGCAGGGCCCCAGGTCTCCAGATGCCATCAGGTAATTTTAGCTAATGATGGTGATCTGTGCTAGAATCCACCAAGGCATTGCTGGCCAATCAGCTCCTTTCCTTGGGCTTTATTTTCTCCATCATTCAAAGGAAGACTGTACTGAGACTGTACTGTTCAGAGGTTATTTTTTAATATTAACCAGACTTTAAATATTCTCTTGCATTTTGATTTTTTTTTTTGGAGTCAGGCATTATAAAAAATGCAAGCTACTGGACCGCTTTATTCACTTAAAAAAAGAAACCTTCTGCCTATTTTCATTACAGGTCCATCTTGACATCTTAAATTTTAATAGTGACTTAAGGCTGTCTCTAGATTTTTAGGAAGTTCTAAAGATGAGATCATTTGGCCACAAAGGTTTAAAAAATATTAAATGAAATGAGCAGAAACATTAGTTCAACATTTCAAGGACAATTTATCACTAAACAAATGAATTTGAACCTACGGAGATCTTTCTTATAAGACTTCAAAGGCTTTCCTTAAAGATAACTAAAATAAATATCATACACTATTTTAAAATTTCTGCATACACTTAAATCTTAAAGTGAATTGTTTTTTGTGGGTCAGAAGTAAAGCATTTGTACAGGAGGACACGTGACCACTCATATTTACAAGGGTAAACTTTTCTTCACTTCCATTTTTGTATTTGATAGGGCTGTTAGCATTTCAAAGTAGTTTGGCTTGTGTTGTGATTGTTTAAATGTGCCCATTAAACTGTGGGTATCAGTTTCACAGGAAGTGAAATGTCACAGGGTACTTGACTCTGGTATAGACTAAAGAATTCAGCCAAACACATTTGGAATCCTAGGTTTCTCCCCTTTTACGTAAATATTCTGGGAATTTAACTTTCTCTCTGGTTCTACACCAGGTTCTCGCACAAGTAGGACTGACTTTCACTTTGACCATTCTGATTCAGATATTATCTAGAGAAGGAGGCAGCCTGCTCCAGAAATGCGAGACTGGGGCATGGATCACCTCGCTTCTGTGCAGACTTAACGAAACTGCTGTATATCCAGGAATGGCTAGCAGAGTGCAAGAAATTCCTTCCCCCGAAGAAAAATCCACATGGAAAGTTGCAAGGAAGCTGAGTTGTGCTATCTTCATGGCAGTTAGCCTGGTTCCTCTATCTCAGCCAGGCGAGATATCCCTGCAAGGCAGTCAGCCAGGACCGGCAGTGTCCCCGTATTCCTGACTCCTGCTGAGATTCTCCTTTTCTGAGCCCCGCTCCTCCCCTTCAGATCTTCACATTCTTTCCTTAGATATGTTAATGCCCTCTCCAAGGAGCTACCTGGGGCAGCTTCTCAGCCTCTTTGAAGGGATTTTTTATCTCTACTCAGATTATTTATGGCGCCCATAGAGTCCATAGAGTTGACTCAGAGAGTAGCCTGCCTTCCCTGTTTACAAGTTCAGGTGAGGGTTGCAGGCAGAGGGTACCACTTCTGTGTCCCAGATGTCTGACAAGGGCTTTAAAGCATTGATACTTGGATTGTGCTAAATTCAAGGCTGGACCCCTAAATAGCCAATGTTTCTAATTGATGAAAATAGATAAAATTGATAAAATAATTGATAGAAAAATTGATAAAATAATTGATAATTATAAAGATTATTCAGTTGAATCATAGGAAACTGCCAATATTCAACCATTTTTGCTTATCAATATAGCAATTTCCTATGGTTTGATCTAATACTGCAAAATGGTTTCAGACATCAATGAAGAGATATTGAAAGGTTTTTATTTTGTCTTTTCACTATATTCCATACCCCCTAACTTCTTTTCCTGTCCCCTGTATACCTGTGCTAAGACCACACACACACACACACTCACACTCAGAATATGACTTATTCTTTCTTTCCTGGGACCTTAGAGAGGTAAGAAAACCAGATGACGATGAGGTAACACATTTATATGAATGAAAGGCAGTTCTACTCACAATACTCTTGTCCTTTGTTCAGGGATATCCACCCCCTCCCTCATCCCCCTCCTCCAAGTCTGCCTGAAATCACTCAATTTAGCCTGAAAGCAATGAAGGCTTGAGGACAGGCAGCTTGTGTATGGAACAAGCCCCAGTGTTGAGTCACAAACTCTGGATTCTGCATTTGGTTTGATAACTTCCTGGTGTGTGATCTTGGACAAGTTACCTAACCATGGTGTGTTTAAGTTTTCTCATCTGTAGCATAGGGACAATCTTATCTACTTGATAGAGTAGAAGGGGGCCAAATAAGATAATATCTGTAATGTACCTAAAACTGGGAGCCAAACTCCTTAAGACCAATAAGATTAAATTTCTTGCTCCCTGGAGCTTCCAGCCTCCATGCCTCCCCGTCTACCACACATGGCTCAGAAACCAAAGAGCTGCTTTACTTGAAGTGACATGTGGCCTGGGACATTGGGTGTCTCAGTAGTGACCAGGCGGCTGGGTGAGTCATGGCTAGTGGGGTCTCTGTTGCTTTGGGAAAGATAACTTGCAGCTGGGGAGGCAAAGAAGTGGCTTTGTGGCATCAGTGACATTTGGGCTGGTCCCTAAGGATGGTTAGGATTTAGACACACCCTCTAGGCCAGCTCCGTCTCATTAAACTTTCTGCAGTGATGGAAATGTGCTCTAATCTGTGCTGTCTAAAACGGGCGGCTACTGAGCACTTGGACTGTGGCTGGTGTGACTGAGGGGAGAATTTTAAATTTAATTTTAATTAACGTAAACAGGCACATATGGCCAGTGGCTACGGTACTAGACAGCCCAGGACTAGGCAGAGGAAACAGCAAAAGTGAGAGAAGCAGAAAATCATGGGGGCAGGTGTGGGGTGCAGCTCGCGTTTCAGCTCAGCTGAAGCCCAGGGTGTGAGAAGGACACTGGTAGTACAGGCAGCCGGAGAGGGATGTGCAGCAAATCCATGGTCAGTGGAAAGAATTTAAATGTTCTTTCCTAAGCCATGGGAGCTAGTGAAGTTTGGTGAGCAAAAGAATGACAGCATGTTGCTCAGTTCAGATCGATGAATCTGAATTGGGGAGTGGAGTCTCTCTGACTGGACCAGATAGAAGCTGGAAATGGAAACATTTGGGAGTGTTACTGTGAAAACCCAGGTGAAGCTCTTACTGAGTGCAGGGCACTGTGCAAACAGCTCTGCCTGGAATATCTCGTGTCACTCTGAGGCAGGTGTTACCAAGAGATCCATCTTTCAGACAAGGAAATGGGGTTTACCATTGATTAACTTGAAATCCTCAAGTAAGTACAGAAAGAAAATTCGAATCCAGGTCTGTTGGATTCCGAAGACCACAGAAGAAAGTACTTAACTCCACTCCACCTCTGGTTTAGATCTCCCTGGGGAAAGCAGTGTCATGAGAAGTGACACAAAGCCAACCCTAAAGGTGAGGACTTGACATTAAATGAACTGGGTGTGGCTTTTCTCAAGACCTGAGATAGGAAACTCTTCTTTTCTTTCAACATGCATTTCTGAATGGGACTCCCTGTTTTGTTGCCAGACCTGACCTCTCTCATCTTTCTACTGCCTTGGTGAAAGCCTAAATTAGACCATTACTGAGCCCATTAGCTTGCTTATTTGTGGGCCAGAAGAGTTATTATCTATATTTGGGGAACTCTCCAATAGCAGAGACTTATTTCCTTCCTGAGATCTCTTCAATTTGCAGGCAATTATCTGATGGCTTTGAAAATTTCTTTTACAATCTTCCCTCAAAAGGCAGCTCAACATGGTGTTAAAAACAGCAACTCACCAGGCTGCCTGGGCCTGAACTCTGGTTTACAGTCTGACTTTGAGCATGTTATGGACAATACAACCTGCTTCATGGACTGGTTTTAAAGATGAAGAAAGGTACTTAACGTGCTTAGAATTGTGCAAAGCATTTCCTATACGTGGTTTGCAAGCATTATGACTTGCCAAAAACTGGGCAGGGATGGGGCGGGAGTGGCCAGGAGGAGGAAGAAGCAATTCTCAAAGACCACTGGAAAACATCTGGATGTGAATCAAAAGGAATTGGTCAGATAGATACTGGAAGGCCAGTTTTCTGAGTTTTTCAGACTCCTCCTAAAAGAGAAGCCTTACAAATGTAAACGCGTGCGAAGTTTGGCTGGAAGGGAAGGGAAAAGGAAATTTTGACAGGTACTGGAAAGAACAGTTTCTGCATGCGTGGGAGCAAACTCTTTGCACTTTTGGGCAGATGACAGGGCCTTACCCTCTGTCGGGGTCGCGGCGGGCACTTCAATTGCAGCGTCCAGAGCTGCTCTCGCCGGTAGCCTCAGTGCTGCCACCTACAGGGCCTTTGAGGCAAAGCGCGCAGCCCTCACTGCTCCTGGGCGGCGGGGGCGGGGGGGGGGTGGCGCTGGCTCGGCGCTGGATGGGTAACCTCCTCATTAGCTTCCCTCTCTTACAGGTTTTAATGCCTCTAGCCCTAGACACAAAAGTCTGGGAGACATTTATAAACATTATTTCCAAAAGGGGGGAGGGAATGAAAAAATAAAATCAGAGAGAGCTCCACACATGGAAATGCAGAAATGTCACATTGATGTAGAACCAAGTGCCAGTCACTGAGTTAGGGGCTTGGCACATGAAATTGCATTCAATCCACATAACAGACAGCATCAGTAGCTTTATGCCCGTTTCAAGGTAGATTGAATAACCCAATACACAATTGTTTCGAACCCGTGCCACTCCCATTCCAAAGTCCATATATGTCATAACACACTACCTGACAAATTATTGTCCCACCTTTCCCAAGTATAAAAGTGCACACAACTGAGTTGACCAGTCACAAAGAGCTTCTGTTTGCGCGTGGCAAATGATGCTTACCCTGAGCTTTGAAAATCTGAACTTCTCAAATGAAGATGCTATAGCAGAAATTTTTCACTTATATAAGGGAGTAGGGACTTTATTACCACGGCCCAAATCTTGGTCCATTTGTAAATTATTTCTATTAATCCAAGCCAATCTGAGTGCATTAATGTTGTAGACTAAACTACAAAACAAAGTGTCTGTCTTGCTTTTACCAGCTCAAACTCTATTAATTAATCAACATTTGGGCACATTTATGCTACATTTATACTACAAAGGTCATGTTTAAATTGGCCTTCCTGCGGTACTAACAGTGCTTCTCAAGCTTCGATGTACATACCATTCACCTGGGGACCTTGCTGAAATGAATATTCTGATTCAGTGAATCTGGGATGGGCTCTGAGATTCTGCATCTCTAACCAGCTCCCAGGTGATGAGGTAGCTACTGGCAAGCGCACTTTGAGTTTCAAGGGGTTTGAAGATCTTGAAGTTCTTCTGAATCGCCAAGATAAAATTTTACTTGTTTGTGTATTACTTATACTTTATTGTCTCCTAATATGTTGAGAGTCAGTAAACTATAATCTATGTCCCATCTAAAATACTTTATCAACTAGAACAGTGAATTTACCCGAATATTCTATTCGTTTACCCCGGCTGGATTATAAAGTGTTTGTCTTTAGACTCTGTGACCTAAAGGAATTTCACCTTCAATCAAAGGGTAATTTATGCACCATGAGAATTATTTTCCAAACTTTGAGGGAGAGTAATGATGATACCAACATAAGAAAAACTTGTCAAAATTAAACTTTCTGCTTTTTTTGGTTTTTCAGTCTGACTCTTTTGCCATCTAGGGAATTGACTGCATGGAAGTATAGAGCAGTAGACCCACTGACCCACTTAACAACCAGGAAGCACCTTCTAATATCCCTCAGATTTGGGGTTCCATTTATGCTTACGCGTATGAGTCTCCAGATGTTGAAGGGCAAAAAGTAACACATTCACATGTGATACAGAGCAAACACCTATGATGCTCAAAGGACAAGCTATTTATAGAAGTAAAGAATAAAGTGACCCATAAATAGACAGTCATTTACTTGTTTGTTTTGTCTAGGGTCCATTGAATGGCATCTGTTATTATAACAGTAGCTAATGCCCAGTAATTATTTCCGTCATACACCTCACTGGGGATGAAAACTGCAATGGAACTAGATCTTCTGTTTGGAATTGATATTTTTTTCCCAACATCAATTAAAATATACAAGAAAAAGATATTAAAAAAATAATAAAAAAATAAATAGCCTATTAACTCAAAAAATTATGCAAGAAAGGTGTTGAGTTCTCCCCAATGCCTTCCTATTTACACAGATAAAATACATATATGTAAATGGTTAAATGTAAATGACGGCCTTATATATCTTAGAGAATAGAATGTCTCAAATTAGAATAGTGGAAATTATGGCAACTTTAATAGGAAGAAAATGAAAGAAAGTATGGTAACTTCAATGGGAACAAAGTATCTGTTATGCACATTGTAGTTTTTCAAAAAATGTGCATTTACTGCCTTAAGATTGATTGCTGGGTTTGCATAGCAAAGACTGACATGGATTGTGAAGATAAGGGTGGGCTCCAGAGTGGGAAGCTGGCTGCTGCTATCTACTTACCGTGATCTCAGGGCTTCAGCAAGGCTAGTATCTCTTTCCTCCTTTGCAGTTCCTACTCTTAAGCCCCAAATTTTCTACTTTTAGTTTTAGTTCTTTAGGTTGAGGTGTTGCTTATTAGCAGATGCTGTTGTACCCAGATATTGGTATATTAATTATGTAGAATTATTATTACCAGAAATACCTATGTTGGCCAACTTCTGTTCAGGGCAACCGTGTGGCAGGCTTCAGGCAGAGAGGAAAATGTACTGTCCTCGCAGCTTAAGTTTGAAAAATCCACGAGAAGAACTGGGGTCATATCTTCAACCCTGGATCAATGAATGTGGTCAGAGGGATAGAGATTACAACTGGCCCCCTTTTGGCCTCATGATCTTCCTGTTTGCTGGAAGTATGTGTGTGTGTGTGGGGGGGTATAATTATTTAAAACTTTAGTAAAACCATATATTTTGAGGAATATTTCCCAAAGAAGGGGCTTGCTCTTCTGGAAAAAAAATTCGTGTCCATCACAAGTTGGAACAAGTTACTTTATTTGAACTTCAGTTGAAGAGTTTGTATGTTTGTTTGAGGGAGTAGAATTAGATGCTTTCTGAGGGCCCTTTCATATCTAAAATCTCTAGTTTTCAGTTACGTTCCTACGTAGCACTTTATGAAATGCTTTCATATCCAACTCTGACAAGCAGGTAGAGGTGATGCTACTTCACCCTCCTATTAGATGGGGGAAACCGAGCTTCACAAAGTTAATTAATTTGCCTCAATCATTAGAATGTCAAGTGGCAGAACTAGGACTACATATTAAGTGATTGGATTAGTTTCAAAGGATTCCCTTTGAATGCTACCCACATTAGTGAAATTAGTTTTGTTCATTCTGTAATGACCACTAACTAATCTCATTGGTAGCAAACTACTATAAATTAAGCTAGAGTTGATGGGATAGTTTAAATCTTGGGCACTTGAATTTTTAATTTAGCTGCCTTCTGAGAGATGCTGAGGTTATTCATTAATATGATTACTGTCTTTCTGATGGGAAGTACTGGAAAGTATGGCTTGGGGAAAGAAAAGCTGCTGAGAATTCAAGTTGAAAGAAACTGCTTATAGGAAGAGATTGAGGGAGAGACTGGGGGCAAAACTGATTATTATCTTCCAGGTCACAGACACTTGATATTACCCGTGAAGCAGATAACGGTCAAATAAGTCGCCATTGTTTAAGAATTCCCTAAATAAATATTTACTCCACACAATCAATGAAGTCTAGAAAGTCAATGGAATGTGTTTTATTTTTAACAAGGCTTAAATTAATTGTATATCTCCTGCATCCACAAACATCTATTAAGATCACTCTGAGAACTAGCTTAGAGCTCCTAATGACTGGCTTTCTTTTTAAGCAAGGATTTCAGGCTAGCATATAAAAATTTTAAGAACAAGGGGGAAAATAATCTTTGATTAAGAATGTATAACATTATGATTCAAAAGCCTTAATGCACATACCTTTGGTCTGCCAATTAATGAATTTATCCTCGAGGAAATAAAGATGAAGAGTAAAAGGATGTTCACTGAAGCATCTCTTAGAGTAGTAAAAACAGGAACAACTTAGATGGGAGATTATTATTATTATTATTATTATTATTATTATTATTTTTACAATTCAATACTTTCTGATTTATTCATGGAGTTATGCAACCATTACCGCAAGCAATTTTAGAACATTTTCATCACCCCTAAAAGAAACCCTGTACCCCTTAGCAGTCATTTTTCATTTCCTCCCAAGACCCTAAGCCCTGGTAACTTTTTGTTTCTATAGACTTGCCTACACTGGACAATTCCTATAAATGGAATCATATAAACCGGCTTCTTCCACTAGCGTAATGCTTTTAAGATTCTAGATGGGAGATTATTGAGGAAGATTATGGTACCTTTATACAATGGATTATTCTATAATCATTAAAAATGATGCTGCCAAAGAATAATTAGTGACAAAAACATTCACAATAGCTTAACCAATAAGAGCATAAGTTCCAGCGTCAGGCAACCTGGATTTTGATTCTAGCTCAACCAACTCCCCATTGTGTGACCTTGAACAATTTACTTAATTTTTGTGCTTAATTTTACTCAGATATAAAATGGGGCTAATAACGATTGTATCGGCCTCAGAAGCTTGTTGGGTGAAATGAATGAGGTAATCCATATAAACAGCTTAGCACAGAGCCAGGCTCTATAATAAGTTTATCAAAGAGTGCCACATTTTCTTTCTTTGCTGATCTGTATTTCTTACTTTTCGGGCCAACAATTATGTTAATTTGGTAATGATGAAGAAAATATAAAAGTTATTTTTAAAAAATTATTTAAAAATTTTAAATTGTGGTAATATACATATTACATAAAATTTACCATCTTAACCATTTTTAAGTTTACAGTTCAGTAGTGTAAAGTACATTCACATTGTTGTATAACCAATTTCCAGAATGTTTTTCATCTTGCAAAACTAAAACTCTATACCCATTAGACAATAGCTCTCCACCCCCCCTTCCCCCAGCCCTTGGTAACCACCATTCTACTTCCTGTCTCTATAAATTTGACTACTCTAGGAACCTCAAATAAGTGGAACTGTATAGTATTTGTCTTTTTGTAATTGGCTTATTTCACTTAGCATAATGTCCTCAAGCTTTATCTATATTGTAGCCTGTGTCAGCATTTCCTTCCTTTTCAAGGCTGAATAATGTTCCATTGTATGTATATACCACATTTTGCTTATCCATTTATCTGCTGATGAACAATTGAGATGCTTCTGTCTTTTGGCTATTGTGACTAATACAACTATGAACATGGATGTACAAATATTTAAAGATTGTTTTTTCAAAGAAAGAATAGTATAAGTTCCTCTAAATTTCCTAAAACTGATAAGGCACATGTAAACAGGGACTACACAGGTGATCCTAGATTTGTTCATTCTCTCAGAAAGTGTTTAATAAATAAATAAATTAATTAATTAATATATTTAGTTTTTATTGGGCACTTTGTCTTTGAGGCTAATTATTTCAGAAGATTTTATATTTAGTTGAAAATAACAAGGGAAAGAAAACACCAACAAGGGCTGAAACAAGACGGGTGCTGAAAGTCAGAGGTAGTCAGCCCGGGGCTCATACTGCATTTCATGGTAACAGAGTCTAAACTTCTCTCTTCTTGCTCTGCCATGTCCCTAAAGTTTTTTTCCTGAGGTCTTTACATGGGACAAGTGGGTTGCTGGAGCTCTAGCAGCATTATTTCTGCTTCTATTCCAGCGTTATTTCTGTTTCTTCCTTCCAGAAAGGAGGAAGGGAAGAAGGAAGTGAATGTCCCTTCTTTAAAGATACTTTCCATTTCTACTCTATTGGCTGGAAGTTAGTCATGGGATCACTCACGGCTGAGAAAAGTGGTGTTTATTGCCAATAAGCCATACACACTGCACAAATTAGGGACTCAATACTGAGAAAGAATGGATGTTGGGGGACAGCCAGGATTCTCTGCCAGAGTCTCCATACATGTTAACTAGCATCTTGGAATATACATCCTTAGGTAGGTAATGTTGAACTGTTTCTCTCTGAGTCTATAGATAATCTCTAATAATAGTTCTGAGGCAATGGTGATTTTCTCAGCTCTGTTGATACTTACTCCAAACTTGATTTATCAAGTCTTGTAGGAGAGCTCGTAAAACCTAGAACAATAGGCATAAGGCATTGGCTTTATATTCTGGTGTCTTGGGCTTGTGCTGAGATCCCCTCAACTATCCCCTACTTCAGATAGACAGGGTTACAGCTTTGGTGCCAATGAAGCTGGTGATTAGGCAAAGTTGTTTTGGGGAGTTACTTCCCAGATGGAATGTAGAGATGAGGACACTTTCTCAAAGATCATACTCTATTAATGAGCAAACATTGGTGCCTACCTAGTGGAGTCAAATTTGTATCTGATTTTTATAACTTCCAATAGCAAAATGATTTCTTTATTAAGCATTTTAGATGTTGATGAAAATTTTAGAAATCTTTGAAAAATAGTTGCTTTTGTTTTAATTGTAGAACTGGAGAATCTATGACACTCCACTGTGGTTGTTTTGGCTCATGGACATTTAAATGAACAAGTACTTTGTAAAACAGGCAAAACTCACCTCATTAATCATGATGAACCACCATCCTTGAGGCAGGGATTGGGGTGAGGCCAAAGGTGAGTGAGGGTCAGGGAAGGAGTGAAGGGGAGTTTATTTATTACAATATTAATTCAAAATTTAAAAAAACATTGATTTTGTTATTTCAGTGCAACTGTGTCTAAAAATGCCTTGATCCCATCGTCTTTATCAAAATGCCCTGCTTTAAAAATGAATAAACTCTTCAGTGAGTACAGTCATATGAAAAGACCCTTAAGGCTACAAACAGTAGAGAAAATGATTAAGTGAGAGAAAGATCACATAATGATAATAATTCAATTTTAACAAAGATCATTTAAATAAAATAGACCAATATCACTAAAGTGATGCTTTTGTCATTGTCTCCAGTCTCTTCACCTTCACAGAAAAAGTAATTTCAGAGCCTCTGACTTTTTGGAATGACATGACTTAGAGCCCTCTGGCAGAATCTAGAGGACTTCTCATCAGCCTCAATGGTACCCTCTCCTGACTGAAGGACCAGAAACTGAGCAAACCAGTAGCAAAACCCAGAAGAGAGTGCAGTTCTTTAATGTTTTAGCCTAGTGACCTAAGAGTAAAGTCACTGTTCAACTGGTGAGCGAAGTTGTGGTCTGTTTTTCTTGGTCTTACAACTTGCGTCATTGGTGCCAGTTCAGTTCAACAGATACTTCAGTACCAATTGCGCTAACTCTGTAACTTTAATTTGTATCATATCTAAAACATCTAGTGGTCCTTTCCTATATTCTTATGACTCAATAAGGCAGAACAGTTGTAATGGAAAGCATTATGATCAGAGAGTCAGAGGAACTCTGTTTAAATGGGCTATGCCATTAACCAGCTGTGTGACCCTAGGCAAGTCATTTCCCTGTCAGTCTTCAGAATTCTCATTCTCAAAGGGAAAGGGCAGGGAGTTGGTTTATATGATCTCTAAGATCTCCAGTGTTTTAAAAAAAAATGTCAAAGCACCATTTCTACTTTCATCCCCAGAAGAATCATATAGCCATTGCTAAAGAGGTTGAGAAACCGATTCATGATGTATTACTCATTCCATCACCCAAACCCTTTTGAACAGATGGAGGTGGAAATGGTGCTCTCCAGTATCATGATTAATAATGAATAAATGCACAGATTGCTGAATGCACCTGCAGAAATACTTTCCAATCTAAAGAAATGTAGTCTGGTTGTTTCTAAGAGGTAGGCACTTACTCCATGGTAAATATCCTGTTGCTAATCTGAGGTGGATCCTTCAAGTGCTGTCTATACATCCCTCATTATCAAGCCTTCCCACAGCTCTGCTCAGCTGACAGATAGAGCCAATTAAATGACTGCTCCCCATTCTCTTTGTAAATCATGCGTCTCCCTGCTGTTACTCTCTGCTGCTCCTGGATTGTCCTTCTTTCTACTAAAGCCTCCCCTGCTTTTCAAATCTCAGCTCCTTTGCCACCTCCTCCATGAAGCTAAGTCTCTTCTTTCTTTAAACTTCCATGACAGGGCATGTTATCTCCTCCTCTTACATTCATTTCCTACATTGTACTGCATTCATTTATAAACATGCTTTATCTCCCTTACTAGACTGCAAGCTCCTAGGTAGCACCATCCCTTATCCTCATCAAGTCTGAAATGCCTCGTGTCTTTCATAAAGCAAAACCCTCACACATTTATGGAATACTTTCGGCCCTCCCTAGTGGTTGGTATCACAATTCCTTTCCCCTGCTGCCTTTTTGAAGGGTCTATTTATTTCTATTTTTAGGAAACTGGGCTGCTGTAATTTCTCTTGAAGTAACTTTGAATCCACATTACTAAGTGGTATATTTAGTTGGATTTTTCAGTGCAAATTCAGCATCATAGTTTTGCCAAGAGATGAAGAGAATTCTCCTACCACAGGCCTCGTTCTCTTTTGGTCTGATTAGGTTATATATTTCATTTTGAAGAGCATGAGATAGCTGTAGTTAAATAATGATCTTTGGGACCCATTACCTCCATTACATTGAAAAATGTCATAAACAGAGCCAAACACATATCTGTTCTCCTTCTGATTTCAGTCAAGAGCATTTGGGGATTTGGATGGTACCGCCCTTTACTTTAAACAAGTGAAGGCAGAAGCTCCGCCCTTTACTTTAAACAAGTGAAGGCAGAAGCTGTATGCTTTTCCGTGCATGCCTGCTTCTTTTCTTTCTTTTTTTGACCCTAGAATATCTCAGGTTTGTGTAGACAGAGGCCAACTGGCAGCTGATAGACTGTCACTTGAAGGGGTGGTGGCAGCAGCAGTGGAGGGCTGATAAGCCCTTTGGGGAGAAAGATGCTCTTCCAGAAGTAGGGCCCATTTGCCAAGAAAGCAGCAGGGGAAATCACTGGTGGCAGCTGATTAGAACAAACAGGAAGAAGGGACAGGTTTGCCAAAGGCTTCTGTGCATCTTTCCCATTGGTAAACTTCCAGGCAGACGAAAATGTTTTCCAGGTGGTTTTTGGATTTATACCTATAAGGCAAGTTCCAGTGCACCCCAAAGCACCAGGTCCCTAGTTTGAGAAATGCCACACACACACAGATTCCATCATAAAGACTTTTGTCATGCAAACCCTTGAGTACGTATGGCTGATGTCAGGGAAGGCACATCTGAGTAACTAATGTGTACTCTTCAAATAGCCTGCAATTCTCTAATGTGAGTTTATCCAGGTCTACTGCTGAAGTCTAGGGCAATGAAAGGTCTCCCAGCCTACCCATTATTCCGTTTTCCTTAATTAAGTCACGATTATCATCTTTATCTAAAAGCCTCATGCAGAGAGAATCTTTTTTAGGTAGTGGTTTCAACTGACTGTACTTCTCTGTAGTCATAAACGTTTTTATTTTATTTTTTTGATAAAAAATGGATTGGGAGGTAAGGCTAGGTTTAGAGAGTTCTTTTTTTGCATGTTCTCTTTATCGTTAGTAAATACATTAAACACTCTGATTTTCAAGGAGCTGCCTGGCCGTGGTGGTTATTTGGGGGGAAAAAAAGCAACCACACATCATCTTTCTTCTCTTTTAATTTAAGTTTTACACTAAAAATCTGTTTTGAGAGGGAAATGGAGCGTGCTAAGCTAATGACAGCTTTCCCCTCTCTTACTTTTTCCTTGTCAGAGCAATGCGCTCCTATTGGCTCCTTGGCGTGCCGGAATGTGGGCATTGCAGCTTTAAGTGAAGGCTCCAACTACTCGAAAAAATAAAAACAAATAAACAGCCCCCGCCCCCCCAAAGAGGGGAGGGCTTAAGAGGAAACTGTACTAAATGTGTCCGCAAACTGACTAATGTATTTGCAAAGGTATAGTTTATTTTCTGCGACTACCGACAACCCACTTTGCGCCGGGAAATTGTTAGGTGCGTTCCGCTTAGAAACGTGCTTGGCTAGTCCGCGACTGCCGTTTAGATCCACCCAGGCCGACCCGCCAGGAGGATGGGCGTGAGGGGGTCCCGTTTCCATTCGTGGGAAGAGGAAGCCGGCGACCCAAGGCGAGCTCCGAGGACAGCTGATCATCAGGTCCCAACACTTGCCAAGCGTCCCCTAATTCCCATTTGGTTACAAAAATTCTTCTCTCCTCCACTGCATCCCCCACTTTGAGCAAAGGGTGCCACGGCCTGAGCAGGAGGCCGCGATCCGGCCGGGGGGATCCGCGGGCCGTACGTAGGGTCGGACTCCTGGACGCCCAGGGCTGCGGCTGCAGAGGCCGCGGGGTGGCTATTCCTGCTGGAGATTAGCCGCCGCGCCGGTCCCTCCCTCTTTCTCGGGTCAGTGAATGATTAGTCAAACAGCACCTCCCCGCCCCGGTCCGCCCGGGGTTGGATGGGAGGAGTCATGGAGCGACTGTTCTCTTTTTTTAAGGGCGAAAAGCGTTTGCCTCTGTGCGTTTATTAATCGACCTTGCGTGTAGTTTCAGCTTCTGTCTTCCCTAGTGTCACGACTGGCAGACACATAAGCACAGAACACTGATCTGGAAGGCCCCTCGCCCCTCTGTCCGCTCAGCGCGGGAGTCCGCTGTCTCGCCCCCAGCAGACAGAAGAAGAGCAGGGAGAGAAAAGTCGCGCGGCCCCCACCCCCCACCCCGGCGCCCCGTGTCGCTCCATCCCAAAGCTGGGGCGTCTGGGAACGAGCAGGGGTGGTGAGGCGCCCTGCGTCCCATATTCTGCTCCCTCCCAGGGTTGGAGCACCCGGGTGTGAGCGGGGGTGGCGCGGCATTCCCGGCTAGGGGAGGGTTCCCCCGGGAAAGGGAGAAGGCGCTGCGCGCTCCGGGCGGTGGAGACACGCCTGCCCCGCTCCGCTCCGTGCCCCGGGGCAAGTGGCCTCCCTCGAGGGGCTGGGGAGAGGGCTGGACGCCTGGCGAAGACAAGCGCCCGGCGCGGGGCTTCTGCAATCCCCCCTGCGCCCGGGCGCCCCCAGCGGGTTCCCAGAGGCGCCCGGGGCGCCCGGGTCTCCGGCGCCGGAGTGAGCGTGCGCGCGGGCCGGGCTGAGAGCCTGAGGGGCCGTCAGGAGGTGGGAGGGCAGGAGTGGAGGACGCCGCGGCAGCGGCGCGCCCCCGGGCAGTCGCTGCAGCCCGGGCGGCGGCGGCGGCGGCGGCTGTGCAGCGGTGCGCAGCGGGAAGCGCAGCCACTCCTCTCTGCCTATCTCCGGCTGCTCCGATACCCCCTCCTCCCGGCCCCCTCTCTAGTATGGAGGAGCCGACGACTAAACCGCTGCGAGCAACTCCTTAAAAAAAAAAAGCCGCATTGGAGGAGCCTGGCCGCAGGACCCCTCCTCCCTGGGCGCCCCTCACCCCTCGCCTCGCTCTCCCGCCTCCCCCTCCAGCACCCCCCCGACCCCCCCGCCCCAGGCTCCCGGGCGCCCGCCTCCCTCCTTAGCGAACTGTCTCCGGACTCGCCGGCTGAGAGCCCTTTTTGACTGCGAGCGGCGGTAGTGGAGCATAGGCGGCGGCGCGGGACCTGCAGTCGCCCGGGATTCCCTCCAGGTGACGATGCTCTGGTTCTCCGGCGTCAGGGCTCTGGCTGAGCGTCCCTGCCGGCGCTCGCCCGGGATTACCTGCTGCGTCTTGCTGCTGCTCAATTGCTCGGGGGTCCCCATGTCTCTGGCTTCCTCCTTCTTGACAGGTAGGGGAGGGGGCGGGAGGGACCGACCCTCCCGGACGCTGGCTTGGTACCTGGGAGAGGAAGCGCTGGCTGGCCTCGGGGACGGGAGGGCGGGGAGCGAGCACCTAGGAGCCTGCCCCTCGCGGGCGGTGGGCAAGAAGCGAAACCCGCGGGGCTAAGGGGTGGGAAGGCAGTGAGTAGGTTAAGGGGTGGAGGGCGAGGAGGCTGTTGACATCAATACTGTAGTGATAACGGAGATTCTTCTATTTGAATTTGGGAAGTTCCTTTATTTATTTTTAGTTTTCTTCAATCTTTATTTTGATCTTTTCTCCCGTATACTATTGAAAAAAATTTGACCGTTTTCCACCCATCGGCCTTTCTCACTCTATAGGGTTCCAGTATAGCTTCTGTACAGGGAGTGCTTTTTAAAGCACCTTGAATTTAAAGAAACTATCATATTTTAAAAGGGTAATAACAGCAGGATATAATAATTATATGCTTTCAGGCAGGTGAAGACCTCAGCTGCTATTCTGAAGGACATACTTTAGTGACACCTGGTGCAAAAAAGAAAATATTGAGGCAATTTCTAAAAGAGGAAAGAAGATTGTTTCAAAAAGTGATTTCAGCTCAAGACAATATGAGGCGGATTCATATAAAGACCTGTTCATTGACACTGTCCTGAATTCTGTTCAAATTTAAAATCTGCCTTAATGGCCAATTTGAATTTTTTTTGCATGTGGGAGTGTGTGTTTACTTGAAATGCCTTCATGAAGGAGGGGTATTATTAAGGATCCAGTGAAATACTTGGAATTGTGCTTAAACCATCGAAAGCAGAAAATCTATCTATATAGCACGGCCTTTAAAAAAACAAAACAAACCTGTTCTAATAAAACTATTTAAAATAGATTTTCTTCGGGGGGACTTCTTTTGAGTGAGTTGGAGAATTTAAAACTCATTAGGAATTTCTGAAATTTGGGTATAGTTGTTTCAAAAAGCATTAATGTAAAAATTCTATTTTTGTAACAATGGCACTAAGCTAAATTTAAATAACTTATTTTCCCCTTCAGGTTCTGTTGCAAAATGTGAAAATGAAGGTGAAGTTCTCCAGATTCCATTTATCACGGACAACCCTTGTATAATGTGTGTCTGCATGGTGAGTATGGAGATCAGGTAATGTGAAGTCAATTGCTCCCTCTGATAAGGTGAATCCATTAAATGTAATATGGCCAAATCTTAAAAACTGGTTTTGGTCATTACAAAACTTCAGATAGCTGGTGAATTGAATTCAGTTGAATTTCTGAGTATTATGGACTTTTGCAGTTTCCATTTCATCAGTCTTGGAATTCTTATCTTTGACATCAGTTTACAGAAGTAAACTTAAGGTGGACTTGGTATGGCATCGTCTCAGTGATAATTACCATTTGCCCTTCTGTTCCCAGGAATGGCTATTGCCACCAAATCATAGGTGCCACCACACTTTCTGCCTTGATTCTGTTGTCTGAGCTCAGTGTGAAAATGATAACATTTAGGTATAAAGGTCTGGGATAAGGTATATGACAAGGGGAAAAAGAGGTGAGAGTCACAAAGCACAAACATGAAAACAAGATGTAATCTTGGATTTCTTTGCCTCTCTTATATCCTAAGCTCTCAAAAACAGTCTTTGTAGTTCTGATTTGGAAGCATGAGTCAGAAAGGACATTCTATCCTTAGAGGATGACACTTGGCTTTCAGCTGCTTAGTTAACACTGGCAGTGGCTAGTAGATTAAAAAAAATTTTTGTTTCAATTTATTTTAACTTAATAGTTAATGATAAGGTCTAATAAGTAACCACACGGGGGAGATTAAGTTATGCGAATAAGAATTTCTGAGCTGAAATAGAGACTTACAAAGAACAACATTTTTGCTTAAAAAGTGTTTTACATGCCAATCAGTTTTGGCAAACCTTGATTAAAAACTACACATCACAAAACCCTGTTGGAAATACATTAAGGCAGTCAAATGCAAAGCCCCCAAGTGATAGATGACTGCTTGTTATCAGATCAACATGCTGTATGGAACCAGAGAAGGGATTCTTCTCTGTTTAGGTGAAAGCCAAGCCATCTGGGTTTAAACTACCCAAACTTTTTCATGACAAGAGATGAGGTCAATGCTGTGAAATGATAAATGGGTGAAGGTGAATGTCTGTATCAAACGATTATCAGGTTCTGAAGACTAAGGAAATCAACAGAAGTAGAGGTAAAAATGCATTCCGTTTGCAGAGATAAGCGTTACAATATTGTTACATTTGTAAAGTTTAAATATACAGTTTGGGTTTTGCAGACTGTTCCCAAATAATGTAAAAATTCTCCATACAGTATTTCCCCTTTTCCATACTCCTGCCCTGGGGGAAGTAGTGCCTTTCCCTGAAAGTACAGCCTTACTGCTAATAAAACAGGTATTAGAATCTTGCCGTTTTGAAGGTAAAGAGTGAATCTGAAAAGATGCGTCAGTTGGAGTTCTGGAGTGATACTTATTCCAGAAATGCATTGATTAAGTTCAGACGGGTGGTAGGTTCATTTATATCTTCGAGTAACATTTGGAGGTATCTGCCTTCGTAAGAGCTGTCAGAAATCCTTTCTAAACGTATAAAGTCTGGACTCTGGCACTCCAACTCACTTGCTATTCAGAGGATGCCTCAGAGCTCTCACTAGCTGAAAGCCTCAGTGATATGTTGCCGTGACCTTTGCAGGGGTTTAGGATTATGGGGCCCAAGCTGTCATAGTTATTATTGCTTCCCAAACATTTGTAATACTTGATAAAGTTGAGTAAGAATAGATGTACGACCACTCCTTTATTTGTGTCTGCTCTTGTAAGTTTCTGAGGGACCCATTGCAGTATATGAATTTCAAAGCACCTAGACTGCCATGAGGCTGGTTGACATTTTTTTTTAGGTTGGAAGGTAGACTTATTTAGCAGATAGATAATGTCAGCAATAGCAACTAACATTTATGAAACACTATTTGCCCACACTTATTGAAGCCTGCATTGTTTCATTTAATCTTCACAAAAATCCCTTGAGGATTTTTGCCCCCCTGTTTTACAGATGAGGGAACTGAGGCTAGAGGAAGAGCTTGTGAAGGTTGCATTTTAGTAAATAGTGGAGCTGGAACTCACTCTCACCTGCTTCTAGAGCACATGCATATAATCAAGTGAAACAGGCTGTTTTCTAAGTTAAAGATGTGAAAAAGCAAAGAAAAAAATAGAAAGTTTGTTGAGTTATTTGACTTTTTGGCATTGCTTGAGTTATTTTGCTTTTTTTCTTTTGAGTCTTTTAGGAGTTCGGTTAGCTAACATTTGTTAATCACATTATATGAAAGGAAAATCTCATTATGATTTCAGCTGACCTGCAGGGAGCTTTAGTTGTGAGCTAGTTTTATGCATGTACATTAACAGGGTATGTAATAGTCAAAACTGTACTTTGGATAAAGAAAATAGTCATATTTAGTTTGTGTTGGTCCAGCCTTTTGGCAGAAAGTTACCTAAAGCTGAGTATAAGCTCATATCTTGTTTCATAACATGTAAAAAAAAAAAAGCTAACCCCAACGTATGCTTAAAAAAGACGTAAAATGTTACAGTTGGGAGGAAATAGGTGGCACAAAGTCCTGCATGTAATTACAGTGTAAAAGCTTGAAAAACCCCACAAAATCAACTTGGCCTGATTTAAACTTTTAAGCTCCGAAATGTTTCAAAGGTGGAATGAGCTTATTTCTGTGGGAATTTTGAGGATGACTGTGGATGCAGTGGCCACGGCAAACAGAACTGAATAATTTTATTCTCACTTATCCTTGTCTGCCTGGATCCGAGCATTTTGCCAGCAACAGTCGTGGTCCAAGAATAACCTGTTTGTTAGCTGCTGATGGGTATCATTCTAAAGTGTGTGGGTTCAACTATTCAAGAGGGAAGGTGAGAAGTTAGGCCGTTGTCCTGAAATCTAGGGAAGTGGGTAGACAGTTTGGATTAAAGATTCAAGTGCTTCATTGTTCAGTTAGAAAGCAAAGCACAGCTTTTCCCCATCTTACAAAATGGTCTTTTGTGGGGCTGAGTTAGGAAGGCCCAGACTTATTGCTGTTTTGTATGATGTTTTCCCCCTTCTTGCTAGAATTATTTTTCCCGTAATGCCTAGGACAACACGTTGGTGCCTTCCGTGAACTACAGCTGATAGGAGCCAGCCTCTCTCAGCTAATGAATCTAAAGTGGTCCTCTGGATCTTTCGGGCATTCCCATATCCTTCCAGTGAACCTGGGGAAGTGGTACCCTGCTTCTCACCCCTTTTCCACCTAACCGTAGCATAGAAGGAAATGGCACAAGCCAGTGAGTTCGGCCCAGTACTGGAAACCTGAGAAAACTTTGGAGGCTGGGACTCAGAAAACCAGAAGTCAGTCAGAGCTTAGTTTGGCATACATTTTGTTCAGCAAAAAACATTATTCTGAGGTTTAAATTTCTTCTTTTAAATCCAGGGGTGCAATTTAGAAATGGACCCTCTGCTCATAAAAAGCAACGTGAGATTTGGTGTTACAAGAAGCAGGGCTCCACCTAGCTTGGAGCCAACCAAGTGGTGCAAACAGAGGGGGCTTTGTCTGCTGTCTTCCACTTTTTAATCACAAAAATCTTCTGTCACTAAACAAGCAGCTACCAGCATCTTTGATTCTCTTGGGTACCTTATCTCTATAAGAGCCTCATGTTTTTTATTGTTCAAATTAACTGGCTAGAGACTAGTTATCTATTATCTGAACAAGTGTTAGGCACGCGTTTGAGAATGAGGGAGATAGCGGTGCATCAGGATTCAATTCGTGTGTGTGTGTGTGTGTGTGTGTGTGTGTGTGTGTGTGTGTGTGAGAGAGAGAGAGAGAGAGAGAGGGAGAGAGAGAGAGAGAAAGAGGTGGAGAGAGGGAGGGAGAGCCAGGAGGGTGAAGGAGAGAGAGAGGGAGAGGAGATAAAAAATAGTCCTTATGTGTTCAGAGAGATACACTTAGTACATGCACATATGCATAGGTTGCCACAATTTTTTGGAAATTGTTTTGTATCATTTTTGGACTTTGGATTTGGATGCTCACTAAGGAAATGATCAGGAGTTATTTATTTATTTATCTATTTATTTATTTATTTATACTCTGTTTAGACAGTGTTGCGACCAATTGCCTTTCCATAGAATAAGGTACTCAATACAACAGTTTGGGGGGAAATGTAACTAATTTACAGCATTGTGCTGGCAAATTCACCAGTACCAGCTCATAGACAATTATTATTACCCATGCTTTCTTGAGGCTCAGAGAGGTGGAGCAAATGTCCTGAGGTTACATAGTTACTAAGAGACAGATCTGGGATGTGAAAACAGTGTTTTCTATGGTAAACCAACTTGCTTCTGCTGGTCATTTACTACTTACAAACGTCTACAGATAACTTCCAAGGGCTCAGAGAGTTATTTCAGCCTCTGCAAAGCTGACGTAGGCTTACTTTGGGGAGCAGTTAGAGTGATCTTGGTCTTGTAACATGACCAGGTCTGGACTTGGATGGCCCTTTTAGAGGAAGACACAGTTTAGGCAGCTATTAGCTGGTTTCATATCATTTTGGCAAAGAGCCTTGGCCCTGGCATCAGACAGGCCTCGGTTCGGATCTTGGCTCTGTCACTTACTGGTGGTGAACTCGGGGAAGTTACTTCACCTTTCTAAGTCTCCGTTTCCTCATCTGGAGAGTGGGACGTCTATCACTACCGAGCTCATAGACTTGCTGTGAGAATCAAATGAGATACAGCATTTAAGGCTTGGTCCAGAGCTTGGCATATAGTCAGAAGGATGCATTATTGTTGTTGATGATGATGATGTTGATGATGATGTTAAATTCTTATTTCCTCACATGGAATTAGATGCAAAGGTTCATCAGAAAAGGGAGAAAATGGAAGCTGATGGAGAAAAGACATAGGGATAATGATGCCAAGCCCACCCATAGTTATGAAAGAACAGGGCTAAGTCAGTGACATTTTGTGGGGTTTTCTGTCCCTCTAGACTTGGACTGGGTCGATCTGAGTTGTTTCCTTATTGGTCCAGTGGTCTGTGAGCCCTGGTATAAGTTTTCCCCTTGCTCTCCATTAAACATTAAAAATCTTTCCATGGAAGAGGGGCCTCGTTTTTCTGCAGAGTATTTACGTCTCTATGCCTGTGGGGTCACCTTCACTTGTACTTTTATTGGCAGAAGGGTAGGGTTGGGACTCAGAAGTGCTGTAATTCTGGAAAAACTGCCTAGTGGTCTGGCATCATGGGGATTTTCCTGGCCCACCTTGTGGAAGTCTGTCACCCCGTTCCAGACCTGAGTGGGTTTTTGCTGCCTACTTACTTGTGTCCTCCCCTTCCCCATCCCTGTCCCACTTTAAACACGCTTTCTTTTCATTTCAAGGCACCGGCCTTTTTAGTGCGCATCAGCTGTAAACTGTGTTTTAGGTGTGAGAAACCATGCTGAGGAAAGAGAGCCCTTCCCCAGATGGGGATTCAGATATAGTGAGGGCAGGAGAACAGGACATAATAGGAAAAGTCAGGCAAGGCAAAACGATAGAAAATAAAGCTAATTAATACAAATTTGTTGAATAAACAAAGGATATCAGTTTCTCACACCCTCTTCTGTGGCACTTCTGTCCAACTGATGGTCTGTTGGATTCTTTGTGCTATAAAAAATACTAATAACATCACCTTTCATGGCCCCAGGAGGTCAAGTGTGCTTGTTGAACTTAGTTAAGATCAGCAAATGCGCTGGGTGTATATTTTAAGACCTCTTGATTCCCAGTTCTAATTCTATAAAACATCACTTGAAGCACTAGGAGTAACAGGTTATAAATTCAATAATATTATTCTTTCTTCCTTCTCTTCACACTTCACTCTCCCCTTCCATATTTTGCCTTTTCTGTGTTTGAAGCATTCTGCTGGTTGGGCACCTTGGGGAGGCAAAGACCAGTAACACAGATTCTTGCCCACAGCAGAACGGAGGAGAAAGACACATGCATAAATAAGTTTCATAGGAGTGCCAGAAAAACACTATGCTGGACTCAAACCAAGTACTAAGGGAGCTGTAGATGAATTCTGATTGGATCATCTGGGACTTTGATGGGCGGAGCAAAGATAGTCTTGGCAAGGCGTGATTGGAGGAAAGGCACAGAGGAGTGTGTGCTTGGGAATTGTGGAGATGGCGGAGTCCAGTATGCCCAGTGTACCCAAAGCTCCGGTGGAAGCTGGAGTTAGAAGGCTTGGTGGGAAGCATAGAGGACTTTGAGTGCAGTAATAAGGAGCTCAGTTCCACTCGTGGAATCGGGGGAGCCATTTAATATTTTGGCTCAGCCGCATGACACAATAAGATGTGTTTTATGTAAATGCCTCTAGAAGCTTTTGTGGGAGCTGTTTAGAGTGTGGAGGGGCCAGAGTTTGGACAACGGGCACTAGGGATGTGTTGTGGTCAGGTGAGGCCAAGCGGCCCGGAACAGGGATGGATAGTGAGAAAGAAGGTGTTGGGATAAACCAATATTGCTTCTTCTTTTGAATTACTTTCACTGCCTTCTAGTTCTAGAATATTTGGATTAAAAGACTCCAAACAATGCCCAGAAAAACACAGTAATTAAAATGCAGTAGTCACTGCAGTGGGATGATGTGCTAGTGAGTCTCTGTAGCAGTCACTTTGCTAATCACTTGGTGTCTCTGGAGCAGCTCTGGGTTCTGTTACTTGAATAGAATTGTTTACTTCCAGGCCTCACTCTCAAAATTCCATTTTGGGTGCTAGCTCTCTCCACTTACTCACAGTGATACCTTGCTCTGCACTGTTGCATGACCCCTTCGGCAAATTATTCAGTCTGGTAGATGTATTCTCAGTGGTAGTATTCTCCGTGGTAGTATGTATTCTCAGTGGTAGCACACAATTTATACAATTTATACAACCATCGAAATTGGACAACCCACCTTAAAAAAAGTGTACCCATGTGCTGGGACCCCTAGACTTGCAGAGGAGTTTTGGAACCCAAGTTGATAGCACTTGGCAATAAAATAGATGTCAGAGGTGAGAGATGGGGTAGATTGAAGGGAATTTTGGAAGTTCTAGCCAATGTTATAGACAGTGTAGGAAGAGAAGAGGTCACAGATGTGGGTGGGGATAATGAGTTTAGAATTGATGACTGGGCTTCATAGACCTTCCAAGTAGGAAAACCCGGTAGGCTCTTCAAAATGTAGATCTTGATCTCACTAGAGAAATCAGGACTAGGAGACAGCAATTTGTTAACTGTCTGCATTGAAATAAATTTCAGAACTTTGGGAATAAATTATTTGTCTTGGGAAGGGGTCTACGTTGAGATTTCAAGAAATGAGCCTATAACAGAAACTAGAAGTGACTCAGGTATACACATATACACATTCTTCTTTTCATATTATTTTCCATTATGGTTTATCACAGGATATTGAATATAGTTCCCTGTGCTATACATTAGGATTATCCATTCTAAATGTAATAGCTTGCATCTACCAACCCCAAACTCCCATAAAAGAAATAGTAACTAGAAGAAGGGCTATATTTAAAAGAAGGTTAGAAAGGGAGAAGCCAATGACAGAGATTGAGAAATGGTTACAGAAGAAGGAGAACCAACAAACATAGGCCAAGGAAGAAGATGCTTGAAGAAGAGAAAGACCAGTGGTATTAGATATTACAGAGTTAGACTGAACCTTCTAGGAGAACATCATAGAAGGAACTTTGTCATCATCTTCTCGAACGATCTTAAACAATTAATAACAGTCAGTGGTGCCCAGGTCCCTAGTACCAGCTGCACATTTTCCCATGGAGTAGAATTGATCATAGATAGAATTCGGTGGAAACTCGTTTGAGAGAAATCCCAAACTAAGATTGCTGTAGGGATTTTGAAAATTTAGTGCAAAAATCACAAATTTTCCAAACTGTGATTTAAAAAGGTCTTAGCAGAAGTGAATAAATACCACATTTTCAAAGGTCCCCAAACAAAACTAATTTCATGAATAAATGTAATAGGATTTTGCAAGTGTCTTTGGAATGTTTCTATAGTTAAGTGCAAAATGGGCAAAGCTACATTGAGGCATTTTTTATTATGAATCAGAGCAACATTATCAAAGAACCTGACTAATATAAATCTTACCATAGTAAACTTTCAGGTTTGCTCTATGAAACTGTTAATGGTGCTTTAAAAAATATTATGATATAATTGAATCCCTTAGTTAGATCTTCAGGAAAAATATTTTCTTTTTTCACTAAATTTTTGATGACTGTTTTGTCATTGAAGTACAGCTGTGGGGTGGTGGCCTTGGTGTCTGAAATTATGGGTTCAAGTCTCCCCAGGGCCGCCTTGTAGCTGTGCATCACTCAGCAGCCACCTTGGTCTCTCTGAGCCTTAGTCGTGGGTGCTGGGCAAGTCACAATGGTATGTGTGCCCTTCAGCTTCATTTCTAAAGAGGAATCATAATGCAGAACCCATCTGTTTGCTGTAGCCATTAACTGAGGTGATGTGTATGGATTAAATGTGCTGGTGTTTGTGAAAGACCTTTGTAAACAGTGTAAGTGGAATTATTATTATTAAGGGTGAGAACTGGAATGGAAGGAAGTAAGGTGTATGCTATAAACCAGTTTTTAACATATACTATAATGAGTATATTTTTTAGGAATGATAGTGTAGTGGTTCCCATGCCTCCTTTCATAGTTGTATGGCTCCGGGTGAGTTGCCTGATGTTTCTGTATCTCGACATCTATATTTTCATCATAGGGCTTTTGTCAGAACTGTGAGTCAAAACATGTAAAATTCTTAAAACAGGGTCTGGTAGATGGGAAGCACTTCAGAAATGATAGCTACTGCCACTACCTAAATGCTATGCAATTACTGCCTATCCTATACTTCTAAGAAGTGATTACATAGACTACTGCAAGACTTCTAAGAAATGATTTAATGGACTACCGCTTTTATTTCAATTTATTGTCAATTCCTATGACATGTGTTTACTCTGAACTTCTGTCAGGGCAGACAATGGAAGTTCAGTAGAAGCGACTGCTATCTTTTCCATAAAAGACAGCAAACCCGGGAAGTATTTGGGGCTTAGCAAGATGGGCTGCTCCTCTATTTTTCATCTTCAAAAGTTCACCTGTTTGATTGGTGTCTATCTCCGGACAGCTAATCACAACGTTGCTTTCACAGTGAGGCCTTGCTGTCCTTTGGGGTATTTACCATTGAACGAGGAAGTGGCAGGTAAGAGGCAGAAATGTAAAACTAATTACTGGTAGACCCACCCAGACAGACATGTCAGAGTCCTCCCCATTTAATTTAATTTATTTATTTAGTTTTACTTTAAACATTTTTTTAAAAATTTTTATTTTTTAATTTAATTTTACTTTTGGCCGTGAGGCACGCCTGGCGGGATCTTAGTTCCCTGACCAGGGATGGAACTTGCGCCTTTGGCAGCGAAAGCGCGGAGTCCTAACCGCTGGACCTCCAGGGAATTCCCCTCCCCCTTTTAGAACGTGCAGGGTCCTGCTATCTGCCCAGCCACAGTCACTCTGTGGATACCCGTGGTGTATCGGGTGATCCCAGATTAACTGAGGTGACTGGATTTGGACGTGTGGACCCTACGCATTCACAGAGCTTTGTGTGTTTGTTTTCTAGGAATCTGCTTCTTCTCTTTGATAGCATGTTCTGTGTTGTATGTAGTTAACTTGGGCAGCTTTATCTTATGAGATGAGGTCTTCAAGTGTAAGAACCTTGTCCCCTCATCTCTGGAAGCCCCATAGCTTCAGTGAGAGGTCCACAACCTTGGGACTTGAGTGGGAGTCAGGCTGGAGTTTCCTGTTTATAATTTGGGTTGTTAACACTTGGGATCACTCCCCCCCAGAATGGAACTCCGAGTTCCAAAACAGGATTCTCCCAGAGAGTTTGTCACAGAAGGTCAACCCCCTCTATAAAAGACATCCTAAATAATCATTACAAAAAACTTTTTTTTCCTTTGAAAGGAATGTACTCACATTTGAAAACTAGAATCATATAGACATGAAGACCTGCTTTTATTTGCACCAAAAGGAACATTCCCTCTTATAGAAATATCCTGCTGTCGAAAGCAGCCTTGTAGGCGACAATGCAGGAGGTGCCCAAGAGGGGGAGGATCGGGGATTATCTCAGTTCTGCTTTCAAAAATCACAATGAAAAAATGCCTCGGATCCCTGTGGCTGCCATTCCCCATCATTTCCTCCCCCTTTCAGTGAGGCTAACGCTGAAACCTTGACATAAGCCTCAGTGTTTATATTAGGTTTTGGATGTTAGCTCCCTTGGCTTCTGGGAGCCGACTCTGTTGAAAATTATGTTTTTCCTTTAAGGACAAAGGCCTTATTGTATGTACACGTCATGCAGTGTAATGAGTTTTTTTGTTGCTTTTTCTTTCAAATGTTAGGTAATGGGTGGGACCAACCCAGATCTTCCACATGAGAAACCCAAAGGTCTATAACCTGAATGGCAATTTGAAGGTTTCACACAGGTAACTCAACAAGAGAAAATGAGAGGGCGGGACAAGTGGCATCTTCCCTGACCAGAGCATGTCTCCCGAATGCCCTGCTTTGATGGAATAACCATAAAACGGCTCTGGGAGAAGATCTGCAGCATGAGTCATGATACCCCAGGGACACTTCAAAGAGAATCACAGTGACGGAGATAACAATCCTCACATTTTCACTCACAAAAGCACGCATTTCCAAAATAACTCTTGTATTCTTGGTCAACTAAATAGATTTTGGCCAGATGGTTTTTTCATGGCTGCAAAGGCTGTCAGGCGTAGGCTGAGCGTCTTATTTGGAGATGCTGTGTGGTGGACTGTCTGCTGGTGCTGCTGGCCTCTGCAGCCGTGGGTGACCTCAGAAGACTATTTCCAGGAGAGATAGAGCTGGCCTTCTGAGAGGAGGCAGGAAAACTAGAAGGCCCAAAGCTGTTCTTACATTTATTGGGGCCTCATTGAGAGGCATTTTTAGCATCTTTATCTTAATTTTTTTCCCTCTCTCTCTGTAAAAAAAAAATTTTTGAGCCTATTCTCTTAGGTTCCTCTTGGGGGCAAGTCTGCAGACTGCAGCATTAGCAATAAAGTTCCTTTAACCACTCACTGCTTTCCTTTTAGTGAGCAAAGTAATGACATGTGCATCCTTTTCCGTATTTATTCTTAGAACTTCTTATTAAAAAAATACTGGGGGATTCCTTTTCCATTTTATTTTCTAATTGAACAAAACCGTTTGAGCCAAGATAGGATGATTGCTCCCTCTGGGTTCAGAGGGCAGGGCTGCATCTGGCCAGTGGCCTGGGGAACTTGCCACTTCTGTCTCCAGGAGAGCCTTGCTGGGTTGTTTGAGTGCCTCTTACTGACTCTGTACCCTCAGAAATTCACAAATTCTAGAAGCTCTCACAGCCTGCTGGGTCTGGCCTGCTTTGTGGATTTATAGAGCAAAAGCGGTAGCATCATGACATTCACATACCAGTGTTTCTGGGTCTCAGGGGGATGCTATTTTCCTGGTTGAGAAGACTAATCAGATATTCCTCCACTTGAGAGCTGCTATGCCATGTACCTGGGTTTATGCTCCTTGAGGGGAACAGGCCTATTAGAATTGAGATGCGGTGATTTCCTGTTTTTAAGCACATGTGAAACAGTGGTTCCAGGAGCCAGTGGGACCCACCAGAGGTCAACTTGCAGTCTCATGAGCACAATAGGTGAGCACCCAGACGGGGTGCTCTGAGGGGTGACTCAGCCTGAATTTGGGGAGTAGCTGGATGGCAGGGAAGGGGACGGAAGTCTGCTTTTTCAGTGAGCGTCATTAGTTCCGGGGTGGCTTCTGTGGGAAGAACTGGCGTTTCTTTTTTTCCTCTGGGTTGTGCATGTACCAGACAACAGTTCCCTTGTGATTGCCTGTGTGCATGTAGGGAACTAGTTGGGATTTATTAAAAAATGTGATTTTTTTTTTTTTTTCTGTTTCGTGTAAGCCATACACCGGGCAAGGGCAAAGAGACATTTGCTTAAAGTATTTTACACACCAGTTGGCCAAGTTACAGAAATATAGAGCTCCCAGATTTTGGCATTTGATTGAAGTATATGAAATTTTGGATATTTGGTGTTGACCTATTAAAACAGCAATTTCTTGTGGTACAACCTAAGATGTACTTTGAGCACCTGGAGAATTTTTCACTGGACATAGTTCTCCTGGCAGGTTGTTGCAATGTATGTTAATGAGGGGGCCTTTAAATTCAGGGTGAATTGACACTGGGTTCACAAACTAAAAATAAAATGTGGTGATATAGGAAAATGTAACACCTCTTAATGTCTGAGCCCCCAGCTCTGAATTAATGGGCTCCTCTACACATCCTCAGGACCCTCTGATGGTGGCGTGGGGAGGGGGAAGGGAGGGAAGCGGTATTCACCTTGGTCAGTGAGAGGGGGCACATGGTGGGTGCCCTGCAGGAAACGTGGGAACCGAGTTGCAGGACTGACCGAAGTAGGAAAATGATTGATGGCTATTAAACGCAGCACATATGTATTGAGCATTTATGTTAATAGTGGCCCGAGGCACTGTGAGATGGGAAAAAGCTCTTTTTTACATGAACAAAAAGAGATTAAATTATGTTCCAGATAGTTTTGAAGTTATTGCTTTCGAGTTCTTTGAAAATTGATGAACTCGTGCAGGCCATAAATATTAACTCTTGGTTGGAGTATCTGATTAATCAGAACAAATTATTATTCCTTGACTGTGCTGGAAGGCGTATGTGTATATACACACGTATATACGTGCATTGTATATGTAGGTATTTAATATGAAATTTGGATCATGGATTTAGCTTGCAAATGACTTTCTCTCATTATAGAGTCTCAAATAAAAGTGTGAAAATGTGATTGAACCAGAGGTTGTGTACATGTTGGGGGAGACCCTTATAGTAGAGCTTTGAGCACTGGTGACAAGGGACACACAGTTGTGTTCCCATCACTGCCAGCCTGTCCCTCCTCCTCCCTCCTCACCCACCCACTTCAGTCTGATGATGTGTCTTCTCTCACACAGTTGCAGGTCATTAACAAGTCAGTGGTAAGAATTCTCACACCAGCAGAGGTGACTCTCTTTTTTTTTTTAATGTGCACAGGAACCCCCAGGGAGCTTGTTAAACATGCAGATTCTGAGGTTCTACTCCAGAGATTCTGATTCAGTAGATCTGGCAGAGACCTGAGAATCTCCATATTTAATAAACTCTTCCAGCGACTCCATGCAGGATCCAGTATTTGAAAAACTCTTCCCAACTGAGGTTAGTGGAAAGAGAAGGATATATGAATATAACCATAAATATAGGTAAATTCCCCAATGAAGCAACTTGTTCACTAGTGGTCAGGTACATTTGAAATTCTGTTATTGGTACCAAACTTATCCATAGGTCAACTCTCATTTATGTAACACTATTTTTGTTGACCTTTCACGCAGTTATCTTGTACATTAGCTATCTTTATTGAAGTGCTACTTTTTCTCTTTGTGTCCTCTCCTCTATCAAGCCTCCCCTAGTCACTTGATCAGAATTAGTCACTTGTTTCTTAGACGCCTCTTGTTGATTTCTCATATTATAACCCTTAGTCCTGCCTACCCTGAAGTTTCATTAATTATTTACATGACTGTCTCCCTACTGGACTTTAGGCTTCTTCAGGGTAGAAATAGTGTCTGATTCTTCTCACCATCACTCAAAGCATCTCGAAGAGCACCTCGCGTGCGGTAAGTCTCAATAACTATTTTATGAATCAGCACCATGTTCTTAAATTGGGGGTAGCCTGACCTTCATCTTCCTCAAAGCCATGCTGTGAGGGAGAGAAGGCCTTCTCAAGAAACCTGTTTCACAGTCGAGATAATTAAGGCTTGGAAAAGCAAAGCAAGACAAAGCTCACACTGCTAATCAGTGAGAGTTGGGACTACAATTCAAGTACGGGAATGCTGACCCATCCTGGGTAGACTCCACTGAGATATCTCTCAGAGAATGTTTTCTGACTACAAGTGTTGAGAAAGCACCTCAAGGGGGTGAGTGAGAGAGACCCAGCAAATAACTTCCCTGGGGATTATGTTTTTAACAGCCCTTGTGGTCCAGTGAAGTAGAGTCCTGACTGGCGCCTTTGGGTGGGACAGGCTGACCCTCTAGGTTGGTGCTAGCCTTTCCATGAGATGGATTCCCACAGGGATACACTCCGTTTCCTGTGGTCTTTCTGTGATGGACAGCAGCTGCAGGGTGAAGCTGATATGACGTATGTTTGTTGCTTCTCCAGCATGAGCCAACTAGATGTAGCAATTTGACAGAACAGCCAGGGTTTTATGACAGACTTGCTGGGATCCAGCAGCATCTGGAGGAGCCAGAGGCAAGCAATGAAGAGCTGAGGGCCAGGTGAAGCTGGATTTAGAGATACGCCCCATCCCAACCCCTTTTGTTCCCAAACCTCTATAACAGAAGCTGTTTCCTTCTGCTGGCAACTTCCGCCCAGCAGGCCCCTTCCTCATCCAGAATGGACTCATTCTTGGAGGAAATGTTAGTTCTTTCCATTCTCTAGATGCCCCCCCAATTTCTGCCCACATTTTCCTTTCCCTGATCAGGAGAGTATAAAGTCAAGCTGAGAAGGTTCTGATTCATGTTGCCTTCACATAATTCTGGTCACGTTGCTAAATGATTTTCCATACTTTTAATGAGAATCCTTTTTTAAAAAAGTTTTTTTTGTTGTTTTTAAATTAGCCTGGCATTCCATTATTCCAGGGTTCCACCTTTATCATTTCCATCTTTATTATTTTTTACCATGTTATTTTCTTTCTCTGTTATTAGCCCGGCGTTTCCATGATGTCACCACTCCCCAAGTTTTGTGTCTTGTTTTTCTCAGTTTCAGTTTTTAATTCTTGGTCCCAGCCTGATAATGAAATGCACAAACAATTACAGTGGGGTGGTGGTTCTTCCTACACACCCCATGTGGGCCAGACATTTGAGGGATGGACAGTCCAGTGGGGAGCTCTGTGGAGGCCAGAGGAGGACCATTTGTGATAATGACCAAGCGGTGGGGAAAAGGATTGCTGGGAATAGCTAAAGCACTAGCTAGAGCAGTGCCAAGCACCCAGGTAGGGGTTTAGTAAATATTTTTCACTAATGATGGTGTGCTGATAGCATTTAGCCTGGTGGAGAGAATGCCGGGGGGGAACTTGAACGGCCTTCAAGTACGTATTTATGGGAATAAATACGATGTTGAAAGGACAGAGAGGAGTACAAACCCCAAATTTGCAACATAGCCTCAGTTCCAGCTTCTCCGCTGGCTGCTCACTGCCTCTCGCTCTCTTTCAGAGTGAGCCCCAGGGTGGTTGTGGGGTCTTGGCTTCCCTGCTTCTTGGCTAGTGCCTGCCTGTGACCGCAGCCCTCTTCCCTAGATTTCTAAATCCTAGTTACCCTGCTGTAGATGAGATCACACTCCTAGGTTTGAGCCACGTTTGTTAGGATCAGAAATTGAAAGCAGGGTCTTACTATGGACTCTGTTCATTCCAGGGTTTTGGCTTTAGATCTAAGTACAACTGAGAAGAAAACTTAAAATGAGGGATTTTCCTCTTCCTTTTCTTTTTTTACTCCTAGGGGTTTAATGTTCTCTCACTCCCACACCCATCTTTTTTTTTTTTTTTTTAAAGAAATTCACGTTCTTTTTTATTTATTTATTTATTTATTTATGACTGTGTTGAGTCTTCGTTTCCGTGCGAGGGCCCTCTCCAGTTGCGGCAAGTGGGGACCACTCTTCATCGCGGTGCGCGGGCCTCTCACCATCGCGGCCTCTCTTGTTGCGGAGCACAGGCTCCAGACGCGCAGGCTCAGTAATTGTGGCTCACGGGCCCAGTTGCTCCGCAGCATGTGGGATCTTCCCAGACCAGGGCTCGAACCCGTGTCCCCTGCATTGGCAGGCAGATTCTCAACCACTGCGCCACCAGGGAAGCCCCCCACACCCATCTTTAACACTCACCTACCCTTTGGTCACTGGTCTCTGGGAGGTCCAAGCTCTCTTAGGACACGGGTCCTAGAACTTTTCCTTGGCATTCTTAGATCTTCTAGGCAGTCAGCATTTTCCTAAACTTGAGTCTGTTCCCTTGGAGATGTAGCTTGGCAGGCATGGTGGTTATTAGCACTAGGGGTAAAGAGTGGCCAGCAGTAGCCAAGACAGCATCTCTTGTGAGCCTTAAATGGTGGACAGCGACAGCTGTCCTGAAGCATCTCGGTCTGTAGGTATCTGACACAGTGGCAGGTGCTGAGAGAAGGTGACCTCTGGTGGTCACTGGGTTAATGTAATCATCTCAGCCAGCGATCGTGTACAGTTGTGGGCATTTGTGCCTGTGGGTGGGTGTGGGTGTGTATAAGGACTTACACGTATAGAGATCTCTCAGCATTTCAATGATGGGTTTATAAGAATTTTGTTTATTTGGCTACTCTTTCTTAGACCTTTTTATGCTGGGTCTTCCTTACCTTTTTGAACTTTAAATATTGGGAGGGCCCCAGGATTCATTCAATCAAGACGTGTCTCTATTTACACTCCTTCCCTAGGTGATTTTTATACAGATTCATGGCTTAAAAAATACATATATGCTGAAAGTTCCCGCGTTTATGTTCCCAGTTCCCTTACCCTTCAAGTGCAGACTCATAAATTCAAATGTCTACTTGGCACCTCCAAGCATCTCAAACTTAAAATGGCCCAAACAGAGATCTCATTTTTCCACCCCTCCTCCAAATCTCTCTTCCCCCAGCCAGCAATGTGAGCCTCACTTCTCCATTCTCTTAGCCCATCAGCCATGATGTCCTGGATTCCTCTTTCTCTTACATCCTATATTCTATCTACTAGCAAATCTTGATGGCAAAACCTTGAAAATATATCTGATAATATCTAACTATCTCCAGGATCACTTTTGCCTCTGGACAATATATTATCAAGCAGTGGCCATTGAAAACTATACATCCCATTTTTTCACTTATTTACAAAACATCCCGCAGTGGCTTCTCAGCTGACTTGGCATACAGTCTGAAGGCTAAGTACAAGGCCCTGCAGGATCTGGCTTCTGATGCTGTCTCTGGCCCCGCCCCCCAAAGCATCTTCCCCTCCTGGTCTGCTACTCCTGCATAATCCCCAGCACCTTCTCAGCAAGGGCGTCTGCTCTTTCCTGTTCCCGGAACACACTTGTTCAATATATTTACACATTCTTATTTCTTCGCTCTGGCCTTTGAGGGAATGTTTCCTTATTAGAGGGCCTTTGTTCTGACCACTCTTCCCCAATAGTACACACCCTGTCATTCTGTTCCCTTGTCCTGCTTCCTTTTCTCCAAAGCCCTCATCAGTGGCCATTGTATCATGCGTGTCTTTGTTTCTTGAAGGCCTCCCTACTAGAATGTCAGCTCTGTGAGGATGTGGACTCTCCCGTTCTCGCTGTATCCCAGGGCCTGGGACAGTGCTGGGTCCTTCCACTGCGTATCTGTATCAGTTGGCTGACTGAGTATATGCCGTGTTTAATTTAATTTAATTTTAAGATTCAGTTTAATTGAATCAATTAGTTTTTAAGTAATTAATTCAATTAATTAATGGTGTGTAATTTTTTGATTCTATAATTTGAAGATCTAATTCTCTTCCTCAAAAATAAATTATGAATTTTCCTTTCTACTCTAAAGTCTGCTTTTTCTGTAATGAAGACTTGCCATTTTCATGGCTCACGTTACATTGCATATCAAGTCGGATGGTGGGGAAATTGTACAGATACACTGACAAAGATGAAAAGCTATCTCCAAGGAACCAAATAAAATTGTAGTAAAATATAGAATAAGCAATAATAATTATAAAATAAAATGTACCCTATGGAAAACTGGTTTTAAAAGTAGATATTCCTGCTCACACTTGGTAGCATAATGATGATCGGTTTTGTAATGTAAATTAAAATTCAGTATGCTGGTATTTTACACTTTACCTAAAACATATTATGGAAGAAAGACTAGCAAAGTGTGTTAAATATTACAATTTCATAGAGCAAGAAAAAAGTGGCACAAAGTATTTCCCGTGATATGCATCAGACAGGCTGCTCTACTGTAGGCAGTGCCCAGCCATGTCGCTGCGCCTACCTTGGAGGGCACTAGGATGGCATCACTGAAGGAGATCCCTTTTGAGGGCTGTCAGATCCCAAGGGTCTGACATAGGCAGGTCAAATTCTGTCTCAGTGAGAGAACTGTATGACAAAACTTTTCTGAGGCTGATTCAGGGGCCCCCCTAGTGTCTGAAGAACCAGGAGGATGTGGATGATCTCTGGGAGTTTATGGCTGTGGAATTTGGTGGAAACAGACCTTCGCCTCCTCTGAACTCATGACTAGGACTGCATCCGCTCATGCTGCAGCATGTGAGGTGCTTTTGCCGTGTTTATGCTCTGGCCCCTCTAGAAGACTGGAAGCTCTTCTAGGGCAGAGGATGGATCTGATTCATGTGTTCTGTTCTCAGCAAAAACCTGGCACAGCGCCTGGCCCATGGCAGGGGCTCAACAGTATTTGTTACATGGATCCATGGATTTTTATTCAGGTAGATTTGAATTTTGCGGTGCAAAGGTTTAACCTACAGAAAAATCCAAGTTCGTAGCCAAGATGTCACATTTTCTAAAGACCATTTGTGTTCTGTTGACAATTTTGTCTTATTTTAGATGTTAAAGCTTCGGAGAAGCTGTCCTATGATGAAACCTTTTAAAAAAAAGCAATGATGAAGGGTAACAATCATGGCCAAGCATTTCTTTTTTAAAATGGGGCACATGTTGTGAATCCCTTTAGCAACAAGTTTATGTTAATGGTGTTTTATGGGTAACTGGTCATTTTCATTCCTTTATAACACCTTAATCAGAAAAGGATTATATGCAAAATTGGCATTCATTGATTAATGAGTTTGAAAGGGGAAGCTAGTGGATTAAAATTACATTCTAAACCTATGAAATAAATCTGTGGCTTCTCCAGTTCTTTCTGACATCTGCATGTGGCCCTTGGGGAAGACTTGGTGAAGACAACATGCTGTTAATGGCCCTGGTGAGTGAGTCAGACCAACCCTAGCTCCTCACAGGCTTGCCTTCGTATGGGGGATGCTGTCTGAGGCTGGCTTTTTCAGTTCTGTGAACTTCCATCTGGCCAGAGGACTCCTGCCCCCTTGCTCCCCTGCCTGACATTCCTCAGGCTAACCGGCCAGTCTCTGCCGTCAGTACCAGTGTGAATACAGCCCAGGAGCAGGGATGTTTCCATCACCTGATGCATCAGACAGCCCTTACTGTTATCAGTAGGCAGGACGGCAGGAACCAGCCCTAAAGCCTGCCATCCCAGGGGTCCCTTTGAAAGCCTCTGTGATTGCTGGTGGTCGGGGTCAATTGTACAGATGTCTTGAAAAGTGTCTCAGTAGTGACCAGAAAGTTACTTTGTCAAGATGACAGATGGGCTGCGAGCAGTTCCTCTGCCCTGCGTATTCCCTGTGATGTCAGCTCCATTCACTTGTCAAGATCAGGTATTTTTGTAGCTTCCAACAGCGTGCAGGCTTTCATGGGCAACCTGTGAAAGATTTTCTGTTCTCTTCTGTGCAAAATCTGCTCAGTGGCTTGCTGTTGACCCACAGGAATGAGGGGGCCTTAGAGGACCTGGTGAGTCCCACTCACTGTGGGTGGAAGACGCAGGGAGGAGACACCTACTGACGAGAGGGCGATGGCCCTCCAAGGCTGGTCTTAAGAAGAAGTGGTTTGTCACCACCAATCACCCTGGCAGGACACAAATGTGATGTAAGACATTCGGTTTCCGTGTTTTGGATGTGTTCGCTCTTCATTGCCAGAGAATCATCTGTGTGTACAATTAAAAGGGTCCATTGAGTTGACAGCTTCTTTGGATACCTGGGGAGCCCAGCTTGTTATATTGTGATGAGTCAGAAAAGGGACTGCTGAAATAACTTCTCCAGGTAGCCTTCCTTAACACCATATCACGACCTTTCCTATGGAAGTGACTCCAATTTTATTGTTATTTTTAACTCCTTAACCCTCATTCCTTGCTTCCTCTGATGCCCCTGCCAACCTGGCCAGCAGCCTCTGTGCTGTCCCGGAGACTGGGAAGCCTGGCTAATGCCCTCTGATGATGCGCTCTGATGTCGATCCTGCTGGTGGTTGGGGTCAGACCCCCATCCTCTTCTTGCTAGTTCTAAAGAACCAGAAAGGCATAAAAATTTTCACAGACTTTCACCCCACCTCCCTTTTTTGTTTTCTTCTGGGGCAGAGGAAAAAGCTGATTCATTACTTGTCATGTGCCGAAGGGTGCCCGTAGTGTAAAATAATCAACGGTCTTGGGAGAGGTAGCTGGGCCACTTGCACACGAGGCTGTATTGCTTTGCAGCCTGTGTTCGCCTTCAGCCTGGGTTCATATCTTCTTCCCATGCGGGAGTCTGTGGATGTTTTCTCTGCAGCCCTGACTCCATGCCACATCCCAGCTGTGTGAATCCCTTTTGATTGGGAGGAGAAAAGGGTAGACTCGGGAATGTGGATCACATGAAGGAAGGCTGCTGACATTCACTCCTCTCCGTTCACATACCTGGCTCCCGTCCCCTGGCAGAAGGGGACACAGTCTACCCTCTGATTTTCCAGCCTGCTTCTGGGAGCCTGAGCGGTGTCACAGAGCTGCATCTGTGACAGGGTCCCCTGCACTCAGTCACTGGCTGCGCTGTGTTCAATCCATTCCAGTTACATTAATGTAGTGGTGCCAGCAGATCCCTTGCTTATACGATGTATGGTATAATAACAGCCAGGCAGTGCTACTTTCTTTGGGCTACTATTTTTATTTGGTGGTTATTTCTTCTGTGTTCTGCCTTCGCTAATGTTTTGGTTCTATTTCAAAATATGATTAAACAGAATGAGGAGCTATTTGACACTGCCCTGTTTTAAATCAGAGCTGCACTTGAGTAGCCGGGACAGTCTAATGGCCTGTGTTCCTTTGTTCTGAGAGTCCCTTGAAAAGGCCAAAGAAGAAAAGCCAGACCTAAATCTTTAAATGGCTTAGGACCCCCAAACAAGCCCTCCAACAAACTAAAGTCTGTTAAAAAATAATTGAAATGTTAGGTAAGTTAAATATAAAAAAGGGCCTCCTTATTAATCCCCCGTTGCTTCTGCTGGCACGTGTCATATTTTCAAGGTACAGTATCAGGAGAACACTGTCATTTAGTGACATATTAGGGCCATATATCATGAGAACATCATCTTGGTAGAGGATACGGGTACTAAAAGACACGATTCTGGCCAGACAGAACAACAGGGGGTCTTACTTCTTTTCTCCAACCCCTTGCACTCCCCCCTGCCTTTTTCTTTAATCTCCCTCTGTTTTGTGTTGCAGAGAAGTGAATTTCTTCAAGGGATATGACTTGTTGCAAAATAATCGGGGGGCCCCAGTGGGCTTCATAAAGTCTTTTAAATGGCTGGGCTTCAAGGGCAGCTTTGTTCAGAGTTTGCACCATTAGCTGGGCCAGGGGAGGCCGCGTTTGCCAGGGTCCAGGTCTCTGGGGTAAAGGCTCGCCGAGCCTAGACTGGGGGAAGAAAGAATAACACTCCCAGATGGAGTGTGATGAATTGTGTGATGTTTTGCAAGATGCTTTCACATAAAGACTCCAAAAGTGTGGCTGTGGGATGCTGCCAGCCTCCTGGGAAAGTACCCCTCGCCCCCACCCCGGCTCAATTCAAGGAAGAAACCTGAGGACTTGGAGGCTTTTGGTCCAGGCTCTGGTCTGTCTGGCAAATGACAGGGCACTCAGAGACTGAGACTTGTTTTGAGTTTTTAAGTCAGAGACTTCATCTGTCTTTCCTCAAAGGCACTATTTTTACTCCTGTGTTCAAAATGAAATCACAAACTAAGGTTTATAATGGTCTGAAAATGGAGAGTGCTTAACAAAGGCAAACATTTAAATTTCTTGGCTGCAAGGAAGAGATGGCTCATCTTAGCCTCTAAACCAAGCAGTGTGCCATAGTGGTGAAATCACCGACTCTGGTATCAGCGAGTCCTGGGTTTGAATCTCTGCCGTGGTGAAGCTGGGTAAGCCATTTAACCTCTCTGAGTCTCTCAGTTCTACCCATAAAATAGGGGTAAATCAGTGCGTGCCTCAGGTTTGTTGTGAGGGTTAAAAAGGACATAATACACAAAACATGTTCAGCACAGTCTGGCAAATAATAGATTTTCCATAAATGTCAGGTGCTATTATTCTGAATAGTTCAGCAACCTGCCTGGAAAACTATTATTGCCACTTCATTGTTTGGCTAGAGATGGATCAGCTCTGTGACTTTGGTTATTGAAGGGATTTGCAAAAGTGGTGGCGGCTGGGGAAGTGGTTCAGAAAGATCTGGAAATGTTACTTTACATTAAAAGCAAGGGCCATTGACCAAAGATATTTTAAAATAAACAGAAACGTAAGAGACTTCATTGCTGCAGACCTGTATTACAGGAAATGCTAAAGAAAGTTCTTTAAGCTGTAGGGAAATAATATGAGAGGGAAACTTGTATTTTTTTTTTTAGTTTTATTTATTTATTTATTTATTTATTTATTTTTATATTTATTTTTGGCTGTGTTGGGTCTTCGTTGCTGTGCGAGGGCTTTCTCTAGTTGTGGCAAGCGGGGGCCACTGTCCATCGCGGTGTGTGGGCCTCTCACTATCGCGGCCTCTCTTGTTGCGGAGCACAGGCTCCAGACGCGCAAGCTCAGTAATTGTGGCTCACGGGCCCAGCTGCTCTGCGGCATGTGGGATCTTCCCAGACCAGGGCTCGAACCCGTGTCCCCTGCATTGGCAGGCAGACTCTCAATCACTGCGCCACCAGGGAAGCCCAGGAAACTTGTATTTTACAGGAAGTAATGTAAAACATCAGAAATGGTAGATATCTGTATAAATAAAAAAGGCTATGTTTCCTCTCAATTTGATTAAAATACATGACTCTTTACAGCAAATAATAAATAAAGTAAAAGCAAGGGCCATTGACACCTCCCACCTCTACTGACCTCAGATGCCTCCCACCTCTTGTACTAACCTCACTCAGTTGGGGAAGAGAAGAGATCTCAGCTGGGAAATTTGGGTTATTTTCCCTATCAAATGCACTTTCTTCGCTTTAGAAATGGTTTTGTTGGTGTTTTTTCAACTTTTGTTGAGCTGAGAGACATGGCCCAGAGCCTCGTACTTGTACACTAAGGTTTCAAAGTGTCCCAAACTGCCTTTCCTTTTCTTTTTTTTTTTCCTCGCAGCTCTTTCTGTGCAGGAGTTATGGAGAAGTCAATTGTACTATCAGTAACAAAGAAGAAGCAAGTCAAAGCTTAATTAAAATAATAAATCATCAATCACATTTACTACTGACATTGGCAACCACTGAGCTATCTCAGTCTCTCCCCACCCCCTCCCACCCCCCCCCCCCCCAATGATTATTTTCTAAGAGATTAAGAACAGATTTTGTCCAGAGGAGACCAGCTGGAGCACGTACAAACTTGTGTTGTCTCCTTTTTGAGGCTTATGCTCCCTTGCAAAGGATTTCCCCGGACCACACGTTCCAGGGAGGGAATCACTTTACTTTTTGGATTCTCAAAACCGGTGACATCAATGAAGCCTGCCCCCTCTGGATCTTTTCTTTCAGTTTTTGTCTACATCTCTGCATTCTAGAACTGTAACATTTTGCAGTTAGATCTGTTTATTTGAGTTTTGGCCCATCCCTTCTATGGCATCTTTCACAGGTTACCTTCTAACAGGGCAGGGAACATGGCGGGAGACCTCACACGTCCGCCCCAGGTGGCCTGTCTTTCCAGAAAATTTCCAGACTCGCTCAACTACATACTAATCTAGTCCTGAACTCTCAACGGTCATGTAGGAGCTAACCTAATTTTAATATGATGCACCCATAAATTTTAATGCTGTGTTTTAGCAACTAACCTCCCTGGCTATCCTCTTAATCCAGGTCTGGGAACCAAGTTCTCTTCCCAAGTTCACTGCTAGCTAGCTCTGAGGGACCTGAGACACTTAACTTCATTGTGTGCCATTCCTCCGACTGCAAATCTTAGGAAACCTGTGAGGATTAATGAAATAATGGCTGCAGAGCTCTTTAGAAGAAAAGTGCTATGTAAACATGAAGTATTATTCTTCTGTTTATGAGACATTTTATAATATTGCCTAGGAGAAATTGTGACTGGTGTTCAAGAGTACCATAAAGTTCCTTTTTGGCTCTTTTGGGGCTGGAATTGGGTTACAATGGAGCACTTCACGGAAAAGTTGACCTCTTTGACTACATGTGTGGGGAGACCGGGAATTCCAAGGAGAATACATGCGCTGATGTTGGATCACCTTCCTCCTTGGGAAACTTGACACAAAACATCTGTATTCCTAAAAACAAGTTCCTCTGTGAGCAATTTTGAGACTCTCAAATAGTGAAACACTACCGTGTGGGCACTTCAAACAAATTCTGTAATAAAGAGAATTTGATTAAGGGTCTTAGTGTCCTATTTGTGCTCACTGACCGCGATAGCTTTTGAGTCAAGGTGGAATTCTTTTCTGTAGTTCTCACTTGGTGCCAGAAGTTACACTGCAGTGTTTGTGTGATCTGCTAACATCTGATGTCTTGTCCCCTCTAAGCACGTGTACATTTCTAGACCCTAGACAGGAAGCTTGCTGTGTGGTTTCTTTCCTGTTCCCACAGCACTGGGTGCAATGGCACATGGGTCAAGCCTCTGGTTCAGCTGCTTTAGAACTTCCACTCCTTTACTTCTCCGAGTCACTGTGCTGGGCATGCATCCCCTGACAGTAGCTGATGACAGAGGGAACCCCTTATTCAGAATTAATATGGGTCCAGCCCCATGGCTATTTGCATTTTGATAGGGGAATCCATCTATAGGGCCCCTCCCTAAAAAAGACTACAGTGAGGAAATGACACAGGGGTGTGTGCATATATGCAGCAAGGCAGGGTAATCTGGAGGGTTTTTAATTTAGGAAAGAGAGTCACTTCTACCTCTTTATCCTCTCTAATGATATCACCTGGCCCATGTGCTTTATTGACATATTTTGTTGTTCATTTGGGCAGAAAAAAATATTACAACTTCACGGCCTTCTTGATTTTCTGAAAAAGGATTTGGCACTTAGAATTTGCAAGTTCGCCAAATGACCGCTATTTGCCTCCAAGGCAGGCTTTGCTTTCATAAAAGACAAGGATGGAAGGAAAATAACACCATCTTGTAGAGGAAGAGACTCATGTGGTCTGCCACCTTCCTAATATGGCTAATCACATGGAGGATCAGCAGGCAAGGCACCAGGTATTTTCATTTTCCCTCTTATTTCAAGAGATTTGTGTTGCTGTTTCATAGTCCAGAAATACAGCATCTGCCAGCCGACGTTTCTCCCTGATCACTCTCATCATATCAGCTGCTGTGTTGTCCTTTCCAGATTTTTTATTTTATTGTTATGTTTAAATATAAATGAAAGGTCAGGTAATACTTTCCATAGTCCATAATAGGATTGCGCCTGGAAGAATCTTAGAAAAAAAATATCTTCAAGACATTGGCTTGAAATAAAACAAAAGCATCTCAAAAACATTTTTTTTTTTCTCGTTGAGAAAAGCAAACAGGAAAATCTCACAATGGCAATTTGCTATCTTCTCTAACCAGCCCCCCACCCCCACCCCGCCAAATCAGTGACAGATCATTTCCCTCCATGCCAGACACTGAAAAATGCTCAGGAGGCACTGGCGGGTTTCTTGGCACATTTCCTAAGCGCAGGGAACTCTGTGCTGCCATCTAGTGGCAGATCTTAGATACAGCAAGCTGGCTGCTGGAATCCTGTTTGAACTTGGCTGCGGCCGGAGCTGTGGTTTGGCTCGCATCCGTATAGAGCTTTGTTGCCAGCCATGTAAGTTTTTTTCTTTATTACTCCCTATGCCCCTCTTTTCTTTTTGTTTGTTGGCACTTCATTTCATGTGCCCCCAGAGGCTGTGTTTTGAATTTTGATATATTTGGTCTTTCTGAAAGGAGGAAATAATGCAAACAGATGCCTTTGACAACAGGTAAATCACAGGCTGGCTGACCCTAGAAAGTGGTAAACATGGAGAGACAGAGACTGAGAATGAAAAACGTGATGGTAGTTATTACTCGTAGGCACTGGCTAGGTTGGTTTTTAAGAATGTTCTGACATTTTCCTCCAGAGCATTTTTACCACCATTTCTGTGGCTTAGTTTTGGGGAGACTCAAACTCAGGCTGGAATCTTGGGGAGAATTTGCGTGGGGATGTGAGTCTGGCTGTCAGAGGTGTGATAGGCATAGATACCTATCAATATACAAAATAGTGCATCTTTCCTTGTTACCAGAAAACAGCTGGTGTTTGTAGACCTTCCCATGGTTGGTGATGACACAGCTCCTTGGAGTTATTCAGCTCTTGTTAGAGAGCTCATTTCACATATGTGGAACCACCTGGAAGGTATTAATATCTCCTGGGGCCTTAGGACTATGACATTCTTTAGTTCTTGTGTGTATCCCGCATGCTGGGAAGTAGCAAAGTGCAGCATTTAAGCACGTGCCTTTGGAGTCGGACCTCTATTTGTATTCCAGATCTGCCTCTTGTGTGACCTGGGCAAGTTTACCAGTGTTGGTTCCTCATCTGTAAAATGGGGATGATGTGGATTTTTTTTGTGAAATAATGCATATACTATTCTTGGCACAGAGCTTGATACATAGAAAGTGTTCAGTAAGTGTGAGTCAGTGTCAGAAAACATTTTGTGAATGAAAACGTGAACCGAAGGAGCCGTGACCTTGAGTAAGAGCAGAGGACACTTGGTGCACGTGGGGATGAGGCAGCCAGTGGAGAGGGAGTCCTGAAGGCACGGCTTTGCATGTGCCCCTTCTCACCAGAGCTGCTGGCTTGAAGACCAGTGTTTTTGTCTCTTGACAAAATCAGGGAAAGCAAAGTGAGTGGTCTTAATTAACCTGTGCTTGAATTTACTCTGTAGCTGCTGGACTCAATTAAGAAGATGGAGGAATCAGCCTCTCACCAGCGATTCTCTGCCGTTTTTCTTTCTTTCTTTGAGGGCCTGGGATTCTGAGCTTGTGCTCCATACCCATGCAAGCAGGCAGCTGGGAAATGATCAGGTCTGGCAGCTCTGTACCAGCGTGATCCTTGGTAGATATAAAAAAACTCCAAGTGTTATCAGAAGGGGGAAAAAAACCTCACTAAACCTACAGCTAAGGTTTAGGTTTATTCTCTCTGTGCAAGTGTGTATGTGTGTGTGTGTGTGTGTGTGTGTGTGGAGTACACAAAAAATTCCAGAAGTGAATCTACAAATCTGGTTGAAATAAATTTTCTGCTGAACTATAATTACGAGCTATTTATTATGGATCTTGGGATCTTGCTGTGGATTTTGATTGGCTGCTAGGTTTCTAATTTAGCAAAGAATTCCTATATGTAAGAGACTGTGTGTCTTCCTATACATGAGACCCCAAATTTTGACTTCACACCCACTCTGACTACTGTTAGAGTTTTTACTTCCTTGTGTCTGAGGAGTCTTCCTTTCAGAGAGGAGATGCACTTGGGGGCTGGGGGTTGGCTTTTCCTTAAGGCTGCAGCCAGCTTTGCTGAAGGCATAAAGCCGAGGTAACAGATGCTCTGAGGTAATGCCCTGGGTGGGGCAGCTGGTATCAAACTATGGCTTCGAGTAACTGCGCTTTGCAAAGCTAAGTCACTGTTCATAATGCCAAGCAGCATAGACACCTGATCGTTGTTCTTGATTGCTCTGGTGGTGGCAAAAGGGCGCTATTAATTTTCAAGAATATACCTCTTTCATTTGAATTGTGACCACAACTATGTATTACGTTTGTATTTAAGAAAAAAATATGAACATAAATCAAAGGGCCATGACTTACAGTGAGTCATGATGCCACCATTATTATGAAGAGAGGGCAAGGGAAGGAGAGTGGCAGGGCTCGGAGCCAGGATACCTGGGTTCAGGTTGCAGGCAGCCGTTCACTCCGGGACTGTGGACAGCTCCCGAGCCCGCCTCAGCCCCGCTGGTACTAAGAACGCTCCCCGTACAGCGGTGGTTCTCAGCCTGGGCTGCACACTGGAATTACCCGGGGAGCCTGGTCCTGAGATAAATCAGATCTGAGCTTCAGGGAATGGGAGACAGTGTCGGGCTTTGTTAAGAACTGCACACGGGTTCTGATTAGCAGCCAAGGGTGAGGATCACTGCCTCACGGGATTTTAAGGAGTCAGTGAGATTAGCCCTATGAGAACCTTTATCACATAACACACACCAAAAAGGGGGAAAGAAAAGGAGACTGGATTACTCAGGTCAACCACACCTTACAATCAGACACCAATAACCAATAAACGAAAAAACAGAAGGTCTGCACACCAGCCGTGCAGGCGTGGGTACAGTGGCTGAGAACTGATGCTCGCTCTTTGAGTGGCCAGGCAGGTGTTGGGACGGCCCCATCAGTGTGTTTACCACATTGGCCTCGGTAATGATGGCCATTTTCTACGTGGGGACGTTTGAGCAGCACCGATCGGGGTGGGCTCATTATTCCCATGCTTCAGTGGCCTTGCAAAGCCATCAGCGCAGTGAGACAACAAGACTGTGTAGAAATAGAGCTGTTGGAATGGCGAGGCTCACCCGTCCCCAGGCTCCATATACCTTACTCTGGGGGGGGCGGTGATTGGTGAGTTGGAGGGAGTGGGGTTCTGGGACTCTTAGAGGTTCTGCTCATTCAAAAAGGGAGGAGATGACAATCTGGACTCATTTTAGAATTAGACCCTGGGAACATCTTGAGGGGCTCTGCAACTCCTAGGGAATTGGAGGGCAGCACAGAAGGTGACATGTTTTATCTGAGAACTGCTTTAGAGCTAGAATTTGGTGTATGGGCTCAGCTTGGACCCCAGGTCCCCAACACACAGACACACACACACACACACACACACACTTAAACACTCTCACACCCCTCACCCCCTCACACTCCTCCTTGGTGCTGGAATAGAAATGGGGAGATCTTCCTTACTCTTGACATTGAAGCATACTGGTTACACTTGTGAATCTTCCCAAGGTCATTGTCAGGGCTGAGTCAGGATTTCTCCTGCACATATTCCAGGAGGGTTCTGAATTCATCTCGAGGTCAGAGGGCTGGTCAGTTGCTCCTCTCTGATCTCTCCCTAAATCAGGCAATGAATGTGGTCATCCCAGCCTTAACTCAGGATAGGGTGTGGGCATTGTACACATTTGTGAGCTCAATATTGAAATCCACCTCTGCCACTGCAAAGCTGTATGATCTTGAAAAAGTCATAGACCTTCTCTGAACAACAGTTTTCCTGTTTATAAACAAGAGATAATGATAATACTTATCTCACAGCATTTTAATAGGAATGAAAGCCACAGCACCTAGCATTTAGTAGACCCTTGTTACAGCTCCAATCTCGTTGAAGTGTTGTGACATAGTATTTTTGGTCCATGTGCATCCTGTTCTCCAAACAGGTATATGCATCATATTTGGATCTTCTTGAGGTCATTTTAACAGCTAACTTTTCAGGATAAAACCAAAGATGCAAATGCTCACCACACTGTCATTAGCATAAGTGCTAATATAATGCAGCTGTCCCACAGCTATAAAACACTGACTCCTGTGTCTCTGCTTGGCATAGGGAATATTATTTTTTCTCTTACTGAGCCGATTCAATACTCAACTTTGTCATTATTTGAGTTGGAACTTTAGATTGCTGCATTTTAATTCACTCTGCTATTAAGGATTGTTGGACGGCCGTGTGCAAATATTTTTGTTCTCACGATGCAGTCCTGGCCCAGGTAGCCCAATGGGCAAAATATGATTTACACAAATATTATCATTTCTATAGTGTGTACTGAAAAGAAACCTTAGAGCAGGGCGGGAGAAAGCCTCTCTCTCTCGGAGTTCAGTTATCTAGGTTAAATTGGCTGGTAAAGAAGGGACTTTTCATCCCCTTTCATCTGCCCCTAATCTCAATCTATTCCTGGAAGGATATTTTTGTTCCAGAAAGAGCAAAATCTCATTTGCTATCACAGAGTTTTCTCGCCAGGATGAAGGCAAGATAGGAAGAGAGAAGCTAGGAAAACCTCAGCCATGTGCTAGAATTCTGGGGATTCTGTTTTGAAGTTGATTTCAAATGTTTCTTGTCCTTTTTGCCTAGAACAAGGAAGTGACCTGTAAGAGAGAGAAGTGCCCAGTGCTGTCGAGAGACTGTGCCCTCGCCATCAAGCAGAGGGGAGCCTGTTGCGAGCGGTGCAAAGGTAATTTATGTCTTGGCTGCCTGTTTTGGCTGTTCCTGCAGGCATTTTAATTTCTCTTTCTCTCACCTTTCTCTTCACTCAGCTCTTGGCTGGGGTGCAAGTGGGTGTTGGGAGGGAAGCTGCTGTGTGTGTGAGTGTTGGGGGGTAGGTAGTAAGGGCGGTCCTCCTAGTAGGGGATGAAAGTATGGTGAGCATCTGCATCGTTGGTTTATTTTCTGAGGCAAGTTGTTAAAATGCCACAGAAGAGATGTAAACATGATGCCTCTGCAGGTTGGTACACACGCACGCAAGCCTGTTCTGTCACGAAGTTTCAACACTCAGTTTTTCCAGGCTCTACGCTCGCCCTGCCCAGCTCTGCCAGAGGAGTCTTTCAGACCAATTTTTATCATTTTGGTCCCTATTAAAGTTTTTTCTTTCCTTCCAAATTAAATCTAAGTCCTTCCCTTTGTCTTTGAAGCATCTCTAAAACGCCGTTACTCCACCCCCATCTCCTGTGGCCCTCCGGCGCGCCTGTCTCTCTCAAACACACTGTTCTAGGTTGCCTCTGCCTTAGCTCAGGTCTTTCCTCCAACCTGCCCAGATGCTGCCTGTGCTCAAGGTCCCCCAGCCCTCATCCGTCACTCTCCTGGTTAAGTTTCCATGGCATCCAGAAGTTCACACAGATACTTCAGTGATGTGCTTTTTCATTGTCTTGTTTGTGTTCAGTAGATCCTCAGCTCCTCAGGACAGGAGCCAGGTCACGCTCTGATGTCACCTAGTATATGTCAGTGTATGCAGTGTGGTCCCCCAGAGGTCAAAATGAGCACAGTGGTTCAGGATGTGGGCTCCGGAGTCACACTGCCAAGTCCAAATCCAACAGTCCTGGGTTGCAAAGAGATTTCTCACCCTGAAGATGCATCCTGGGTTGCAGAGTGTTCCCCAAAAGTTCATGTCCATTAGGAACCTCAGAATGTGACCTTAATTGGAAATGGGATCTTTGGAGATGTAATTAGTTAAGATAAGGTCATACCAGATTAGGGTGGCTGCAAATCCAATATGACTGGTGTCTTTATATGAAGAGCAGACAGAGACACACAGAGAACGTGGCTGTGTAACAAGAGGGGCAGGTATAGACGCCTGGGCTCTGTTGCTGAGATTCAGATTCACTTGCCCTGGGGAGGGGGGCTAAGGCATCTGTCTTTTGAAGAAGTTCCCGGGAGATTTAATGTGCAGCCTGGGTGGGAACCTCTGAAAGAGATCTTGACCAGGTGATTTCTACCCCCACAGAAGAATATCCTTTTTTGGAGCTGCAAAGGGGAGGCTCCCTTCTGTAGAGCTCTCAAAAGGAGCTCCATAGAAACCAAGTAAACTAAAGCGCCATTTCTAGTGACAACCCACAAGTCTCTACACTCAAGGAGGACTTTGAACTTTACAACGCACACTATTATATGAAATCCACACGTCAAGGATTAATGCCAAGTTGTTTGTGAGTAACTATAGTTATTATAGTTACTATTTATAGACTTAAACTATAATGTTTAAGTCTATAAATAAATAAATAAATAAATAAGAGGCAGCGGTTGGAGTTGTGTTGCCCCAAGCCAAGGAATGCCTCGTGTTACCAGGAGCTGGGAAAAGGCCAGGAGGGGTCTTCCCTAGAAGCTTCAGATGGAGCATGGCCCTGCCAACACCTTGATTTTGGACTTCTACTTTCCAGAACTGTGAGAGAATACATTTCTGTTGTCTTAAGCCTCCAAGCTGGTGGTAATTTGTCACAGCAGCCTGAGAAACTAATACCCCAAGGTTTTCACTTGAGCAGGTAGAGACATGGAACCTCTTTCTACCCCAGTTCCCTCTCCTGTTAAATGAGGATAATAATTGTGTCGGAGGGAGCTAATGGCGAGACACAGTCAATGTGTTTAGCAAAGTGCCTGGCATGCAAACATTTCTCGGTTAATATAAATATAGTAGGTGCTCTGTAAATACCTGATGGACTTGACTATAAAAATGCGTCTTCTGAAGCCTTTTGGAGCAGGAGAAATCAGCCATTTACTTCTCATCTCTTTCCTACGGAGTTGGGAGGCAGATGTTTTACTCACGTGACTTCTGAGAGCTATTGATGCAAGACCTGAAATAGTAATTTCTTAGGAGTCTCCCAAGCTGATGGTCAGATAAAGTAATTCCAATTAAGAATACATTACTGGGACTTCCCTGGTGGTCCAGTGGTAAAGAATCCGGCTTCCAGTGCAGTGGACGTGGGTTCGATCCCTGGTGGGGGAACTAAGATCCCACGTGCCTCGGGGCAACTAAACCTTAGCACCACGACTACTGAGCTTGCCTGCTTCAACGAGAGAGCCCATGTGCCGCAAACTACAGTGCCCACGTGCCCTGGAGTCTGCGGGCCACAACTAGAGAGAGTAAACAACAACAACAACAACAAAAACCCTGCACGCCACAACTAGAGAGAAGCCCACGCACTGCAACAGAAGATCCCGCATGCCTCACCAAAGATCCCACGTGCCGCAACTAAGACCCGATGCAGCCAAAATAAATAAATAAATAAAATAAAAAAAGAAAGAAAAGAATACATTACTGAGCCAATGTGTGTCTAAGTTATCGTTGATTCACCTTAAAGAACCTCTTCTATTTAATTCTTTATTTTTTTAACGGCTGATTTGCCATCTTCATCTTGCAAGGCTGCCTCGCCAGTGAGAGATGAGTTGGATGCTACAGGGTGGAAGCAGAATGTGTGAAGGAACCATGCCCAAGGCATTAGGTTCATTTCCCGTTAACCGTAGCACAGGAGGGCACTTTGGGTTGCTGTAGTGTGTAACCTACTTGCCTTCTTGTCCTGCTGTTTCCTTTATCATCATTCTTTCCTTTGATCATCCTAACCTTCCAAGGGAAAGGGATACTTGTGACAAATACATTTCATGAGTATTCTTTTTGAGCTTAAGATGATAAAGTCTCGGGCTTCCCTGGTGGTGCAGTGGTTGAGAATCTGCCTGCCAATGCAGGGGACATGGGTTCGAGCCCTGGTCTGGGAAGATCCCACATGCCGCGGAGCAACTGGGCCTGTGAGCCACAACTACTGAGCCTGCGCGTCTGGAGCCTGTGCTCCGCAACAAGAGAGGCCGCGATAGTGAGAGGCCCGCGCACCGCGATGAAGAGTGGCCCCCGCTCGCTGCAACTAGAGAAAGCCCTTGCACAGAAACGAAGACCCAACACAGCCAAGAAGAAATAAATAAATAAATAAATAAAATTAAAAAAGATGATAAAGTCTCTTCAAATTAAACTGGACCCAAGAATAGACCAGTGAATTCAGCGCCCTGAGTTCTCTTTCTGACAGTAAAGTCCAGGCCTTTTGGGGGAGATCAGAATCCCCAGCCTGCCCTGAGGTGGACCTTCCTGAGAGAGACTCCTGAAAAGTGCTGACTTGTCAGGCTGTAGAGGGGGCTCTTAAGATGCCCCCCTTCATTTTCTCTATTTCCACTCCATAATACAGTTTTTGTCTCCTGGGTTTTAAGGGACACAGTTGTATTTGCACTGGTTTATTTATGTTTTTCTGATTAGAATAGTTACATATGCTCATAGAAGAAGCTTTTAAAAATAGGCTAAACTGTGGAAAAGCAGAAAATAAATTACTCATAATCCCACCACCCAGAAGTAACAACAGTTAATATTTGATATATGTTTTCTGTATTTTTTTCCCACGTCGAAGTGTTTACCTAGTTGATATCTTACTATCGAATTGTGTTATTTCTGGGTTTTTTTGCTTTTTTTTTTTTCTTCTCCCACTTAACATCAGGGCATAACATCTTCGCAACTTGTTTGGAAATACTGTCCTTAATGGGCACATAAGAATCTGCGTGGGAATGTACCAACATTCATTGGGTCATTTCTCCATTCCTGGGCATTTAGGTTATACCCTGGATTTTAGCATTGGGCAAGGGTAAGTACAAGAAGCTGAAACCAAAGAACACGTGCAGTAAAGGAATAACGACCAAAAAGGGAGGATCAAGAGCATTGCCTGGGTAGAGAGGAGATCTTGGTGTGAACCCAGAAACCACTCTGGATTTGGCCTCCCAAGGAATCTGGGTAAACCTCTCCTCCCCATCTCGTGTCCTCTGATCACGCAGTGGAACAAGAACAGCAGCAAATCCTCAGTGTGGAGCAGATACTGAGACAACCGCGGCAGCTGTGCTTCTCGTAAGCCCTCTTCCAACGGGCGTGGTCAGTGCTAACACTGGCGGTTTTAACTTTTACTTAGAATGATTGCGTGAGGAGTCGTAGTAATGAGTTTGTTGATAATACTTTATTTTAGAGCAGAATGATGTCCAGGCAAGATTATCTCAGGGTCAATTTTTTTTGTTTGTTTTTTTTGCGGTCGACGCACATACATTTATTTGTGCTAAATCTGTAATACGAAGCCCATTTTACAGATGAGGAACTGACTTAACGATTTGCACTAAGTCACAAAAAGTTTGCAATGGTTAGCCAGGACTCGCACCCTGTTCCTACAGACCTGGGGCTCTGTGCCTGGCAGGGGAAGGGCCTGGAATACCTGCGGGCGCTCCCGATCCACAGCCACCGCTGCTCTTACTCTCGGGGACCCCGTGCCGCGCTGGCAGCGACCAGCGCCAACCGGTAGGAGGAGAGGGGAGGGGAGATGCAGGACATCAACCGGGGCCACACCGACTTCCGCCCGCGACTCCGGGGCTCCTCCCTCCAGGGCTCCTCCCTCCAGGGCTTCCGGCCTCCGGACCCGAGGCCCCTCCTCTGCTTCCGGGGCGGGTCCAGGAAGCGGATTCAGGGCGTTGAAGGGACCTCAAAGCCCCTCCGGCTAGTTAACGCATGGTGAATGGAGAGCTGATGGACTTAATTCTCCTGTATTTTGAAAGTCATTTGCATTCAGAGGTACCACCTTATGCTGTTTTTAAAGCTGGTCACCAGACAGATCCGCCCTCTTGTAAAGGTGAGCACAGCAGGTACCTAACCTGGCAGAATGGGTGAAGGGCCTGGGCCTACCAGGCTTCCCAGCAAAGACTCCCCTTCTAGAAAACCTTTCTACCATCAGCAGGCACACGGGAAGGGGAAATCTAGTATTGCTAACTGGATGCAGCAGTAGTCCAAGCTAGTTGCTTTGAGTTTCCCTGGAGTATTGTTTGTGGTTGTTTGTTCTTCCTCTTACCTGAGGGAATTGTGAGTGTAAGCAGTGTTTCTCAAAATGCAGTGGACCAAAGACTTACCTATGATAATGCAGCTTCCTGGGCCTTGCCCAATAACAGTAGTAACTGAGATCCTAATCATCTTCATCAAAATTGCAGGGGCTCGAACGTATATATAGTCCTTATGCAGAGTCAGGCACTGGATCCTCACAGCCTACTGAGGGAGGTACTATCATAGCCCCGTTTTACACATGAAGTGGTGGCACTGAGAGCCCCAAGGCGACAGAGGTAGTAAATGACAGCGATGGGGGACAGACTGGTCTCATCATTAGGCTTGCAGGCCTGCTGTATCACAAGCTCTGCCCCCGGTCCCATGAGTCTACATTTTCAGGTCACCACCGGGACTCTCATGGGGGCTGAGGCTTGAGAACCACTGCTACCAGGTAAAGAAAGGAAAGGAAGAGAGAAGGTGGGTCTTTCTGATGAAGGAATGAGAAGCACATCTGTGAGAGGCTCTTGGTCGATATCTGCCCTGGTCAGTGCATCTTTGGGGTGAAATCTCTTTGCCCCTCGTAGCTGTGAGGCTGTGATCCTTTGCTGTCCTGCTATTTTGAAATTTTTTTAATCATTAGAATGATGGTATACGAAAGAAAGAAAAGTAGATAATGACCAAGAAAATGTAACTCAAATGTTGAAGTGCTGGTGAATGGTTATCAAAACTCTTCCTAGTTATTCAGTTGTGTAAATAAACGGCGGGGAGGGTGGTGGGACTTGAGCCCCAAGAACTGGCAAAGGACCTCCCATCATTTGCTGAAACTTTTTTTTTCTTTTCCAACTTCTTTCTCTTCCTCTTTCCCTTCCTTAGCATAATTATTTTCAATTTTAACTTTATTTTTAATTTTAACTATTGATGTAGTAGCTATCTCACTACTACATCAATACATTATCATACTAAAAATTTAAACAAGGGAGTAAAGTCTTTTCTGAGCTACAAAAACCCACTCTTTTCAGAAATAACAACTGTTATCAATTTATTGTGTCTTTCCCAGACCTTTTCCAGTTTATTACATATACACACATTTATATATATATGTAATTTTGTATGTGTGGTTTTATTTTTACATAAATGAAATTAAATAGTAATTTTTCTTTCACAGTTTGCTTTTTAAAAATATCTCTACAGTAATATGATTTAGGAATTTTCCCATGCCAGTTCATGCTTTTTAGTTGTGTGGATCCCATAGCACAGACGTACAATAATTTATTTAACATCTCCCTGTTGATAGACGTTTAGACTTTCAGTTTTATGCCAAGCTACGGGGAACCAACTTGCCATTCTTGTTGTGCCCCTGTGTGTCTGATGCTCAAAGACAGACCTGGAAATCAAAGTGCTGTGGGGAGAGGCGTGCACAAGTTAACTTGTAATGGACCTTACTCAGCGGCCTCCAAAAGAGGCAAGGCTAGTCTCCTTTCCTATTCCTTTGAGAGTTTTCAAGCCTTTCTTCCTAAAAGATTATGATAGACTAGAGGAGAAGTTGGTATTACACATAGCAACATTTAGGCAAATCAGCTGCTTTTGCCTTAAAAACTTGCGCATGTAGCCATGTTGCCCATACACTGCCCATATAGCCAACTCTTTATTTGAGACTGCCACGTGCACACTCCTATCCCAATTCTTTCCTGTTCTGGGTTTCTCCCATATTACAAGGGATATTTTCCTCCCCTTTTTGTGGTTTTGTGAGAAATGGTATCAAGTTCCTTTTAAAGAACCTAACTGAGGGTCAGCAATTCTTTTTTGTTTTTCAATGAAATATAGAAAGCACCGACAGTTGTCAACAAATTAAGACTTGAATGGTGGTATTTTTGCAAAATTTCGCCCAATGAACTGAACTGCAGTAACAGAATCAACTAAGTTTAGAATATAGGCTAGATGAAGAAAGGGGGACTGTTTTACATGCCTCTTATTTCTAAGAATGATTTTTCAATGAGAAAATATCATCATCCTCATTTTCATCATCTCAGTTATCAAACATACTTCACATTTGAGGCATTTGAAGACTCTCTGAAGTTATTACTTTTTGTTTTGATACTTCCAATAGGGGGAAAGCACAGAGAGAAGAAGGCATATCATCAGCTCATTCTTTCTTGGACATTCTCTTAAGAAATTTGGGCCATTTAAAATTCCCATATTAATTTACGCTTATGTTTATATCTATATTCTATGTGTACTGATGTATATTTGGGAACACTTGTAATTAGTGTTCATAGTTTATTTGTAATTATGTGGAGTCTCATTTCATTCCTTTAAATAATTACAGAAGTTTATATTTATTACATCCGTAAAGACTATGCTCATTCTCTATGGGTCTTTAAGGATCATTCCTATTCTTTGTTTTGAGGCCAGGCTCAGTGATGATATTGTTCCTACAGGAAAACAAGGTCTTCTATATGTTGGTCACCTTCTGGTGTGATGAAAAGTGGAACCTGCTTGTATTTACCAAGAGCTTTGACCCTTTGAGAAAGCCGTGGCATTTGCTTTTCCACTTAGTGTTGTTGAAGCCCTGTGGGTGGTGAGGTGTGACTCGTCTGGTTGATTTTAAAACCTTTATCCTCACCTGTTACCTTCATAATAGTAGTCCCAAAGGGATGTGTTTCCCCCCAGTGCTGGATACTGGGTTAGCTGGTTTATGCTCACCACTTAGTCCTCACAACAGCAGGGGCATTTCTGTCTTTCTCATTTTATATATGAGGAAACCGAAGGCTCAGAGAACTTAAATCACTCATTTGCCAAGGTGTTAGTGATGCAAAGATCAACCAGAGGGTATCCAAGCCCTCAAGGAGCTTGCTCTACTGGAGGGACAAAACAATACCATCCAGTGGGGGAAGTTCTCCAGGGAAGGTGTGCCAGAGTGCAGAGGGCAAGGGGAGTGTGCTGGGGAAGGCTTTCCAGAAGAGGCAACTCATTTTTGTGATCAAGAAGGAGTTCATCACATCCGAAGAGAGCTGTTTGTGGGAAGCTCCCAGGTGAAGGTCATGATCCACACAAAGGCATGGAATAGTTCTTAGGCATTGCCCACCACTCATGATCACCTAGGGCACTTGTTAAAACACCATTTCCTGGGCTTTGAAGTTTTTGTTAGTTGATTGTTTAGGGGAGGGTGAAGGGGGTCAGAAAAAAGCATGAAGGATCCTATCATGACTTCTGCTTATTTTCCTCTGAAGAAGATGTTGGTATTGAAAAGGAAGCAGTAGAGTAAATCTGCTGAGACATAAATATGAAAACTCATATTTCCAAAAGGATTTTTAGGAAGGTTGTGTGTGTGTGTGTGTATAGACATTTGTGTTCTTGTTTGCTTCAATCAGATTGCTCATATGTTCCATTCATTCATTCATTCAACAAGTATTTACTGATCCCATGCCAGGTATTTATGGGATACCTGGCACTGCTTACCAAATTGTTCTTACCTTTTATGAAGCCAGATTATTCTTTCAAACAAAAAAGTAAGTAAATTATAACTTATTCTTCTCAAGCAAGTGTTTCAGTGTACTTTTCAGATTATTTTATGCTAATAATTGTCATACATTTTAATCCAAATAGCCTAATAACTGGGCAAAAGATAATCTAATTTGAAAAATCTCAATATTATTTGATGAAAACAAATGAGATCATTGAGAGTCAAACAGACGGCTTTGGCAGCTTTTCTGTATTTACTTGGACTGAGAATCACCCTTTAATTTGGGGTTCTTTCATGAACAATCATGTACTTGTTATCTGAATATATGTTTGTTATTAGTGGATAATAAACAAATAAGGTGTTTTTCAAACATTTATAGGTCAAATTCCATCCTCTTTCTTCATACAGAGCATAAAATATTAATTGTCCACAATACTTTGATGAAAGATACAAGAAAATAGTCTTTCATTTATCAAGTGGGATTTATATTCCACAATCTTTTCTTGTCTTTGATTTCTCTGTGCCTTGTCTCATTTTTCTATGGGTTGTGATCCCATGGGTTGTTTAATAGTTTAATTTTTATATTTGATTTAAAAAGATCCTATGATGTCTCAAAATGAAAGGAAAGAGGCAAAATATAAATATTTGCACACTGATTTCCAAAACTGGACAACCATCCTAGGTTCTGGTAAATAATGAGGGAGCAAAACATGCATGGAGAATTTTAAGGGGATTGGGCTCATTTATAGAGACCAAGTGCTGACCAAAGTAAAATAGAGCTATGAATAATGGTAAAAGATTGAGTATTATTAATTATAGCTTGCCTTTAAAGCAGTACAAGGTCACAAATCAGGAGCCGCTTCTCCTTTTGCTTCGAGAATGACTTGGAAGATGACAATGCCTTTCAGAATATTGCTATGTGGCTGTTTTGTAGGGAGCCAGCCGATTACCATATATAGGAATGAGCATTTAAAAAAACTTAAAAAAAAAATAACTACAGGGCTTCCCTGGTGGCACAGTGGTTGAGAATCTGCCTGCCAATGCAGGGGACTACGGGTTCGAGCCCTGGTCTGGGAAGACCCCACATGCCGCGGAGCAACTAGGCCCGTGAGCCACAACTACTGAGCCTGCGCGTCTGGAACCTGTGCTCCGCAACAAGAGAGGCCGCGATAGTGAGAGGCCCGCGCACCGCGATGAAGAGTGGCCCCCGCTTGCCACAACTAGAGAAAGCCCTCGCACAGAAACGAAGACCCAACACAGCAAAAATAAATAAATAAATAAATTAATTAATTAAAAAAACAAAACAAAACTACACTCCCTATGTTGACAGAATAAATTGTCCTGTTGTTTACACGGTTTAAGATGGAATAACCGTGAGTTTTTCCATGCATGTGTCAATCTGGTTGTTTGCTTTTAACCAGATTTCTTTTAGCAATTATAACCGTGCATTGTCTGCTGCCCAAACAAAAGAGCAGCTCTTTCCCCAACCTCTGTTTTCCTTCCTTTTAGACATCACCAAAATCTCTGGTAGTTATTATGTATGATTGACCCGGATGCAGTTTGTCCCAGGTTTCACATCCCAAATAAGGAATGACCTGCCTTAAGGTTAATACTCTACCAGTCATTTAAACTGTACTGTGAACTAGATTTAGAGAATATTTTGGAATAGACAAACCCCAGTCTTTAGGTTTTCATAGATAATGTTATATCACCCCTGAGGTGGTGGTTATTATTGTTCTGATTTAACAGATGGGGAAACAGAGATGCTTAGAGACGGGAAGTGATGTTTTTCAAGATCCCACAGTTGCTCAGAGGTAGCAGGGCTCAGACTCCAAATGCTCCATTCTTCTGCCTGGTAACACATACACTGCCTATGAGATAAGAAGGAGGGAGGAAAGACCTGGAGAATTAGGAGGGCTCCAGAGATGAAGGAGTGAGAGAGACACTGGCATCAGTTTTGCCTGCATCAGTTTCATCTGTGTTATACCCCTTCTCCCTCCATGGACTTTTATACTGTGGGTGGACCAGCAATTTCCGAGGAAGTACATGGGCAAAGAAGCTTTGTGGAGGTATTGGAAACAACATGTGGCTTAGGAGGAGGTGGCTTTTCTTACTAATTGACTTTTTTGGGGAACCCCTAAAATTACTCTCTTTTCCTCTTCAGTATCCATGACTGTACTGCAGTGCCCCAGGGAGACAATTCATATGAGCTTTACTCTTTTGTGAGTATGTATGTTTATGCCTGGTTTCATAAAATATTTTTGATAGATAATGCATTCATACAATTAAAAATACACAAAAGGGACTTCCCTGGTGGCACAGTGGTTAAGAATCCACCTGCCAATGCAGGGGACATGGGTTCGAGCCCTGGTCCGGGAAGGTCCCACATGCCACGGAGCAACCAAGCCCATGCGCCACAACTACTGAGCCTGCGCTCTAGAGCCCACGAGCCACAACTACTGAGCCTGCGCGCCTACAGCCTGTGCTCCACAACAAGAGAAGCCACCGCAGTGAGAAGCCCGCGAACCACAATGAAGAGTAGCCCCCGCTCGCCGCAACTAGAGAAAGCCTGCATGCAGCAACGAAGACCCAACGCGGCCAAAAGTAAATAAATAAATAAATTTATTTAAAAAATACACAAAAACATCTATAGTAAAAGTAAGGCTTCTTCCTATTCTCGACCCTAGCAACCTTGTACCCTTTCCTGGAGATAACCATTTACTGGATTTGTGAGAATCCTTCCAGAGTCAGTCTATGCATACAGAAAGCAGTCTCCAGCAGCTTTACTCCTAGCTGCTTTAATGCTGAGATTCTGACCTATCACTTAAAACATCTTAGGAAATTACATTACTCTGAAAAACATTCCCATCACGGAGCTACTCAATTCCAGTGCCACTGTTATTTTTACCATGATTTTGAGCTTAGGAGAATTCTTGACGTGTTTCTTGAAGTTGTTAGATTATGAGATGCCTGCGTGTATATTGTAGGCTATAACTATTTTAACCTTTAACAGTATAACTAGTTTTACCTATTCAGCCCCCCAAATTTGAGTGGAGTTCGTTAATATGTTTTTAAAGACGAGAAAAAAACAATAACTTGAGGGATTTGTTTTCCTCCCTCCTTTTCTCTAACTGAAAAAAGATATATAAAATGTTATATTTCATACATTGGTTTCCTATAATATAAACCAGGCTATTTTGGCATTTAAATTAAAAAAAGACCCTATTTGTTTGAAAAGATCTTGTTAACAGTAAAATCATACTTTACAAAACCTGTTTTTGTTGTTAAAACTAGTAAGAAAACTTAAAAGAGAGATCTGCTTTCTCTGTCAAATTTGCTTCAGTCCTTCTATTAACAGCCTCAGTGTTTTAGACTCCATGGGATTTTGGAAGACAGTTTAAGTGAAGAGTTTGTGATTGCCTTTAAGTTAGAAGATTAGATTTCCGAGGCTAGCTGCTGACTTGGGGTGCATCAGTTTTTACTTTTCTGAAGTGGGCAAGTTGAGAATGTTCCTCATTGTGACAGAGGAGAATGGTGGTCCTGGTCTCTTGTCATATCATATGCGAAGTGTTGCAATCAGCTGTGGACCTGGCATCCATATAAAAAACATGGGAATCCTCTTCAATGGCTACCAGCCTGACAGAGCTTCCTTCAGCTACCAATGTCCAGTCTATTTATTTTCTATTGATGCATAACAAGTTTGTCATCAAACTTAGTGACCTAAAATAACAGTCATTTATTATCGCATAGTTTCCATGTGTTAGGATTCTGGGCATGGCTTAGCTGGGTCTCACAAGGCTGCAGTCAAGGTCAGCCAGGGCTGCGGTTTCATCTGAGGCTCAAGGTCATCTTCTAAGCTCGTGTTGTTAGAATTCAATTCTTTGTAGCTGTAGAATGGCTTACTTCTTCAAGGCTAACAGGAGAGTGTCTCTCTGCCCTATGGACTCTTTTTAAGGGCTCACTTATTAGGTCAGGCCCACTCAGGAAAATTTCCCTCTTTAATGACTCAAAGTGAAATTGATTAGGGATCTTAATTACACCTGTAAAATCGCTTCATCTTTGTATAACCTAATCATGGTAGTGACATCCATCACATCCACAAGTCTTGCCCACACTCAAGGGCTGGGGATTACACAAGGTGGAGGTATCAGGGAGTGGAAGTCCTGAGGATCACCTTAGAATCTACCAACCACAGTCAGAGCATCTCTGGTATGCATGGCAGGTAGAAGCATCTATCAAGAATGGCACTTAGACCTAGAATATACCTTATGGATCCTGCACACAACAAGTGCTAGCAAGTGCTCACCCTTGGCTGTTCCCTTTCCTCCCTGTAATGTCTGGCTCCTGCTTACCTCTCTAGCCTCCCTTGTTCTGGACTCCTGCGGTTAGGAGACTTTATTTTGTTTCTCTCAGTGTTCTGTGCCTTCTTCTGGTCATGGAGCTTTGTACATACTGCTCGCTCTTCCTGGCTGCTTTTCCACCCTATGGCATCTAGTTGACTTTTACCCTTTCTTCAGCTTTCACTTTAGGCATCACTTCCTGGCCTCCATGGCCACTTGCCATGGAATTAAGTATCTCTCCTTCTTAACACTAAGCACAACTGTGATTTAGTGTTTTCATTTTCTGTAACTCCCACTAAACTAGAGGTTTTGTGAGGGCAGGGACCATAGTGTTCTCAGCCACAATCACTGTGCCTGGCACACGGTAGTTGAATACATGTTGGAAAAAGGTGAGGAAGAGAGGAAAATTGGAACCAAATTCCAGTCTTCCTGGTTTAGTACATGTCTCTTGAAATCAACTGCATATTTAGTATATTGAGCCATATACATCTTAAGTATACTGTTGAGCCATATACATCTTAAGTCCTTTTTTGGAATTCAGCAGAACTTAAAAAGAGTTGAATGAGAATTATAGGGAGAGAATAAAAATGGATACGTAGGGCTGAAAAATGGCTGGTTGTCTATAAACCATTCCCAAGCTCCTGTCACTTTACTGTTTCTTCACTGAATTCCATAGAGGTTTAAAAAAATCCTTAAAATCACCATAGCCTAAGTGTATTTTCATGTGGTAGTGGCTGTAGTATATTTCAGTACTCATAGACTTAGTGATAACCTTAATGCAATTTTTAGTAGATCTTTAACTGTATTGTGCAGCGGTACCAAATAATATGCAATTATGGCTTCAGATTTCCTAGTTACCGTCATTTTGGTATGATTATGTGCTTCATTTTATAATATCATATAAAACACACTTCTAATTGGGCTTCAAGTTTTCTACAGCTGCTCTGAAAACTACTCTGTTACTGCTTCTAACTTGCCCACCATGGAGAGCAAACCGCTCTACACTTTAAAATGATTTTCCCCCACTCCTGTCTGACATTTCACTACAGGAATGAAATCACGGTGATGCTTATCATCTCGAAATGTCTTAAAATCAAAACATTCTTATCTCGGGACTTTCCTGATGGCTCAGTGGTTAAGAATCCGCCTGCCAATGCAGGGGACACGGGTTCGATCCCTTGTCTGGGAAGATCCCACATGCCATGGAGCAACTTAGCCTGTGCGCCACAACTACTGAAGCCCGCGCACCTAGAGCCCATGCTCCGCAACAAGAAAAGCCACTGCAATGAGAAGCCCGTGCACCGCAACGAAGAGTAGCCCCCTCGCCACAACTAGAGAAAGCCCGTGCGCAATGGAGACCCAACACAGCCAAAAATAAATAAATAAATTCATTACAAAAAAACCCAACATTCTTATCTCCTCTGAGGCTTCTGTTAAGCATTGTTTCCTGGAGGCTATCAAACTGTGAAAATAAAGCTAGGTATTCCAAGTGGAAAGTTGGAATGATTCATCAAAAACTACAGGAAAGAAGTGGTTTGAAACAAAAGCCCCCAACGTCTGTTTAGGGTCTCTTTGATTTGCTGCTTGAGTTTGGCAACTGCAAAGTTGAAAGTATGTCTGTATTTGTGACACATATCTTTTTATGAAGATGCATGAATGTTCACGCATGCTACTGATTGTTTTTAAGATGACCATCATGCTACAATTATAACTATTCTTATCAGGCTTTGATCAGAGAACACTCTCTTTCAGTCTGCTTAGAAGTTGGCACAATTTGTGTTTAGGATCAAATGTTTTAGGTTCTCTCTTTTTTAAAAATTAATTAATTTAATTAATTTATTTGGTTGAGCTGGGTCTTAGTTGCAGCAGGTGGGCTCCTTTAGTTGTGGCTTGTGGGCTCCTTAGTTGTGGCATGTGAACTCTTAGTTGTGGCATGCATGTGGGATCTAGTTCCCTGGCCAGGGATAGAACCTAGGCCCCCTGCATTGGGAGCATGGAGTCTTAACCACTGTGCCACCAAGGAAGTCCCTTAGGTTCTCTTTTTGACAGGTATCTCACCTTGAGAACTAATGTGTATTTGCCGTAGAAATCTATCTGCTAGAGAGGCTGACATTTACTAGGACTGATGTGATAATGAACGTGAACAAAATACATTGGTATTTTTGTGAACTTGATTGCCTCCTCCACTCAGGTGGGCTTATTTATACCAGAGCCATCTAATTATGTTTCCAGTAGCTTGGTGGTTAAAGGGCTCAAGATGTTTATCTGCAGACATGCTTGGGCATCGACCAGCCGATGTTTAACACATGAGGCAACCCTCTGACTACCTGAGAGTGTCTGGGCATTCTCTGAGCCATACCTGAGACCAGCAGAGGGATCAAATTTAAAAATACACTTGGAATTTTTGATATTTGGGGTTCTGGAGACTGTGGGATGGCCACCTTGATGAGGCTTTGAATGCAAGGTAACAACTTCAAAGCTCTAGAGGCAAGACCACACTGAAATGCTAAATGCAGAAGCCAGGGTAATATTTTCAGGCATCTAGACAGGGAGCTTCTGTGCCTCGGGGCCTGTGGATTGGATAGTTGTAAAGACTCTCAGTCATTTGAAGAATGAAGTGAAAGGGGTCTGGACTTGGAATTAGATCTGGAATCAGTTCCCTGCTCTGCCACTTATAGTTACTTGACCTTCACTAAGTTATTTCTTTCCAGGCCTTGGTTTCTTCTGTAAAATGCAGGGGTCCTGAACCTGAATGTGCCTTAGAATTGCCAGGGCTGCTTGTGAAATATTCAGATGCTTGAGTCCCACTCCAGACCAAGTGAAACATAATTTCCAATGGCATCTGTGTCCTTTTTTTTTTATTATTGTGGTAAAATACACAAAACATAAAATTTACCGTTTTAAAGTGTATAGTTCGGTGACATTAAATGCATTCACATTGTTGTGCAATCATCACCACTATCTATTTCTAGAACTTTTTCATCACCCCAAACTGAAACTGTATACCCATTAAGCAATAATTCCTCATTCTCCCTTCCCTGCGGCCCCTGGTAACCTCTATTCTAGTTTCTGTCTCTATGAATTTGCCTATTCTAGGTACCTTGTATAAGTGGAATCATATAATATTTGTCCTTTTGTGTCTGGTTTATTTAACTTAATGTAATGTCTTCAAGGTTCATTCATGTTGTAGCATGTATCATAATTTCATTCCTTTTTATGACTGAATAATATTCCATTGTATATATACACCATATTTTGTTTATCCATTCATCCATCAGTGGACATTTGGGTTGTTACCACTGGGAATCTATAGTCTTAACTAACCCCCAGGTGTTTCTGATGATCAACAATTTTGGAAGCCACTGAAATGAATGTTCCCCTGGTTAAATTATGAGCTTGTGTATACCAGGTTTAGGAGGAGGAGAGTGAGATATAATGTCATCACTGAAAAGATGTGACTTGGTATTCTTAAGTGTTTTATCTAGGTAATATAGAATAAACAGCATGACCTCTGATGCCAATAAAATACCCTAAATTCTAGCCAAATGTTCATGGCTTGCTGTTAGGAACAAAAAAAGTTTCACAGACCCAATAACTTCTATCTTCCAGGTCACTTATCTGTTCTTCTGCCTCAGTTATTCTGCTATTGATTCCTTCTAGTGTAGTTTTCATTTCAGTTATTGTATTGCTCATCTCTGTTTGTTTGTTCTTTAATTCTTCTAGGTCTTTGTTAAACGTTTCTCGCATCTTCTCGATCTTTGCCTCCATTCTTATTCTGAGGTCCTGGATCATCTTCACTATCATTATTCTGAATTCTTTTTCTGGCAGGTTGCCTATCTCCACTTCATTTAGTTGTTTTTCTGGGGTTTTATCTTGTTCCTTCATCTGGTATATAGCCCTCTGCCTTTTCATCTTGTCTATCTTTCTGTGAATGTGGTTTTTGTTCCACAGGCTGCAGGATTGTAGTTTTTCTTGCTTCTGCTGTCTGCCCTCTGGTGGTTGAGGCTATCTAAGAGGCTTGATGGGAGGGACTCCCAATAATTTCTAATGTTAAAATAAGTAGTTATGTATACAGTGGTGTTCTGGAGTGCTTATATTTCTAGCTCTGTGCTTGGTGCCATTATGTTGGTAGCTTGAAATTGACCATGGTGGTAGTGTTTATACGTTGGAAATTGGAATACACTAAAAGATTGGGGCTTTTCTCTTCTGTAGAGCTGGTTGTCAAACATTAGCAGCACATCGCTGACTATATGCCATGTGTTTGGTGTTTTTCTTCTTTGTAACAAATATCACTAATAAAAGAAATGCAATTTTTAAGATAAGCCTTTGTTAACGAGCTAAAATCCAGAAATCCACGGTTCCTCTCAGATTCAGGAAGTGCAGGATTGCTAGTACAGAGCTCCCATTACCTGCCTCTATGTCAGATTCATATTGGTTGAGTTGGAGGCTCATCTGTTGGTGGAGATTTCTCCTCATCCCTCTCCAGGTACGATCACACTCATGAGCGACTGCATTTCTTGTTGGATATTTGGCTGTATCTTCTACAGCTTCTGTCCACAGGTTAATGTCTTTTTCCATTTTTTCCCATTTTAGAGAGGGTGAATTTTTATCTTTAATGCCCTTACCTACCCACAATTCGATGTAACAAAGACCTCCCTCTGATTTCATGGCCTGCAGATCAGGGCAGGCCACGCACAACCTCCCAGAAGACTCTGCATATATGCTGGGCTGTTTAATCAGGGACCCTTTCTGCTGGCCACACAGTTCTAAAATTATCCCAAAGCAAAGGAGGCTTAGCTCAAACTTTTTAGAAAAGAGCTCAGGTAAAGGAGGTGGCAGATAAGAGGAAAAAGATGGGCTGTAGAAATCTACATTTCAACAAGCCCCCTAGGGATGCCCTTCGTCCTTGGACTGCTCTTTGACAAATGCTTCCCAAAAATGTACTAGGCAAACATCGGCAGGCTTCATCCTGCAGCGGGAGAGGCTCCTGGATGATGGGTGCATCAAGCCTGATTTTCCCATGTAAGTACTTCTCAAATGGTATAAAAAGGGGTATGCCCAGCAGGGGTTTGGTTTGGTAGACATAGAGAAGCTTATTTTTAAATTTATATGAAAAGGCAAAGGACCTAGAATAACTAAAACAATTTCTGTAAAACAAGAGTAAAGTGGGAAGGATCAGTCTACCCAATTTCAAGACTTATAGTGTAGCTACAGTAATAAAGACAGTGTGGTGTTGGTGGAAGAATAGACACAAAGATCAATGGAAAAGGATTAAGAACCCAGAAATAGACTCCTACAAGTATGCCCAACTGATTTTTGACAAAGGTGCCAAGGCAATTCAATGGAAGAAGGCTAACCTTTCCAACATATGGTGCTGGAAGAATTAGACCAAAAATAGGCAAAAAAGAAACATGATATAAACTTCATAGATTATACAAAAATTAACTGAAAATTGATCATGGACTTAAATGTGAAATGTAAAACTATGAAATGTGTATAAAAAGCATGTAGGAGAAAATCTTTGAGATTTAGGGTTGGGCAAAAAGAGTTTTAACATTTGACACCAAAAGCACTTCCCATAAAAAGGAAAAATTGATAAATTGGACTTCATCAAAATTAAAAAAAATTGCCTTGTGGAAGACCTTGTGAAGAGAACAAAAGATCTAATTAGGAAAAGATCTAATTAGAAAATTGGAGATATTTCATCAAATAGTATATGCAGGTGGCAATAAAGCTCATGAAAATATATTCAACATCATTAGCCATCAGGAAAATGCAAATAAAAACCAGTGTGATATCATTACTCACTTATCAAAATGGCAAAAAATATATATATATATATATATTATGTATAGCATGATAACACCAAATACTGGTGAAGATGTGGAAAATCTCGTATATTGCTGGTGAAAATGTTAAATCGTTCAGCCACTCTGGAATCAGTATGGTAGTTTCTTGTAGAACTAAATATTTACTTACCATATAACTCAGCAATTACACTCTTGGCTATTTATCCCAGTAAAATGAAAACCCGTGTTCACTCAAAATCCTGTACACAAATGTTCACAGCAGCTTTACTTGTAATAGGCAAAAAACTGGAAGCTACCCACATGTCCTTCAGTGGGTGAGTGTTTAAACAAACTGGGGTACATCCATACCATGGAATTCTACTCAGCAATAAAAAGGAACAAACTATCGATCCATGCAACTACTTGGATGGATCTCAAAAGAACTATTCTGAGAGAAAAGAGCCAATCTCAAAAGGCTACATACTGTATGATTCCATTTATATAAAATTCTTGAATAACAAAATTACACAGATGGAGAGCTAGTTAGTGGTTGTCAGGGCTTAGAGATGGAAGCTGTAAGTGGAGTGAGTGTAGTTATAAATGAATAGCTTGAGAGGGCCTTGTGGTGATAGTACACTTCTGTAAATTGATTGGTTACACAAATTTAAACGTGTTATTCAACTGAATAGAACTACACACACACACACACACAAACACACACACACAAATGAGTGCATGTAAAATCCGTAAAATCTGAATGGAGCTCAGTGGACCACACCAGTGTCAACCAATGTGTTTCCTGATTCTGATATTGTACTATGGTCATGCAAGATGTTAACACTGGGGGAGGCTGGGTGAAGGGTATGTGGAACCTCCCTGTATATTTTTTGTACCTTCCTGTGAATCTATAATTATTTCAAAATATAAAAGAGAAAAAGGGAGGTGGTAAGATCTGACAATTTTTTTTACAGGGAGCCCTAAACATCCTATCTAATGAACCATAAAGGTTGCATCTGTGTGGTATGCTTCCCAAAGTGTAAAAATGATGCAGGGCACTACATTAGTCACGCAAATGGCATTTTTGTATGTGTGTTGTATATATTTTCCTTTCTTCTTTATGCTCGTCAAAGAGATTTTCACTGATGTCTTTGAAATTACGTTCAGGAAACTGAGGATTCCATTTGTGATTTCTTATCTGTGGCTGCCATAATTTATCCTATGAGATTGTTGGTTGTTTTGCTGTCTTCAAATAAATTTTATTTTCTTAAGCTGCTCCTGTGCACCCCATACTGTGAAACATGTTCCTGTTTTGAAAAATGCGTGACTCTAACCTGAGATGTTTGAATTTGATCTTTTGATCCCTCGTTATTTGTTGCTTCATGATGTCAGAAGGCCTGAGGCATAGCATGGTTCATAGCCGAAGGTAAAGGCATTTAGAACAGAGTAAATGTAAATCCATAGAATCGGGTCTTGCCTCTTCAGCTGCAAAAGCTGCATTTTACTTTATAATACTGGTTTTAAGACATCACTGGAACATGATGTTAAAGTATCATGTAAGTTAGCAAGTGAAAGGCAGCACGTTATCCTCCCCAGGGACATCATTTCTACTCTTTTTGTTTTGGAAGCTACTACTTTCTGAGCTTCTCCCATGCGCCTGGCAGGACCCAGTGAATGAATGGAATGTGGATTTTAGAGTAAGATAAAAAGAGTGGGTGTGTGACCTGGGCAGAGTAGTTTAGCTTTTCTGAATCTTAGATCCTCATTTTAAAAACTAGGGGTAAAGTGTTTTCTGCCCTAGAGTGCTTTTTATAAAAATAAAATTAAATTACATGTGAAAATTCCAAGTACAATGCCTCACCTAAAATAATTATGCAGTGATTTAAATTTTCTCCTTTTCTTCTGTTGGAGGGTTATTTACATAATATTTCTGAAAATATTTTTGGAATTCATCTTTTTTAAAAAAATAAATTTATTTTTGGCTGCGTTGCATCTTTTTTTTTAACATCTTTATTGGAGTATAATTGCTTTACAATGGTGTGTTAGTTTCTGCTTTATAACAAAGTGAATCAGCTATACATATACATATATATTATATGCGTTGGGTCTTCGTTGCTGCGCGCAGGCTTTGTCTAGTTGCAGCGAGCGGGGGCTACTCTTCGTTGCGGTGCACAGGCTTCTCATTGTGGTGGCTTCTCTTGTTGCGGAGCATGGGCTCTGGGCATGCAGGCTTCAGTAGTTGTGGCTCACGGGCTCAGTAGTTGTGGAGCAGGGGCTTAGGTGCTCCGCGGCATGTGGGATCTTCCCGGACCAGGGCTTGAACCCGTGTCCCCTGCATTGGCAGGCGTATTCTTAACCACTGCGCCACCAGGGAAGTCCCTGGAATTCATCTTTGGAAATGACTTCTAGTGACATTTTCCTGCCCACATTGGAGAACCAAGCTTATGGCTTCACAGGACAGTCTCTCCAGGTTTTTCTTCTTTTTCTGTTTTTGCTCAGTATGAGCTCAACATAGCTCTTTCTTCTTTGCCTGGTGAGAAGCAATGGGTGTTGGCTATTTGACAATGGGGTGCTGGGGGTAGTATGGCTGCTGCAATACTGATTCAGCCTAGAGGTAGGAGCACTCCTAAATTAAGAAGTATTTATGGTAAGACCAGATCAAATGCAGGGATGATGGGTGATGTGGCTCATATTAAAAAGTTGTTGCAAGCATTTTTGTCCTTAATGCATTGCATATTTCCTTTATTGAATTAATTATATTAAAAGTTTGAAAGCATGTTTTATCGAATAGAAGCCTAATTTATTTCTGGCTTATAGAATCTGTTCTATTACCTTAACATCAATGCCAGATATTGTATGTATTACAGTACTGTAAAGTCATGAGACTGGTCCTGTGAGCCACAGTTTCATCACTTTATAGTCCTCAATAAACACATAGGTTAGAAACCCAAGTAAGTCACATGGAGCTTGTGTGTTCCTTTATACTGGTGAAGTGAGTTGAATTTACAAGTCACCTGTACTCATCTGATATTTCTGTGTATGTAGGATTTTATTCACAAAAGCATCAAAAATTAGGTTAAATAGCTTTCCACCACTTCTTTTTCTATTGTTGATTATTTCATTTCAATCATATGGTTAATTCATAATTGGAAAACAAAACAAAAAAGCTATGGAAAAGAGTGTTGTGTCCAGGGGGCACACGCCACTCTTTAAGAACTCAGTTTGTGGGTCTGAGTCTTTCTCCTGGGATTGAGGAAATGGTTTGACTATAAAACTGCCATTAGCTAAAAATAAGCAAAATTGCCTGCAGGATTCACGGTAGGTACAGCCTTGAAGAGTAATAAAAGCCTGTTTTAAATGAACTCCTAAGGACACAACTTAAGCCCTAGAATGGCTAGTCAGGTTTTATGTTTATCCCTTTTGATTATACTTCCGTATATTCCTGGAGAACAGTGTCCGAAAAACGGTTCATTAAAAAATTGTATTGAGCTGGGGTAATTTGGGGCTTATTGACCAAGTCTAGGAGGTGGGGCTGCCCAATCAGGTGGCCCAGAAACAGCAAAGAATGGCAGACCTGTCTTCTCTGCTTCCCTGTACCATGTGGCATGAACTGATTTCAAAGACCATACGGTTGGTTTCATTTAAATAAATATGGCAGTTTGCATGCTGCTCCCCCCCACCCCCCATAAAACAAGACAAAACTAAACCAGTAACTTGGAGCATCAAAGTTGATTTTGGAAAGAAAAGGCACCCTCCTGAAAATTAACTTAAAATGAGGTGTGCACAGTATGGGAAGAGGGGACCGAGAAGGTGTTGATATGTTTCTCATTTCTGAGGGTCAGTAGGTGCTGGTATGCTCAAGGACTTTCCTTCATTGTGTTCAGCCCTAGCTGGCCTGGTCCATGGGGGACTGCGGTTGGGGGTCGGTGTTAGAAGAGACAGACTTTGGCATCTGAGTTGCTCCAGGAACACTTTGCTGTTTCTGGAGGTGGAATAGTGAATTGAACTAGTCTACCTGCCAAAAGAGAAGACAGGACGTCCAAGGAATGTCATCCTTTCTCCATTTCTTTTTCCCTGTGTTTTGCAGGAATAGCTGCAAATATTGGTGCTTACTATGTATTACTATTGAAATGAAACATTGATTAAGTACTTGCTACACACAAAGTATTGTAAATGACCTAGAATAAGTGTTTGAAAGGACAAGTCTTCTTGGAGAAGGAGGACAAGAGCACACCCTCGGTGGGGAAGTTTCCAGGAAGGCTTCCTAGAGGCTGTGACCTTGAGTTGAGTCTTGAAAGAGGAGTTAGCCAGGCAAAGAAGGAGAGCCTGGGTGACCTTTGTGTCCTTGTGGGGATGATGGAGATGGAGGGAATGGAGGAGATCTGGGTTTTTCAAGAAGGGACCAGCATTTGCGAAATCATAGGATGAGATTATCCGGCCATATTTGGGAGAATTCTAAGTGCAGCATGTCTGCAGTGTGGGGAGTTTGGGAGCAGCAGCAAAGAGAATAAATAAATGAGTCAAGGCCAGACCTGAGAGTTGTATATGCTAAGAAGTTTGAATTTTATAGTAAAGTTGAGTGGTTTTCAATCCTGGCTGCACGTTAGATTCCTCTTCCACTTCCTACCACCAGAGACTCTGATCCTACTGGTCTAGAGAAGAGAGCTTGGGGATAGGTACCAGTATACACTTCAGCTGGGTTGAGAACCATCAGTCATTGATAGAGTTCAAGTGTGTGAATGAGGTAATAAGACCTGGATTTGAAAGAGTGCACACTGGTAGCAGTGCAGGAGGATGCCTGAAAAAGGACCCTGTCCCAGCCAGAAGCAGTGAGCCCGTTGTAATAGTCCAGGTGAGGAACAACCAGCAGCTTAGCTGAGGCAGGAGTGGACGGAATGGAAAGATAATTGGAAGAGAACATCTGGAAAGTGGCGGGGGGGAGGGAGCGGGGTTGGGAGGGAGTGATGGAAAAAGGAAAATGTGGTCAGCTTGCCATAGAGAAGTCTTATAAGGTAAGGGTTGAGTGTCCCCTTGGATTGGGCACTTGTAGGCAGCTGCAGCCCAAGAGAGTGACGTTTCAGTGGGATGATAGAGGCAGAAGCGGGATAGCCTTGGTTGAAGAACTTGAACCTATTTAAGGAAGCATTCGAGTTCATTACGATCAGGGAAAGGTGGATAACCCCAGGGACCTAGATGGAGTTGCAGGAATGAAGGGAAAACACTGGAAAGGTACGTTGGGGCCATGTTGTGAGGCTCTTGGGTGCCAAGGGTTAAGTTATTGGTAATGATAAGATGCAGTTCTCTGCTCTTAGGCTAAATGTTAACTTGAAAAAAGAGAGGATTAAGACTAGAAGGGAGAGACTGGGTGGGGCTAAGGCTCATTAGACGGCCAATGCTATTTTTTTTTATGGTCCTGATGATTTTTAACAGCTATTTTAACAACCGAATGATGAAAATGTGTAGTATTCTGTCTCCCTTGGCATAATGTGGCTACTGAAAAAGGTCACAGCTAATAGGAAAAGTGAGTTTTATTGCTTGGTTGTGGATTCAATTTATTTGTGTGCTTCCTGTTTACATTGCCACGTTGTTTTCCGAATTGAACTAGTTGACTAGGCCAAGCATCTCTGCAAGAGAGTTTGTGTTTAAAAAAAGTGCTCTGAAATTCTTCCCCACCCTGAAAATACATAATATAAAAAGCTGAAATAAATGTACAAGTGACGTGTAACTAGTTTAGGCTTGTTTTTATATTATTTTAGTTTTGTAAAGAAGAACCATTTGTGGCTACATATGATGGTTTAGATCAAGGTTTCCCAGCCTCGGCACAGTTGACGTTGTGAGCTGGTTGATTCTTTGTTGCGCATTGTGGAGTGTTTAGCAGCACCCCTGGCCTCTGTGCACTGGAGACATGTAGCACCTTTATCCCCAACCTGTGACATCTGAAAATATCTCCCAATATTACTAAAAGTCCTCTGGGTGGGGAATTGGAGGGGGAAGGCAAAACCACTCTAGACTGAGAGCTACTGGTTTAAATATATTACAGTGATTTAACCAGAAAATAACCACTTCTTCCTGCTACAGTATGGATGGTTTTCATGATGCTCGTGGAATCTAAAAAGCTTTTTATCACCAGAAGGAAACTAATGAATGTTTATAAATTCCCTTGTCGAAAGTTTATTTAAAAATATTTAAAGAAAAAGGAAAAGTGACTTTACTGGTTGCCTAACCATTTCCCTGCCTGCCCAGCTTACCCACTTTTTCATTTAGTTCCTGGATCTGCTATCATTTAATTTTATAAGGACAGAGTTGATTTCCGCGCCCCCCCCCCCCCGGGCCATTAAGTCCTCAGTGCAAAGGATATTATGAATTAGAAAGTGTCCAAATAATTCTGCCAGTTTAGACCTGTATGTGAAAATGTGGATTTCATACAGGACCAGGTTCTAGTGTTAGTTTCACACCAAATGCCTTCTGACTTTGAGTAAGCCACTTTAATCTTTTTTGTGCAAATTTTCTTACATGTAAATGAAAGAGAAAAAGTAGATTATCTGCAAGTTTGCTTCTAGTTCTAACTATCTAAGATTGAAATCTTTTGATTGTTTCTTTGGGTTGCTCCTCCACCCCATGACACATCCCTCAATGCAGTGCAACCCAAAATGTGCTCTGCAGGTCACCAATGGTCCAGAAACGATGATGCCGGTCTACAATGAGAAAAGTACAGAATCGGAGAGTAAGCAACTAGAAATGTTTATCATGATTCTACAAAGTAATTCTATACCTCTTACATATAATAATAAAAATTTATATTTTGCCTTAATCTTTTAAATTTAATTTTTATAGTAGTCTATTATTATTTTTATTATTTTATAAATTTATTTATTTATTTTTGGCTGCGTTGGATCTTCGTTGCTGCGTGCGGGCTTTCTCTAGTTGCGGCGAGTGGGGGCTACTCTTCGTTGCCGTGCGCGGGCTTCTCATTGTGGTGGCTTCTCTTGTTGCGGAGCATGGGCTCTAGGCATGTGGGCTTCAGTAGTTGTGGCACGCAGGCTCAGTAGTTGTGGCTCGCGGGCTCTAGAGCTCAGGCTCAGTAGTTGTGGCGCTCAGGCTTAGTTGCTCCTAGGCATGTAGGATCTTCCCAGACCAGGGATCAAACCCGTGTACCCTGCATTGGGAGGTGGATTCTTAACCACTGCACCACCAGGGAAGTCCTATTATATTTTATGAAAGTATTGGCCCATATTGGATTGGAAAAACAAAAGCAAAACAAACCTTTCACTAGAGGTGGTTTGAGAAACACTGCCTCAATGTATGATGGAAAATTTGCTTTGCCTCTTTTTCTTCCCTGGCCAATAATAGTTATTTAATATATTCCTCCTCTGGAGTTTCAGTGAAAAGAGGGGCAAGATGTTGCCTGTCTGCCCTATTAGCAGCATAAAATTGGTGGTAAATAGATTTTATTATAAAGAAATTTGCCTTACAGAAAATAAGAAGTAAGTCTGGAGTAAATCTGAGGTTCCCTTTGATTGTATGTATATGTGAGTCTTCACATAGCTCATGTTAGTGTCTTGCATTAAGATGACATGTTTATCTTAGAACATGAACCCAAAGAGCAGTGAAAATGTCCTTTCTAAAATTATCTTATCCCCAAGAATCCCTTACATATGAAATCTACTAGGATGCTTTGTCTGTTGGCGTCTCCAAAACCAATCAATGCTGTTGAGGGCAGGTAAGGTATGGATTATACTTTGAAAGAGGTTAACGCCTATATTTTTGAGTCTACTCATTCATTCAGACTCATCCGACATTTGGGAAAATCTATTATATGGACTCAGGTGTGGTAGACTGATATGTCAACAAGGGCAGTTAAGCAGTGAAGCTCATCGTAATTTGACCTGGGTCTTTATATGTTAAACTGTGGTGGGGAAGCCAGCCTTCCAGTTGAGTTATTTGAAGCAGAAAACATTGCTGGGTTCCCTGCATTGTGGACCACTGGTGCCAATACCTTTTACCCCATTTTGGGTGGAATAATCCAGAGAGGTCTGCCCTACTCCTGGGAGCCCTTTGCACATGGCCTGGCATTGTCTGGGAACAGTCTCTTGGCCTGCAGTTCCTGCCTGGTCTATATGGGCTGGTAGTACACGTCCTCCTTCAAAGTAAAAAAGGTAAGCTCTTTGCCTGCCCTATTAGCAGCATAAAAATCACTCTTTCTTTCAGTTTTTTTTTTTAATCCAGAGGATGAAAATATATAACATATTTGGAAACGCCACTGGCAGACTTGGCAGGCATTTCATATTTACTTGGACTTAACGTGAGTTGGATTTGGTCCTCTGATTTCCCCACCTCCATCTCTTGGAACAAGTTATTTATTATCCGAGTGAGTCTGTGGTAGGGGATCAGACATGCGCATGGCACGTCTTTTGTAAGTACGTTTGTTCCGTAAGATTTATGCTAGCCCAAATTATTTTATACTTGTTTTCATTGTTGAAAATTTACTGTGTTCATTCTGGGTTTGGCATAAGTATTTGTAGTGTGCTAGGCGTTCCTGTGGTTGAATATTTTATCGCTGTAACACTTCATGCAAAGGAAATTAAAAAATATAGAGTGAAAGCATTTCCCTAATATGGTTCCAATCAGCTGTGTACTTTAGTAATTTGATTTGTAGGAACTAGAGAGAAGAGTGTTACTGAGCTCTTTTCAGTCATTCATAATTCTCTGGGGGTTCAAATCATGGTTCCAAGTTTATGAAAACATCTATTGAAATCTTAAGTGCTTTATTTTTCTGTTTGTATGTACTGAGGTTGTTTTTTTGTTTTGTTTTGTTTTGTTTTTTTATTACCACTGCAGTAGCTAAACGAATTCAGGGAAGGAGGTGAGTCTCCTCTTTGTATCTTGGACAAGAAAAACTGATGTGAATTGAGGTTGATTGGCTTGGCAGAAGTCAATCACTGGTACAGAGGGGCAGGCCCTTTTATTTCTGCGTTATCCCATGTGTGTGTTCCTGCTGCTGTACTCTTTGGGCTAAGCAGTTGGACTATAATTGGTAAATCCCGTTTGCCTGGTGTGCTCCTCATAATCTATTGTGCAGTTACTAGTGGCATAGCCAGGTGCATCTTCCCCGAAAACGTAACTCACAAGGTGGAGGGTGTGATTTGGGCAAACTAATTCAAGATCTAGATTGTGATCCTTGCATCATTATTTCTTTGGCTCTTTCTACAGAGACTTAAACTTGTTTCCTTTTTTGAGAATCTCTGGCCTTTGACTTCTGTTTTTGCCAATGAATGAGCATGACTTCTGTTTTGGCTAGTGAATTAACATGTGATAATCCATATATTGTTAGTTTCAGATTTCCTTAATCTAGTTCATACGTAAAAGTAAAATCAAAGTGAAATATGAAGTCATAGCTCTTAGAGCTTGGAGGCAAGGCTTGGAAGGTTTCATCTGTTGAAGACAGTAGCTTGTCAGGAGTCTTAGATGGGTATAGAATTTTGCAATCATTTCCTATATTTTAATTGTTTGCTTTTATTTCTTACCATGTTTTAGATTTCCCTCTTGACCTTCGGCAATCTTAAGTTCATGTAGTCTTGTGTAAAATCCCCTTTCACAGTGGTGTTTTGAGCCCTGGTCCTCTTCATACTTAACTAGGCATAAATAAATTCACGAGGTTATGCATTTTGGCCAAGAGAGTTCATCAATCAGTGGTTTTCCATTTGAAAATATAGTCTGTGAGGTTAATCTTTTCAGTAGTCAAAGAATTAATGTAAGCGAAAGCTAGGTGGATATTCAGAGGTCTTAGTTGTGTTTGGAGGAAAATAGCCAAGGAGCATGGTGGTTCCTAGGATCGCTAGTTCTGGCTTAGAAGACATAACTTCTTTTGCTTCAAAGATAAAGGAAACCCACATTCATTCTTGGCCTTTCTTCCTGCTTCTGTGTTTCGTCTAGGTTGTACCTATGAAGGAAGTACCTATAACAGCTCCTTCAAATGGCAGAGTCCTGCTGAACCCTGTGTCCTGCACCAGTGCCAGGTAAAGTCCACCTATTTTACTCTCCAGTGACAAGAAATCCATAAAGTCCTCTCCAGAAACCCTTTTCAGACATCACAGAACAAAACTCCAAAGAAAAAAGCAAAACAAAAATGAGAAACAAATGAAAAACCAACTGTATCCTTGTCCAAATTTATCGTGACAGTCACCATAACAAGACAGTTACAGGATAGATGTTGCATGGGACTTGCTTCCAGAAACACACAGCAGAATTGTTCACCATTGTTAAACTGTGCCTGGAAAAACTCTGAGAAGATGCATATGTCCTTGGGGAAAATTCATGTCTTCCTGTGAGTCAGCTTTGCAAAACACGAATTCTTATTAGCAGAAAGAGGTATTGTTAGAGGATATATGTTTCCCTTTTTTTGATTTAGAAACATTTTGAGCTGGAGCCAATCTGCAGACTGTGTTAAATCAAAGTAATTAGTACATTGTAACCTCAATGATTTCAACGCAACAAAGTTAAGAACCACCAGTTCGGGTCCTAGGGAGCCCATTGTGCCTGGTGCTTGCTGAACTCTGAAAAGAGCACTGTTTCCCGGTGGCTCTAATCGTTACAGGTCTTAAACAGGCAAGATAAACCAAAGGGGAAATGAAGAATTGAAATTTTCAAATTCCTTTTCTTTAAAGAAATACTTTGTTAAAAAAATGCTCATCTAATTTTGACATAATTTTAAAAATTTTCTCTGTAGAGAAGATGCTGTTAAATCATTTTCCCCCAGTCTCATTTCACTGTTCAAGGATATACTTTTGTATTTAAAGGAGAACCAAGGTTAGTAAGATAATGCATATTTCTCTCTGATCTTATTGCAAGTATATTGACATTTAGTTTATTGAAATCTGAATTTTATGTAATCACGTTCTTTGCATAAGCCCACAGTGGGCATGTTCACTCATAAGATCTTCAGTTACTTGTTCAGTTAAATGTTCAGTTTATTTATGTAGTAATCTAAATTATTTATGAAAATAAGCAGTAGTTAGAACAGATATGAATAATAGCTTAATTGACTCAATAAATATTTGTTGAATTTTTACTCTGGGTTATACATGCAATCAGCTTTATGGAACAAAATAATGACAGCAATGACTTTTAATAACATGAAAAGCCCACATTCATTCTAAAATTTGCACCACCCCATCCCCACCCTGCCTCTTGACTGATGTGATTTCCAGTCTTTGAGAGGGACACTCCGAAAGCCATGGTTACACTGTCTTTTAAACAAGACGATTGCATGCCTTTTGGAGTGTAGTGTAACATTTTTATACAGTAGTCAGAGGTCTTGACAATCTTCAAGTTGCATGGACCAGTGGTGAATTTTGCTGCCTTTGGATGAAGGCTTTGTTTAGGTTAAATGGAATCTATTATCTGGGTGGGAATATTCTGTTGACTGAATAACACATCAAGCCTTCATCAGTTGTGAATATCGGCTTTGGTCACTAGCCATTCACCAGCGGCCAGAGAGAATGATGCAGGAATATCGAATTATTACTGGAAGAGATCTTAAAGACCAACATCCCTGGGAGTCAGGAAATGCTGAACTATAGAATGGAGCGCAGAAAGGGGACGTTAGCTACCAAGAATGAACTTTGCCTTTTAATTTTTCTCCTTTTATAATACTTTGCCTACACCCTGTTAGCTAGTTTAAAAATATTATTTCACTCAATAACCATAAAAGCAAACTTCTGTTAAGGTAGTTACAAAAAGCTGCTCCTCTGCTCAGCTGGTACCTTCCCACTCTTGCTTACTTTCTTCCTTCTTTAGGGAAGGAGACCTCATCTATGAATGCAGGAAACGACCGCTTACTGGTACCCATCAGGGAAGTCTTCCTTTAAGATGCTCCTCTGCACAATGACACAATTGCAACCTCTGTCTCCAAGATCTTCTCTTCTCAGGGCGTAGAATCAGTAACAGAAGAGAGAGTATAGTGTAGTGAGTAAAATATGGGCATTGCCATTCACATAACTTGTTACTTAACCTCTCTAGACCACACTTTCATCCCCCATAAAATGAGATAGTACTACCTCATAGGGTGGTCGTAAGAATAAGCAACACTGTCATTTAAAACACTTCTGGTTGAGCCTACAAGTACTGGGTACAACTAGATACCAGACAGATAGCAGCTAGTCTGATGATCTGGTTTATTTCCATTTGAGTTGAATTCTAGGTTATTTCTTATGTCTTCATACTGAAGGAGTTCTGATGGTGGAAAATTTACCTTTATTTTCCACTTTTAGTGTCGTACTGGAAGAGGAAGATTTGAAGATCAGAGACAGGAAATTCATGCTGGGAAGTAACCTGAATCCAACATCTGGATTGCAGATACTAAAGGGAAATTGATCCTGGGCTTTTTGCATTGCTTCAGTTACATAACTAAAGCCCAGTTCCTTTTTTGATGTTGTATGTTGCTGGTATTTTGGCATTTTTTTCCTTCGCAAATGTGATATAGACCACAATAAATTCCCCTGGTAGTGGAAGCCTCAGGTCTGACAGATATGAAGGCAGTTAGAATATAACCTTCCTTGTTGGATTGAGATGATATGGTAGCAGAAACGATGAAGAAAATTATCTAGTTGTCAAACTGTTACATAGTTTTTTAGCTTTCATTACCACTCCCCTGAAAACAAAATTAAACAAACAAACAAACATACAAATCCATTTTATAAAATGGGTAGAGAATATAGAGAAAAATCCTTCAAAGACCAACTCTGAAAATTAATTTAAAAAATGTTTCAATCAACATTAAAATACTAGAGTCCCAAGATCAGTTTGCAAATGAGTCCCTTGATTTCATTATTAAGACCGAAAGTATCTATTTTGACAGAACATAATATGAACGTTAAAATAGTTTTATCTAATCTCTTCATTTGATGACTGACAGACACACTGTCTGCGAGGCCCAGAGAAATTTCTAAGATTGCAGAGCTGGTGTCTATAGTTATTTCTGGAAGGGTGGTGAGGATTTAGGTCTCCAGATGCCAGTCTGGAATATTGTTTGTACTCTGTGCCTTATAATTAATGGCTTAAAGTGCAATAACAATTACAGAAAATATAGTTAAGTGTTGAAAACTTAAAACAATTGTGAATGAACAGCTAGACTCTGTTAGCTACTGACTGACAGCATGGAGGTTTTAAATACTAGATTTAAAAGAAAGAAAGAGAGAGAAAGGAAGGAAGGAAGGGAAAGAAAGAAAGGAAAGAAGGAAGGAAGGAAGAAAGAAAGAAAAAGAGAGAGAGAGGGAGGGAGGAAGAAAGAAAGGAAATTAGAGTCAAAGAGAAAGAACTAGGACAGGGAAGAGAACAGGTACAGGATTTGTACTTTGAGATGGGGTGGCGAGCTGGGGCCATCAGACCTCATTTGTGCCATATACCTCTGGACCTGACACCCATCCCACCTTTGCACTTTTTGTGTTTGAATTCTTCTCCTACTAAGTTGGTTACTTTCCAAAAGTGAGTAAGTCCTCAGTGGGAATTCTGCGCTGACTTTCCTTGCGGCGTTCTGTTTTTCAGGAAGGCGTTGTCACAGAGTCTGAGGTGCGATGTGTCGTTCATTGTAAAAAGCCTTCCAAGCATCTGGGAAAGTGCTGCCCCACGTGTCCAGGTAACATTCTCAGGAAGGGGAAGGCGGTGAGGCTCCCTGGTAGAGTACAACACTGTTGAAATCCCTCTGGGTTCTCACAGGAATGCATGATTTTCCCCACTCCTGACTGGAATTTTTCTCACTTTACGTCTGTGTACCTAATGGGTTAGGAGAGCAAACTCCTTTTCATAGAAATGTCCGGTTGGACTCTGGCGTGTCCGGGATGACTGCAACGTGCTGTAGGTCTTGGCAAGGATGCTTCAGGCTCCGGAGGCCTGCTTTCCACTCCACAGGGCCACAGGTAACGCTTATTTTGGAAGGAAAGGCGGTGGCTTTCGCTTGCTTCCAGAAATGTCTTTTTTACTGCTTCATATTGCAATACCTTGGCCAGAGCTCGCCTTGGTGATGAGGTGACCAGATGTTTTCTGAACACCTAGAGCTGTGTCCCTAAGAGGATTTAGCTTAGGGCTTTGCTGGTCTCAGTTTTCTGCGTGGTGCAGTGAGTGGGACCCACTGTCTTTTTAGAGGGTCCCACGGCCTAGCTGACAGCAAAGGTATCTTTCCTTTCCAGTGGGTGGAGTGTTTCCTCTTACTTTTCTGAACAGGATTACAAAGGCCTCCTGCATCTTTTCTTGCCCTTAGGTACCAGCCTGGGGATTTTGAGGTGAGAGATTTTTTTCTGATCCCTTAAGCCTCTGGCCCATGCTCTTCGACAGATGTTCTGCATTTTGGGTTTTACTCTGAGTGCTTTTCCTCACTGGAGGCCATACTCACAACTACTTCTCTTTGCTTTTGAAGTTGACCTCCAAAGGGCCTTCTGTACTGCGAACCTTCCCGGGAATTGGTGAAGGCATCGCCATGGCATGCTTTGCGAAGATGAGCTCTTGGTCCCTTCCCCTCCGCACACTCTGCCATGTGCGCAGACCGGGGCCCTTCCAGAGTTCAGCCTTCCCTCATCTTTGAATGACAATAAGGACAGTCTCTCTCCACTACTTCTAACCTTTCTGAATTCCCTGGACAGTCTTTATTGAGCCAAACTTCCTTTTCACACTGGGATTTGTGTGAAGCTTGTATTATTGGATAAGCTTATGTGAAGGCCAGAAACCAGTTGAAAGTAAAATAATTCTTTCCATAATTCACTTATTTTGTATCTATCAAACAGAGTTTGCTTGAGTACTTTTCCCCTCTGAATGCACTGAATGCTTTACATCATGTAACCATCCTCTAAAATGCCTAAGGGATCTTTATTAGGTTAGCTCACTAATACTCTAGTCTGCACATGAAAATCACCTGGGAAGTTTTAAAAAATAAATCTTGATGCCCAGGCTGCCTCCCAGACCAATTCCATCAGAGTCTCTGAGGGCGACACTCAGGCCTCCCAGATAATTACTGTACACAGCCAAGCTTGAGATTGATAACAGAGCAAATTTTATATGCCCTAGAGATTTAAAAGGTATTGAAGCTCTTAAATATTAATTCAGTTCTGTTGAGTAGACTGTTGCTTTATTGATATAGAATCAACTTGGCATATATAACATTCCTTCTCACTTAGGAGATAGTCATATTTTCAGTCTGCCTTTGAAAGTGTGCATATACAAACAGCAGAGTGAATTTATTTCAGCAGTTGAAGTTATCATATTTGAGCAGTTGCTTCTCTCACTTTGGTTTTTTTTTTTTTTTAACTTATTTTATTTTTTTTTGGCTGTGTTGGGTCTTTGTTGCTGCGTGGGAGCTTTCTCTAGCTGTGGTGAGCGGGGGCTACTCTTTGTTGCGGTGCGCAGTCTTCTCATTGCGGTGGCTTCTCTTCGTTGTGGAGCACGGGCTGTAGGCGCACGGGCTTCAGTAGTTGTGGCACTCAGGCTCAGTAATTGTGGCTCGCGGGCTCTAGAGCACAGGCTCAGTAGTTGTGGCGTACGGGCTTAGTTGCTCCGCGGCATGTGGGATCTTCCCGGACCAGGGCTCAAAGCCGTGTGCCCTGCATTGGCAGGCGGATTCTTATCCACTGCGCCACCAGGGAAGTCCTCTCACTTTGTTTTTGAGTTGAGTTCCCAGGAAGGAAAGGCTGAGCTCCGTGATTGCATATATTATAATGCTAAGTCCCCACCACCATCCCAGTGAGGGATGAGGTACTGTCTGTAGTTCATCCAGGAAGAAATTTGACTCTGTGAGGATAATTACCTGCCCAACGCCCAGGAGTGAGTAAGAGCTAAAGGTGGGCTTGGGATCTGGCCCCTTTTCTTTCTTGGCCCCCATACTGCACTACCTCCCCCTATCCCCACACTGTGATAATTTTGCAACTTGGGTCCAGATGCCCTAGGAGGCAGATCTTTAAAAGTTAGCTTGCCAGTGCTACACACCAGCCCCCTGACACCTGGGCAGGCACTGTGCCCTTGGTTATGGGGTCAAGAATCAACTTTACTCTCTCTCCTTAATTTCAAAGGCCAACCTTTGGGATGCAAATCAGAAGACTCAGAAGAGGCCACATCCAGGATGCATTATCCTGTGTCTTGGGAAGGAGCCTTCAGCCAAGTCTAGATAGGGACAGTTAAGCGAAGCCTTAGGGTATTATCCTTGTAATTCAGAAGGACTGGCATCTGTCACTGATCACGGAATGGTATTCCACATAATGACAAACACATACAGCTTGTGGTCAGTTTCTCCCTGAAACAGATTTCAGGGCATTTTTGGTTGCCTGCTCCTTCCTTTTCATCTGACTCTTTGCTCAAAGAGGTTGGGTTGTGATGGGAACAGTTTGCGTGCAATTTTCATTTAAAATTTCCTTATTTAAATTGTCAAATGTAGATTGTGCAGTTAACCTGTCTGGCAATCCATATGACAGAACCAGTGGTGCAAACATATATGAAAGCATTGGAGACCCTTTGTTGGAAGTATCCTTTGAAAAGAGACGACTGGGCACCTGCCATTATTAACGGGGCTGAGATAGAGCCCCTGGGAGGGTCCCAAGCTTACCAAGTCTCCCTGCATCAAAGGGAACAGCAGGAGGTGGCTGATGACTGGCTCTGGGTGTGGGCATCAGAAAGACCTTAAAGCCGCAGTTCACTCAGCCATTCAGCTTCAGTAGCATTTGTCCCCGTGTCTTTCAGTTGAACAAAGGGCTCCATATCTAGCTTTAAAATGAATAGGTCCAGTGGCCAGGTCGGGTGGTTATGGGCAATGCTCATAGGTTCAGATGTTCCCTTTGTCAGGAACCAGCTGCTTTGAGAGTTTGGTGGGTTCTGTTGATGACTTCAGTGGGCAGGCCTTGAATACCTACTCTCAGGGACATGAGTCAGTCTTTCACAAGAGCCCGCTTTGCTGAGTTTCACCCATTGGAAGTGCTGCTTCCAGCACTGTCTACTATGTGGAAAGCGACCTCAGCTATTCTGGCAAAGTACCTCGTGAGGACAGTCCTGAGGGAAGTGGATTGCCATTAGCTGACGGTCCTCCCATGGCCCAGGTGACACAGGGTTGCTGGCCAGCCCGTGCTTCCAGTCATCTGTGAGATCACTTGAGAATACAGCAGGGACCTGGCCGTCTTTCTGAATAGGAGGCACCTCCTGGGCTTTTGGTCCTATATTTAGCCAAACTTAATGGGGGCATCATAGGCCCTTTAACAGCACATAGGGTGGGACTGAGAACCTGTGTGGCACCTCCAGCCTTGCCTCTGTCCTTTCTTGCCTTGGTGCCTGACCCTCTGTACGGTACGGCCAGTGGGTCAGAGATGAGTTCGCATCCCAGCTCTGCCACCTGCCCAGCTGAGTGAGTTGTTTCTCTCTCTAGGCCATGTTTTCCTCGTCTCTGGGGACAGTGGTAAGAGTCTGTGCTTTGTAGGCTCACAGAAGACGGAGTGAGATCAGGGGTGTGAAGGGTCTGGTAGAGGCTGGGGGCACTTCTGGGTATTCTCCAAGTGGCAGCTATTCATGTCGTTTGCTCCTTAGCTCAACCGTGACTTCTGTTGCTTGACCTTCTCTTTGCCTCTTCTGACCCCTCTGGAATTTGGTTCCCTGGCTGTGGTTGGAGTTGTCCCGGTGAGCTCCTCAGACTCTGCAGGGCTCAGAACCCTGCACTGATGCTGCCTAGGCTGACCTGGCTTCCAATGTCTTGCTTGCTTTCTAGTATCTTTGGGTTTCTGGACCCATGTCAATCTTTTGTGTTCCATATATATATATATACATAAAATTTTATATCTATATTATATCTATCTATTTGTCTGTCTATCTGTCTGTCTGTCTGTCTGTCTGTCTATCTATCTATCTATCTATCTATCTATCTATCTATCTATCTATCTATCTATCTATCATTTTACCATGAAGCAGTCTTGTTCTCTGGTTGAAGAGGACACTGTGCTAGGCGGGGGTGAGGGTGGGGATGGATGCACAGTGGGTAGAAGGATAGTGTCAAGCTGAATCAAGGCTGCTGCCCTAAATCGAAATTCTTCTTTGCTTTCTAGGCTGTGTGTTTGAGGGGGTGCAGTACCGAGAAGGGGAGGAATTTCAGCCAGGAGGAGACAAATGTACCAAGTGTTCCTGTGTTGTAAGTACTGCCCTGGATGTTCCAAGGGCGTTCCTTCTGGTTAATTGTGGCTGGGGCTCACCAAGAGCAGCCCTAAGTCTCCTTATGGTCTCTCCTCCTCTGCCTCCTGATGTGGAGCCAAGGGAAAAGCTCATCACTCTAAGGCGGGTTTCTCAGCCTTGGCGGTGCTAACATTCTGGGCTGGGTGGTCCTTTGTGGTGGCAGCTGTCCTGCGTGTTGTAGGACGTTTAGCAGCATCCCTGGCCTCTACCATTGGATTTTAGGAGCACTCAGCCCCTCAGCTGGGACAAGCAACAGTGTCTGCCGACATTGCCACGTGTGTCTTGGAAAATTGATTGACAGCCACTGGTCTAAAGAGTGAGGGAGAGAGGCTGATTCCCTCCACCTACATTCTTCTTTGGGAAGACATGGATTCTCTGTTCTTGGGCCCGAGAAGCTTCTTGCTTAGGCAGCTGTTGAGTTCTTTAGTGCAGTCAAATGGGAAGCAGATGGAGATAAATGCAGCTTGCTTCGGAGAGAAGCTGATCTGAGGATTGGTCAATTATGTTGAGGGGAACGGACAGAAGGAAATGCCTCTAAACCATGGATTCAGGGCGGAGAAGGGATTAGTGAGACAAAACCATAGACTTGCCTTTCTAGGCATTGTTGATTTGTAATTCACATGCTAAGGATATCTTCAGAGTGCTTAGGAATGCAAAACGGAATTTGGTATAATACTTTTAATTTTATAATTTTAAAGAGATCTTTTTTATTAATGTCTTTCAAATTTGGAGTAAACTCATTGGTGGTGATGGTGGTAATGGTGATGATAGGGAATCTAGTCTTAAACCGCTGCTCCAAGTTATTTACAGTAGTGAGTTTGTACAACCATATATTTTTTAAGCTTTTAATCTTTTGTAATAAAGAACATATAGTACTCATCTCAGAATATTAAAAAAATACATGGGGAACTTCAGCATCCTAATTTCACCAAAGCAGAATCATATGTGGATCATCATAAATCATAGTATTTGTCATTTCTCTACATGTCTTTTCCAAAATATTTCCCCCATCCTATAGCACGTATGCATACACAACCTAGAGAGTCCACATTAAAGTAAACATGACCAAGGGTGATGGTTTTTGCAGGGGGAAGGAGGAAAACAAGGAGAGGAGGGAAAGAGAGAGAGGATATTTATGTCTATATCTGTATCTATCTATAGTCACATACTCAAATGCACTCAAGGCATTTGGATTCCATGTGTTTTTAAACACACTGCGTGCTGATCGAAACACACTGGAGGGCCAAGTTCAGGCCCCTGCAAGTCCTGCTTTCATTTTCAACTGAAGAAAGAAAAATCCAAAGATGTGGTTGCTTGCCCAAGCTTTCCTGCTTCGTGAGTTCCTCCAGACCTATATTCTACATTATTTTCTATATCCCTATATTCTAATCTCCTACATTCCTATATTCCTAATCCTCTATTCTTTCTAGTTCTCCACGTTGCCACCCTCAGCATGTAAGGGGCAGCTAATGGCGTTGACTGTGTCCCTGACGTCAGTCTGTGAGTTACTAGCACAAGGAGAAGGGACCGTGGAGCTCTTGCTTGGGGACAGGACATCTGTGAGTTGGCTTGGGTATCGGGAGGGTCATAAGAGCAGTTTTTCTTGTTGTGAATATAAAAATTTGAGGCATAAGCTTTCTTTTTTGCAGCTTTTTATTAAAATAAATTGGTTTTTAATATGCTTTTATTTTGCGATCTTTTGATGTAGTACACTCATAAAAGAGATAATGTTTCAGCAGCAAACGGCCCTGTCCTGAGAGTGACAACTGGGCAGATGTTTGTTTAGAAGGCAATATTGCAAACGTGCGGTCTGGCTCTGGCCCTGTGAGGCTCGGAGTGTGTGAGGGTGTAAGGAGGTGGGTAGGTAGCAACAGTGGGCTACAACATATATGTGTATGTATACGGGTACATATATGTGCGTACAAACACGGACACCCGTATTTTTATATCTCTGAATATGAATGTGTATAGGTACATACACAGACATCAGTATTTTTATATCTCTGAATGTGAATGTATATACGTACATACACGTACCCGTGTAGGTATTCTTCCGCACATCTTTAGAACACTGGATCACTAGCTTTTCCCTGAACCCATTACTTTCTTATGCCTCCTCTTCTTTGCTCATGCCACTGCCCCTGTGTGGAATCCCTTTCTTTTCCTCCTTCACCTGGTCAGTACTTGGCCTTTCAAAGTCAGTTATCACCACCCATAGCAACTCTCTGACCACTCCATCCCTCCAGGCAGAAGCAGCAACTGTTTTCTCACTTGTATTCCTGAGGCTCAGGGCTCTCACTGGCTGGCTTACCTGCCCTCTTTCCCTCACAGGCACACACATGCACACACAGCACACACGCACACACACACTTCCAGGTGAGCACTTGCCCCGTTGTAGCACGGTTACTGGATTATTTTCCTGTTCTGCGTTAGACTGTGTACTCCATCAGGGAGGGAGGCATGTCTTCTTACGCTCATCTTGCCCACCTCTGTGCTCAGCACTGTGGGCACTCAGTGATGTTAGCTAGCGCTCTTCACTTGCTTTCGTATCTCTATCTTGTGATGGAGTACCCTAAAACCAATAATCTCTTTCCTTCCAAACTGTGACAATTCTGCCCTTTACAGCTGGCCAGCTCCTTCTTGCCCTTCTTGCCTGGGAGAATAGTTATTGTTAGATAGATAGCCCATTCTCATTAGATTACTGTTTGCCTTGGAGCATACCCCATGGAGTCATGATGTGTAAAGCATCTCTAGTGTACATTACCCACCTCTGATGGATGAACTGCCAACTCTTCAAGGTAACCCCCTCTCAAGTAGATATTATATACACCATGAAAATTGTATTGTACCTCTAGCCCCCTTTGTTACACTCTCTAAATTTGTGAAAATCTGTCTACCCATGTTTTTGGGATGTGGTGACACAGGCAGACCACCAGAAAGACACTTCATCTGATTGAGATGGATTCCTTGGATGATGGAACAAATGCCTTACACATGACTTTACATCCTTGCTTTAGGTCAGGATAGTATATACAGCATTCCAGACAGTTCAGAACATGCTAATGTTTGGAGATTATCTGGAGAGGATTTCACAACCACTCGCTCTTACCCATTACAGAAGCAGAGCTTCTCTGATTTTTAGGCGAGAGTAACATCATGATTCACATAGAAAATGCGGTGCTTCACTATCACTTGTTAAACTGTATCATCCCCATTTACCTATTATAAATAACGACAGAGTCAAGAGAATTAATTCTCTGTAGAGCTGGTACTAGTCAGGGTGGCAAACACTTGAGTTCCTTTAGCTGTTCCTTAGAGTTGTCTGAGTCATAGCAGAGTGCATTCCTCATGTCACGTGTTCAGTGTGAATGAGTCCTGCGTTCATTTTAAAAACGAAAGAAGATGCTTTTTTCCTATGGCAGAAGCAAAGAATAGTTTATAAAGTATATCGAGCAATTGGTTAAAAGTACTCGGCTGCTTCTCCCTCGTTTAAGCTTGAGCTTTTATGACCTGGCTAACTGAACAGCAAACGGTTCTCTGTGCCTTTGTTCATCACATTTTCAGGGAACAGGCTGGTGGCAGTTGGCACAGACTTTTCTGGAAAAGCCAACGTCTTCAGGCTTGTAAGGCTAAAGACCAAAGTGCCAACGAGAGGCGTTTGTGTTCTCTTTCACCAAACTATTTTAAGAACCCTATGGGCTCCGCATCCTTGGAAATCGCTCACTGAAGGCAGGGAAGCCCACAGAGGCGTAGGACACTCTAAAAAGAGTGGCAAGTCCTCAGTCTGCAAAACCAGCCAAATTAACTGGCCAAGATCGCTTTTGCTGACAAAGGCGTATTCAGTTCTGAGGATTTTTACTAATAAACATGGCTTGTTAAGGGGCTGTCTGTGATGAAGGAGCTGTACTTTATTGACTCTTAGAACCCCTGAAGTCCATAAACACCTTTGCTCTCACACTTTAAATACTGCAAAGTGCTGTCTCCCAGGGAAAATGAAACTCCTAGCAAGGTTATTTGGAGAGAACAAAGGAAATGCAGATCTTCATGGTTCCCGTTCCTCTTAGACCCAATTCCTTAAGATGCTCTGCACAGCCTGGTGTGGTCCGACCTCTGCCAAACTCTCTGGCCCCATCACTGACCCTCCCTCGTTCTGTCTGCTCTGGACTCTGGGCAGATCTTCCGGATCCTTGCTCCACAAAGCATGCACCCAACCAGCAGTGTTGGCCTCACCTGAGAGCCTGTTGGAAATGCAGAAGCGTGGGCCCTACCCCAGACCCAGAATTGAAATCTACAGTTTAGGGAGATTTCTAGAAGATTCCTTTAACAAATAAAGCTTGAGGAGCCCTGGTCTAATATCTCATGGCCTTTACCTCGGCTGCTTTTTCTTTCTTCTCTCCTTTTTGCTCTATCGTCTGGTGCCGCATACCTAGGTAACGCCCGCTCATCCTGCACTTGGAAGCTCAAACATTCCTTCTTTCCAGAAGCTTGTTCTGGCCCCCAAGACCAGATCAGGTCCTGTTGCTGAACCCTTTAGAGCAACCCATACTTTACTTCCTAAACGTTTAAAATGACTTGTAATTATGTATTTTTGTGTGTGATGATTTTATTTAACTCTGTGAGGGTAAAATGGTAACTTTTGTATCTTCAGTGCTTGGTGCATAATGGATCTTCATAATAATTGCTGAATTCAGGAACGAACGAATGCTGACTTTGATTGCCCTTTCTTTCCCCACTGCCTCTCTCTCCCCTCTGCTACGATATCTCCCCCCTGCACATTCCGTCTTTTCCATTTCTGAAGGGAAGATGGGTTTATGTTCAGCCGCTGTAGTACTTATTATAAATTGCTTTGTACGGAATGTGGAAGACTTCCCTGAGGATGTCTTGTTTGAAAAGTGTTGTCTAAGCCTCAAAGATTCCCACTCCTCATGGCAGCAGGAGGATGCAGTGGCCGGAAACACCTGCCAGAGACCGGGGCCACTCGCTGTGGCAGAGCTTTGAAAAGAGACTGTAATTCTCTACCCTCAGAGTTGACCTTGCCCTGAAATATGGGGAGATGTGTCCTACCTCTCCCTGCTCTAGTCTGTCCAGCTTCAGATTGTACTTCCCTGTAATAGGACACAGTGGGACAGCTTGTCATTTCTGTGGTCACATGATGCCGGGGCAATCCAAGTTACATGTTACCAGCCACACCGCTGCTCCTCTGACATGGGAACTTGGGACCCTCCATGCCTGAATCCTCTCACACCGCCTCTGCCTTACTTTTGGTAATTTGTGCAATTTGGCGCATTTTAATGATAGACTGTCATTATATCTTCCCTGTCCATGGGGAGAAATTTGGCCACATCCGGGCAATAAATTGGAGAACTGAGCAATTATCGAGTGAATTAGATCAATGTGGGCAGTTTTTCTAAGCAGTGTGGGCCAAAAACCTTCAGAGTAGTTTGCAAAACTAGTCTGAAATATTGATGTAATTGCTGCAGTGTTCCATTTTGCACTGTGGTTGTACCATCACTCTGAGGACAAAAAGGTCTCGGTTTTGAACAGTCGATTGAAAAAAAAAGGCTTTTACTTAAGGGCTGGATAGCACTTGGCCACTAGGAGGGGTCTCCAACTTGCTTAGAAAAGTGGCTGGTGCTCTGACTGCGTTTGGTTAGACCATGAGGTCCAGAATCTTGGGGTTTTATGTTAGGATGAATCTGAGCAATTGTGATTTCTCTGTCAGCCTTCTATTGGAAGGTCTACTGTAATGCCATTCCCTTCAGGGTGACTCCATAAATGTACAGCTATTTGTTATAGGGGTGTCAAATTCTTGCTTCTTGAAAATAGCACCAAAAGAAGGCAAAGCTGACTTTATTGCTTACTGCGGTCATCGATGATTACCTTGATGGAGCCTTAAAATAATATCTTGGAAGGAATAGGACAAAAGTAGGATATTTTTGAGGTTCTTTGTGAGGGTCTGGATTAAGGTGAGTTTTTAATGTAAGGACTTGATTTGGATTGGGCAGTTTTCATGATATACTAGTTTAGAATTGGTGGAAACTAACAAGGTGGGAGCTTCAAGGCTTGTCCTAAAGCCTTCATGAGTCTGGTTGAGTTATCTGTGTTACTAGTTGAGTACTTTCAGTAAGTTTCTGAAATCAACAGGAGGCTTAATTTTTTTGATGTTAAAAAGATTGGGAATAACTGTTGTATATTTTAAATCCTGTTTCAGCCCTGTCTCATGTATTTTCAGGCCAAACCCTGAATTTTAATCCCCATATATGTCTTTATTTTTTGTGGTTTCTAAGGTTCCTTATGCTTATTTCTTTATATAATTTATAGTTGAAGCATCCTGTAAAGTTATTTTTCTACATAGGGAGCCATCATCTGAAAAATGAGCCTAATAGGGAAAAAGTTGGAAAGGAAATTTCATGTATGACATTTGAGCATTTATAGGAAAACACACAGTTTGAAAAGAGATCAGCAAATGATTTATTTATAGAGGAATTACTGATAATAATAGCTACTTTTACTGAGTGTATACTCTGTGCCAGATACATATAGTGCTTTAATGTTAATTTTCAAGATTGTCCTGTAACCTAGGTGGCATTAGCCCCATTTTTTTGACGAAGAAACTGAGATTTGAGAATTTTAATAGCTTGCCTGAGGTCAAAAAGTTAATAAGAATTGAAATCCTGAACTGCCTGAGTATAAAGTCATATGTCATTCCTATCCCATCTACCCTCTCCCTGCCACCAACCAGTGTCATTTTGAGATACTATGTATGGTTGTTTGTAGACATTTGAAAGTGGGACATGCCATTTGAATCTGTGGAATGAAGAGCAACCAGATATTTCGAGGGAGAAATAATGATGATGTGAGCATCTACAAAGAACCCCAATTTTGGTGCAAGGGATATTAATACAATGCAAATGTGAATTACACTTCCTTTCTCTGAAGTTCACAAGTCTCAGCAAGTTTAAACTCATACCAGATTCCAGCCTTGGGCCTTCAGCCTAAGTATATGTCACAATGATGGCAGAGTGAATGATGAAAACGTATCTGTTACCCTCACATCAGTTGGAGAATGGAGACACTGTGATCTATAGTGTGCATCTCTTCGCCAAGAAATTATGACTATACAAAGAGAATGTGACAGTTGCTGGGATAGAGCCATGCTCAGTGCTTCCGCTTCCAAAGGTGGATAGAAATAAATGTTTATCTGGTGGGGCCTGTCTATTCCTTGTAATAGTCACTGATGGAGTTTAAGCATCAGTCACTTTGGAGATTATATAGAGGAGTTGGGTTCAGCTAGACATGAGTTTCAGTGGTTCTGTGAATGTAAATTCATCCTCCTAGTAGAATAGAGGCGCAACTGTGTACTTGCTTTTGAGCAGTTGCTTTCTCCTGTCCATCTAAGAAGCAGATATATTTAGAAATTTGAGTGAAGTTTGGAATGGATATTGAGAGTTGGTAGAAAAACAAGCTCCATGGATTAAATCTCATCTCACTGTATCTTTGCAAAGATCGTTCCTTGGAATTTTTTCCTCTTGCTTTTATTCTCTTCAAGGTCTGTCACATGATGAACCCCTTTCATTTCCTAAAAGTCCCAGGAAAAATACCGATTTTACTAAAGAATGAAGAACTTTCCAACCACTCATTCTTCCATCTTTTCATCCATCACTTGTCTTCAGAGCCAGCCAGTTGTTTATTAATTTAACAATGATTGAGTGTCTGCTATGTGTTAGATAGTGTATTAGGTACTGGGTGCTCAAAGATGAAGGGGATTTCACTTTTTCTCTCCAGACAATTACAATCTATTGACTTGGGTGTATTTATTAAAAGTAAGCCCAAGTCAAACCATCCTGTAACATTTTTTGTGTGTGCCCAGTATGTGATAATATGTGCCAACTATAAGCTATATGATATTATACAAAGTCCAAATGTATTGAAAAATAGAAATAATTGTACAACTCAAAGAAAACCACTGTTAATATGATTTGATATATTTCCTTCCAACCTTTTTTTTTCCATATTTACATACAGTAATATACCTAGGTAGGATCACCTTCTGTATGCAGTTTTGCATTCTGGTTATTTTCATTTAACATATTGTGAACATATCTCTGTTTCATTAAAAAGTCATTGAAAAATAACTTTTATTAGCTGCGTAATATTTCATCAGTATACTATGATTTATTTAATCATTTTTCTGGAATTAAAAATAAACACTGTGTTCAGTTTGCACTATTATGAATAATATAACAAACATCTTCAAAAATTAATCTTTCCTTGTTTATCTGATTATTTCCTTGGACTAAACTCATAGATGTATAATTGATGCGTCAAGGATACAAACATTTTAAGGTGTATGTGTGTGTGTGTGTGTGTGTGTGTGTGTTGCTAAAATACCTCATATAAGTCATGTCCTAATGTCCTCTCCAGCAGTACCTAGGTGTATATCTTCCTGCACCAAAACTATTTTTCCATTTGAGAATCTTGTTTTCATTAACGTTTTCTTCTGAAATTGAGCGTCTTTCATATGTTTATTAGCCAACTGTGTTTCTTCTTTAAATTGTGTGTTTTTCTCATTTTTCTGTTGAGTGGTTAAAGTTCTATCACAGTCTGTGTATGAAGAATAATAATCTTCTGCTGTTTACATTAAGGTGTATTTTTAAAAAACACTGAAAAAAGTGCCGTGTGTGCAGTTTGATCTTAGTGTGTATATGGCACGTTGGATAATGGAAGCGTTTGCTGAAATCCCATGTCTTCTTCCTCAAATCTTTTCTCCTCAAATCTTGATCCAAACATATTAACTAAGAAAAAAGTGAGTTAACACTGTCAGCTCCCCAATTTAATTGGTCCAAGACTTTTTTTGCTTAAGCTCCTCTCTTCCTATCTCTGACTCCTTCGTTGTGAGACAGTGACTTGGACCTGCCCCAACACTAAAGGGAAATTACTCTTTGAGTTCCTACAGTGGCTCTTCCCTTGCCTGTGGCTCTATAGCCTCCCACCTCTCTGTCTTCTCAGGCATCCCTTTCTCTCTTGGCTCAGAGTGCGAGGGCCCCTCCTGCTTTCCAGTCCTGATCTTCCACTGGGGCTCTTGTGCCCATCCCTTCCTACCTCTCCTCCTTCTGCATTGTAGATGTTCAGTTTCTTGTGGCCAGGCATCATGTCCTCACATCTTTGAGGACAGTGTCTTGCACGTAGGAAACAGTAAATATTTGACCAAATGACTAGTCTTACACTCTCTGATTTGAGTATCCATGTTCTGGAAAAGGAGTTCTATGATCTAGAACTTTGTACCTTCCTACCTGGGTCTTCATTTCTATTTTGAAGACAGTACATTCAGTATTCACTTTTTTTCTTTCAATGATCATGGTGACGTGAAGGATTTATGATAAATCTAAAGAGGAAGAGACTCCAACCTAAAGCATTTTTAAAGGAACGGGTGAGGAGACTTCATAGTAGCTGTGTGAAGAGGCTGGGGCATGGGGGTGGTGTGAGCTCCGACTCCTCAAGGCCTCACGGGATGACGGCAAGTCTAAGAATGCGTCTTGCTGTGGAGTAGGAGGAAGAGAAAGGAAACATTAGTGAATGTTAAAGAAATAGTCTATTTTTTTTTTGAATTTTTGAATTTTATTTATTTATTTATTTATTTTTATATAGCAGATTCTTATTAGTTATCTATTTTATACATATTAGTGTATGTATGTCAATCCCAACCTCCCAATTCATCCCACCACCACCACCAACCCGCGGCTTTCCCCCCATGGTGTCCATACGTTTGTTCTGTACAAGAAATATCCCATTTTGTCAGTAAAATAGAATAAAATGTGAGTGTTACAGTATCTTAGAATACTTCCTGAACTTTTTTGTCTTTTTGTCCATTATTACCTAGAGAAATTAATTTTTAAAAAAACTGGTATCTGTGGGTCTGCTACTGTCTTTGTCCCTTTCCTTGTTTCTGCTTCATAGCTCCCCCCACCCCCTTTACTCTTCCATCCCTTGTCCTTTCCCTCATGCTTCCATTTTCCCTGTCATTTCCCGTCCTCCTTAAGCTGCCCCCCTTCCATTCCCATCAGTATCTCGATACAGCAGCCTGTTTTAGTAAAGTAGCATAATTCATTTTCATTGCTAGCTTGGTCTCTCCTCAAATAACCATCACAGAGTTCTGTACTGCTAGATATTCACAAAATATCCTTTGAATGAATTGATTGCACATTTTGGCACCTTTTAGATGTCATTCGAATGTTCAGTTTGGAGGGTGGCAGTGCTTTTGTGGTCCTGTGAATGGCTTCAATTACCACCATTCCCTTTGAGTGGAATTTTAAGTGGTACCACTTGTTTAGTGTAAGCAGCAACGTATTTACATCACAGGCAGCAAGGTCCTCCCAAAGATAGGAGGATGCCAGACCACAAACGCACAGGGGAAGAATGGGGATGCACACATTCGACCTTGTCTTCTAAAGCCCATCTCTGAGCCTACGCTGAGTCACAGCAGTGAATCATCCTTTCTGAACCCACCTAAGTTCTCTAGCTGTGGTTCAGAAGAGCCAGCTGGAAATATATATCGAGCAGACTTTGCTCTTTGGAAAGGGGACAGGCTTCCAGGAGCAGGGTGAACCTTCTGTGTAAGGAACACCATGAAATGTACAAACAACCTGGACTTATATCCAGTGTCAAACGCATCTATCACATAATTCTATGTGCTTCTTTCTGCTCTAGTGCCTTTCTTCTGTTCTCCGTGATACACATAACAGAATCAGGTAATGTGATCATGATTAACAATATTATGTTCCAGATGTTCTGTGCGAGGACTTTGGAAACCTCTGAATATTGCTGGAGTTAAACAAAAGAAAAAAACCCCTATATTCACAGTGAATAAAAAGAAAGGCCATAGTTTGTCCATGACGTTCTTTTAGTGGGAGGAAAAGTTACCAGTTTCATTTTTGGTCAGATTAAATTTATAATGTAGTCAAACATCAATAAAATCAGTTACTCATTATGAAGGAGTATCCTGGACTCATATTTTAAGCACTAAAATTCAATAATAGAAGTTACATTTTAATTTCAAAATGAGTATGAAAAATTACCCTCACCACATCATTAATACTGATCCATATGTTAATTTTTTTCATGCCTTAATTTGACAGAATAAGTTTTTCATACACTTTCACATTTTTGTTGTGGAGCTGTGTTGATGCTAGGGTGCTTTTTCCTCACTGATCCGAGCTGAGGAATGTGATTGGTAGATGACAGGAGTGACTGGTCTTGACAGTGGTGGGAAATATGTTTCTTTTCAGTTTCAAGTTCAAGAAAAGGAAAGGGAGGGAACTCTTGAGAATTTTTGGTTTTGTTATTAGGTTTTCAGCATCCATAATATTCATAAACGATGGACACAGCTGTCTTTAATAACTCAGCCCGCTAAGTGCCAGAAAAACATCAGGCTGGAAGAGGGTTTTTGCAACACAAAAATTTTCATATATTGAAGCAAGATTTCGTTTATAATCAAACTGGATGTTGACCCTAAACTTCTATCTTTAAGTAAAATCGTTTGACCAAGCACTAGGAAAAGTGCAATGAAGTTTTCGGTATTTTTTAAAGTTTTGCTTTTGCTACTACACTATATTGTTCTGAGTGGTTTTAGGCATGCAGATGTGTTCTATATCCCTTAGGGGGCATTGTTGTGGGCAAAAGCCCACCGGTTTGGGTGTGAGGAGACCTGGGGTGCTGCCCTGTTTCTGTCACTGGCTTGTTATGTGACCTGGAACCTTCCCATTAACCTGAGACTCAGTTTCCCCATAAGTAAAACAAGGACTTCTTAGAGGCTTCCCAGTTCTATAATTTCATAATTACCCAACTCAGAAAAGGCCTTTATTTTCCCAGGAAGCAAGTTATTGGACAGACTCGAAATACCAGTTAATAGAAATTATATTTTTCTAATATACTAATAGATTATCATCACCACATTTTAAAATTTACTTTTTTTAAAAATTAATTTTTAATTAATACACAGTAAAATTCACTCTTTGGCATACATATCTATGAGTTTTGACAAATGCACAATGATAAACATTTTTAAATAGCTAATATTATTATAAATTACATTAAAAATGCAAAAAGTCTTTACCTGTTATTCTAGCTATGCCACAACTTATTAAAAAACTATAAAGAGAAGCTATTTTTGACTCTTTGACCATAAATCTTCTCTGCAATATTAAGACATGTCTGGTGCCTCCAAAATGTCTGGAATGAGGAGCAAGAGACTGTCATCCGTTTTGGATCACATGAAGTTCTTTGCTCCAGAAATGGACTTGTGGGTTTTGATTGTAGAACAATGATTAGAAGCAGAGGAATCTTTTCTTTCTCACCCCAAGGCAAGGGTAAGGCGGTAAAATCAGCTGGCAGTGAGAGTCAGGAAGAGAACTCCAGCTGCAGGGTTCCTCACGTTGATGAATGGGTTGGGCTTAGTGTGTCTGCAATTATTATACAATCTTAGATTCATAGCTCAGAGATGGAAAGTCATTCCAGTAGCTTGACGTGCCTCCCTATTAGTATAAACCCAGGCAGTGGGAGATTGATGGTTTTCTGGAAGAGTTTTGATGTTCTCTAAGAAGAGAGCCTGTCCCCTGGCCTTTTCAGCAGCATTTGTTCCTCGAGGCCTGTGCAGATGTGAGGGTGTTGCTTCCTTCTCCATGTTAACCCTTATTGCTTCCCCATTCCAAGCGTTGTCCAAATGTTGGTACAGAAGAGGCCTGAGTTTGCCATGGGGGCGGGGGGGGTAGCCATGACCAGAGCATTAATAGAGTCAGGGGCCAACCGTGGGTTCTGTATATCTTACTTGGGATCTGGCCAGTGGGCCCTAGTGGAAGGGCATGGTCTTTGGAGTCAGTGGGGCAGGGATTTAATTCAGCTCTGCTCCTCCATCAGTGAATACACTAGACCTCACTTTCTTCATTCATAAAATGGGGAATTACTTCTTGGCAAAATATACTCAGGAACCTTATGTTTTCTTCCTCCATCTCTAGTATGCTTGCTCTAGAAAACAGGACCTACAAAGCTATTCCATGCATGAAGAGTTTAATGCAAAACAAAAAGGGTACAGGTTCCTTGCTTCTTGTTGTAGAAATGAAATAGAAGATTTCAGAGAAACCTTGGAGCTTTGGAGCCAAAACACCCCACCCCCATTTTTTTCTTTTTTAAGTTAAAGAAGTCCCAGGTTTTGAGGATTTCATGAGATGATATGTACAAAGTGCCCTGCCTAGTAACCAGCACTTAGTAGATGCCTTCCCTTTCCTGCAGGGCAGAATAATTTTTAGTTTCAGTGGTAACCTGTTTGAATTTAGGACAGTCATTTGTATGTCGAACCTAAACATTTTTTAAAAAGTCTTTATTGACTTTGTTACAATATTGCTTCTGTGTTATATTTTGGTTTTTTGGCCCTGAGGCATGTGGGATCTTAGCTCCCCGACCAGGGACTGAACCCACACCCCCTGTATTGGAAGGTGAAGTCTTAACCACTGGACTGCCAGGGAAGTCCCAAACCTAAACATTTTAAATTAGTTTCCTGGATTGGTTTACTGAGGAGAAACCTACCAGGTAGCTCCTTCGTGTCTGACTATTGCCCTTCACACAGTCGGCTACATGAAGAAGCTGCCTCTTTGCCTTCAAATTCCAGGGCCTTTCTTTTTGTCCATTGGGAGACAGTATTTTGCAGTCTGAGTCATTCTTTCTCTTCACTGAAGGAGCTGCTACCCTTTATCTGTTGCTTCTTTATAATGGGAAGGTCTAAGCACTGATCTAGTAACACTCTAACCCTGCTCTGTCCAAGGGAAGTATAATGTGAGCCACATATGCAATTTAATAAAAAAATAAAAAATGCAAAAATTTTAATTTTCTTGTAGCCACATTAAAAGAAGTAAGAAAGAAACAGGTAAAGAGAATTTAATACTACACTTTATTTAACCCATTGTATCCAAAATATTACCATTTCAATATATAAGAATTATAAAAATATTAATGGGACATTTTACATTCTTTTTTCTTTTTTCATACTAAGGCTTCAACGTCCGGTGTGTATTTCATACTTACAGTACTCCTTGTTACAGGTTAACCACATTTCAGTTACTCAATAGTCCATGTGGCTAGTGGCTACCACGTCGGACATCGTAGGTCTAATCAGTGCTGCCAGGTCAGGAGGGAGCATGTCCCACATTCACATTCGCAGGACCTTCCCTCCTGCCTACTACTACCACATGCCACATTCACATTCGATGTGTGGTCTGCCCGGTGGATGTTGTGCCAAGAAAGAAGGCTGAAAGTGAAGTCGTTAATTACCAGTCAGAGGAATCCTTTCTAAGGGTTTGCCTCCCTCTGCTCTGAATCCTCCAATGGCATCCCTTCTTTTTGGAGTGAAAGCCAGAGCTCCCTCCCAACCTTATCTTCCGAGACTCTCCCTCACATAAATCTTTCCAGGCACACTGGGCTCCTTGCAATTCCTTGAACATGCCAGGCACACACTCACTTCAGGTTTTTTGTATCCGTAGAAAGCTCTGCCTGGACTGTTCTTCCGCAGATGCCTATGCCTGGCTCCTTTTCCTCCTTTGAGGCTTTGCTCAAACGTCAAACGTCCTTTAGTGAGGTCTTTCATAACCCACCAATACTATCTAAAATGGTGACTCTATTTTGCTACCAACACCCTCTGCCACCTGCCACTCCTTCTCAAACCAACCTTGTTTATTTTTTCCATAGCTTTTTTATCACCATCTGATATGCTTGCTTTATTCCCTCTGTCTTTCTCTTTTCTCGCTATCTTCCCCCTGCCCTGGTAGAATATAAGCATCATTAGGGCAGGGACATCGTTTTGTTCATGGCTGTATCCCCAATACCTAAAACAGAGTTTAGCACATAGTAGGCACTCAACAATTATTTGCTGAATGGATGAATGAATGAACAATACCAAACATTTTATAGTTCTAAGAATTCAGAATTCTAATCGGTATTTACCGACAGTTGATTAACATTTGTGAAAGTTCTGACTACTACCCTGCCCAAGATTTATGGAGTTATCTTGCTTAATTTGGAAAACACAATCAAATCGTTTACGCATTTGGAAGACCCACTAATAAATGACCCCTTGTGTTGCCGTCCAGGTCAGCTCGACCCCACTGGGAGTCTGGCCAGTGCCCTCAAACACAAGCACTGATCACTTTTCAATGGTGACTTGTGGGGATGTCAGAACAGATTCAGATCCATTAGTTCTTGAATGCTTTTCCTTCTTTGGAAGTAGATATTTAGGAATTCTCAAAATTTGGGAACTCTGAACTTGAATATTTAATGGGGACAGGTTGGATTACCTCCTCTATCTTTACAAATCCACAAAGCCTCCCAACAGACCTCTCCCGTTCAGTTTTAGCAGAGTCCTTGAGAACATCATGAACATGTGCACAGGGTCAAGGCTGAATGGTAAGAGGGGTTGCTGTTGTTGGCAGGATGCACGTGGGGAGCAGTGCTCACCATGGGCTTGTGCAGCCAAACAGTGTGATACGATCCTCCAGCTGCCGAGAGCCTGGCAGATGCCAGAGTCTGATGCAGCGGCTGCCCAGCTCTTCAGAGGAGAGGCCAGTCTAATTTAGAAGCCAAACAACTTTCTTTTGTCTTACTTGTTTTCTCTCCAAGAAGGTGAAGTTTTGAAGGCCTCAGCAGGAGGGAAGTCTCTGGTGTCAGAGGGGCTCTCTCAGGAATTTGAGACTCATAATGTGGAGGTTAGCAAGGAGCTCTCAACATCTCTTTCCTCTCTGCCGTCCTGCTCTCAGTCCCCGAACATAAAATTGGCAATGACTGTAAATATATTTCACACTGTCATTCTTTCTAACAATAGGGCGGCCTCTTACCATTCTCTTACATGTTGCCAGAGAGAAAATTAAATTGTTGTCAGCAGCTTAAGAGTCAGAACTCAAGGTGGAAGTTTCTAGGAGATGAGTCTCTTTTTTTTTTTTTTTAATTCATTTAATTTATTTATTTTTGGCTGTGATGGGTCTACGTTGCTGCGCGCAGGCTTTCTCTAGTTGTGGCGAGTGGGGTCTACTCTTCTTTGCGGTGCGCGGGCTTCTCATTGTGGTGGCTTCTCTTGTTGTGGAGCACGGGCTCTAAGTGCACGGGCTTCAGTAGTTGTGGCTCGCGGGCTCCAGAGCGCAGGCTCAGTAGTTGTAGCGCATGGACTTAGTTGATCCGCGGCATGTGGGATCTTGCCGGACCAGGGCTCGAACCCATGTCTCCTGCATTGGCAGGTGGATTCTTTTTTTTTTTTTTTTTTAAATCAACGAACTTTTTCTTTTTTTTTTTTTAATGCTATTCTTGTCTGCTTACATTCTTTTTATGTATGTATGTATGTATGTATGTATGGCTGTGTTGGGTCTTCATTTCTGTGCGAGGGCTTTCTCTAGTTGTGGCAAGCGGGGGCCACTCTTCATCGCGGTGCGCGGGCCTCTCACTATCGCGGCCTCTCGTTGCCGAGCACAGGCTCCAGACGCGCAGGCTCAGTAATTGTGGCTCACGGGCCGAGTTGCTCCGCGGCATGTGGGATCTTCCCAGACCAGGGCTCGAACCCGCATCCCCTGCATTGGCAGGCAGATTCTCAACCACTGCGCCACCAGGGAAGCCCGATGAGTCTCTTTTTGACTTCGAGTTCACCTGGGTTCACAGTGGGTTTTGTGGACTCAGAACATGCCGTCTGGTGAATGAGAACTTAGAATTCTAAGTCAGGAAGGTCTTGTGGTTAGTTTGAAGTTTGGTAAGATAGTTTTGGATTAAAACCAACCACCTAAAACTTTAACAAGATATGTCTTCTCCCCATAAAAAAGAATCAACTATACGAAGGTTTGTTCTTGAGCCTTATTTTTATTATGTAATAATTTTTGTACTTCCAAATTTTTATTAATGTGAAAAAGATTTTTCTGTACTTACTGGTTTATGCTATTCCAGCATTTCCAAAAGATATAGTTTGACAAGAACTTCCTAGTTCCTTCAGAGAGAGGATATTTTGCCTGAAATCAGTTTCCCCTTTCTCTGAAAGAGCCTTTCCTTCTGGAACCTTCATTCCAGACTTTATAGTCAAGATGAGAAGATGATATTCAGTCTGTTGACTGCTTAGTTCCTGACCTGCCCACAATCCTCATTGAACGAAACCAAATGTGTTTTAAAGGCTGATGTTGAACTATACGTAAACCTGGGGCTTCGGGGTGATGAAAAGACATGATTGGTGGTGGGGAAGGAGGCCACAGAGAACCCATTTTATCCTCAGTTGTTTTTTTTTTTTCCTTCACTTTTCCTCTATTTCCTTCTTCCAAATATTCCCTTTGGTTTCTCCCGCTTCCTCAGAACTTCAAAGGTAACCATGGTTGGAAGTGAATTGGAGACCTCCACAAACCCTCTAGTGGAGCGGGTCATATCCAGAACTTCATGATCGAGATCTGTGAGAGTTTTGTATATGTCTGTCACTAATTGGTTAATAACTGTGTTCATTTTTCTGATCTACTAAATGACCCATTTGTAATCCTTTTCTGTAACAAACCCATATATCTCATAATACTCACATGTTGAGCACCCAGGTGGAGAAGTGACGGTGGAAAAGAGGTTTAGGGACAGTTTGATCAAGTTATATTTGAAAGGAAACTGTGTGGCTCAAATATCCCCAGTCTCTAGTGCCCTTGTGACTCTGGCACATTTCAATGCAGGAGGGGAAACCATCCATCCATTTATTCACTCATTTGTGTATTAAACATTTTTATTGCATACCTGCTAGAACTGAGAGCCTGGCTGGGAGTATAACAGTGAACTACAAAGATAAAATTGCCCACCCTCATGAGGATTACATTCCAGTGGGGAGGTAGGCAACAACCAGGAGAAATAAATGAAAATATGTATGTTAGCAGGTGAAAAGTGCTAAGGAAAAAGCACAAATCAGAGAAGGGGAGAAAAATGTTTTGGATAGGGTGGATAGTGATTTTAAATAATGGGATGAAGAAAGGGCTCACCATTGCCACACTAGAGCATTGGACCTCAAACCCTACTATGCTTGCAACTAATGATACTCATATCCATTTAATGAAAGGAAGAGCTGACAGCTAAGAAATCCCCAGAGATTTGTATAGACCAAATAATGAATTTTAGTGCATGTAAATATATGGATTTCACATTGCTTATCTGTTTTTTGAAGTGAGAACTGACCCTTTGAGTTATGGCCATTTTAAGGCCTGGTGTTCTGTGATTTTTTTTGAGAAATTACTGATGCAGATGAATTTTGGATGAACAGACTTTTGATAGCTTTCCTCCCCATGTTTGCACAAAAATAGAGAAATAGCACCACCATTCTAAAAACAAACCTGCCATCTTAAGTAATAGTTGAAACGTCACCTATGTAGTACTCTACTCAAAAATGTTTAACCTGAACCTTATCATGAGGAAGTATCAGACAAATTCATATTTAGTTCTGGTGTAGATTCATAAAAAATGTCAGTGTTCTGAAGGAAAAAAGAAATTTGGGCAGCTGTTCTAGATTAAAGTAGATGAGAGAGACATGAAAACTAAATGCAATACATGATCATGGACTGGATCCTGGATTGAAAAAAAAATACTGTAAAAGACATTATTAGGAAAACTGAGGAGATTTGAAGATAGATTGTGTATTAGATGATACTATTGCATTAATATTAAATTCCCTGAGTGTGATAGTTAACTTGTGGTTATAATGGAAAAAGGAAAGTGTTCTTAGGCCTGGGAGGGACCTACTTAAAGTAGAGTGTCTACATATGAGTCTTACGTGGTTAAAAGTATTGCAAAATGCTAAAAATATTGCAAAATGCTAAAAATTTCTGAAGGGTTGAAAATTTTCAAAAATTGAATGTTGGGGAAAAATAGAAAGTGGTTGCAAAGGCATTTCTTGTCATCTTATCAGCCAACCCGTTTCACCATTAGTATGATGTCAGCTGTTAGTATTTTGTAGATACCTTCATCAAGTTGAGGAAATTCTCTTCTGTTTCTAGTTCATTGAGCATTTTAACATGAAGAGGTGTTGGATTTTGTCACATGTATCTTCTGTATCTATTGAGATGATCATGTGATTTTGGTTCTTTGTTGTATTAATATGGTGTGTTATATTGATGGATTTTCATATGTTAAACCAACCAACCTTGCATTTCTGGGATAAATCTCACTTGGTGTATAATCTTTTTTATATGTTGCTAGATTCAATTTTCTATGTTTTGTTGAAGATTTTTGAGTCTATATTTGTAAGGCATATGGGTCTATAGTTTTCTTTCCTTGTGATGTCTTTGGTTTTTTATCAGGATCATAGTAGCTTCATAGAATGAGTTGGGAAATATTCCCTCCTATTTTTTGAAAGAACTTTGTGGAAAGTTTGTGTCAGTTCTTCTTTAAACATTGGGTAGAATTCAACAGTGAAGCCGTCTGGGCCTGGTCTTTTCTTAGTGGGAAGATTGTTGATTACTAATTCAATTTCTTTACTTGTTATAAGTCTATTCATATTTTTTATTTTTTCTTTAGTCAGCTTCAGTAGTTTGTGTGTGTCTAAGAATTTGACCATTTCATGTAGATCATCTAGGTTGTTGGCAAATAATTGTTCATAGTATTCCCTTGTAATTTTTTTTTTTCCTTTCTGTAAGGTCAGTATGATGTCCTCACTTTTATTCTTGATTTTAGCAATTTGAGTCTTCTCTCTTTTTTTCCTGTTTAATCTAGCAAATGGTGTGTCAATTTTGTTGAACTTTTTAAAGAAGCTACTTTTGGTTTTATTGAATTCTTTTATCTTTATTTTATTTATTTCCATTCTCAGCTTTATTTTCTTTCTTTTGATTGCTTTGGGTTTAATTGCTCTTTTCCTAATTTCTTTAGGTGGAAGGTTAGATTATTGATTTGAGACCTTTCATCTTTTTTAATATAGGTGTTTACAGGTATAAAATTTTCTTTAAGCTCTGCTTAAGAGAAAGTCCCATAAGTTTTGGTATGTTGTGTTTCTATTTTCATTTACCTTGAAGCATTTTCTAATTTTTCTTGTTGTTTCTTCTTTGACTGACTGGTTTTAGGAGTGTGTTGTTTAATTTCCATGTATCTTTGAATTTCCAAAATTTTCTTCTGTATGGTTTCCACTTTTATTCCATTGTGATTAGAGAACATTTTTATGATTTCAATCTTTTAAAATCTCTTGAGACTTGTTTTGTGACATAACATGTGATCTATCCTGGAGAACTTTCCATGTGTGTTTGAGAAAGAGTGTGTATCCTGCTCTTTTGGGGTGGAGTGTTCTGTATACATCTGTTAGGTATAGTTGACTTACAGTGTGGTTCGTCTTCTTTTTTCTTATTGATATTCTGCTTAGTTGTTCTATCTATTATTGAAAGTAGGGTAATGAAGTCTCCAACTATTGTTGCTGAATTATCTGTTTCTTCAATTCTTTTAGTTTTTGCTTCATGTATTTTGGACCTCTTGTTAAGTGCATTTATTTTATAATCATTATGTCTTGACCCTCTTACCATTATAAAATGTCCTTCTTTATCTCTAGTAACAATTTTTATTTTAAAGTCATTTTTGTCTGATATTAGTATAGTCCCTGCTGCTCTCTTTACTTACTGTTTGCATAGTATGACTTTTTCGGTCTTTTTCCTTTTCACTTATTTGTGTCTTTGAATCTAAAATTTGTCTCTTGTAGACAGTACATAGTTGGATCATGCTTTTCTTTCTAATCTGTTCTATCAGTCTCTGAGTTTTGATTGGAATGTTTAGTCCATTTACATTTAAGGCAGTTTCTAATAAGATAGCATATATGTCTGCTATTTTTTTCTTTGTTTTCTGTATGTCTTATATCTTTTTTGTTCCTTGATTCTGCCATTAACTACCTTCTTTTTTGTTAAATAGATATATTCTAGCATACCATTTAAATTCTCATTTTGTTTTATTTACTATATATATTTTTAGTCATTTTCTTAGTGGTTATTGTCCTGGAGATATTAATTAACATATTAACTTATAAAATATCTAGTTCAGAATAATACCAACTTAATTTTAATAGTATATAAAAACTTTCTTCCATAAAGCTGTTTCTCTCTTCCTTTCTACTATCATTGTAATATAAATTATATTTTTATAAGTTATAAGCCTATCAACACAGGTTTACAGTATTATTTTATACAGTTTCTTTAAATAATATAGGAATAAAAGGAATGAGAGACAAATATACACTTACACTGTTTTTTATATTTACCTATGTAGTTACTTTTAATGTTGACCTTCATTTCTTCATGTAGATTTGATTAGTGTCTTCATTTCAGCCTGAAGTACTCCCTTTAGTATTTCTTATAGAGCAGGTCTGCTAGCAGTGTATTCCCTGAATTTTTATTTATTTGAGAATGTCTTGATTTCTTCTTTGTTTTGAACAGTTGTTTTGCTGCATGTAGAATTTTTGGTTAACAGTGTTTGCCTTTCACCACTTGGAATATATTTCTGGCCTCAGTGGTTCTGATGGGAAATCAGCTGTTTATTTTATTGATGATCCCCTGTATGTGATGAGTCATTTTTCTCTTGCTGCAGTCAAGAGTCTCCCTTTGTCTTTGTCTTTCCATAGTTTGACTATATGTTTGGTTGTGGATTTCTTCAAGCTTGTCCTCCTTGGAGTTTGTTGAACTTTTTGAACGTGTAGATTATTGTTTCTCATCAAATTTGAGAAGTCTTTGGCCATTTTTTTTTTCATATTTTCTTCTGCCGCATTCTCTCTTTTCTTTTTTTTTTAGGACTCCCATTATTTGTATGGTGTCCCATATATCTTTGAGGCTTTGTTTATTTTTCTTTATTCTTTTTTCTTTCTGTTCTGCAGACTGGTTGTCAATTGATCTGTCTTCAAGTACACTGATTCTTTTTTTCTGCCAGGTCAGGTCTGCTGTTGAGCCTTTGTAATGAATTTTAAAATTCTGATTATATTTTGCTTTCCAATTCCACTATTTCTATTTGGTTCTTATTTTTTTTACAATTTTTCTTTACTGATGCTCTCTCTTTAAAGGGACAGCATTTTTATACTTTTCTGTTTTCTTTAGACATGTTTTCTTTTAGTTCTTTGAACATATTTATAATAGCTGAATTAAAGTCTGTCTAGTAAGTACAACCTCTGGGCTTCGGCAAGGACAATTTCTGTTACTTGCTTTATGTGCATATGTGTGTATAGGTCATACTTTCCTGTTTCTTTGAACATCTCACACTGTTGTTGTTGTTGAAAACTGGACAGTTAAAATAATGTAGTGTAACAACTCCGGAAATAAGATTCCCCCTTCCCTAGGGTTTGTTTTTGCTGTTTGTTTTTGTGTTTATTGTTGCTTTTTGTGACTGTTGGACTAATTCTGTAAAGTCTGTATTCTTTGTCATGTGTGGCCACTGAATCTCTGCTTAGTTACTTTAGTAACCAGCTAATGACTGAGTAGAGATTTTCGTTAATGTCTTGTATCAATATGTCTTCCAACCTCTGCCAAGGGGCTGTGTGTGTGTGTTGGGGAATGCTTTCAGCACTCTAGCAAGAAGTTTACAACACCACCTTATCCTCCACTTCCTGATGGAACAGAGGCTCATGGTCAGCCAGACTGAGAGATGTGGACCTTCTCAGGTATTTCCTGGGGATGTATACCTGGTCTTGCACATATGTGTGACCTTTGGATTCCCAGGATACTATAGGATCTTCTCAAAGCTCCATATAGACATCCATTCCTCAGCTTTTCCTTTTAAGATTTTTGGTCAGTATCTTGTTAACCCCAGCTGGTAATGCTGCTTCAGGCAGTTACTATGTTAAACAATCACTACTGATAATTTTTAAACAAATGCCTTGGGGATAGAATAGAATGAGCTCTTAGGTGGAGATAAATAAAGACAGATTCTGAGAGTGAAGCTTTTTACTTTTTTATTAAGCTGCCAGGCAGATGAAACAGTGACAGATACTCTGGGATGAGATGATTGGGGAACTCCAAACTCATTCTTCTTGCTTTAGTGGCTGCTAGGCAACCGTAGTTGTGAAGCTATTGGTTTTCAAGGCTACTGTAGAGCTGGTTAGAGAGGAACAAGATCAGTGTAAGTTAAAATTAAAGCTTGCTGTTCTTATTGTAATTCGAGTATTGTTCCTTAATAAATACTCCTTAGATTGTTATAAACCTTTAATCTACAGAGCTCTGAAAATGTTGATTTTGATAATTTTTGTTGGTGTTCTTATTGCTTTATGGAGGAGTGGATTTTCATAAGTCCTCACTCCACCATTCTAGAATCTGTAAACTCTCCAGAATCATTTTATGTTACTTTTGCATTTTATTTCATCAATTCATTTTATTTAAGTACTAGGACAGTCTATGAGGTTAAATCTTTTGTTGTGTCCTCAAGTTTTTACCTAAGATAATAAATTTTTAGAAATACGACTGTTAGATCAAAATATATTAATATTCTTACATTTTTTGTTATGCTTTGCCAGTTTGTGTTTCACAAAGACTCTCTCAATGTACACTTTGGCCACTAGTATATGTAAAGGTGTATTATTTTCCTGCATGCTTAGCAACTCTAGATATTCTAATATATGCATTATTTTCCTGTCGCGAAGTTAGAAAATACAAAGTTCTAATCGACCTTTTTAAAAAACTTAAATAAACTATAGTAACAACTAGGAGAGTGGCCAAAAATAAATCTAAATAAATAATTTTTTCCTGAAATAATCATTGTATTCTTTTCTATTTAAAAATACGTGCACAAAACTATTTTTACTTTAAGTGCCTTAGAAAAATATAGATAAAATATGACATTTTTAAATATTGAGAGAAATTTTGGTTTATGTCTTCTTAATTAAGGATTAGGTTTTACAGTGTGTGAGTGAATCCCTAAGATCATCTTGTATTTTTGGCTCAGTTTCACTGGAAATGAGGTACCTTATTAAACTCTGTCATTTGCCAAGGAAAAGAGGAGGAATAATGATAAAACCATAAAGCTGCACATATGCAAAAAGCCAGAGTGAAATTTAATGAGTACTCCAGATACTGACATTGCTAATCTGTGATATTCTCTTCGGGTGAAGCTACTGCTGCTGGGAGCAGGAGGTGCTTTTTAGGAAGGGTCACTGACATTTCATGCTTAACTAGCAGTAGGGTAGGTTTGACAGATGGACATCACTTAGTCACCAGGAGTTCCCAGGAAATGTGTGATAATGTTGGTGTATTATTTGGAAACAGTGATGTTTTTTGGACATCTGTACTTTGTAATTTCTCTCTTCTTCTTTTGCAATTGGAGAGAAGTTCATGAATTTGGTAATCATAGGTTGACCTTTAGTGCAAATTAGCACATTAACAAAGAAACCAATCTATGTTTTCTGTGATCGTTCCTTTGCATTAGAAATGGAGGACAGGCCAGAAAGAGGGAGATCTGAGAAGCATATCAGGCTTGTCCACCTGTTTCAGAGTAGGCCAAGGCACTTCTCTGCCAAGGCACCTTCTCTATACAATGTTCTGAGAATATTTTTTTATGGTTAGGTCAGAATTCAAAGAATGGCAATTAAATCTTACCCTCCCATATCTAATTCACTATATTCCTTAACACAAATAAAATAAGATAAAATCACAGAACCTTAACCTTGGAAAGGGCATTGAGACAATCTAGTGATCCTGGGCAAGTTGCTTAATCATAGATGAGTTTTCTTATCCACGAAATGAGGGGATTGTAGTTGTCAGTAATTCTCAACACTTTTTATGCTCTGCTTTTAAGAAGGTTAGAAACTTTATGCACATTTTATTAAAATTAAATTTTTAATTATATTTCTTTTGCATAGGTTTCATATGCACATGTACATTCCTAAGATACAATGGTGAAAACGAAATCTCCCACCCACCCCTGTCACTCAGTCTCTTAGTTTTCTCTGGAGGTAACCACCGTTACCAGGTTTTTGTGTATTTCTCACAAATAGTCTATGAATTTACAGCCATAAACATATTCATTTCCATTTACATACACATATTATCCTTACAAGTGGTAATATTTTATATATTCTGTTCTATGTTACTTTTTTCACTTAATTATATATCTTGTATATTGTTCCAAATCAATGTATTTAAGAGTTGCCTCATTATTTTAAATGGCTGCATATTATGGCATTTATAGATATAGGATAATTTACTCATGGGTATAGGGTAGTTTATTTATGAATGTAAGTATATCTCCAATATTTCCAATATTATGCTTTTCTAAGCAATGATATAAGTAATATATATTTGTACCTATTTCATTTCAACATGTGAAAATATTTCTTTCTTTTTTTTTAAATAAATTTATTTATTTATTTATTTATTTATTTATTTTGGCTGCGTTGGGTCTTCGTTGCTGTGTATAGGCTTTCTCTAGTTGCGGCAAGTGGGGGCTATCCTTCGTTCTGCTGCGCGGGCTTCTCATTGCGGTGGCTTCTCTTGTTGCGGAGCTCGGGCTCTAGCCACACGGGCTTCAGTAGTTGTGGCACGTGGGCTCAGTAGTTGTGGCTCATGGGCTCTAGAGCACAGGCTCAGTAGTTGTGGCACACGGGCTTAGTTGCTCCGCGGCATGTGGGATCTTCCTGGACCAGGGCTCGAACCCGTGTCCCCTGCATTGGCAGGTGGATTCTTAACCACTGCGCCACCAGGGAAGCCTGAAAATATTTCTTTAGGATAAACTCCTAGAACCAGAGTTGTTGGTACTGCCAAACTGTTCTCCGTGAGAACTGTAGTGATTTTCACCTCCACTAACAGTGTGTGGTTGTGCCTGTTGGTTCATACATTGCCAAAAGAGTATTTTTATGGCTTTATTTTGTCAATATGGTTGGTGAAAAATATTATTTCACTGTAGTTTTAATATGATTTTCAGTTACTATGAGTGCAGTTTGGTATCTTTTTATGTACTGAAATTCATCACATTTAAGAAACCATTGAGCAGAAGCAAGAAGAACTACAATCCTGCAGCCTGTGGAACGAAAACCACATTCACAGAATGATAGACAAGATGAAAAGGCAGAGGGCTATGTACCAGATGAAGGAACAAGATAAAACCCCAGACAAACAACTAAATGAAGTGGAGATAGGCAACCTTCCAGAGAAAGAATTCAGAATAATGATAGTGAAGATGATCCAGGACCTCGGAAAAAGAATGGAGGCAAAGATCAAGAAGATGCAAGAAACGTTTAACAAAGACCTAGAAGAATTAAAGAACAAACAAACAGAGATGAACAATACAATAACTGAAATGAAAACTACACTAGAAGGAATCAGTAGCAGAATAACAGAGGCAGAAGAACGGATAAGTGACCTGGAAGACAGAACGGTGGAATTCACTGCTGTGGAACAGAATAAAGAAAAAAGAATGGAAAGAAATGAAGACAGCCTAAGAGATCTCTGGGACAACATTAAACGCAACAACATTCGCATTATAGGGGTCCCAGAAGGAGAAGAGAGAGAGAAAGGACCAGAGAAAATATTTGAAGAGATTATAATCGAAAACTTCCCTAGCATGGGAAAGGAAATAGCGACCCAAGTCCAGGAAGCGCAGCGAGTCCCATACAGCATAAACCCAAGGAGAAACACGCCGAGACACATAGTAATCAAATTGGCAAAAATTAAAGACAAAGAAAAATTATTGAAAGCAGCAAGGGAAAAATGACAAATAACATACAAGGGAACTCCCATAAGGTTAACAGCTGATTTCTCAGCAGAAACGCTACAAGCCAGAAGGGAGTGGCATGATATACTTAAAGTGATGAAAGGGAAGAACCTACAACCAAGATTACTCTACCCGGCAAGGATCTCATTCAGATTCGATGGAGAAATCAAAAGCTTTACAGCCAAGCAAAAGCTACGAGAATTCAGCACCACCAAACCAGCTCTACAACAAATGCTAAAGGAACTTCTCTAAGTGGGAAACACAAGAGAAGAAAAGGACCTACAAAAACAAACCCAAAACAATTAAGTAAATGGTCATAGGAACATACATATCGATAATTACCTTAAATGTGAATGGATTAAATGCTCCAACCAAAAGACACAGGCTCGCTGAATGGATACCAAAACAGGACCCATCTACATGCTGTCTACAAGAGACCCACTTCAGACCTAGGGACACATACAGACTGAAAGTGAGGGGATGGAAAAAGGTATTCCATGTAAATGGAAATCAAAAGAAAGCTGGAGTAGCAATACTCATATCAGATAAAATAGACATTAAAATAAAGAATGTTACAAGAGACAAGGAAGGATACTACATAATGATCCAGGGATCAATCCACGAAGAAGATATAACAATTATAAATATATATGCACCCAACATAGGAGCACCTCAATACATAAGGCAACTGCTAACAGCTGTAAAAGAGGAAATCGACAGTAACACAATAATAGTGGGGGACTTAAACTCCTCACTTACACAAATGGAAATATCATCCAAAATGAAAATAAATAAGGAAAAACAAGCTTTAAATGACACAACAGACCAGATAGATTTAATTGATATTTTTAGGACATTCCATCCAAAAACATCAGATTACACTTTCTTCTCAAGTGTGCACAGAACATTCTCCAGGATAGATCACATCTTAGGTCACAAATCAAGCCTCAGTAAATTTAAGAAAACTGAAATCATATGAAGCATCTTTTCTAACCACAACGCTATGAGATTAGAAATCAGTTACAGGGAAACAAACGTAAAAAACACAAACACATGGAGGCTAAACAATACGTTACTAAATAACCAAGAGATCACTGAAGAAATCAAAGAGGAAATAAAAAAATACCTAGAGAAAATTGACAATGAAAACACGACAATCTGAAACATATGGGATTCAGTAAAAGCAGTTCTAAGAAGGAAGTTTATAGCTATACAAGCCTACCTCAAGAAACAAGAAAAATCTCAAATAAACAGTCTAACCTTACACATAAAGGAACTAGAGACAGAAGAACAAACAAAACCCAAAGTTAGCAGAAGGAAAGAAATCATAAAGATCAGAGCAGAAATAAATGAAATAGAAACAAAGAAAACAATAGCAAAGATCAATAAAACTGAAAGCTGGTTCCTTGAGAAGATAAACAAAATTGATATACCATTAGCCAGACTCATCAAGAAAAAGAGGGAGAGGACTCAAATCAATAAAATTAGAAATGAAAAAGGAGAAGTTCCAACAGACACTGCAGAAATACAAAGCATCCTAAGAGACTACTACAAGCAACTTTATGCCAATAAAATGGACAACCTGGAAGAAATGGACAAATTCTTAGAAAGGTATAACCTGCCAAGACTGAACCAGGAAGAAATAGAAAATATGAACAGACGAATCACAAGTAATGAAACTGAAACTGTGATTAAAAATCTTCCAACAAACAAAAGTCCAGGACCAGATGGCTTCACAGGTGAAGTCTATCAAACATTTAGAGAAGAGCTAACACCCATCCTTCTCAAACTCTTCCAAAAAATTGCAGAGGAAGGAACACTCTCAAACTCATTCTATGAGGCCACCATCACCCTGATACCAAAACAAGACAAAGATACTACAAAAAAGGAAAATTACAGACCAATATCACTGATGAATATAGATGCAAAAATCCTCAACAAAATACTAGCAAACAGAATCCAACAACACATTAAAAGGATCATAGGCCATGATCAAGTGGGATTTATCCCAGGGATGCAAGGATTCTTCAATATACGCAAATCAATCAATGTGGTACACCATATTAACAAACTGAAGAATAAAAACCATATGATCATCTCAATAGATGCAGAAAAAGCTTTTGACAAAATTCAACACCCATTTCTGATAAAAACTCTCCAGAAAGTGGGCATAGAGGGAACCTACCTCAACATAATAAAGGCCATATATGACAAACCCACAGCAAACATCATTCTCAATGGTGAAAAACTGAAAGCATTTCCTCTAAGATCGGGAACAAGACAAAGATGTCCACTCTCACCAGTATTATTCAACATAGTTTTGGAAGTCCTAGCCACGGCAATCAGAGAAGAAAAAGAAATAAAAGGAATCCAAATTGGAAAAGAAGAAGTAAAACTGTCACTGTTTGCAGATGACATGATACTATACATAGAGAATCCTAAAAAGCCACCAGAAAACTACTAGAGCTAATCAATGAATTTGGTAAAGTTTCAGGATACAAAATTAATGCACAGAAGTCTCTTGCATTCCTATACACTAATGATGAAAAATCTGAAAGAGAAATTAAGGAAACACTCCCATTTACCATTGCAGCAAAAAGAATAAAATACCTAGAAAGAAACCTACCTAGGGAGACAAAAGACCTGTATGCAGAAAAGTATAAGACACTGATGAAAGAAATTAAAGATGATACCAACAGATGGAGAGATATACCATGTTCTTGGATTGGAAGAATCAACATTGTGAAAATGACTCTACTACCCAAAGCAATCTACAGATTCAATGCAATCCCTATCAAATTACCAATGGCAATTTTTATAGAACTAGAACAAAAAACCTTAAAATTTGTATGGAGACACAAAAGACCCCGAATAGCCAAAGCAGTCTTGAGGGAAAAAAGCGGAGCTGGAGGAATCAGACTCCCTGACTTCAGACTATAATACAAACCTACGGTAATCAAGACAATATGGTACTGGCACAAAAATAGAAACATAGATTAATGGAACAAGATTGAAAGCCCAGAGATGAACCCACGCACCTATGGTCAACTAATCTACGACAAAGGAGGCAAGGATATACAATGGAGAAAAGACAGCCTCTTCAATAAGTGGTGCTGGGAAAACTGGACAGCTACATGTAAAAGAATGAAATGAGAACACTCCCTAACACCATACACAGAAATAAACTCAAAATGGATTAGAGACCTAACTGTAAGACTGGACACTATAAAACTCTTAGAGGAAAACATAGGAAGAACACTCTTTGACAAAAATCACAGCAAGATCTTTTTTGATCCACCTCCTAGAGTAATGGAAATAAACACAAAAATAAACAAATAGGACCTAATGAAACTTCAAAGCTTTTGCACAGCAAAGGAAACCATAAACAAGACGAAAAGACAACCCTCAGAATGGGAGAAAATATTTGCAAATGAATCAACGGACACAGGATTAATCTCCAAAATATATAAATAGCTCATGCAGCTCAATATTAAAGAAACAACCAACCCAATCCAAAAATGGGCAGAAGACCTAAATAGACATTTCTCCAAAGAAGACATACAGATGGCCAAGAGGCACATGCAAATCTGCTCAACATCACTAATTATTAGAGAGATGCAAATCAAAACTACAATGAGGTATCACCTCACACCAGTTAGAATGGGCATCATCAGAAAATCTACAAACAACAAATGCTGGAGAGGGTGTGGAGAAAAGGGAGCCCTGTTGCACTGTTGGTGGGAATGTAAATTGATACAGCCACTATGGAGAACAGTATGGAGGTTCTCCTTAAAAAACTAAAATTAGAATTATCATATGATCCAGCAATCCCACTACTGAGCATATACCCAGAGAAAACCATAATTCAAAAAGACACATGTACCCCAGTGTTCATTGCAGCACTACTTACAGTAGCCAGGTCATGGAAGCAACCTAAATGCCCATCGACAGACAAATGGATAAAGAAGATGTGGTACATATATACAATGGAATATTACTCAGCCATAAAAAGGAACAAAATTGGGTCATTTGTTGAGACGTGGATGGATCTAGAGACTGTCATACAGAGTGAAGTAAGTCAGAAGGAGAAAAACAAATATGGTATATTAACGCATGTATGTGGAACCTAGAAAAATGGTACAGATGAACCAGTTTGCAGGGCAGAAGTTGAGACACAGATGTAGAAAACAAACGTATGGACAGCAAGGGGGGAAAGCCACGGGGGAGGTGGGGATGGTGGTGTGCTGAATTGGGCGATTGGGATTGACATGTACACACTGATGTGTATAAAATTGATGACTAATAAGAACCAGCTGTATTAAAAAATAAAATAAAATTAGAAAATTTAAAAAAAAAACCATTGATTGTAAGACATCCAGATTTCAGAAAAGTTAAAATATAACAAACTTAGAATCAATGAAATATGATATTTGACCCATATGTATTTTCATTTTTGTGAGATGTCTTTTGTTTATTTCTCTACTGGTTGTTTGTCTTTTATATTTATTTTCAAGGGCTTTTATAAATTAAAAAAACTGACCATATGTCTGTGATATGTATTACTTTCCCCAACTTTTCACTGTCAATTCTGTATTTTTTTTTTTTCATGCAGAATTTTTTAGTTTTTATGTAGTAAAATTTAGCCAGTTTTTCTTTATCAGCTTCTGGATTTTGTGTCACTATAAGAAAGCCTTTCCCATACTGAGATTAAAAATTTATATACTTTCCCAGGTTTTTAAAATTATTCTGGTTGTTCTACCTTAATATTATATCACTCATCTTTTTATAATTTTCCAGAATTTTCTTATTATTGTATCAGTTTTGTAAACAGTCTGTTTAGTTGTAAATTTTGATATGTTTGTTGGAGTTATGCTTGGCCTTCTTATATAAATTAACCTATCATCTGACAATAATAATTTTTACTTCCTCTGTAAAGTGTGTATATGCTTTAGTTTTTCTCTTGTACAATTGCTGACTCACACCTCAAAAACAATGTTAAATGATACTGGTGATAGTACACGTCTTTGTCTTACTCCTAACTGGAATGACAGTGTCCTACTGTTTCTCTGTCACTTATTGGGCTGTTTTGGGGGTTGATATAGCATCCTATTAAGGAAATATCTATCCAAATTTATTTTATTAGGAGTTAAATTAATGTATTAAGGCAGAATTCTTAAATATGCGTATTATCGAATGCTCTGAGATTAGGCTCTGTTCTTTCTGAACTGTCAAGGACTAGAAAGAGAGATGAAATAGCTTTTCTAAAACTACCCAAACTGTGCTTCATGAGGGTGCTCTATTTGTGGAAGGGAGGATTTACTTTTGCGGAAGACTGTCCATTTGTTCTAAGAAGGGCTATCCTGGTCATTTCATGCAAGTTTTTTGACCTTTTGGCCAAGTCTAAATGCGAGGAACAGACTTGGCTGTACAGTAACATCATTACTATCCTTATAATAACAATTAGTGCTTAATATAATGAAATATAAGAAATAAATATAATCATGTAAGAGAGTGTCCTGTGGCTGGAAAACTGTGCATCCCTACACAAAGTTTATAAATGGGAGAGATAGGTTGTTTTCTTTGGTTGCCCTTTCAGGAGAGAGGAAGATTGAGAGAGGAGGATTCATAGGATTGAGCGAGATGTGATGGAGAAAGCTACTTTTAAACTACGGATAAAATTTGCAAGTCTCCTCTTTCATTCAGCTTGTTCAGCTAGTTTCATGTTTTGTTTCTAGAACATTAGAAATTCCTGAAACATTTTTCTTCAAGAGCATCACTTTGTCTGTGTCTCTAGGCTTGTTCTGTGATTCTGTGTCGACTTGGTTGCTTGTACACGAGAGCAGGAAGATGATTGTCAAGCATTTGTGTTGAAATAAGTCAAGCTTAGGAGGAAAGTCATTTTCCAGGTAATTCTAAGATACCATGTTTCTGCCTACCCTCTTCCAGGGTCAGCAGGTTAAAAAATGACTTCCAGATGCAAATATTTGTATACATCTACCCTCCCTCACACATCTTATAGACCACACTCTTCTTCAAGCATGCCATGTCTTCTCATCTCCATGACTCAGGACATGTGGTATCTTACATTTACAATATTTTCCTTCAGTTTCTCTTCTATTCCCCTTTGAAATTTAGCTCGGATATCATCTCCTGTGAAGCCTTCCCTGGTAACGCCAATTACTTTCTTCTTCCCCTAAATGCATTTTGCACATAGTTCACTATTAACATCTATCACGTTGTTGTGTAGTTTTGTTTCTCTGTTTCCTAAGTATTAGGAATATTCATATATGCCATGGTATTAGTGTGCCTACCTTCCATGTTTTCAATGAGAAAATTTAACAGAAATTTTTTGGTCAACTCGAATAAATTTATTTTGGGTGGTGTGGATGGGATGGTCAAAAATCTACTTTAATGTTTAACATTAATTTAGTTTTAGACACATTTAAAGTCACTTATTATATAAAATGTCATTTAAGGAACATAGCTGTTCTATTCTCACATTTCATAAAACAAGTTTATTCAAACTAATTCCATGTAGCTTCTAATTAATTACAGCTTCAACACAGACCTCTGACATCACTAGGGCCAATTCATCAATCACAGAGGAAACTATCTTCGTTTCCATTTAAGCTGTTTGAGATCAGGTACTTGTTAAATCCATGCACGATGTTGTCCACTGATATAACATTAGGGATATTGTTTTTTTTTCATTCCTCCCTAGGGTTATGTTCATGAATTTCACAATGTAACCACATGCTGTACTACATTTTAGTGTGATCTTTTAAAGTTTTGTTTATGACAATATTCTATGCTTATTAAATGTCAACTTTTGCTTCAAGAATAATTACCATATCCTTGTTAAATTTCTTTTCTTTTTTACTGATTCCACTAGGTGACCTCTCTCAACTAATATTGATCAGCATACATTCAGACTAATGGGACTTATTAAATAGTAATTTGGTGTTCATAATAAAGTAAATTAGAAAATGCCTTCTTATTATGAGAGATTTGTGAGTACTTGAATTTAAGAAAATCTCTTTTTCTGAAGTATAATTTTTGGTAAAAAAAAACCCTCCTCAACTTATATTGGGTACCTATGGTGTTTTCTTTGAGAATATGATTCTGTTTTATGTTTCTTTTTATTCAGGTACTGATTCTAGTAAGGTTATCTGATAGAAATTAAAGAGATTAATTTAACCACTGTTAACATGACTGTTTTAGATCATGGGAGGAAGTAAAATGAGAGCAATTTTTTTTTCTGAGAATTGCTTTGGAGTTGGCTAAATCTAGCTTTGATTTCAGGCACAGTATTGATTTTTTGTGTGATTTTTAGGTAAGCTGCTTAACCTCAATGAACCTCAGTTTTCTCCTCTATAAAAAAGTTGAAAATATATACCTTACAAGACTGTTATGACATTTAGAAATTATAGTATACGTACACACACGCATACATACATGCATGCGTGCCTGTCTGTGTGTGTGTGTATGTAAAAGGCCCTCATTATTATTCTCTTCCTCCAGAACTTCTTTTTCTTTTACTAACATCCAAAGCACCTTTCCCCAGATTCTCTACCTAATGGGGTCCAAGATTGCCTGGTGTTTTTATGCTGCCTTTAGAGATGCACTCTGGCCATCTCTTTCCTACAGTCCCACGGTGCTTTTTCTTCTTCCACCCTCCAGATTCTGGCAACTCAAGAGTGTAGTCCATGGACTACCGCAGCAGCAACAGCGCCGCTACCATCAGGAATCTTGTTGCCTTGCTTCTCAGACTTTAACGTGCATATGAATCATCTGAGGCTCTTGATAAAATGTAGATTCTGATTCAGTAGGTCTGGGGTGAAGCCCAAGATTCTGCGTTTCTAATAAGCTCCCAGGTGATATTCATGCTATTGGTCCATGGACTACATTTCAAGTAGCAAGGACAGGGAATGATGCTGTGCCTTTAAGAATTTATTAGCAACTTGTTTGGCTGCCTCTGAAGGTATCCTTGGAGGGAAATAAAAAGCATACTTTGCATATGCAAAGTTTCACAATATGACTGAGCTCACTCATCCCCATACCACTCTCGGTGGAAGATGAGTAAAAGTTTCCATTAAAAGAAAAACTTTAAACTAGAATATAAATAAGGGCTTTGCTGCTTTCAGTTGGTCAGGCAAGAAAAGCAAGTTTATACTATACCTTGAAATTCCTTTGGAAAGGGGAGCAAGTGCATTCCAGAGATCTGGGCCCTTCTTAGAAAAGACTATTACTTTACTGGGATTTTTACATTGCTGGAGATATGAAAAATGAAAGCCAAATTCAAATTGCAGCCCAGAACTCAGTGCTTGAGGTTTAAAGCCAGTAATATTTTCCCTGTAAAATCTCTTCGGAAAGACTTTCAGAACTGAGTCAGCTAGAGTGAACCCATTTTCCGAAATTTTGTTTCTGGAAGCATTTAATTGAAAGGAAAAACCCCAAGAATGCATCCAGAGTTGAATGTCATGCAGCAATTGGGAGGGCCTTGAAATAGTAACAATGGGAATAAATGAAGCCAAATGAAATCTGCAAATTATTAGGGTGAAATTGGTAAGGGGCATAGACATTTAATAAGAGGGAAGTAAGAGAAATCAGTTTTCCAATACAAACTCTGTACTGAGATGTTGTACAAAGGAGGACAGGGAAGAAATTCCTGTAAGCTAAAAAGATGGCAAAGGCCAAAAGTTCAAAGAAGACTGAATGCCTCTCATTTTAGTTTGATTTCCTATGAGGGATTTTAGCTTCAAAATCTCATTTAAATGGTAGTCCTCAATGCAGCCTCTTACAACTTCTTACAGAAAGAACCCCCCCAAACCTCACAGAATATAGTCTCAAATACTCTGAAAATTGAGATAGACAGGAACCTAATGCTGGTATCCAGAAGGAACTGGAATTAATCATAAGGCAAATAGGTCCTCGTTAAGGAAATTGACGATTTTCAGTTTACTACGTATTTAATTAAAAAAATATCTGCCAGAAGAAGAGCAGAAGATGTCTGTAACTCCAGTTCCCCATTCTACTACCTGATACAACACAGATACAGAAAACCAGACACCATTTCTTTCTACATCCCTTCTTCAGGGTGCTCCCATGTGAGATGGGAAGGTACACACCATCTCAAAACCTGGAGAAAAATAAAATCAAAGAAACTGTTGATATTACACTTAGAAACAAAATATACCAGCGGCAAATTATACCAATCAACTATTCACATAACAACAGTCACAGCCAAATAAAATGATCAAAGAAGTATGAACAAGAAGCTCAGAAAAGACTTATAGATGGAACATGAAAGATATCAGTCACAACAATAAATCTAATTGGATTAAACTCTCCTTTAAAAATGTCAAATGGAATCAATATTAAAAATTTGGCAACCTATTATTTCTAAACTTTATTTTAAACATTTACTAGCTGAAATTTTTTGAAAGGGCAACATATTTTGTTGCCATGTTTTAGTTGTCAGATTTCTGGAATCCCCAGATGTCTCAGTCTGGAAACCCTGGCTCAACAACAGGCAGGCATTGCTGAAAAGGACTTTGCATGTAGAACACTGCGTTGAGCCCTCTCTTCTGGGCTCCAGCTGCCCTAGTTCATCTCTGCTTGTTGTTCCTCTGGTACCAGAATAGAAACTCATTATCATCCTCCACCAGCCCCGCTTCTCTACCGTTCCCTGTCTCAGCAAGTAGCACAACTCTTTGTCCATGTTAAAGCCAGACACCCGGGAATTCTGCTGTACACCTTCTTCTTCTTTCCCCCCGACCCTGATTTTACTGAGAAATAATTGCCATATATCACCGTATAATTTCAAGGCATACAGCATGGTGGTTTGATTAACATATATTGTGAAATGATTACCACAGTAGGTTCAGCTCGCATCCATCATATCATATAGATACAATAAAAAGAAGAACAAGAAGAAAAAAGATGGAAAAAATCTTCTTGTGATGAGAACTCTTATGATTTACTTTCTTAACAGCTTTCCTATATGTCCTATAGCCGTGTTAGCTATAGTCACCATGCTGTACATGACATCCCTAGTACTTATTTATCTTAAAACTGGACATTTGTGCCTTTTGCCCACTTTCCTCTCATACTCCCTCCCTACACCCCCTTCTTCTCCCACCTCCCAGCATCCACCAAGGCCTGTAGAGTTTGCATCATAAATATTTCTTGAATGTATTTCTCTCCACCTTCATGGCTTCCATTGCAGTTTAAGCTCTTATCATCTCTCAGTTGATCTTCAGTGGTACCTACTAGACTGCCTAACTAGTCTCCTTATCTTTACTATTTATATTTTATTGGTTTTAAGTTTTAATAGGCAAATCTCTTATTTTACATTCTTTTTCAAAAACAACTCTTGAAATATAATTTATATGCCATAAAATTTTCTTGTTTCAGTGTACAATCCAATGATTTTTTAAAACAAATTTAGAGTTGTGCAACTGTTACCATAATCCTAAATCCTTTTTACAAAATTTGTATTATCCAAAATTAATAAATACAAAAGGAGAGAGAGTAGTATAAGGAGCCCCTATGTACCATGTTTAACCATCGACACAGAGCCCATCTTGTTTCATCCATACCTCCACCTACTTTCTTCATATGCACTGGAGTATTTCAAAGCACATTCCAGACTTAAGATCATTTCTTCTGTAAATACTTCAGTGTGTGTTTTAAAAAATAAGGACATTTAAAAAACATAAATACATTATCACATCTTTAAAAAGCTACCAATAATTGCTTAATGTTATTAAATGTTCCATTAGTATTTAAACTTCTCTCTCTCTTTTTTGTATGATTGGTTTGTTTGGATTCAAACAAGATTCATTCATTACAGTTGGTTTATATGTCTCCTAAGTTTCACTTAATTCAAAGTTTCCCTTTCCCTCTTTTTTTTGTCATTGTAACTTATTTGTTGAGGAAATCACATTGTTTGTATACTAGAATTTCTCAGGCTCTAGGTTTTCTTCATTTTTTAAAATTTTATTTTATTATTTATTCATTTATTTTTGGCTGTGTTGGGTCTTTGTTGTTGCACGTGGGTTTTCTCTAGTTGCGGCGAGTGGGGGCTACTCTTTGTTGTGGTGTGCAGGCTTCTCATTGCGGTGGCTTCTCTTGTTGCGGAACACGGGCTCTAGGCGCCTGGGCTTCAGTAGTTGTGGCACGTGGGCTCAGTAGTTGTGGCTTAGGGTCTCTAGAGCGCAGGCTCAGTAGTTGTGGCGCATGGGCTTAGTTGCTCCGTGGCATGTGGGATCTTCCTGGACCAGGGCTCGAACCCGTGTCCCCTGCATTGGCAGGTGGATTCTTAACCACTGCGCCACCAGGGAAGTCCCAGGCTCTAGGTTTTCTGATGGCATCCTCACAGTGTCATTTAACATGTTCTTCTGTCTTTTGGAAACCGGTTGTTATATATAGAGGATTGATCAGACGTAGGTTTGACTTTCTAGAAAGAATACATCATACTTGGTATCATGAACTTCCATCAGGAGGCATCTAATGTCAGGTTGTACTTTTTTTGGTGAGGTTAAGGTTGATCTGTAGATTCAGGTGTTGTTAGCCTGATCTATTCATTTTAAAGTTTCTCATCCACCTTCCATCTAAGAATTAGAGCAGCCATTGATAATCATTGCCTACAGCCCAAATGCAGCCACCGTTAACGTTTTTTTTACACAGTGAACTTTTTGAAATGAAAATCTGATCATATCTTTCTTCTGCTTAAATCTTCTAGAAGCTTCCCATAGCTCCCCCTCCTTTCCCTCACTGCACTTGCCACTGAATCTCAGTGTAGTCTGGTGGGATTACTTCCCTGCCCTGTGATTACTTTACAAGCCCCAGGAAGGTACGGACTGTGTCTGCTGTCCCTCATCAATGAAGGCCTGGCTCAGCATCCGACAAATACTAGTGCTCACTTAACATTTGTTGAATGGATGAAATGAATGAATAAGCTCATGAATTAAAGCAAAGGAGGATTACAGCATCTACAAAAAAAAGGCACATTGTGCCGTTTTCTTTTTTCCTGAATGTGGGGAAATATGGGAAAGGCAAGTAGAGACTGAAGAAACCAGAGAGAGCCAAGCCAAGTGGAGAGGGTCTTGGCAGAGTCCTGGTGTTTTTGACAGTGGTGACAGTGCGTGCAGAGATGTGGAGCAGCGCTCACTATTTACGGAGAAGAGGCGGCAGATGGGAGGCTCCCTGGAATGCACGGGGCAGCATGAATGTTCAGCGGGCAGAGCAAGGAGGGAGATGCTTGAAACAAGACGTGCTGTGCTCTGTGAATGTGTGAAGCTGCCCTGTGTCCCATTTCAACGGCCCTTGAAGGCATCATTGTAACGCAATGAATTCAGGTCCCTCAAAGCAGCCCATTCATCTGCTGTTGGTCTGTGGTGTCTCCTCACCTCACTGTGCAGTACTGTGCCAGGCCAGTACTGTGGAGCATGGAATTTCCTCACACCTGGGGAGACTCAGGCCCTGCAAACACCTACTATAAGAATTCTTGCTTGGGCAACTTAAGGTCTTATAGGGAAATGCTATTGGGGAATGAAGGTTGTGAATAAACCTCCAAAAGCCTTTATAATTGTTTATATGTTCACTGAATAAAAGAGTCAGGTCAGTGCAATAGAGAGAATATTTGTACATTTTGCACATATTATATTAGCAAAAATAGGTGTCAAATGATTCATTTTCATTTATCATTAACTTTGGCTTACTGGCATGTTTTCAGTATTTCTCGGTGTTTTAAAGGATGCTTGCAAATTTGTTGTGCTTTCTTACCGGTAGTATGCCTATTAAGAAGGAGTGTTTCTATCCCCTGTGATGCCCTCTCCCCTCTGGGGGAAAGCAGAATATTGAATACCCTTGTGATTTCACAATAAGGAGCCTCTCATTTCATGTTTTGTATGTCATGACTGGGTGTGTACTCTGAAGATTCATCCAAATGTTCACTGAAATTCTTCAGGTTATGGGGCAAACATACAGAAAGACAGACGAGTTAGCACATAGGCTAAGAAAATGGGCTGTGGAGTCAGAATACCTTGGTTTGAATTCAGATTTCACCACCAATTAGCTGTGTGACCTTGGACAAGTTACTTATGTGCTCTGTGCCTTCTTTTCCTCATCTATAAAGTAGGAAATAATAATAATGCATCACAGTGTTGGACAAAGATTGAATGATTTGTTAAAAGTGCTTAGTAGAGGGGCTTCCCTGGTGGCGCAGTGGTTGAGAATCTGCCTGCCAATGCAGGGGGCATGGGTTCAAGCCCTGGTCTGGGAAGATCCCACATGCCGCAGAGCAACTGGGCCCGTGAGCCACAACTACTGAGCCTGCGCGTCTGGAGCCTGTGCTCCGCAACAAGAGAGGCCGCGATAGTGAGAGGCCCGCGCACCACGGTGAAGAGTGGCCCCCACTCGCCGCAACTAGAGAAAGCCCTTGCACAGAAACGAAGACCCAACACAGCCAAAAATAAATAAATAAATTTATTTTTTTAAAAATGTGCTTAGTAGAGTGCCTAGTACATAGTAAGAGGTATGCAAGTGATACCTGTTAAGATTGATATTGTTATCAGTGAAGTAAATCCATGCCTGTGAGAATCTTACCTACAGGGAATCTGAGATGAGCAAGGGCTGCTCACTGTACCTAAAAGTCTGTCCATGTTTGTGGATACAAGCCCCTTAGCAGTTGCTGCTGTGATGGTGCTGCCCACTCCCCTTCAGTGAGGTGCAAAGAGCAGAAACACAGAGAAGTTCAGTTAATCGTAAAAGGGCAAATGCGCATTTCTTTTACATTTGAGCCCATGAAAACTTTGATCCATTCGAGTAGTATCAGTTTTCCTCTGTTGTCCGCTAATTCTGACCAGAAAGGGCTTCTGTTGAAGATGGAGAGCTTTAAACCTATGGGGCTGAACACCGGGGAATATTTTCTGGATCTGGAGCTCCGAGACCCTGCCCCAAACAGTGCAGCTCAAGCAGAGGTCTGAGTGTGTGCCCTACCTCGGTCACAGTACCTCTGGAAAATAATGCATGTTTTTATGAGAAGTTACAGTAGCATTTTGGGAATAATAGCTTTGGTGTTTCATTCAGATATGACATTAACAAGCTGTCCCCTTCCCCCCCCCCCACCAAAATGCTATAAAGTTTTAAAGCTTTTAAAGAAAATTCAATCAGGACCATTATCCCTTGATCATATTTATTGCACTGATGAAAACTTTTGTTTTGGGTGGCATTTAGCATTCATCTCACTTTTTTTTTTTTCGTCTTCTCTCCAGGAATATAATGGGATGTTTGCCAGTTACCTTACTAAAATAAAGAAAAAGCACAGCTCAAATATCCTTTGATCCCCAGTGACTATATAAAACAGACCTGAGAGGCTTTTCTGCTGTGATTGGTTCTTTAATAATCATTGCATGTGCCCATAATCACTTTACTTTCTTGAACGTTCAAAACTACCTGTTTAATGCAATGCCTGGAAAAATCTTTAAAGCAAATCCTTAAGCTCATTGGTCTGAAATTTCCAAAGTTCAACTTTCCCTTCTCTTTCAAAATTAGAGCGGTATTTGCCCTTGTCTCAGCTCTGGCACTTTTTAGCTCTCTGTGGTTTCACAGATTACTGACTACATATTAAGGTCATATCTGCAATTTCTTTTAGTTCTTGGGGTGGAATTAATCTGGATCTGAACTGAGACTTAAATGTACTTAAAGTGATTGGGTTATCTTTTTATCGCCTCACTTATAGGTGGAAGTTAAATTCTTCATAATGTATTGTCCTCTGAGGTTCCCAATCTTCCAGTTTTATCTGAATAACTTCCCCCTCATACAAAACTTTGTTCATCTTGCAACTCTCCTGACAAAGGCATTCTTCCAGCTCTTAGGGAAAACCTTTTTTTTAGGGGGGGTGGGGTGGAGGGAGCAATAGGCAGTTTATCACATAATATATATTTATGGCAGATGCAGAATTTTCAGGTAAAAGTTGGTGTTCATCAGTGTTATTGTTTTATTACAAGCAACAGAACTTAATTTTAAGTCAGAAATCAACTTGATATTAAACCCAGAAGGGATTCGGGAGACTTTACTGAGATGGGATGAAGCAGAAATTGCAAAATTGTCAGCATCCCTGTGGAACCCCAGGCACTCTGTATTTTCTGTTTACTGTGCTGGTTGAGTACTGTGAGTTAGTCAGTGGTCTCTATTAAAGGCTAATCATTTGAACTTGGGGAAATTCCGGTTCCGTAGGTATGAGGGGGCACTTAGAAAGTTTTTGCGTGCTGCCTTGTGATACTGGTGATGAGCCGGGTTTGGGAACCACTGAGTGAAGCTGTGACTTTCAAACTTTAATCCCCTGAAGTGCTTGTTAAAACACAGATTGCTGGGCCTCACCCCCAGAGGCTCAGATTCAGTAGGTCTTGGGCCAGGCCTGAGAATATGCATTTCAACGGATTCCCAGGTGATACTGAGGCTGCTCATATGGGCTTGGAGAACCATTGAGCAACAGCTCCAGCCAACTTCTGATTGGTATAGAAGCCTGTGTGTCTAACTTTTTTCTTATTATTTCTAAAATTGTAACCTCACTGCCACCTGTGTGGCTCTGTCCTGGGCAACCTAGGCTCCTCTGTTGAGCGCCTCTACCAAAGATACTTAAACTCGTCAATGAAAAAGCCAGCAGTTGAGTTTTATGACTGAGTATTGTGCAGGGGTGCATTTACTTTAGTTAGGCTTAAAGTTCGCTACTTGTCTTGTCAGTGCTGGTATCCAAATCCACGGTCTGCGGCCTGGGCTGCATTTACCGAGTTTGAAGTCACCAATGACCATTTCCAATTCACCATTCCACCTTCTCTGCTAGGAGAAAAGAGAGAACATCTTGGTTCAAAATCTCTAAGTGTGGGCTGTAGAAAAATAGGGTGACTTCAAAGAAGAGACCTGGGAAATTGAGGGAACATTTCGTGTCTTAGCAACCGAATGGAAATCTGCCCCTTCTGCAACTCCCTACCCCCACTACCCTAAAAAACATAAAGGGAAATCCACCTTTAGCACATATTGAGAAACTTCAGATGGTTCTAGCCTTTTAAAGTCAGCGTGAACAAGCAGAGATCTAGTGTTGAAGCTGAGCTCAGTTTTATAACCTTCAGATCCTCTTTCAGAAAATGAGCCTGTGAACCTTACCATCACCTTGGAAAGGCTCTGGAAAAATTCTGACACCTAACAAAAGTTTCAGGGTGAAACCGGACACCAAGACGAGTTCCATTTTTCGTTTCCAGTCCTAAATGTGGCTCGCACTTGCTTCATGCTTCAAGTTTCTGATCCTTTTGATGCAGGACTGCCTTGACTTTATCACAAATGCTTCCTGAGATGTTTCGGGCTGGAGAGAAATCACGTTGCAGTGGAATGTTTCCTTGGAAGTTGTCTCACTTTTCCCCTGTAAATCTGGAAGATGAAAGACAAATTCCCAGGAGGAAAAATCGCAAAACAAAACTGAAAATAAAAAGAAAAAAGAAAAAAAAAAGCCTCTGTGGTTTTATGCATCGTGTTCCTTGCCTGACCTTGGAATTGAAATGTGCTGCTTGCCTTGACTCAGAAAGGGGTCTGACGGGTGAAAATAGGAGTTGGCAACAGGAAAGACCCCAGTGCCTAACCTACTTGTCAAATCCTATTGTGTGCTCAGGATGGGAAAAGAAAACTGCAGGTTTCCAGAGGACTGAAGAGCAGTAGCCCCACAGATGGATGATCTGCTCAAAAACAGATTTAGTTACTTTCTGAAAGATGCCGATCTTCAGGGAATGGGTGTCTTGTTTTGGAGATGAGTTGCCTGCACGATTGCATCACTGTCTAGAATACAGCTTTGGAGAAACCGAAAAAGAACATCACTCTCCTCCTTTAACCTCCAAACAGCTTGTATACAATGGAGACTTGGGTTTTGATTCCTACGTAAATCAAATGGTAGAGACAGCTATGATTAGGAGGAAACTGCACGTGAGCAGACCAGGAGCCATTCTTTGGTCAGGGGACCAAGATCAAGGACTCTACTATCCAAGGTTGACTCTTGTCTCAGCATCCTCCACTCAGGTTTTACTTCTGGGAGCCAAGACACATTAAAAACATTTCTCCCCCTCCTCTGATCTGCATCATTTGTACTCTCAACCTCAATAAAGTCCTTGGAGAATGAGCTCACGCAGCCTTCATGGAAAGCTGCCTGATGTTGCTGAGTTTAGCCTCCTCCTTGGCGTGATGTCACAGGGACAAAAGCAACTCTCCCATATTTGAGGGGATTTAGGCAGCAAGAACCACTCATCTGTTCATTGGTTCATTTCACAAACATGCATGGAGCTCCGTTGTGTGCTGGGTCTTGTGCTTCACACTGGGGGTACCATCATTGTTGATAGGACAGATGTAGTTCCTGCTTCCTGGAGCTGTGGTGAGGAATAAAATTAAATAAACTAGCAATTATAGAACAGTCTAATAAGGACCATAAAATGGTATGAAGTACTTAGAAGCTCTGCACATGAGTAATTGGTGCTCAGAGACTAGTAGAAGGTGCCAGTGAGACTACACAGAAGAGGAACTGACCTTACTGGGGGTAAGGGAGAGGAGCCGTCCTTTAAGGTTTTCCAGATGTCATGGCCAGGCTGAAATCTGGCAAATGAACGTGGAGGTCCCACAGGAAAGAAGAATTTGGAAGGGAAGCCGAAAGAACAGCGTGTGCAAAGGCACAGGGACCAGAGAAAACATGAAACATCCTGGAAATAGTTTAGGATGAGTGGAGGGGGCAGTGGAAGCAAGAGGTGGAGAGAAGTAGATGGAGATTTCTTTACTGACTTTTATCCTGAGAACAGAGAGGAGTGGCCACTGAAAGATTTAAACTGTTAAAAAACCTGATCAGATTTCCCTCTGGAGTGGAGACTGTGGATTTGGGAGTGGGACAATGGCAAGTGTGTTCAGTTTCTTTTTTCCACTGGACATCCAGGTATAGAAGTCACTTGGCAGGTAGCTTTAGGGGAGGGAGCAGGGTCTTGCCTGGAGTTACAGATTTCAGGAGAGCTCAATTTGTCTCATGGTTGAGGCCATGGGAGCAGATGACACTCACCTTGGGAAGCATGTACAGGTCGGCAGTGCTCAAATTTTAGTCTGTTTAAGAATCACATGGGGTGCTTGTTAAAATGAAGATACCTGAGCCCCACTCTGGAGATTCTGATTCTGAAGATCTGGGCATTCCATGGGAATCTGCATTTTACCCAAACTCCCTGTGTTATTCTGATGCATGTGATCTGTGGGTCGTACTTAAAGAAAATAAACCATGGGGGTAAAATGAGAAGTTCTCAGAGAGAACTTGAGGGGCAGGATGACTGGACTGAATTACCCAGAATTTTACTCCCTTAGGGACGTGTCTGCTGAGTCCCAGCAGACAAGAGTGCCAGTCAGTAATGGGCAAAATGAGAAAAGAGCAGTTGTCTTTCAGTGGGATTTTGCCCCATATAAATGCATTTTCCCAAGCAGGAAATCATCCCTCTTCCCTGAAGAGCACATTTCTTTAAAAAAATTATATATAGATATACAGATACATATACATACATACACATACACACCTGAGTATTATAAATACCCATGTTTGATGTAGAGGGAGATGCTTCACAAACCTTGATGCAGTGGAAGAAATGCTCTTTATTTGGACAAAGCTGATGGAAACACGGCAGGGAGACTGAAAATTTTTTTTGAAAGTTTTGGAAAAATATTTTAGGATGACCAGCTCTTTAACATGAGTTCCAAACACTGATGTTTATTATCGCTGAAGTCTTTGACAATATTGAATGATCAATTGTAATGAAGTTTTCTTTTATCTAATTGAGACTAATTATCTTGTGTGACTTTTTAATAGCATGTTTTTTTTTAAAATTCTAGACATTTCCTTAGTCAAAAAATTTTAATCTAACTTAATGAATTCAAATCTAATCAAAATGAATAATTTTTATACAGTCATGACCCTAAGGAGAAGTAGTATTTATTGGGCCTTACATATGCCAGAGACTTCAAATGAAGGTTTTGGTGAGATATTTTGCTTAGTTTTCACAACAATCATTTTACAACATCACAACAATGACAGTGGTAGTTATTGCTATTTTCAGATGAAGCATTTATACCTATGCTCACATAGCAATTAAATGACTGAGCTAGAACTGGAACCAAAAGCTAGTTCCAAAGCAACCCTTCAAAGAATTTGTTGGAGAACTGTGACTCTTGCATTCATTTTCTAATGCTTTACCCAAGACAACAGACTAGCATTCTTTTCGCACTAGCTTGTATTGAGGCAGTAGAAGCATAGAAAATGTGTTATCAGGTCTCTTGTTAATACTTCGTTATTCTGGACATGAGTATCCTAAGAAAATGCCAAGTTGTCTAAGCTATGTTCATCCTTTGTGTTTGAAGCATTCATTTGTTCATTCATCCGTTGAATATTTATTAAGTGCCGGACACTATGCAGACGTTTAAGCGTACCAGTGAACATAGAGATGAGCCCCTGCCATCAGGGAACTTAATTTTCTTGTGGAATATTGCTGCTCTTGAAATGTGATGGCAGTGATGGGATGCTAGTGAGCAAGAGGGAGTGCAATGAGTTCAAAAAATTTAATGATTGTACGGCTCCACGGTGCTTTATCAATCATGGCTTCTAGAGTCATCTTGACATTAATGAAAGTTGTCCAACTTTAATTAAATGAGCCTTTTAGGGATGCTTTCCAAATTACAGGACTCAGGAAGCTGCTTTAATTTTGAAAATGTAAGAGACTTTCAACTGAAAAATTTCCCATTCAGTAGGACTCATTATTCTTGTCTCATTTTGCTGGGCATGCTCTGTGAGCGGTTACTTCTAGGGATCATTGCCCATGCTTTGCCTTCCCTTGTGCTGTGCTAGGCTTGGAGGAATTCACAGTGAAGGGAGGTACTCAGGCAACCTCCTTCTCCATTTCCATGGTCTCTTAGAGGAGATGAACTCTTGATTCCGTGGAGACTTCAAACATTGGAGACTTCAAAACATTTGACGAAGAATCTGAACTCCTTCATGAAAGTTTTCTCAATCAGGAAACTCCAACTCAGTATTTAAATCAAATCTTTTTTAAAGCTCTACAGGACATTATAATGGACTTTTCGTTTTAGCCAAATTTCTGAGTTCTGTTGCTCAGCCTGGAAGAAGAAATATCCTGCAAGGGTAATTTAGATTTGGCTTCACTTAACCATGTTAGGATTGGGTGGACCGGTTCCTTTAACATGTGTCAGGGAAAAAAGGCAAGAGAAGAGGTGGAGAAGGATCTATCACATTGGCAAAATGCTCAGACATCCCTTGCCTTTTCCCAGCAATGGTCCAGAGTTTGTTTCAGATACAGTAGTTGTCTCATGCTGTCTGTGGTGATAATGTGACTAATCACCCTTCTGGGCTTCCTCTTGGAATTCAGAAGTGAAAGGTAATATATCTCTTGTCACAGAAATTGATATGTGATCTGAGGGGCTTTGAGCCAACTTGGAACACTCTTTGAAACTAGTAGCAAAATGAATTAAGACTGTTTGAGAGGGCCACAGAGGAAAGGTATAACCTGATGAAACTTGGGCTGCACTTTACACAAGAAACGTCTTCTCAAGAAAGTTGCTTTAGTTTGGAAGTATCCAATTAATCCCCTTAATGTGTAGATTTTCCCACGTGACACAGAAGAAATAATGGCTTAGTGATAGATAAATGTTTTATCCTGTTTGTACCAATATCCACAGCTGTCACAGTTTGTCACCTATGGCTAGTCGTCATACATCTTTGGGAACTCAGACTCTCTAGTTAAAACATTTTCTGATTGTAATCTTTGATTGATACTGATGAAGTATGGTAGACCTAAGGTGAAAAAAAATAAGCTTACTCAGTGTAGGAAACAAATCTGATGTCATTGGGTTGTACACCTTTCTGGGTGGTTTTTGTTGTTGTTCTTGTTTGTTTTCTTTGCTAGTGGGGGGTACTGCTGCTACAGTGACTGGGAGGGATGTTAGTATTAGTCTTGAGTCTGCCCCCCTTCTTAGCTGTCTGTTTTTCTCCCATGTTTCTCCTGTTCTCTGGCTCTCTCCATATTTCTTTGTCTTGAGCACATTCCTCCCAAGTTCCAACATCCCTTGCCAAATTTCTAAATAATCTCAAGTCTCCTGAGGCCCTAAACATACGGACTCCAACCCCTATTATAGAAATTTGACATAAAATTAGGTAAAGAAAAATTACAGAACTTTCTAGAGAATCTTGAATTATGCCATATGATATGACATTTTAGTAGGAATTATGTGACCATCATATTGAAAATTTGAAGTGGTCCAAGTTATTATGTGTAGAATCCGTTTTTAATCACTCGTAGGAATTTAGTGGTGTTTTTGCCCATTTTATTTAAAGAGAAGTTTCTGTGAAACTTCTTTATTCATTTAATGAAGTAGGCATTCAAGCTAAGGGTCAAAATAATATGTTGGTTTATTTTGTCTTCTGCCAAAGTGAACCAAAATTGAAAAACGTCGTCCTTGATTCCTATTTTTTTTTTTCAAGAAGTGCCATTTTATCACCATAGATTAATAGTGATAAGTAGGATGGGAACACTAATCTGAATAAAGTCTGAATAATAGAATAAATTAGTTTCTTTTTAATGTATTTTCATTTTTAATTAAATTAATCTGTGTGTATGGAAAAAAAATCAAATAGTGCTAAAAGTTTAATAACAAAACCAAATACTACCCCCTACTCCCACCCTGTATCCTTTCCCCCTTAAGTGACCAATCCCAATGCTTTCAGCCATTTCTTCTGGCATCTTACTCCATTACTCAATAATATGCATGTACTGCTCATTCTTTTTTTTTTTTTTATTTTTATAAATTTATTTATTTTATTTATTTATTTTTGGCTGCACTGGGTCTTCGTTGCTGCGCACGGGCTCTCCCCAGTTGCGGCAAGCGGGGGCCACCCCTCACCGTGGTGCGCGGGCTTCTCACTGCGGTGGCCCCTCCCGCTGCAGAGCACGGGCTCTAGGCGCGCGGGCTTTGGTAGTTGTGGTGCGCAGGCTCAGTAGTTGTGGCGCATGGGCTCAGTTGCTCCACGGCATGTGGGATCTTCCTGGACCAGGGCTCAAACCCGTGTCCCTTGCATTGGCAGGCGGACTCCCAGCCACTGTGCCACCAGGGAAGCCCTGTACTGCTCATTCTTGATTCATCAGTTTAAAATGTTACCTATAGACTTCCTATAGTGGTTGATTAGGATTATTTGAGCTCTTCTGCATGGTCCTCTCTCTACTGATCTATTATCCCAATATGTGACATACTCATTCTACTAATAATACAAATCCTGAATATGAAAGCATTCATTAAAATCCCAGGCTCTGCACTCAGGTGCAAGGTGGCCTCGTGTATGCACTATGCATTTTTAGCAAATGACTGGGTGATTCTGATGCAGTTGCCCACAGAATATATTGGGAGAAACTATGGCCTAGGATTTGACTCTTGATTCTTCTCTAGGTGTCAGGTAATGCGGGATTTCCAGAACTGTGGAAGATTCTAAAGCATGGTCATTTGTATGTAATGACTCAGGACGTCCGCTTTTATGAAGAGATGAAATGAATCTGTAGACTGCATGCTAATTGTTTGTATATAGTTTTGCAGTTGTGGCTCATAAATAAGGTTGAAAATGGTTTGCTCCCCCTAAACATAACAAACGGGTACTCCCCAAAATGGTTTGTCTAGGAAAGCATAAACTTTAACTTGACCTGTTAATCTAGTGATTTATAATGTTTAAGATGATGTTCTGAATTGCTTTCTAAATGTGTTTGCATTTGTTTAGGGGGCACAGCAGCTCCCAGATGTGACAGCAGGGTGAGGAGGCAGAGCATAGGCTCAAAAAGTCAAGGTGCAACGAGGCAGAGGGGCAGGCACAGGAGAGTAAGACCTCCACAGCCCAGCTTCAGGCAAATGGTTAGTGCCCAGGGTCTGAGATGAGTCGGGAGAGAACACTGCGTGCCCAAGTCCAGGGAGACAAGTGTCAGATCCTCTTTAGCAAGTTCTGCTTACAAGGAGGCCTCTACCCCTTAGCTTGGGGTTCAGGGGCAGAGAGAGAAGTGGTTCTAGGTCACAGATGCTAGGTGGAATAAGTGTTCAGTGATTTAAAAAGGAACTGAGGCAGAAACCCAGCCTGAAAACATCAGTCAGTTTGGGTGAGAGCAGATGGGATGGACTAGTACCCATTTCAGGTCCCAGGTGTGTTTTTCCATGAGCCAGATTTGGGGTATCACAGGAGGTATATTTGGGGTATCACAGGAGAGCCTGGAGTGTGTTCAAGTGCTGCTAGTGCCTTAAAGGAAGAGCTTTGGAGATAGAGCTGCCAGGATATTTCTGACTACTTATTAGGCTTTTATGTTTGTTTGGAAGCTGAAACAGGGTTTATCAATTAGCTTGTCCAGCTCCAAGGAGTTTGAGAAGGCAGGGGTTGCCCGTGACAAGGAGGTGTCAAGATAAAGGTTCAAGAACACTTGAAGTGTCAGGAACAATTCCAGATCCCCTCCTTTGGGTTGAGCATTACAACGCGACCTCCTGGTCTAGGCTAGTAAGAAAGGTGATCCTGTACCAAGTACCTCCAAGGAGTTGGGAAGGTAAAGGGCTTAAGACTGGTTGACCCCCTACTTTCTTTTGCTCTGATTGGTCTGGCAAGTGGGATGGGGCCGTGGCTCTGGGTAGATAGGTAGATTTGGAGCAGCGGTGGGGGAACAGGACCAGGCAGAGTCAAAGGCTGATTTTATTAGATAATCAGACATTCCATCTACCCTCATTGTTATGAATCATAGGCTCTCCATTGGATTATTTCTTCTTTGCGTGTCAACTTAACACAAGGATTGCTTGGATTTTGAAATGAGGGGTGTACGGAAACTTACCATTCAGTTTTCCTTAGGTAAACATTCTAAGCAAGTAGCTAAAGGTGCCATGCTGTTGAATTCAGCAGTAGGTTCTGGTTTACTCAAGACAATGACCATTGTGAGGGCACCCTGCCTAAAGCATATTGGAGAAAAGTCAGCTGGCGTTTCACGACCATCAGATTGATTACCAAGAATTCAGAGTCACTAAAATGAAAATGGCCACTGTGTTTATTTATAAAAGTACTTTGTTGGGCTTCTAAGTTGAAGTTGATGACAGATGTGTTTTTAGAGAAAAAGTACAAACTCTAGAAGCATAAGCATCTGCTCTTTCTCAGGCTTGCCTCCTAGGTTTATACTTCATTTTTTAACCCACACAAAGGGCTTTCTTTTTCCTACCGAATACCTGAAAATATGGGTGTAAATGACTAATATGGATTCTTGACAGTTTTACTGGAACAAAACTGGTGTTTTCAGGCTTTGATTGCTCAAATCTGGCTGGCTCTGTGGGTGGTGTTGATTATCCCTTTTTTTTTGCTCCACAGTCCATATGGCATTACAGTACACTAAGTGAACTTGCCGATTTAAGTGATGATGTACAGTGTTGCCCCGGGACCATAGAGTTCAGTTCTGTGACCCAAATGTGCTGCTGTACTTTGGTTTGTTTATCATGGTTGTAAGGATTACTTCACGGAGCTAGACCTCAAGAATGTAAAAGTCAAAGCGTTTGAGTCAGCGGTTCTCAAAGTGTAGTCCGTGGACCCCTGGGAGTCCCAAAGACTGTTTCAGAGGGTTTATGAGTTCAAAACTATTTTTATCATAATACTAAGACATTATTTGCCTTTTTGGGGGGCTGTGTTCACATTTGCACTGATGGTGAGTAAAAGTGCTAGAGCCTTAGCACTGATCAAGGCAATGGCCCCAAAGTGGTCATTGTATTGGTCACCACTGTGTACTCTCAATTTTTAAAAAAGCCATTTTTAGTTAAAAATGTTCATGATGAAACTAAATATTATTTGTTTTTATTAAATCTGACCCTTGAATACACATCATTTTAACATGGGAAGTTTAAAAAGTATGCTGAATGTTGAAATATAGTGGATATCTGAAGAAAAAACCACTTAGGTGTTTATTTGAATTGTGAGCAGAACCAACCACTTTTTTGCTTTTTGAGTTTTTGCTGACTTTATTGAAGTTTTTTTTTTTTTAACATCTTTATTGGAGTATAATTGCTTTACAATGGTATGTTAGTTTCTGCTGTATAACAAAGTGAACCAGCTGTATGTATACATATATCCCCATATCTCCTCCCTCTTGAGTCTCCCTCCCACCCTCCCTATCCCACCCCTCTAGGTGGTCACAAAGCACCGAGCTGATCTCCCTGTGCTATGCGGCTGCTTCCCACTAGCTATCTATTTTACATTTGGTAGTGTTTATATGTCCATGCCACTCTCTCACTTTGTCCCAGCTTACCCTTTCCCCTCCTCATGTCCTCAAGTCCATTCTCTACATCTGCGTCTTTATTCCTGTCCTGCCCCTAGGTTCTTCAGAACCATTTTTTTTTTTTAAGATTCCATATATATGTATTAGCATACGGTATTTGTTTTTCTCTTTCTGACTTACTTCCACTCTGTATGACAGACTCTAGGTCCATCCACCTCACTACAAATAACGCAATTTTGTTTCTCTTTATGGCTGAGTGATATTCCATTGTATATATGTGCCACATCTTCTTTATCCATTCATCTGTCGATGGACACTTAGGTTGCTTCTATGACCTGGCTGTTGTAAATAGAGCTGCAATGAACATTGTGGTACATGACTCTTTTTGAATTATGGTTTTCTCAGGGTATATGCCCAGTAGTGGGATCGCTGGGTCGTATGGTAGTCCAACCACTTTTTTTTAATGGAACTCCATTTTTACTTGGGCATTTGGCAGGCATCTCCTCGAAAAAAAAATTGTGAGCATGTCACTTTAAAGACGTAAATGACAGTCTGAGTCACCAGTGATAAAAGTTTAGTTGTCATGTGAAAATTTGACTTTTGGAAAAATTTATTGCCCCTGTGAGCTTGACAGATTTTTTTATACTTAAAGACTTGTTCTGAATAGGTAAAAGATGATAATAAATGTTATTTCTTTTTGATATTTGATAATGAAATATACTAACATTTGGAAGATCTGCTTAAATCAATACTTCCCAAAGGATCAATGCATAGAGTTAAAAAATCATGCGTGGGAAAAATTCCCACTGAAAGGACAAGATATGGTTTTTAGTTCCATATTACAACCAACCTTTAAGATTTTTGACTGTTGGTATAATATCAAAGAATAGTATCCACAATTATATGAAATGGCTCTTAAAATCGACCTCTATTTTCCAACTACGTATCTGTGTAAAGCTGCATTTTCTTTATAAACTGCACCCGAAACAGCATATTGCAATAAATTGAAAGAAGCAAATAGAAAAACCCAATATCCTCTATTAAGCCAAACATTAAAGAGATTTGCAAAAAGGTAGAACAGTGTCACTTTTCTCACTATTTTTTTGTTTTTGTTTTGGAATGTATAGTTATTTTTCATAAAAGTGTGTTATTTATGTTAACGTAGTGAATTTTTGTTATTTTAAAATGAACAGGTTTTAAAATTTCTCAGTTTTAATTTCTAATACAGTAAATATTGATAGATAGATGTAACCCATGTAAACAAAAATTCTTTGGTAGGTTCATTAACCTTTTAGAGTGTAAAAGGATCCTGAGGTTAAAAAGTCTGAAAACCATTGGTTTAAGCTATGTTTTCCACATATGGTCCAGATTAGGAATCCATATCTAGTTTAAATATAAAGCAAATCATTTTTAATTTTTTTCCCCCCAGTTTTCTTAGCATTGCCATTGTCCTTTGGTTTCTGGGTGTCTGTCCAGAAGTGCCCATAAGGAATCTTTGCTGGCCCCAATCTAGAGGCTTTCAGATTGGCACACTATCACCCGGGAGCAGGCACCAGCCACGGGTTCCTGCTACCTGAAGGGCAAGAGAGGAGCTGGTGTGCAGTCACAGACAAATTGTCTTTGTCTTTCACATCTGGCTAACTCCTTTATGAGGATAGATGCACAGCCAGCCGGGGCTACGGTCGCTGGCCTGAATGATTCTGTGTGTGAAACCTATCTCATCTAGAGACAGAATTGGAATTTGGAGGGGGTGTTTATGAGTTCATCATAAAGAATATCATCAATACAATGGACTATTAAGTGGGCAATAAAATGTTAATTATGAAAAATCATGAAAACTTCTTGCTGGGATTCTGAGTGAGGAAGGTGGCTTACCCAGTGGTATTGCAGTTTATCAACAGAAGCTGTAATTATTTATTTATTTTTTAAAAAGACATTGTGGTAGACGCTGGGAATATAGTGGTGAACAAAAGAGACAGTGCTTGACTGTAGATGTAAAATTTGTGTGCTCGTTGAGACAAATTTGAAGGTCACGAGTAACAATGAAAACAGATTAATGAGGAAGCTGCTTCAAACCTTTCATACTTTCTAAAAATAATGTCTTGTTGATATTATTATTTTAATTTCAATATCAGGGCAATGAGGGGCTAGAGATGGGTGTGAAATCCATGCTCTTTTGACCCCTGCCTCTTTGAAACCGTGGAAGAGAGGCCCTGGGAAGGGTGCTGAGCCTTCTGGCTGCTCCCAGCCTGGTGTCCTTGCCTGATCCTCAAAGCTCCTGCCTTGTTTTACTCTGTTTAAGCAGCTCCTTGGCCTAACCCAGTTCAGGGCTGTCACAGCCTCCCTTGTGGTCCCATGAGGTCCCACTGAAAGGGAGCTACAGAGTAAACATGCCTTTTCCTTGGATCCTTGTTTCTGCCATTACCACCTACAGAGGAATCTATCAGGGTTCTATTTGTTTACAACATGTCACTTTTTTAAGGCCACCCAGAGGCAGGGATTGGGGGGCAAGTTTGCTAGGCAAAAAAAAAAAAAAACCAGACAAGAAAGACATGGCTGAAATATTCCTCAGCATATCCTACAAATACCCCTTTTAAAGTCATGGAAACCACATAGCCCACAGAGCATGCCTGGGGAATTTGTAGCCAGCTATGTTTTCAGAGGATGTGGGAGATGGAGTTTTCCTACTATAGTATTTATAAATATTTCAGAAATGCCAGACATTGGTAGGGTGACCTGGTTTATAGAACTGGAAAAGAGCCATGTTGAAGCCTAGAATTCTTATTTTTCTACTGTAACATGTATAAAAGTTCTGAAAAAAATCAACAAAACCCAACCAACCAACAGACACTGTCAGAGTGGTTTTTGGAATCTATAAAGATAAAATCTTAAATTGCATTTGAAGAGCATATTATTTAATATAGTAATTATGGAGGGGAAGGCTTTAGGGAGTAGAATTGGTTGTTCAATTAAGGAATACTGATTGCTCAATATAAGGACTTGTTTAACCTAAAATTGTCATCAAGAAATTTGCAACAAGGAGGAAGGATTCTATAGCTGTAAATTCTTAGGATAGACATACAGTAGTAAGTTGAAGTTGACTAGCATTTTCCAAATTGTTTTCCTCCTTACATTGTACCAGAATATGTCCAGGTGCCATGACAAAAGGGTTCTGTGGTCAAATAAGCTTGAGAAACTGTCTCCTATGTTCTCCCTGTTGGCTATTAATATGAATTACAGGATAAGAAAAGACCTGCAATAAAAAATCCTATTTAACTTTGTTTAACACAACCTTACTCATTTCTTGGCAGGAGTCTCGTGTCATGGAACCCCTAGTTAACCTCTTATGAAACAGGATTCCACAAAGTACTAGTTTAGGAAATGGTATAGGAGATAATTGAATATCAATTACCTTGATACTTTTGATGGAGAGATTTGGCCAATCCAGAAAATCCTTCCAGTGGTCTGAAAGAAGGCTGAGGTAAATGTTGGCGTGTGTTGGTAAGGAATTGCCATTGTCTTTCACATCTGGCTAACTCCTTCATTGGAAAGATGGACAGCCAGCTGGGGGTATGACAATTTGCCTGCCGGATTCAGTGTGCTAGAAATCACAGCCAATTCTTTTATCCTTCCCTCTAGACCTCAGATGGATTGTGGTTATGGCGCCCATCAATGCTGTTTTTTACAGAAAAAGCATTTTTAAAATGGTTGTACAGTGACCTACTATATCTGTGGGGTTGCCTCACGTATTCGTAGGGAACACCAGCCTATGTGTGATCATGGAGCAAGGGAGCGTGCCAGCATGTATTACCTTCTAGAGGGAGATGAAATGATTATCCCTACCAACCCCCAAACACACCCCTCCCTAGGAAAACAAACATTTGCAAGTTTATTTTATAAAATCCGCACAGAACTTATATAAATACATTGTGACAGCGGCTGTCATACTGCATATATCAAGCAAGTGCTTTGAAATTTTATGCAAATACATGGGCGATGCATACACTACTGTGCACCCCAAAGACTACTCCATGTGTTCCCGGTGCCAAGGAAAACACAAATGTTCTCCAACTGATTCAGAGGAAAAGTCACCGCAGCCCTGTACCTTTCACAGCCCTGTTCTCTGGGCCAGTGAAACATACTTTGAATGGCTAATCCTAAAGAGAGCAGGGTGGGGCTGAGGGTGCCGAAGGTTCATTTTTATCAGTAACTTTTATAGATTAAGTTCTGCGGGACACTTCAAGTACATTCACTCGTCAAATTTTCACAACAGCTTTGTAAGGAAAATGGCATTGTTTAGTAAATGCCATTTACTAAATAACCAAGACTCAGATTAAATAAACTGCCCAAGGTCACTCATTTGTTAATTTATGGAGCTGGCTGGGATTTAAAATTAATTTGACCCTATGTATTTGTAAGAACTAAGCATTTAATGACCACTTATTTGTGTACCAGACACTGAGCTAAAACCTCTACCTCCATCATCTTATTCTTTATATGAACTTGTGAGAGTGGGTACTGTTGTTTTTTTCTAATTTACAGATGAAGAAATTGAAACTTAGAGAAGTAAAGTAAATTGAGTGCAAAGTAGTAAGGGATCAACCGGGGTGGGAGGGGGCCCTTAACCCCAGGATTTGTTCCTTTGAACCATGTGGGTTTCCAGTTTTCCTTCTAAATTTAGACTCTGGAAACTTCCCCTGTTTGTACTGAGTTTAGGCACAGGGAGGCAGTGAAGGTTCATGCCTTCATGAACTAGGATTTCATAAACACTTAAAAAGTCATTATTTTCCCCCAGATTTTTGATTCATCACCCATTATCAGGAATTTGGTATCGTTTCCACATGCATGGATATTGTCAGTTCTACAACTCTAATAATAGATCAGATTTGGAGTTCTGAGAGACTATTTCAGTGCAAAGACCTCACATCTAAGTATTCGATGAAGGAAATGGCCTCTTCATTAGGGTTTGCAGTCTTTTGCCCAAAACATTGGGATACATGTGTATCTGAGGCTCTCCTCCTTCATTCCTGTTACCCTTTGGAGTTAGGAATGTTTGTGAAAAGAATCATTTAAAATATTTGCTATGCACAGTTTTGGTGCAGTACTGCTCCTTTCATTTGCAAGTGTTAAGAACTTCTCTGTTTTTGAAAGTGAAACTTATTAAACCCTTTGAGGACTATGGATTTTGTGGTTGCCCATAGCATATTTTATTAAATGAGGGCAACCATTTTCCAGGCAGAATTGATCCCAGAGAATGGGCCACTTGTGATTTCAAACTTAGTCTCCCTGGGAGGTTTGCAAAAGAGGGAGTGAGACTTGAGCCTAAAGGCTACCTCAGGCTTAACCAGTTAGAAGGCCAGTGGATCATAGTCTTTGTCCTAAACCACTGGAAACATCTTCCCAGCACAAAAACACAAAATAGTCATTGCACATGAGTGTATTTTTTTGCACAAGATGTATTTTAAGTAAAATGTATAACATAAATGTAAGTGTATTTTCCATCTTCGCAATTTTTGGAGGGGAGGTGGAAACATTTTGTTTTGGTGTTTCACTCACAGAGTCCCTGAACAGGCCTTATCAGATAGTTACTTAGAACACATAAAATTTTATATCTTATCTAAAAATTAAGAGAAATCCTTCACTGCAAGGGCATTATCTATAATCTACACACTTGAGAATATGCCAGACACTCTTCAGATTAAAAATGTATTCATCCAATCTGAACTAGGAATGTTCTGATCATGAGTTGGTCATATAGTTTGAGCTACTTGTTTATATCAGTTCTCTGACCTTGGCATCCAAACTTTAGTAGTTGATGAAGCTCTTTATACATAGCATAGGTCAATTTAAAAAGTGACCCTCTGGATTTCCTGGTCAAAAAAGGGCTGGATGTTCCACCTTCAGTATGTAAACTTTCACTTAATCTGCTTGTTTTCAAGACACTGCCATCATCCTCTAGTTGACCTGGCATAATAAAATGGTGGGTATTTCTTTTTTTTTAATTTTTATTATTATTTTTAAAATTTTATTTTTGGCTGCGTGGGTCTTCGTTGCTGCTTGCGGGCCCCCTCTAGTTGCGGCGAGCAGGGGCCACTCCTCATTGCGGTGCGCGGGCTTCCCACTGTGGTGGCCTCTCCCGTTGTGGAGCCCTGGCTCTAGGCACGTGAGCTTCAGTAGTTGTGGCACACGGGCCCAGTAGTTGTGGCTTGCAGGCTCCAGAGCGCAGGCTCAGCAGTTGTGGCACATGGGCCTAGTTGCTCCGTGGCATGTGGGATCCTCCCGGACCATGGCTCGAACCCGTCTCCCCGGCACCGGCAGGCGGACTCTTAATTACTGCGCCACCAAGGAAGTCCCTAAAGTGGTTGGTATTTCTGAAACACTGCCTCCCTGAGTCTTGGACATTTACCCCTCAAATATTCCTCTTCAGTACTGGTCTTTAAAGAGAGCCCCTGTGTGTGTTCTGAGTTGCTTGTCTCTGGTCCACTCACCACTAAAGTCCTGACAGGTATTTTAAGTGGATCGGCCTTCCCCTGATTTCCAATCAAAGGTGGCCTTCCACTCTTCTGCCGTTAGCATCATAGGAACCATGGAAACTGTCCTTGGTTTTCATTGAAGCATTTAGGGTAGTTCCAGCAAGCCCCTGAACCTAGCTATTGCCTGAACTGCTGTCTTTTCTGTATCATTTTCTGAAATAAGGTACTAATTGTGTTGCTCAGGTAGAACTTTTTTTTCATTCCTTTTACTAGGGTTAAGGATTTGACCTGTCCCATCTATTGTTCTTCATCCTTCTGAGATAAAAACCTCGGGGGTGCTAGGCATATTGTCGTGTTGTTATAGAGCCACTGTCCACTCAGACCTCGTACATGACCTGGTAAACTGTTCACCCAGCTGCTGCCTCTCTGAGGTACCTACTCTCTTCCGGCTTCTCTGAAACATGTTCTGGCCAGGACTACAAGACAATGCTTCTGAACGTCGCCTAAGATTATTCCAGGAGAAGCTCGGTTTAACATCACTCATTGTCTCTACAAGAGGCCAAACACTTCCTCTTTCTGCCTGGCCAATATATGAGTCCATTTGCCAGAGAATATACCTATGCTTTGTCTATAGGTGCTATTTTATACTAGATATTGCCCACACTGATGATCTTTCTAGGAAGATGGCCAGCCTTCCTAGAAAGTAATAGAGGAAATATCTCTTTTCTGTGCTGGACAAGATTCCATCTTCTCCCACGTCTGTCTGCCATTGTCCCCTCTGTTTGGCATTGCCACCATTTTTCCAGGCACTTTGATTCTCAGCCTGGCATAGATACTGCTTACCCCCTCTTGGATTGCACAATACCACTAATATCCTGGAGGCCTCCAACGACAAGCAGTGTGGAGGGGAAGTGGGAAAGAAGGACCAATTCCATTTTCCTTTTTGTGTGTTTTACTCAATTATAGGAATCCCAAATCAGTGGGCCTGTATTTGAATATTTCACAGTTCTTTTAGGCTTTACTTTCAGCATCTTTCTTCCCCAGGACCAACGTGGACATCCATGGCAGTGGACTTGGGATGACTTGAGTGACAGATGCCAAGCTATGTTTACAGTAATACCTTCCTTCTGTAACTAGGCTCAGTAAGTAGGGGGTTCTGTTGTGCTGCATCTCTTCCTCCCTTAAGATGGGGTTTGCTCTCACAAGAAGACAAACAGGTGAACCTCTCTCTTTCACTGGACTTGCCCAAACATGTCAGAACACAAGCTGGGAGCCCTCCACCACAGCTGTTTCCAACAGCTTGTACGCTTCTTTTCCTTTGATCATATTGGGCCTAGATTACTGTTATGCCCAAAGCTTGCCAAGATTGAGTTACAGCCTGATTGTCTCAAAACACAAACTTAGAATTGGTTGACAAGACCAGTACCCGGGGGGCATCACTAGTTTGAATGAATAGTTCCAGGAACCTCTAGTCTCCCTGGACAGTGTCCCCTGATGGAGGCCAGAGGGTTTATTGGACTCCATGATTATTGTACTCATGGCATTTTAGATTTTGTTAGAATTTTAGGGAATTGTCACTCGATACAAAGTAGAGAACTGCACATAGTAATGTATATTGAATGGAGCTTCTGAAAATTTTCATTTAAAGACCACAGTGTCTAACATTACAGAAACTCAAATGTGTGTTGCATGGATGAACAAAGCCAAAATGCTGTGCCTCAACAATTGCTATTCAGAAATTAAAACAAAGTTTAAATGTAATCTTATTTTTCTGTAGTGTGTTCAGTCATACTATATTTATGAAATATCTCAAAGACTTCTAAGTCTCATTTTGTCAGTACAACAAGGGGATCCAGATTTATCTTAATTAAGATTAGTTTATTTCAAGGCAACAGATATTTTTGGGCCTTAGGAAACATTACTGGAGCACAAACGTTTTTGAGTTATTCCAGTTTTAACTGTCAACCCAACAAGTAGGTGTTTAACTGAAAACCAAACACTTCTGACGTTACTGTGGTCTCGCTGTGGCGCTGGGAAGACAAAAGTACTTGAGAAAGACAGAAGTACTTGAGAAAGACAGAAGAAAGATGAACATACCTTCTGCCCTCAGTGAACTCTCAACCCAGTTTGGGCAAATGATGCCGAAATCCAAACGAAAGACTGTGGAAACAAAGTAAAACAATATACGAAGCATGTGGTATCCATAAAGTATTTCTGGTGGCCAAAACTTAAAGGTCAACAGAAAGGTTTTAGAGGAGCAGTCCATCAGCAATGCTTGGGTTTCTGTCTGTGGGTCAGTATTTCTAGAGACGCTTGCGTCCATCAAAGGCTTTCGTGTGGCTTCCTCCTTAGTGCACATCCAGCTTTGCTGCGGTGTAGACAGCCTGGGGAACATGAAAAATGCCCTTTCTCCTGCACAATGGTGTTATTTCCTTCCTTTCAGGAATGGCTCATAACTCACAGGAGGTGTGAGTTCCGAATGATCGTGCTTTTCATCTCCCTGGAATTGGGCCAGACTGTAGATAAAGCGTTTGATGTGTCAGCAGTAGGCTTGTAACAGCTTTGACTACTTACACGATGATGAAAGGTTGAACTTTGATAAAAATGGCAAGAAAAGGAAAAGGGCTCGTTTTCTTTCTTTCTTTTGCTGTTTTTTTTTTCCTTTGGACGGCAGTTGAGAAATGTCCTACCGGGGTGGTCTGGGAGGTCTCTGGGAATCTGAAACATCAGGAGGGTGTTCTCCTGTGGATTTGTTTGTTTATTTATTGATTGTTTCAGAGAGGGAACCCCCATGCTTGCCAGTAAGGCAGGGCCAGATTCTCAGGGCCCTTATCAGCAAGTCCTACCTCTTTGCTCACTGAGCCCTGGAAAGAGGCATCACATCCTTCAGGGCAGATCACTTCTGCTCCAACTGTCCCTCAGCCTTCAGTACCTACCTGCAGACACCAAACGAACCACGGCTGGCAAATCTGCTCTAATTCCCAGGGCTTTCTTTCCTTATCCCTCATGTTTCAGGGCATTTGCTCAGAGATCTCGGTCCTCTAGGGTGGTCTTATCTTCCTGCTTCTATAATCGACAAAGAAAGGAGTAAAATATTTGTGGAAACCCCCAACCAGTTGGAATTTGCCTCTAACAGTATCCCAGTCTTATCAGTGATTTGTGTGTCTGCCTGCGTGGAAAGCTGCGTTTGGGGAAGAGGAAGAAGTTTGAAATTTTCTTTTTCAATGCAGAAACATTAAAAACAAACAAACAAACAAAACAAACAAAGCCCTGCCATTCAGCTAAGTGACAAGAAAGAGCTAAGAGCAAGGACTCAAAGAGGAAGACATGAATTTTACCTTTAAATATGAGGCTGAAGCAAACACAAAACAGAAACCCCCTTTGAAAACGGTGTTAGTGAAGAAATAATAAACACATTTACGTCACCTATTTATTTATGACTCTAATATTTACTTCACAAAATTATGACCTTTGACTCTGCCTCCGTGGGCACTTGAAGTCCACTGCTGTCTCCACAGCTGGGCTGGAGCTGCTCACCTGGGCAGCTGCTGAAAATAAGCCTTGAGCTGGCAGCAGGGGAGGCCTGGCTGTGGTACCACACGACCCGCCACCCCCGCCCAGCCGAGGCCATGCAGGGGTTTCTCTGTAATTCCCTGCAAGTATCTCTGAATAGGATGAACACAGTCAAGCTCTCTGGGAGTCATCTGTCTGGCCATCAGAGGACACTCAAGTTCCTGCAGGGCTCACTGGCATGGGCCAGAGGGTGACATGTCATACAATTTGGTGGGAACTTCAATTTAAGGGCCCTGAAGAGACCTGTTGGCAAACAGGGTGGGTTTCCTCCCTCCTTAACACCCAAAAAGTTGCTCCTGAAGATGTCCTGCAGCACTTACGATCGCGGCCTGTGACAATAAGGAGAGAGTGAATAAGGTGAGAAAATCAAATTGTCTGGATTGAATGTCACCTTCTGAAAGGTAGAATGAAATAACTAGAGATGCGCATAGGAAGAAGAACAAACAGAAAGTGATGAACTTGTTCAGTCCAGCAATCATATGACCGAGGTTTAAATTGACATTCCTGGCTATCTTTTCCTTTCTGAAAAACATGGGAAAAACTGGCTTTTTCAGTGAGGGCAAGGCTGATAGAACAGGTTATTATAGTGTGTTGTAGTGACATTAGACCTGAAATATTACATCTGGGACTGTACAGTGAAATTAAATGTCATTTCTTTAATAATAATTTTGTTAGGCAGAATAATGGCTCCCTGACTGCCAAGATGTCCACATCCTAATCCCCCAAACCTGTGACTGTCACATTATATGGCAAAAGGGATTCTGCAGATATGATTAAGTTAAGAATTTTGAGATGGGGAGATTATCCTGGATTATCTGGATGGGCCCTTTTTACAGGCCTCCTTATAAAAGGGGGAAGCAGGAGGGTCAGAGTCAGAGGAGATGTGGTAATGCAAACAAGGGCCAGGGTCAGAGAGAGATTTGAAGACACTACACTGACGCCTTTGGTGACGGAGAAAGGAGGCCATGAGCCAAGGAAGGCAGGCAGCGCCTAGAAGCCAGAAGACACGAGGAAACAGATTCTTCCCTAGAGTCTATAGACGGAATGCAGCCCTGCCGACGCTTTGATTTGAGCCCAGTGAAATTTTTTTTTAAATTATTTATTTATTTATTTATTTATGGCTGTGTTGGGTCTTCGTTTCTGTGCGAGGGCTTTCTCTAGTTGTGGCAAGCGGGGGCCACTCTTCATCGCGGTGCGCGGGCCTCTCACTATCGCAGCCTCTCTTGTTGCGGAGCGCAGGCTCAGCAATTGTGGCTCATGGGCCTAGTCGCTCCGCGGCATGTGGGATCTTCCCAGACCAGGGCTCGAACCCGTGTCCCCTGCATTGGCAGGCAGATTCTCAACCACTGTGCCACCAGGGAAGCCCGCCCAGTGAAATTGATTTCAGACTTCTGACCTCCAGAATTGTGAGATTATAAATGTGTGCTGTTTTAAGTCACTAAGTCTGTGTGATAATTTGTTACAGCAGCAATAGGAAACCAAAACAACAATATGAACAACAATACCATTGGATTTAGAAACATTAATTGATGGGAAAAGTAAAAGGAATTTGGCGCAGGCTGATTCTTGAAGCAGATCTTGATTTTCTGACTGTGAAGAAAGAAAAAGGTTTTTGTTTTTATCAGCCCTGCGGGCACTTCTCAGGGGTCATTGTTTGCACAAGATTTTCATGGGACAAAATAAATATCTTGGCCAAGCTTTGCTGACATATCCTTGACTCTCTGTGTAGAATTGAAGTTGAGTTTTGTTTTATGACTTGGAAACAAAAACCCATGCATAGCATAATGTTCAGCTTCTCGGGGTAGAACGTCTCCAGGATCCGCACAGATGGTGATGATAAAGGCTGAGTCGGACTCAGCACAGATGCCTTGGAGAAGCACAATTCAACCCCATCCATCGCAGTCACCCATTCCTTCCCTCCTGCCTTCTTCCTCCACAAGCCTGAATAAAAGTAGCCTTCAGCTACCAGAGAGGTGAAATGGGGCCCGATTCTTCTCTCAGAGAGAACTCCTCCACCTGAGAAATGTTCTCCATCATTCAGAACACGTCTTGATCACATGTTACAAGCTATGATGTGCACTAGCTGCTGGAGAAACTCACAAGAGAAATAAGCCTTAATCCCTGCTCGCTGGAAGCTCCTGTTAGTGAGGCATTTGCAAAATGCAGTGCCTTGGACGGCAGCATCCAACTCAGCTGGGAAAGTTATTAAAAATGCAGATTCCTGGACTGTGGCTTGCGAAAACATTGGTCTAGTGCAGTGGTTCTCAACTGGAATTGATTTCGTCCCCCAGGGACATTTGGCAGTGTCTGGAGACGTTCCTGTTTATAACAACCAAGGGATGAAGGGAGATACTGGCATCTAGTGAATAGAGGCCAGGGATGTTGCTAAACATCCTACGATGCACACAATGGCCTCCTGAAACAAAGACTTATCTGACTCAAAACATCAATAATGCCAAAGTTGAAAAGCCATAGTCTAGTGGGTAAGTCTCACAACCTCCCACACAAATTATTATGCCCTGTGGTGTATACATATATGCCTATGTAGTGTGTGTGTATCTATATATACCTTTCTCTCTCTCTCTCTCTCCCATTGTAGTGGGCTTATCACCCACTATAATTTGCAGGTGACATCTCTGCCTTTGTCCACTCTACTTCTGCTCCCTCAGCCTCACAGCTCTCCTGCTGCCTCTCTTCTGCTTGGATTTCCTGTTCTGCACTGGCCAAGAACAGGGGAAGCCAAATACCAAGTCCTTTACCCCTGGAGTAATTGTCATGCTCTGCAACATTACCAAAATAAATTTCCAGGTTGAAGAGAGGCATGGATAAGGACATCCATTTCTTTGGGGAAAGATTTTTGACCTAACTTGTAATTCAGAGTTGGTGCTCTGCTCACAAGTCACCTTTATACCACTGGCTATTATGATGTAAGAGTTATGGGTCACACATGAACTCTTTGTACCCAAGATGTATTTCTCCCCTACACTAACCCCTCCAGTTTTTCTCTCCCGTTTTCCCCATGTTTATCTAGAATCAATGGAGAAGTCCATTTGCTTCAAGCAATTGCACATTGGGAAAAAAACTGCTCCAGAATGTGGTTGAGTGTAGGTGATTGGTTGTAACCGGTTAACAATGCACTGCTGTGCTTTCCCCCGCCTCCCATTAGGGGCCCACACTCTGTTTCCCGGTCAAGGGATGAGTGCCATGTCACATGCTACAGAAAGGTTTCCAGCCCCCAATTCTCAGCAGCCCTCAGGGGTGGGAGAAGCATCCTGCATGCACATGGCTGTGGTTTTATCATCTTGCTCTCATCACTATATTCAGGAAGATAGATTTTTTTTTTTTCTTACGCAACAGAACTCTTGCTCTAGGGTAAACTTTGACACAGAGCAATTGTGTTCTTGACTAAATCAGCTAAAACAAAAATAAGAAAATAGACCTGGAACAAGTTTTATGCCTTTCTTTTAAAAACAGCTACTTTTGGAGAAGCACTCACATATGTAATTAGAACAAAGGACCACTTCTAAAGACAAACTTGCCTTCTCAAGGAATGGCAAATGGTGAAAATTGTAACTCACTAGTACAGTGGAAGTTCCTAGCTTGCCTTTTCTTGTTGACCAGATGGGAATAGAGTCATTAGTCCCTATGCATTTTAACCATTTAGAAATTTTCAAACATTTGACAAAAATACATGGGATACTAGGAATCCTACCAGCTTTACAAATTGAAGTTGAGTGTTGCTTTTTGAAGTATCAGCACCAACATTTAATTGGTACCCAAAATATTCAAAACCCAAGGAGATACAAAGGTAAGGGGATGCAGACAGCCCTGAACTCTGCCATCTGATCAGCACCCTGTAGTTAAAGTGCTCTGAAAAATTCATCTGGATTCTGGAGCTCATTCTGTGTGGCGGCTCTTCCTTTCATTCAACGAAGTTTTACTGAGATGCTTCCTTGAGCCCATTACTCTCTTGAAGGATATTAGGCTCAAAGGACTGGTTCCTGCCCATACCATAGCCTAGCTTAGAGGCAAAACCAATGTTGTCTCTCAGGGTTAAACGTTTATGTATGTGTCAAAAATACAGGAGTACAGATGAGAAAAGAAGAGGTATGGGAAGATGGAGGAGGTTACTGGGAAATGAAGGCATCTAGAAGACTTCACAGATGAGAAGAGGTGTGAAATAGACCTTGAGTGAAGCCCGATTTCCATAGGGGTTAATGATGGGGGGAGAGAGGGAAAGAGGCATGTAGAAAGAAGATAGAAGGCATAAGGTGTGCTTGGGGACAGGAAAGAAACAAGATACACAGGAACCCTCTCTCTATGTTGGTGTTGGGAGGAAAGGAGATGGGAGAGAAGATTATGGGGTATCTTGACAAAGTAGCCTAACTGCAGTAACAAAGAACTAATGCATCTGCATGTTTTAACACAATAAAATTTATTTCTTGCTCATTTAACAGTTCCTTGCACGTGTTTAGTGGGTAGATTTCCATATGGTGACTCAGAGAAGCAGGCTCTTTCACTTTGTTGCAAGGTTCTTGCTGTTCCCACCACTCAGCTGGCTCTCCTTCCAGTAGGGAGAGAAAGTGAGAGCATGGTGCTTTGAACGGGAAAGATTTTTATGAGTCAGGCCTGGAAGTGTTCTACATTATTTCCATCTACCTCCCATTGACCACCCCTAGCTGCAAGGGAGTCTGAGGAATGTAGATGGGCTCTGTGTCAGGAGAAAAAGGATTCTACACACACATACTCACTTCTACATTGACTTTTAGCTTAAGTGGGCTGAACTTCCTCCTGAATGCAGTGGTAAGTCATCCTCACCTTAGCATGGGGGCACGCTCCATAAAGAATGATTTTTGTAAGTTATATTCACTGCTGTATCCCCAACATATGGTAGACCTTGAATAAATCTTCGATCGAAGAATGAAACAATGATTGGATGCTGGAAAGGAGTCTTGGAGATATTGAACCTCCCAGGATGGTTTAGTGCAAGAGAGTTGAGGCAGGGAAGCCAATTAGAAAGCGATGGCGATAATCTGATAGAGCCTGAGTTAGTGTGGTTACAATAGGAATTAGTACATTTTTAGAACCAGAAATATTTATTTCTGCTCTTTTAACTTTCTTAGTTTACAGCAGAACCCCGGCTTATAGTTTAACCAGAGTCCCTGCTGAGTTGAAATCACAGAAGCAGGTTGTGAGCCGAAAGGGCCTGGGACTTTCCTTGGAGGTATTAATTGGAATGCAGCCTTGGGACTTGGGCTATGCTACAATACTGCAACCCAAACAAAATAAAACCTGACCAAACCAGCAAACCCAGATTGGAGTTCAAGTTACTTTAACAGACTCTTGGGAAACACAAGCTGCAGTTGTATTATGTATGCAAAATTCGCTCTTTGACCTTATTGTAAGGAAAATTACTGGAGTACACACAGTCTTTGGCCAGCTTTCCAGTGTGTTGGACAAGTTAACAGCTATGCAGTTATGCAATATTTTTCTTAAATTTTAATTTTAAAATATGCTTGAAAAATAGATACTTATCCAACAAGAACAGAGAATATCCATGAAAAGAATACGTTCTCTGTGTACCTAAGAGAAGCTGACACCCAGGCAGCCTCGTGTGGCCTGAGGCCTCATGATTTTAGGAAGTTGCTGGCAGATGAACTTCTTTGAAATTAAAAGCTAAAGAGAGCATTCTGTCCTCCCTCTAGATTTGACTTTTGTGGTTTATATATAAGCTGGGGCAGACCTCACAGTATGACCTAGACTCAGGTTATGCACCTCTGAAGTCTGGTGAAAGGCCAGACTTCAGGATTATGCAGAGTTGAGTGAGGAACCTCACTGAGAACAGCCAGGGATTCCTAGGAGATTTTTAGCAATTCTTGCTGATCTGGAAATAATGTAAAAACAACAGAAGAGCTTTTTGTGGTATTTTCGTGTGTTTTCTATTGGTATGGGGAAGAAGCCAACATTAAAGTGGCTTAAAAATAATAAATATTTAAAAAGACATAACGTGCCCTACCCTTTTCATCCATTCCTACCAAAAAATAAACTGTCATAATGAAAATGGCAGGAACAGGAAGGGAAAGCAGAAACAACAGGCGACAGTAGCATGCTAGAATGGGAAGGATCCAGACGGCTAATGTCTGGTGTTAATACAGAAAGTGCTGGAGAAGGTGTGAGGAAACGCCACGAGGGAATCTTTCCCTTGCGAGGCCCAGGACTCTTTGAAGCGTGAGCTCCTCATTTCCTGAGGTCTCTCGAGATAAAAATTCCAGGCTTGAGACAATGGGTACTTTTTAGGGTCTACTAGTTTGGTTTCTAGCTCAAATCCTACAGAAGCCAATTCATTGAAATTCCATTTGCCTAGTGATCGATCTACCAAATTTACTGATTTTTCTAAAGAAAAAACCTTAATTATTCCCAAATTTGATAGCAATTCATATTGCACAGGATAGTTTTCACATGAGCCTTGCAAAGTTATTGGATGTAAATTGACTGGAAAGCACTTTTTTTTTTTCTGCTCCAGCTTTCTGAAGATTCAGTTACAAGTTGCTGAGGCTGGAAAAACAGGCGTCCCTGCTGAGGGATAGGGAAGGGGGAGTTGGTATGCTCATCTTCACATCCTGGAGAGGCGAGAGATGCTGACGGGCAGAGAAGGAGGGATGCTGAGGAAGAGAAGAAAGGAATGGGTGTCAGAGGTGATAGATGCTGGAGGACAGAAAGGGTCAAGGATGAGGGGCAGGGAAAGATTTGAAGGCTCTAGAACATCTTCCAAGGCTGTTGAAGCTCTGCCAGTCCTTCTAATATCGATAATCATAAACCTTCTACTTACTTAATCAAAACAGGTTTGGTTAGCTGGGCGACTTCAGTGGAATGGTTCTTCCAAACGTTGGCTTTCAGTATATCCGTTTTCAGCAGATTGGCTAACTTCCCCAAATCCGAGCCTTGCTGAGCCACTCTAGCAACACCTTTAAGGTGTGGCCCAAAGGGAAGCCTTCATGGAGGAAGCTGTCAGCAGGACAGAAGAGGGCACATCTCAGTAAAACCCCAGTAGTTGCTTTGTTGCATTGGACTTGGAAAGAGAGCCCAACTTGTTTGGGTTTGCCCGAGACTTCCCTGGTTTTAGTATTGAAAGCCTCAAATCTCAGGCAAACTGAGATGGTTGGCTGGTCTTAAGAGGGAAGAAGATAAAGAAAGGTGGTGGTGACTGGGGAGAGGTGATGCTGTAGCCATCTCTTTAGGGGTGGTCGGTCTTCTCACGGGTATCATTCATGGCGCTTACAGGGAAGATCAAAGGATGCCTGGGGACAATTGCACAGATCGGAGCAGTCACCCCAGCGACCCAGCAGCAGGAAAGGCCTAGGTTTGTTCCAGATATCATGGTTAGACAATATATATATGCAAGTACTTTTCTAAATGTGCTTTTTTCTCTTTCTCTTTTCTTCAGGGAGGCAGGACACAGTGCGTGAGAGAAGTGTGTCCCATTCTCTCCTGTCCTCAGCACCTTAGCCACATTCCCCCAGGACAGTGCTGCCCCAAATGTTTGGGTGAGTGACTGTTTTCAGGCCAAAGAACAATGTAATTTATTCTTGGAGTTTCTGCTGAGAGTCGTCATCCACTTTGTTATCTTGAGGTTCTCAAATTGTGCTATTTCATGGCGTCTTAGAGACAATGCCTTCTTCTGATTACCCGAGTGTAAGGTGTGTCCAGGGTTTGTCTCTCTTCTGGGCCTCCACAGAGCTTTCTTTTCTCTTGTCTTCCCATGTATCTGTAAACCCGGTACACTAGACAACCTGGGATAATAGCCCCTTGTGGGGAGAACAGTATTGAAGAAACCATCTTTAATTGGACATATGATTAGTAAGAATATATTTTTGTGGGGAGAACAGTATTGGGAAACAGTCTTTAACTGGGCATCTGACACTTAGTAGGAACGTATTTTAAAGTAAACACACATGGAGGAATATAGTGTAATTGGGTTGGCCAAAAAGTTCGTTTGGTTTTTTCCATATGATGGCTCTAGTAGTGCTTAGTTGTCTTTAACTTCATTCGAAAAATTTTGTTAGATTGTGTTGTGACAGCTGTCATTATCAGCGTGCATTAAAAAAAAAAAACCTTATCAAAATTGGTGAATTTTTGTATAGCCATTTTAATATTGAAGATGGAAGAAAAAAGCAACATTTTTGGCATACTATGCTTTATTATTTCAAAAAAGGTAAAAACACAACTGAAACGCAAAAAAAGATTTGTGCAGTGTATGGAGAAAGTGCTGTAACATGAACGTGTCAAAAGTGGTTTGCGAAGTTTTGTGCTGGAGATGTCTTGCTGGACGACACTCCACAGTAGGGTAGACCAGTTGAAGTTGATAGCGATCAAACTGAGAAATTGAGAACAATCAATGTTATACCATGCAGGAGGTAGACGACATACTCAAAATATCCAAATCAAGCGCTGAAAATCATGTGCACCAGCTTGGTTATGTTCATCACTTTGATGTTTGGGTTCCACATAAGGTAGGCGAAAAAAACCTTCTTGACTGTATTTCCGCATGCGATTCTCTACTTAAATGTAACGAAAATGTTCCATTTTTAAAACAAATTGTGACGGGCAATGAAAAGTGGATACTGTACAATAATGTGGGATGGAAGAGATCATGGGGCAAGTGAAATGAACCACCACGAACCACACCAAAGGCTGGTTTTCATCCAAAGAAGGTGATGAAGGTTATGTATATGGTGAGATTGGAAGGGGGTGCTCTATTATGAGCTCCTTCCTCAAAACCCAACGGTTAATTCCAACAAGTACTACTCCCAGTTAGACCAACTGAAAGCAGCACTCGGCGAAAAGCGTCTGGAATTAGTCAACAGGAAACGCATAATCTTCCATCAGGATAATGCAAGACCGCATGTTTCTTTGATGACCAGGCAAAAACTGTTACAGCTTGGCTGGGAAGTTCTGATTCATCCACTGTATTCACCAGACATTGCATCTTCAGATTTCCATTTATTTCAGTCTTTACAAAATTCCCTTAATGGAAAAAATTTCAGCTCCCTGGAAGACACCTGGAACAGTTCTTTGCTCAAAAAGATAAAAAGTTTTGGGAAGATGGAATTATGAAGTTGCCTGAAAAATGGCAGAAGGTAGTGGAACAAAACGGTGAATACGTTGTTCAATAAAGTTCTTGGTGAAAATGAAAAATGTGTCTTTTATTTTTACTTTAAAACCGAAGGAACTTTTTGGCCAACCCGATACTTTTAGAGGCAAAAACAAGCAGGAGGATAGCATGCCCAAAACGAGAGGTTTGGGAGGGAATAATGAATAATAGTCAATAAAAAAGGAGGATTAGCTATTTCTTTTTGAGCAATTACTATGTGCTAGGCACCATGTGAAAACACTGTATATACTTTTTCTCATTTAATTTTCTCAAGAGGCTGTGACATACAGGTGCTAAGTATAGAATTCTGATGTGTAATATAGGTGCCATTCTTAGTTTTATTGTACTGAGAAGGAAGTAGATTCCTAGGAGGTAGCACAGCTAGTGAGCTATGAAGTTGACACCTGAACATGAGTCTCTGTGATTCTTGAGCCCACAGTTACTTTAACCTGCTGCCACTCAGCTTCCCTGGGGACATGGAGAGCAGCACGAATGTTACCAACTGAAAGGAGACAACCCATGATGGAGAGTCTCTAGAGCATGAGACTCTTTGGCTTTTGTTTAATCTTTATATCAGCTTCCTCCATGTGATCCTTAGGTCCTTGAGTTAGTTGAGGTCAGACTCTTTAAGATTCAAATAAAAGTAGCTTGATGCATCACATGAATACAATAGAATATCCAGCATCCCCGCCAGAATCTCCAGGGATCCCTGGGGGATGGCTTATATTTTCTCTAGTCACCACTGGCTTTGTGTTTCTGCTTCTGCTGTTTTCTCTCTTTGTTCCCTTTCTCTTTCCTCTATTCTCTCCTCCTCCTCCTCCTCCTTTTCCTCCTCCTCCCCCTTCCCTCCTCCTTTTCCTTCTCCTTCTTCTTCTTCAACATCATTTTGTCCTTTCAGGGACGGCCCCTCTCTAGTCTTTTCACATTCTATCATTCTGTTGAGTCAAGGCTTGCGTAGCAGATTTCACTGAAGGTTTACCGTCAATGGGGGTGATTACTTTTCAGGGAAGCGCAGTGAATAACGTAAAATGAACTATTAAGCTCCCTTTGTTCTTAAAAGGTCTTAGCTATTTTGCCTTCAGGAAAATTTCACTGCTTGCCTCTTTTGTTTGGGCTCCAGTCTCCTTTCCTTACTGTCCACACTTTCTCCTTGAATATCTGTCTTTTCTTTTATAGCTTGCTTTCCCCAATTCCAAAGCATCTGCTGATTTATTTTCCTCCTTCCCAGCTTATCACGGCCATACCTTGAAGCCTTATCTTTCTACAACCAAATTGGCAAATAAAAGTATCTTGTTAAACTAAGGCAGATTTCTCCTCTTTGGAGGATTCTGCTGCTAATTCTTCATCTAACAATGTTTGCCTTCCTGCTGTGTATACACACACACACACACACACACACACACACACACACACACACACACACACCCCTACTTTTAAAGTAAATACAAAGGTATTCTAAGAACAAAGCAGAATTGTTTAGACATGGCTGACTAAAGGCATTTCCACTGATTTGTGTGCTTCTTGGGTTGCCAGCGTGTTCTTGTGCCCCTGGGATAGAATTAGCCAGTTCACTGTCGTTGAAATTCTCATGCTGTGGTTCATGGTGGAAGCAGTGTCCTGTCTTAAGTGGGAAAGTCATCACAGAGGAGGTGTTGTTTGGGGCCTGGCCTTGAAGATAAGTAAGCTTGATTAATGCTTTGAAGCTGGTATCGTGGATATGCTGAGTCAAGTCAGAGGTTTCTCACATGAACAATGGCTGTTGTATTGAATGCAGATTTTTCTGTCCGTGGTCATAAGACAGACTACAAAAGGAACGTCAAGTCTTAGGAAACTCGAAAGTCATAATTCTTCCAAATGAGACCTTTTACAGTTGGGCTAAGCCCCAGCAGAACAATGTGGAAATGGCTTAAATTAGGTTGTGCATGGAGTCTCTGAACCGTTCTTTTGAATGTTTTATCTTATTTTGAGCCATGATGACTCTGGAATTAAAGTAAGATTGTATGTTTTTTGAAAGTAAAAAGAAACATACCCACACAACAGAAGACAGAAAGGACAAAAAAGGAAACACAGGGATGCTTACTGGATGCTGAAATCTTAGACTAATTAGACTTTTGGCTTGTTGGACACTGATTTGCTGTTCAATTCTCCCTTGACCAAGATTCATTCACACAACATACCTCTGCCTTTTGTATGACAACATTCTTTTCCTCTCTTTTCTCATTTTCAACGATAGCCTCATCAGAGGTTTGTGTACACAGAGTACCCAGTGCACCTCTTATTTATTTATTTGCTTTTGGCTGCGCTGAGCCGCGTGCGGGATCTTAGTTTCCCCGACCAGGGATTGAACCCGTGCGTGCTCCCTGCAGTGGAAATGTGGAGTCTTAACCACTGGACTGCTGGGGAAGTCCCCCAGTGCACCTCTTAGGGTAACACAGCCCAGGATCATATTTGAATTATACCACCTCTAATAATGATAACACTTATCATCTGCCACTTACTGGGTGTGTTTAATGAGTACCAGGCTCCATGCTAAGAGCTTTACACCAATATTTTTAGGTAAAATTTACATTTTCTAGAGGGATAATTCAAGCCATTGGTCACATTTGTTCAGGGGGATAAACTCGTTGAAGAGTCTTTTTGTTCAGCAGTCTACTGATGTATCAATCCACCAGTCCAACCATCTATAAAAGATAGGAAAAAGGCAAACCAGGTTATCACAATTTGAAAAAAATACTCAGTTGAAGCTGAGCTATTTTCAGTTCTTAAAAGACAGAAATATCTCTCTGATTTGAGCAATTCTAATTCTGAGAATAGCATTTAGCATGTGCTTATAGGTATTTCAGCATTTCATTGGGCCTCCTAATAAATAGAGATTGCTTTTAACCTTTTTACAGGAAGAGTGTGGGTATAAATCTGATGAGTGATGATTAATCTTTGACTTCTCAACTTAGTCCTTAATTGAAGTAATATTTCAGGGATGTTTTATGTGATCCAGGGAGTAGAGACTCAAATACTGAAAGAAAGGAGGATATTGGATTGTACCCTTTATTCGGGGTTGCTTTTTTGGTCCTTTGGGTCACCAATCAAATCCTCACATCAAGGAAAACCAAGGTAATTCTACAAGCGGTGTGATGCCTGTGGAAGGTTGGACCCTGGGGGAGTTGGAGTCTGCCTCTATGTGCTCTTTGAGTTAGCTTCACCCTTTATGCCAATGGACTTATCATTTCTTCAACTGAGATGCTATCTCATTAGTTCTTTTTGCTCATCTGAGTCCTTCCTGGGATATCTTGACTTCTCCTGCCTCTTCCCTGCCAATACCCACTTTCTGGATAATTTTATTTATTCTTTAAGATACCGCTCAGACATCACATCCTCCAAGAAGTCTTCTTTGTCCTCCCTGTCCCCACAGTTCCCAGATGGGCTTCTTTCCAGAGCTGACCATCTTGCTGTATTGACATCATCTTTTGTGGGTTTATTTCCCCAGTAGACTGAGCTCTATCAGGATAGGATGTCTTAGTCATCCTGCTTCACTATGATGAACTCATAATAAAGATTTGTTGAACTTAAAGGATTCAGTGTGGAATTAAAGTCTCTTTAGCAAAAACTCTCTAAAGTCATGACTCCTGGGGATCACCTGGGAACATCTGACCCAAGGCTCTGTTTTTGTGCACCAAAATAGCTGGTCTTGTGAGAATGTTTAACAATCCTGTGATGTAATTGCTGATGATGAAGTGGGACATACCTGGCTTCTGTCTTGCTAACACTATGCCATTGCTTCCCTCTAGGTCAGAGGAAAGTATTTGACCTCCCGTTTGGAAGCTGCCTCTTTCGCAGTGATGTTTATGACAATGGATCCTCTTTTCTCTATGATAACTGCACTGCATGTACCTGCAGGGTAAGGTGGTTCTGAGGGGCTGTGGTCCAACACTGATAGCATTTTTGGTTTTTAGTGTTAACATAGCCAAACATGATAATGTGTTATTTATGGGAAGGAGGCATTATTGATGTCACTTTACGAGTAAAATCATACTTCAAGGTCACAAGAATGTTCAAACATAAGACCCAAATTACAACTCACTGTCATCTTCCCAGGACCAATAAGTTAGCTCCTGGTGGTGAGAACTAAACTCTTAGCAGCTGTCCCTCCTGAAGGACTTTCTAAAAAATCAGACAAATGCACGTGGCAATGTTCTCTGGCTCTAATTATTCAAGATGAATTCTCTGATACACTTGGCAATAAAAATGGCTTTAATCACATTCAAGAGAAAAGAAAGGCATGGATTCACAGTTTATCATAAAAATAAACCTGGTAGCTTGGGAAGAGAGTATTTATGTGTTGTTCGTTGTACCATTTCTTACTTGAGTCATTGTACACTTTTCTCAAAAGGCAACCACAAGTCTAGTGACTGGTAAAGAAAGAATTCCACAGCATCAGAAATTTAAAGGGATACACATCACACGTTTCTAGACTATGTTTATGTGGTGATTTATTTCTGAAACCGAGAAAATCATTTATATGGAGGACTTCAGGATCATTCATTAGTGAGTTAACCCAAACATCTATGTGACACGAGTTTAGAATAATACATTTTGGTGGTGATAGTTGCTGTTTTGTTTGTAATAGCCAGAGGGCTATAGAGGGAAAGAGGAACTTTTCTCAATGTCAGCTATGAGTCAGTAGCTGGGATTAGAGTTCAGAAGTTCCTGATTACTCGAGGCATGCTTTGTTAAGTAGCATGCACTCCTTCAGGGAGGTGGCCCAGTAGGGTCTGCACTCTCTGTTCCCTGGCACTGAACAGTGAGTAATTCTGAAGCCCGGGAATACCTTCCTGAGGCTCCGTCCTCTCTTCCGTGGTTTGTATTATCCTGTGCTAAACATATAGCCACTCCTTCCGCCTTGGCCTCCATCCTCAGGACTTCTCTTTCTCTCCAGGAATTTCACACGTTATAGCTTCCTCTTGGGGATACTGAGCCTTTGATGAAACACATCACATTTCCAGTTCTCTTGATTACAGGAAAGCCAGGCATCCCAGGAATGGAAATTAGTTATGCTTGCAATATTTTGGGTCTCATTCTATTTTTTGTCTTTTTATTTTTGCAGACAAATTTTTTTTTTTTAATAAATTCATTTATTTATTTATTTTTGGGTCTTCGTTGCTGTGCGTGGGCTTTCTCTAGTTACAGCGAGCAGGGGCGACTCTTCGTTGCGGTGCACGGGCTTCTCATTGCAGTGGCTTCTCTTGTTGCGGAGCACGGGCTCTAGGTACGTGGGCTTCAGTAGTTGTGGCACGCGGGCTCTAGAGCGCAGGCTCAGTAGTTGTGGCGCACGGGCTTAGTTGCTCCACGACATGTGGGATCTTCCCAGCCCAGGGCTCGAACCCGTGTCCCCTGTATTGGCAGGTGGATTCTTAACCACTGCACCACCAGGGAAGTCCCTTGGGTCTCATTCTTTAAGAGATTCTTTGAGAGATGATTAGGCAATACGTCCCAGTACTCAAAAGAAGTGTAACCGTTCCTTCAAGATGTTTTTATCAGAGTATGAATTCACGGTCATTTCTGGGAAATTGGATGCTTGAAGAATCAGGCTGCAATCATTTGGGATGATCAGTATTGTTTTTTATCTGTTTAGAGCTTCCCTCTCTGGCATCCCCATCCAATGCCATGGCAGGTACAAGAAATAGTTCTCTGAACACAGTATGGTTTCAGGTCTCCATGCCTTCAAGTTTAAGGATTCTTCTGCCTGCTGTGTCCTCATCTTCTTTAAATTTGATTAGCAAACTCCTCTTCATCCACAGCAGCCTATCTCAGGTGTCACCTCCTTTAGTGAGGCTTTCCCGACCCACCTAGATTGGTAATTGTTCCATCTTCTCTACTACCCCTACACCTTTACTAGTTCTGTTTACCACATTATACTGCAGTCTTTGTTCAGATGGTTATCTCTCCTCTTCGTGAGTTCCTTGAAGACAGAAGCACATCCATCCATCTCTGTATTCTCATTGCTTAACCCAGTGCCAGGCAATGATCTAATGGGTAGTGTGTGTGTGTTTGTGTGTGTGTGTGGGGGTGGGTGTGTATTTAATGAAAGTTCAGAAATCTACCCTGAAGTATGCATTATTCGAGAGCTAGTGAGTGCCCTTGTTTTTCAAACTTGAAATCAAGACATACAGTTTGACAAAGGGTTTTTTTTCCAATTTATTAGTTGACTTATAATTTCTATGTGCCAGGTACTGTGCCAAGTACTTTGCATATTTCATTTAAACTGCACAATAAACCTGAGAAGTAGGTATTATCATCTCCATTTTGAAGATGAGGAATCCGAGGCTCAGGGAGATGGATTTGCACAAGATAACACACTTAATAAATGAACTGGCATTCTACCCTGGTCTTGTTCAACTCTACATTCTATTCACTATATGATGTGGTTAGACCCTTAAGAATAAAGAACAATAAATGCCTTTTTTTTTTGAAGGATCATCTCATTGTCATATGAATTTTAAGTGGATGAGTTAGTGGGAGTATAGTAGATGGTACCAGAAGTGCCTCTTGAAGTCATAGAATTAACATAGAAGCTATAGAAGTTACATCTGTTGACTTACACAACCTATCTGTATGCCATGCTCAGAAGTGAGTCATCTCTCAAAGCTTACTAATAGGGTCTATGCCTTGGAGAGGGGTTTAGTCTCTCATTTCCCTGCTGTTGGCTCACACTAACTCAGCACTTTGAGGTCATTGCCGATCTACCCTGGGACACTTCTTTCTTCCATCTTGTCTTCTGCTAAGTTACATAAATGTTTTGCTCTTACAGTCATTCCACCTGACAGTCTACTCCAGAAATTGCAGCTTGTTGGCTGGGGAACTGGAGAAATCTACTTTTTTAAAGTTGCTCTGAACTTTTGTTCCATGCTTTGTTGAGTGAATAAGTAGGCACAATTTACTTGGCTATTTTGTTCATAGAATGCTACTTCTTTAGAAATCAAGCCATGCCCCTTTACTTTACAGATATAAACTTGTCACCCTCAGAGTTTAAGTGGCCTCATTTAAGGTCACACAGTTTATGGAAAAGCCCTGGAACCCAGGCCCAGCTTTGGAACTGCTTGTTTGGTTCCTTTGTGAACGTAGAACACACTAAGGAATTTCATCTTGACGTGGAACATGAGCTCTAAATTTTTAGTCTTTGATCAAAGATACGCTAAACCTTTACACTAAACTCCTAGAAGGTGTCATAAAGCCATGGAGGAGAACAGGGGGAGCACAGTTAATGAAGGTTGCAAAAGAGGAAAAAGTTAGGAAGAAAGAAGGAAGCTTGTTGGCCCACAGTGACCCAGGGCTTCTTGCCACACACTGGCTCTAGCAGAATCATTAGTCTCTTGAGCATTAAATGATAAATCCTTGGAAGGTGGGGAGCATATGTCACACTGCTCATAGCTTCTTCTTCTTCTGGTCCAGATACTAAGTCAGCAAATAACATTTTGAAATGAATGAGAGATTTATGGCAACAAATTAAAATATGGTATCTTCAGGGTATGTTTTAAAGCAGTTAGTTGTGGGTTGTTAAAGGAAGGCGAGGTAGGATGTTCGGTAGAGGTGGAAATCGTTTTTAATTTCCAGTTTGCCTTTGGGCCCCCAGGACTCTACTGTAGTGTGTAAGAAGAAGTGCTCCCACCCTGGTGGATGCAGCAAAGGCGAGGAGGCCTGTTGTGAGGAGTGCCTTCTACGAGTGCCCCCGGAAGACATCAAAGTGTGCAAGTTTGGAAACAAGATTTTCCGGGTATGTCACGAGCCAAGCTCATGGGAACTGTTGTACGATACTGAGTTGTAAAAAGCTCCTGACAAAATGCAGATTGCAGTATTCCATCTTTTGTATATACATGTGTGTATGTGTATAAATGTACTTATTTATATTACAATATTATATATACATATGTATTTAGAATCAAGGACACACAGGGACAGAGAAGCAACTGTTTGAAAACGTGTTTTTCTTTGGCTTTACTTTTGCTTTATAAAATACTTTAAACCTGTAAAACATTATTGCCCTTTCCAAATGTGGTGGCCAGTTGCTGGGGCTGAGCTGAGGATGTCCCCTGGATGGTGCAGCTGCGGGTGCCCAAACGCCCAGGGGCATCTCCAGCAGTCGGAGGTGCTCAGTGCTCCTTGCCAAGATCCTGATTCTTTTAGAACTTTTCCACTTAAATTACTTTTTCGAGGAGAGATTTTCTCATTTGGAAGATGTCCGGGCGAGGATGTTCACAGGGTATGTGGCCAGCAGAGCAGGTGAGTGAAGGTGAGAGAGCTCTGCCCCAGCCCAGCTAGAAGGGCTGTCTGCTGCCCATCTCAGGGATGTTTTACATCGTTTTCTAACAGCCCGGGTGGGAAGTTGTGCAGCCACCATTTAAACGTCTGGATGAAGATTGTTGGCTTTGTCCAAAGTGCTTCCCATCTAGTCTGTTTTCCCCAGGGGTGGAGGGAGTCTTTCTGTATCTGAAGGCATCATCTCAGGATACCGTGAGAATCGAGACCCTCAGAATCAAGTCAGAGACAGAGGCACCTCAGGCCTGCTGCACCTAGCTAGACTTCCTGTTACAGAGGTGGAGGGAGGGTCTTGATCCTTACGGCATCTGTAAGAAGCCCTGATGTGTCATGCCTAAGGGAAGGCCGTCGTGTGTGTGTGTTGTGGTTACACCAGGCTTCCAGAGCCACTCACGTGTCCACTTCACACAAAGCCTTCCTCTGTCTCCAGAGCATCCAGACGCAGTAGGCTCACTCTGATGACAGTTTTGTGTGCAAAGTGCTTTCCAGGCTCCTCGCAGAAAGGTCCCTTCATATAAGTAGACGAGGCCTGAAGTAATTTACAGAGTCCTAGAAATGTACACTCAGAGGATTTGCAGTAGTCAGATATTCTTTGAGACAGACTCAGTCAGAGAAATAAAAGGCACTAGAGAGTAGGTAGTCCTTAAAATTCCTTCAAAGAATGAGAAGGAAGAGAAAGAGAAATAGTCGACATCAAAGATCTGGGCTAGTTTTCCTGTTTTTAATAAAATTTGCTGCTTAGATCCATAAGCCCAGAAAGGAATCCTTGCTTTGCCTGTAATCTCTTTTCTCACAAACAAGGATGCACATTCCTGCATGTTCTCCAGAGGTACAGGGTTTTTGTGACTGGGCACTTGGCAATTGCCGATTATAAATCTAGTGAGTCAAAGAAATTTCTCAAACAGCCCTTTCTGGGCTAGAAAATGTGTCCCAAAGTGCTACCCAGCTTTTTGCGAGGAGAGTATCAGACAGGCAGGGACGTGGGACAAATGGCTCTTGGAGTTTTCTGTCTGGGCTCCACATTTTCAGACGGCTTGCTGGTCAGGTGTCCGCCTGGCAGTGGGAGTCATATGAATTAGCCTCTGTTCTTTGCATGTTCATGCCCCGTGTGGGCCAGAGCCATGTCACATCTGGGAATAAACTAACCACCTGCGGACATCTCAATTAACTGCTGGCATCTGGGACAGCTCAAACATTTCAGTCCTATCAGATGGAAAAATTAGACCCTTGTGGTTGCATCATGTATGAAAACTCTTGTTCGTCTCCCAGGGTGAAGCTAAGTAAACAAAGTAGGAGGTGCAAGATGCAAATATGACTTGGTTAGATGTATGAGAATTCTTTTTATATCCTGGAGGGGAAATGCACACACACACATACACACACACACACACACACACCCTCCAATCTAATCTTTCTATCAAATCAGTTAGATGTAGATGAACGCCTCAGAGTAATTTAGTCTAATGATGGCATCCATCACTCAGGGTGAGAAATGCTTTCCTGGACAGACAAATCCCAGCCTGCTGGATTAGCTCCCATCAGCCTCCAGCTGATAGCAGAATCCTGTGCTCTCTCCTGTAGGATGGAGAGATGTGGTCCTCTGTCAACTGCACCATCTGTGCTTGTGTGAAAGGCAAGACAGAGTGTCGCAAGAAGCAGTGCGTTCCCATCAGCAGCTGCCCTCAGGTATGTGTGCAGGTTGACTTTCTCTTTAGCTGAGCATCTTGAGAACCATCCTGTGTGTGGCATGGTCACCTACCATCTTCTGAACACAAAATCCAGATCCTCCAAAACTGCCAAGTTCCCAAACAGCCACATGTCCCTTGCAAAGCTTGCTCCTTTGCTTTTACGGTTCCCACCCAGATTCTAGCCTAGCGGGACAATAGCTCTTACCTTGCTCCATTTCTTAGGGACCTCTCCCAGTTCTTTGTTTCAATGTCTCCAACTCCTGTTTGATCTGCTCCCTTGTTTCTTCTGCTGGGTTTTCTGTTGAACATCATAACCGTCCTTTGCATTTTCTTCCTTTCTCTCTCTCTTCTCAAATCAGAGTTTTCTTCCCATTAACTATTCAAAGAAATATGTGGTTGTTTATTAGTAAATTTCCCAAGGGGTTTCACCTGCCCAGCAGCACCCTCCAGCCCCTTTACTGAAGTTTTCCCTCTCTAACCCTGGCCTCTGTTGTAGCCCCAGATGGAAATAGCGTCCTTATGGAAATCTCTCTTTTCAGAAACCCACAGTTCCAGCACACTGAATAAAGCAACCATTATCTTCCAAAGCATGAGCTTCATTGAATTCACCTCAGCAACTTGAAACCTTTCAAGGTTTTATGCATTTTGGGAAAATGTCAAGCCTATTCAATACTGTCCAGTGAATGAAAAACTACATCCATATATTCAGGACATGTCTTCCCTTCTCTGTTAGAGACGGCTTTTAATTTTATTCACATCTGTTATTATTATAAACAAAAAGTTGCTGTTTTTACTTGAGGGACAAATGAGGCACAAAAAAACAACAGCTGTTGCTATTGCACAACTGAATAAAAGGGGCAGAAAAAAAAGAAGAAAAAAAAAACCCTAATTAGTCTTGCTTTAAAAAGCCTCAGACATAAAACTGAAAACCTCCTATAAAAGAAAAAAAACACACCAAAAAAACAGGAGATACAATAAGGAGACTTGAGCATGGTCTGCTTATAAATATTCATTGGGAAAAATGGGATCACATCATCTCTGCCCGTCCTCGGGGAACCCTTGCTGCTAATGAACTCTGGCAGCACATGTTAGTAATAATGGGCTTCCTTATTCTACAAGACAAAAACAGAGGGCTGTGCTGCAGGCGTGTTGGTTTTCATTGTCCTCTTGCCATGGGGAGGTCAACGCTCTTTCTGTCACCAGCATCTCATTAGTGTCTCTTCTTTGTGGACCATATTTGGGCCAGGAGCATCCGTCCCTCCAGGCGCGGGCCTGTTCCCGCCCCACCCCTCCTCGTCTTGTCAGAGCCCATCAGGCAGTGCCCGGCTCCTGCCTCAGGGCCTACCTTTCTGTTTCTAGGCATTTTCCCAACCATTCCCCTGGTTCATACTTTCCCTCCTCAGGGGCCAGCACAAGCACTTTGGAAGATAACTTAGCTCTACCATGGAAATCCTGTTAAACACTTACTTCCCCTCCCCTGCATTGCCTGGGGAAATTAAAAAAAAATTTTTCTGGAGAAGCAGACTGTATTCCTGCTCTATCCTTCCTGGCTACTACACATCTCTTTTTCCAGAAGTATGCGTGGTTTGTTGAAAAAGAATTTTGTGGTTGGATTCGCTCCCTGACAGTACCCCAGGGGCAAAGGAGTGCCTTTTTTGAGAGGGGCTGAGGGTTCCACTGGGGACAGGGTCGTTATGACACTGTCAATTCATCAGTGTTAATATGTACTGAAACTTCCTCTGTAGTCACAGGACCAATCTTGTTTGTTGCTGAGACCACCCCTCTGAGGTGGGTGCTGTTACTAGACCCTTCTTACTGATGAGGTCACAGCGGGTCCAGAGTTCCACAGCGAGTTACACGTAACTCAGGAGCGCAGACTTCGTAGCTTGCACTTGATTTATTCCCTGCCTAATTTAGTGATATGACCAGCCCCATTCTCACTTCCTGAAGGAGGGAGCTGGCTGTTTCTGTCGAGGTGCAGATGTAGGGAATCGTAGTCACCCTTTATTGAGGACTTGGCTTATACAGCTCTGCTCCGTACGGCTAGAGTACCTGATGCCACCCTCCGGGGGTGTCATTCCATCAGCCTGAGCCAACCTCCTTTGGCTTTGTCCTCAACTGTTTTCAGTCACGAGAAGCCGAAGGAGACCTCTGTGCCAAATAGAAACAGATAAGAGAGCTCTTGGCCATAAAATTGTCATGGTGCCCCAGCCATGGGAGGGCTGCCAGTTGTAAGTCTCATTCAAACTTGTCATAGCCTTTAATGTACCTTTTAAGGCTTAGCTGATGCAAAAATGAATCAGACATGGTTCTAATTCTTCAATAATCAACTAGCATCTTGGTTTTTTTTTGGTTAGTATATATTTTTTAAGTACCTAAATCTATTCCTGATGCAATTGACAGGTAGTAAACCAGTGTGTGGCCTTGACACAAGTCTTGGGCCACCTCTCTGTGGTCTGTTTCCTTAGTTTCCTATAAAGACGGGAAAGGGGCATCTATATTTAGAGGGTTGTTGTGAAGCATAAATGAGATAAAGTAAGAAGAATGTATAACATTCTTTCTACTGTATAGCAGATACCCAATAAATGTTAAGTTCTCTTAAAGATTAAGGTGAGACCTCTCTCATCTTAAAAATCTGGAGTGGAAAGAAGGTGGCCTATAAGGTCACACAAAATTAGGTTTGATTTTGGGTTCTACTACCCTTGTGTTGCATGACATCAATTTCTTCATCTATAAGAAGGAAAATGCTCAGCTCATAAAATTCTTGTGCATCTTAATAACACAGATTATAATAACATAATATAATTAAACCCTAATATGTTCTTAATATTAACTTATAAAATCCTTACAATTAACCTGATGTTAGGTAACCTAGGGGAAATATCTAGCAAGATGTTTGTTTCATAGCATGTGCTTCCTAAATGTTAATCTTCTTCCACATTTCTTTTTCCCTGTGATTCCATTGAGTCAGAGATAGGAAAGAGCCATTCTCTGATAAGGGTCCTGAGAATATGCTTCTTCCTTTAAATGTCAAGCATCAGCAAAAAATTGAAAGAAATGCAGTAGAGGAGATTACACTGTATTTCCAGAAAGGTAATGGAAAATTACTCAGGATTTCAAAACCCTCAGCCTCATTGGCTTTGACTACATAATAGTGACTTAACAGGGATAGCATACTGCTTTCTGAAAGAAGAAATCAGACTGAATTTGATCTGTAGCACAGATATTGTTCATATGCATAGGCCCAAGCTTGGGTTACTGTTTATTTTTGGGCCCTTCCAATAAGCAAAGACAGAATGAAGGCCTTGCATGGATTGATAGCTTGACAGCCAATTCCCATTTCTATGTGTGTGCACTTGGTCTCTAGAGGGCTAGATTTGGGTATCAGTGAAAAGGTGGAATCCAGACTGTCTCCATCTTCGCTCCGTGTGAGAAAAATCACACCAATGAGGCCTTTAGATATTGTATTTCTCGGAGGATAAAAACAGGAAAGCTTTCTGAATGATTCTGCCTGGCCATAGAACCTGATACTTGAAACTTCATTTTTACCACCATCATCACCATCTGGGCATTGAGTTCAAATACAGCTGGGACTGATTTCATTGGTTTGTCTGGTATTAGATTTAAAAAAGAGTTTTGTCCTCAGCAGACCCTGTTTCTTAACACTGAAATCTTATTTGTTTTTCTCTTGATTAGGGTAAAATTCTCAACAGGAAAGGATGCTGTCCTATTTGCACTGAAAGTAAGTTTGTTAAAAATATGCTATTAATATTTATTTTGCATTTTATAGTGCAACAAGAAAAACGGTGGTGTAAGTTTTCAGCCTATTTTAGTTCTGTAGGTCTAAGATGGGATCATCTCACCTTTCTACAGACAATTTAAGTCAATGGTAATCCTCGAAAGAAGCACAATTGAGACAAATGAAGATGTTTCCGTTGGAATTTGTTGCTCTGAGAAATTTAGAAGACAAACGGTCTGATGAGGTTTTAGGAAGGACCAGATAACTTCATGTGCCTTTTAACTGCTAATAGCATTTGCAGTCATAGCGGCTAAGATAATGATATCCAGTAAAACCAAACATTATATATAATCTAGGAGAGATTCTCCTTCTATCATTATGAAGCCAAACAGCTGCCCTTCTTCCTCCCTCACCCCCACCGTTTTGCCCTTTCACTTGGGCACATCCCATGTCGCTGTTGGTAGAGAGAAAACAAGAGTTCATTAGGTGGGCAATGGTTTGGCCATCCTGTTATTTTTAACTGAGCTCTTGAAGGTTCTCTCTAATATGGCTTATTCCGAAAGCCATCTGGGACTGTACTACCCACCACACAGAGAGCATAGCAACAGATTTAATGTCATCCCCACATGTAGGCATGCCCAGATCTATTAGCAAACCACTGTTTTAGTCCCCTCACATTCATATGCTTTCGAGATAGCTTTCTGAAGTGTTTCGTTAAAGGAGGAGTATTCATAATGTCACTGTCAAATTAGTATGATAAGCAGGATTAACCAAGCCATGGAGTCTATTAGAAGGTATTTTTGAGCCATTCAGGCTTAGAGAAGTGGGCTTTGATGACAGTTGAAAAGCAGCTTTCACATGGGAACAAGTGTTCCCATTTAGACAATGGATGCATAGGTTCGTTGCATATATTACTATATATACATATATTACTATATATATACACATACATATCTATCTCTCACTATTTTTTGAGACTGAGAGATATTAGACAATTATACACTGTACACTGGATGAAAGTGCTGGCTGAATTAATGAAAATTAAATTATAGATTTAATAAAAGAATTTTTCTTTAAAGGTAAGGAAGTACATAAAATAACTCAAAGGAGGCCAACCAAGTATGACTTAGTAGAGCCTGGGAATTATGCAGAAAGAAGAATTAGCTATGATTAACACACCAGTTGATTTTAAAACATGTGTATAAACTATTACATTTAATCATCTTCCCAGAGACTCTCTGAGGAAATTTTGTTTAGGGATGGTTTGGAGGCCGCTTCCAGCTTCATTCCTTTTTGGATGAGCAGAGTCGAGTCTAAATTGATGAAGTTTTCCTCTGTATCCATGTCGATGAAGATGTTTGCATTTCCCTAGAAAGTACCTCCTAGTTGAAGCAGAGACAGACTTCTAATGAACTCCTCAGATTTTTCTAGCTGACCCTTTCGATTTGCGTGAACACAGATAGGTTACATCTGCCCATCTCACTGCTGTCAGGCAGGAACACTGCTTATCAGCTTAATAAAAACATATGGCCAGTCTTGTACAGAAACAGCCTAAATCTTGAATTACCTGACTTTATGTTGCAAGAATCAAGAAGGATGATTATTGAGATCGTTGAGAGGAAAGCTACATTTCATTATTAGTTTATCCACTATGGGCTAGACTTTCCAGATATAGAATACTGGTGGCTTATTAGGAAACAAAAAGGAAAGAAAAGAAGAACAGAAGGATGGGCATGACAAAACTAAACCAAGTTTGTAACTGGTCATATTAAGTATTTATTGCACATGTGTTGTACATTGTATTGTAAATATAAATGTTGTACATGTGAATGAGCCTGTGACTTCTGTCACTGAGAGAGGCAAGTTGGCAAGGGAGAAGCCACCCAGCGGAGGGGCACCAGGGAGATCAGTGACTCTGTGCGCCTGTGTCCAGCAGGTCAGTGTGGGAAGAGCCCAGGCATGTGGTCCTTGGTCCAGATCGAGATGATATCATCAGATGGTGATGTCTCAGTTTCCTTTGGTGTTCTTTCCGTCTGTTTACTCTCTCTTGCTCTCCAGCAGTTCTTCCATCAATGCTGTAAAACGCATTCTATTTGTAGAGGTTTATTTATTCAGATTGAGTTATGAGATGGGATGACTTCCAGTTTTTTTAAGCAATGCCCAGATTTTCATAGCACATTCAGGTAGACTTATTCCAATGTCCTTTAGCTGCGGCCAAAAGACCTCCTATTTCGAAATTCCTTTGTCATTATAGCCAAGATCCAGAACAAACCTTAGAGCTCGTTTTTTCCTCCTCCGTCAATTATGAAAGTTCTTCTGGTATATGGGTTCCTAGAGCAGACAAACGAAGGGTGAAGTCCAAACTAAGGCTAGTGTGTTCTAAAACCAGACAAATGACCAATTTCTGTCTCATTCAAACAAGACCACACATGCACATATATACCCCATTAGTTACTGCAGAGTCTTCAGCCTCAGGATTGCTGGTAGTTTGGCCAGGTAACTCTTGGTGGTGGAGGCCGTCCCGTGCATTGTGTGATGTTTGGCAGCATCTCTGGCCTCTACCCACTAGATGCCAGTAGCCTCCCAGCAAGACCTCCCGACATTTCCAAATGTCCCCTGGGGAGCAACATCACCCTTGGCTGAGAAGCATTGGTTCTCCCAACAGGGGTAACAGTGTAGGTGAATCCAGAAGTAATCACCTGTGGTACTAGTAACAGTAACTTGACTCTTAACACAGTGATTAGATGAAGCAGGAGGGTCAAGTGAGGCTGACCTTTGCTGAAGTAAAAAGTGACAGGGTGGGGGAACTTCCCTGGTGGTCCAGTGGTTAAAACTCCTTGCTTTCACTGCAGGGGGCACGGGTTCAATCCCTGGTTGGGGAACTAAGATCCCACATGCCGCACGGTGTGGCAAAAAAAACAAAACAAAACAGAGCAGAAGCCTCTGGATTTAATTGAATGTATTTCTATATTTTCATTGCCTAGCCCTAGAAAAAAATTGTAAAGGCATATTATATCTCGATCGATTCAAGTCAACTAAACCATCTTTGCTTTAGTTGCTAGGAAGCTAGAAATAAATGCGTACCCCATCTCTAACAGCACGTGGTTCTTGAGTAATAAACTTTCTCCTGACTTCGTCTTATATGTCTACTATCTTTATGTGTTTTGGGTTATTTAGCATGTATGCGTGTAAACTACTTCCAGTCCTCTTTTGGAAGGAGACAGGAATAAATACTTAGATATATATACGTACATACACAGATAAAATGGACTGATTACATAGCTTCAAATCTAAAACTGACTTTGGTTATCTGCAGTGAAATGAGTGCTGCATTGTTTCCAACAGTGACATTGCATTGTCTGTTTCTAAAATCCCACAGAATTCCTGCTTTATTGACTGGCTTAATCTGTCTTGGTAGTGTTTGGGGCTCTCTCAGACCTCTGAAAGGAATAGTGAAGAGAAAACTCGAAGTAAACGTGTAGAACATTTTTAGTCTTCTCTTTGCAAGTCAGTGGTAACAGTAATTTATAATTTTGTAGGTAATAAGCAATAATTGAGGCACAACATTGTTACATTCCTTATAGTACAGTGGTCTTTGGGTTGGTCTGAAAGGCCAATGACGATTCTATCAAAAAAAAAAGTCCTTTTAAGATCAGACCTGAAGGAAGTATGAAAAGGATTACTGTCTTTTAATAACATGGGACATTCTCTCTTTCCAACTGAAAAGAATTAAATTTTGTTTAGATGATTTATTTAGAGTAAAATATTTGAAGTGAGCTAAACAAACTTTATAAAGCTTTGGTGCAAATGCTGTTTCCTGCCCAAGTATGAGCTATAGCCTAAAGCGAGTCCTGCTTTCCCTGAGCTGAGCGTGATGGGATCATGAGTTGGGGGCCAAGAAGGCCACTGTCTGTTGTATGTATAGCACTTGGTTTGTGTGAAATGTTATCTTACTGTGTGTTGGCAAACAGTAGGTGGAATCTTGACCTAGCCACCCAACAGAGACCTGAATCAGATAAATTCTTTGCTGGCCGAATGTCTGTTTTCAGACATGGAAATAGTACTTAGTGGCAAAGTTTTCCCTGATAAAAGAGGGAGGTGTGTGTGTGTGTGTGTGTGTGTGTGTGTGTGTGTGTGTGTGTGGAGAGAGAGAGAGGGAGGGAAAGAGAGACTGACTTTAAGAAAGAATTTAGTCTCTTAACCATCTATAAGACCAGAGGCAACCAAAGGCAGTCCAGACATGGATGCCCCATCTCCGGTCTTACAGATTCATTAAGCTGTGCCTGTAGCTACATCAGTCCTTACCATCAGAATCCCAACCCCAAAACAAAGTTCACGGCTACATAACACAGAGGAGGGTAGGGTATTCTGAGCACAGATGTGCATTTAATTGAAATAACCTCAACTACATGTCCCACAAGTAACAGGAAATATCAGATTTCAGCAACTCAGGGTACGAGGAGGCTCACAGTTGCCAGGTGACTTTTTAAAACCCCCAAGGGTTAGATTTCCAGCTGTGCGCAGCACTGGGGTGCCTGCTGTCCGAAAGGGGCCCTGCCTGCTGCGTGCACCTACCACGGGCACGGTGGAATTGCCCTGCCTGGTCTTAGCACGCCTTTTTTAAGTCCCTGAGCATCCCTACAGCGATCTCCAATTAAAGAGTGGTTGTAGGAAGGGGAATGCAACAACTTAATGAAGCAGTGACCTCAGGGCCCATTTTATGAGAAATCTCCACTGACAGAGGTCCCGCAAATTAGTAATTCTGTGTTTGAGCCTCCGAGGCTGTAAGCAACTCCAGGTCCCTTAATGCCAAGAGTCTGTCTTTAACTCAGGAAAGCAAGGAAATTTGAAACCGGAGCTCAAGATGCTTGTAGAATAAGAATTTGTGGTGTTGACTTTAGCCCTGCCGAGGAGGAGGAGGTGTTAAGCTAAGTGGCCACTGAAGTTGGCCTCCAGCATCTGGAGGTGGGTTTGTCACAGCTCCCAAGGCCCAACCAGCAGACGGGTGGCAAATAAAACCCAACTGTACCGCCTGTGGCGGCTGGGAAACCCCACGCAGGCAGAAGCGACATTGGAAGGGTGTGAGGAAATCGGTTTGTTTTCCATTTTATATGCTGCTCTGTTCTAAGGGATACTGTTACCTTCAATGTTCTGGCTGTAAATTGATGCAAAGTTGGAGGAGCCTGAGGTTATTAGGGGTTATTATCCACCACCTATGGTCAGTTTCTACAGGGTGTTAGTAACTTCGTAAGTTCTGACTGTTTAGTTAACAATCATCATCATGGAACAATAATGGCAGTAATTGTAATAGCAGCAGCAGCTAATATTTATTTATATTAATAAACAGCCCGAACACTGTCCAGGGCTATCTTATTTGATCCTCACATCCATTTTATGGTCAAGTAATGTTACTAGCTCCATTTTACAGCTGAGGGAACTGAGGCTTAGAGGTTAAGAACGATGCCCAAGGTAGGTAGTGGAGCCCAAATTCCTCCAATGAAGTCTGGCCCCAGGGCCTGGGCTGGAGTTTCTACCATTGACTTCTTAGTCATTTTGTTCGGTTTGACAACCAGGTGCAGTTCGGAAGGGAAGAGAAGGTCCGAAGGGCTTTACAACTGGTGGGGATTAGAGATTGGAGAAGGATTTTAGGAAGAGTTTCCAATTTGAGAGTGTTTCCCTCCACGCCACCCAGGGAGAAAGGTGGACTCAAGTGCCCACGCTTTCATCTACCTGGCGACGCCTCCACCTTTCTGCTCAGGTCCAGAACAGTTGGTGTGCTCTGTGCTCACTGACAAATCAAACTGGCGTGGTTTTTCCATGTCCGCTCATTTTTCCAGGTATTTTTTTTCCTTCTGGCAACTCAAGGTGGAGGTATTTCCATCAGTAAGTGAAGATCTCCCCAAATTTCTTACTTACAATGATAAAATACATATAGTTTTAAGTTTGAAATCACTGTGTATAAATTCCATCGGGAGTAAGAAAGAGCAGAATTGCTCTGCCAGTCAAGCTCATCATCATTTTAGCACCATGGAATTGTATAAATGAATGGACCTTAACTATGAGGTCAACCTTCCTACTTCTTAGGTGAGGAAACTGAGGCTCGCAGTAGTATTAACTTGAAGAGCTACGATGAAAACCTGCATTTTTTTACCTCCTTCTCCAGTATTCATTCTGTAATATCATATGGCCTCCCTGGATGTTTGCTTGGGAAAGTATTCTTAATATAGATATACCATTATTAAATCATTCAGTTAAAAGTTACTCTCTTGCCTAATTTTGAAAGAATATACTTTATACATAAAGATATGTATAAATTCATTGTTAGACATCTGACACATTTAGCCAAGGCTGTCATCTTGAATCTCAAGGAAGATGCAAATACCCAGTTTTTAAAGGAACTTGTGACCAAAACCTCTTAGCAGTGGTGCACCTAAAATACCCCTAAGTGACAAAACAAAGAATACAAATCCCAAACTCTGAGAAGTATACTTTGTGGGAAAAACTGTATAATAAATTACACATTACTGTATGCAAAGCTGAGGCAGATTTATACCTCTCTGGAGGTCACATCTCCTCTGAATAAAATAAGAACAACAAAAAATTGCTACTCTGCTGCCACTACAATTGCTCCTATTACCAGCCGCGATTTATTGAATGTAAACCTGTGTCAGGCATTGTGATAAATGCTCTCCATGCGTTCTGTCACTTAATCCTCACAATGATCCATGCAGTGGAAGCTATTGTTATACCCATTTTACAAATGAGAGATCTGAGGGTCTGAGAAATTAAATAAGTTGAGGTCAGCCAATAGCCTGGTCCATGTGACTCCAAAGCCCAAACTTTAAGCACTATTACATGTTCTTTGTTGACTACATTTTTATTCATTTCAGAGGTTTACCGCCAAATATATATGAAGTTTGCCAATTTCTTTCTTCTGTACATGATTAAGGGCTTCTATTTGAAAGCAGTTGTATTTGCTCACCTTTTAAAACCTTATCTATGTTTTTGAGGTCACTTAACCTCTTCAGCTTTTCGGATTACAATACTTGAATTCTAACCTTCCTTGGGAGTTTGGAGATATGACTCATTAGCTGCACTCGGTGGTTCCCTTTGATGTGAGATTCATATTTATGAGTAGTATCATCCTTTTCCTTATTGCAGTCCCCTTCTTGGTTAATGCTCTCCACCCCCAACCATTGCTCCTCTCCTCTGCTCTGCCCTTTCATATCTCTCCTTAGTACACACATCTGTTCTGCTTTTACTTTACACCTTTTCATCCTGTGAGCTCACAGCCCTGCCTGCATCTGCAGTTACTCTCTCATTTTGGTTTCACATTTGGCCAAACTTCCAGGTCCTTAACATAGGACTTCTTGACAAGATACGAATATGGTAGGTCTCAGCTTCTAATTTTTTTGGAGAGTACATTCTTCTTTCACAAAGGACTGTATTTGAAGTTGATTTAACAGTTGCTGCCTTTGACTCTGTAAATTATCTGGGTTGGGAGTTGGATGCAGAGATTAATGGCTGTTTCCAACCCCTATCTGTTGACTGAATTTTGGCACCCCCTTTATCCCAGCTGCACAGGTTTTGAGTCAATGTTATTTCTCATACTTTGGGCATTTCTCTCCCTTGTTGATAATCAGTCGTCAGGTCTGGTTGATTGTCTCTTTGCGTTTTTTTTCTAATAAATAGTTTCTTTCCCATTCCCACGGCAGCCAGAGCCTCATCCTATTGCCTGCAGCTAAACTCTGTCTTTTCTCCGTCAGCCCCTTCTGCATACCACTGTCGGAACCCAAACTTGGCTTTCACGAAACCAATACCGGCTTCCTTCACTGGTCTCTCTCAGAATTTCCCAAACTTTGTTTTATAAAAGTCTAGTGCTGAGGGATAGTAATGAGTAATATTTTCAAAACAAGGTTCTATTATTAACCACATTAGGGAAATGCTGGGTCAAGTAAACTGAAATTTGTTTCCTCACTGCAGAATTCGCAGAGCCCTTTCTATGCCAGTGTGCAGGGTAGACTTGCAGGAGGATGATGGAGTGTAGAGTCCCTCCCAAGCTAATTTGGGCTGCAGAGGTTTTTTTATTTCTACTTATTTTGGCAGAGTAACAGGCAGGATTGATGTTTCATAGGAAACATGTTAAGAAACGCTGGTTATCTGGAATACATTTAAACTTCTCAGGCTGGCAATAAATCTCAAGCCAATTTATGTAGACGGCTTGGATGTCTTACATCTCCTGAAGCAACTACCCACTCTGGGCAGATCAGTCTCCTGCTATTCTTGTGCAAGCTGCCTTCTTTCCCATGTCCACGACTTTGTTAACATTCTTCTTTTGGTCTAGCGGCTTACTCCATTCTACCCCCAAATCTACATTTGTATGTCTTTTATAGACGAGCTAAACTCACATTGTCTTTTCAACACATTTACATTTTATAAGTATGTTACAGTCTTATCCAGCCCCTCTTTCAGCCGGCAGTGGGTATCTACTTGCTAGGTTTGCATAGCATTTATAATAATACAACTAATAATGACTACTCTCTAAGCATCTGTTATGCTTTCGGCACTTTTGCAATGCTATCTTTGTCTTTATAACCACCCTGCAAAGTAGTTGTTCTTCAACCCATGTTACAGGTGAACAGACTGAGGTTATACAGGTAGTGTGCACATGATTTTGTAGTCATTGGGTAGCAAGACTGGGATTCAAACCCAGGACTGTCTTCTAAGCAGCTTACTTAATGTTCACAAAGCTCTAAGGTGGCTTTAAAGCTGGAAGATAGGTTAATTTAGAGGTGTGAAACCCATCTTTTCACTCAGGTAAGAAGTTCTCTTTACTGATAGATAGCAATTTCTAGTTTAAAGAGAGCAGACATTTTAAGGTCAGAGCTTGGATGATAGAGTGGCAAAAATGCATCTTCTATAACAAGTTTGTATTAACACCCAATGAATTTCCAGCATTCTGGAAGGTGCCCTGGAGGACATGGATAAAAAGCTGATACAGACCCTGAGTTTAGGAACTTGTAATGTGGTTGGGGAGATGAAATGTAAACACATTAAATGAGAGAACCGTGTAATATAGTTTTTAATTAACTTCTAGATAGGTGTCGTTAAACTGAAGTTCATGAACTCTTAGGAGGTCATTGATCAGTCTTAGGAAAAGGTGTCTGTGAGCCTCTACATTTGAGTGGATGTACTCATGTGCACTTGGAAGGAAGAGTGTCTATACATTTCTTCAGATTCCCCGAAAGCTCTCTAATCCCAGTTTGTTAACAACAATGACTGCGTAGGATGCTGTGGTATCGGGTGTAAATGGAAACATCAAGTCATGGTGTGGGAGGCACTGGCTTCAAAGCCACAGAGATTGGGTTGGACTCTGTCTTTACTGCTATTGGCTGGGTGACCATGGGCAACAAGGAAACCTCTCCAGACTCACTGCTAAGAAATTAGGGTAATAGTATATACCATGTGTAGAGAAGTAGTGAGGATTAAAGGAGAGAGTGAAAGTATGGAAAGCATCTGGCATGGTACCTGGTGTAACCTAGTCACTCCAGACCAAGTTGCCTTGACTTTTGCTCGATTTATTAGTTTCCTATTGCTGCTGTAACGAATTATTACAAACTTAGTGTCTTAAAAACAATACACATTTATTATCTTAACAAGTTCTGGAGGTCAGAAGTCTGAAATGGATCTGAATGGGTCAAAATCAAAGTATTGGCGGGGGCTGCATTCCTTCTCGAGGTTCTAGGGGAGAATCCGTTTTCATGCCTTGTCCAGCTTCTAGAGGCTGCCCATTTTTCTTGATTTGAAGCCTTCTTTCATCTTCAAAGCCAGCAATGGCAAGTTGAGTCCTTCTCATGCTGCATCACTGTGTGACACTCACTTTCCTGCCTTCTTCCTTCATTTATAAGGACACTTGTGATAACATTTATCCTGCCTGGAGATAAATACCCAGGATAATCTCCCCATCTCAGGGTCAGCTGGTTAGCAACCTTAATTTCATCTGCAGCCTTAATTCCTTGTCCTGAGAGCATTAGTTAATTATTCAATTAATTACTTGATTAAGCAAAATTCTGTTGAATTACCTGCTGTACACCATTTATTACACTTAACTATTTTAGTGAGTTCAGTGTGGGCAGTTTATTTTTTTCCACTGAAATTTATTCTTTAATTAATTAACCCATTCATTTAACAAATATTTGATACCTAATATGTATTATACCAGGCATTGCTATGAGTAATGCACAGATGAATCCATTTATCATATATATGAATGTAGATCCTCCAATATACAAGCCAGCGTGCCACGCACTGAGAAGTATACACAAAATTTACGTGTAAGGAGTTGAAGGCCTGTTTTAGGAGTTAAAGATACATTACAACTAAAAGCTGTAGTTGGGTGGAAAGTGATTTATCATAAGCGTTCTGTGGGTTTGACGACCATATTTTTAACCTTTAACCTTTTAACCTTCAAACTGAAAAACATAGTGTGACTATAAGATAGAGTGTTTGAATTTAAGAAAAGTCCCAGAAAAGATGAGCTGTGTGGTCAGTTGTGCCTTGGGGACTTACAGGAAAGAGAAGTGACTTTGGCCGAGGCGTGGGGAAGGTTGGCACGTGAGCCAGGAGCTGATGAAGTCCAGTGCTGTGAACTGAGGTGTGGGGCAGGCACAGGCCACCGCACCAACCAAGATGAGAGGTGGGGAAGCCCTGGGCTCAGCTGGGGAGGCCGTAATAGGATGTCAGCCTCGGGTTTAGGTTTAAATTTAGTTCAAATTAGATCTCGAAGGTAAGGATGCTCTCTGTTCTCTTCTGTTTGAAGTTGGTGAGGATATGAGGTTATGGAAATTATGTGAAAAGAAATTTACAGTCTTAACAGTATCCCTACCAAACCTTTTTTTTTTTTTTTTAAATGATAGTTTCAGGTGCCTACTCAACTTTTGAAAAAAATCAGCTTTTTATTTGTAGATTTGTAAGTCTGTATCATGGATTAGGGATGGGTGGAAAGAAACCCGCTATGACCTAACCCCACATTCACACAGTAAAGTCAGATTAAGTTTTGATTTAAGAAGCCAAGGATGTAAAATCTGAAAGGAATCCAGGTGCCCCTTGGTGGAGCTTCTGTTGGCTTTGAGGTCCCCTGGGGGCAGCAGCTGTCAGGGACACCTCTGAGAGAGGCCAGAGCGTCCTGTGTGGGGAAGTTCAGTTCCTGCTGGGTCACACACAGCCTGTTTATATTGGAGGCTTACATCGTGTCAGGAGGAGCCTAGACAAACAGCATAAGGGCTTGTGTTCAGGGCAGCGTTTCTAACCCCAGCCTTTCCTGGTTCTTGACCCAAACTTGGCATTATCACGGCTCTTACCCACCTGGGGTTCCTGGGAGCCCCTGCATGACCCAGTGGCACCTGAGTCCCACAGGGCCTGTTTTACTGCAGTTTATGTTGAGGAAGGTTTAAAGCCATGTTTTTCATTTGATAGACCTTCCTCATGGTTAGAACACTACTCTGGAAAGGTACTGATCTGTGTGGTGGTGTGGTATTCTCTTTGCAGAGAATAATGGACTGAGGATGAAAGTCATTTTCTGTGTTTTCAAAGTGACTTTAGTAACTGGGGAAATCTTACGTTAAATGAAGAGGAAATGAAATTTCATGTACAGGATCATCTTAGCTATGTTAAAATGTACACAAACACAGACACACAGACACACACACACACACCCACCCCAAAATGGTAAACAGTGATTATTTCTTGTTGGCGGAACCGTGAATGATACTTTTTTTATTCTTATGCTTTTCTGTTTTTGTTTTGTTGTGTTTTGGGGGAAGGGGGTTAGAGTCTTCTCAATTTCTCTTATTTTTTATGACATGAGGTTGTATAATTTTCCCTTAATTTTCGCTGACGGATGTTTTGAGAATAATCACTGTCCTCAGAAGGAAGGCATCTTATTAGAATAAATATACCCACGGGAGAAATAAATGTACCTGATGAGGTTAAGAGAAAAACATTGGAATTTTGTTTTCAGAAGCAGCCCGACTCTCTTAATTCTCATAGCTGTCTTATTAAAGTAGGTAACATCAAAGAGATATGTTTTAATCCAGTATTTTTAATTTTTTAAAACAAATGTCCTTATTCCAAGGGTATACATAGTGATTATAAATAACAAAATGTAAATGTAAATAATAATGTATATACACATAAACAAGAAAGACGAAAATAAATGTCACACATAATTTCATTACCTAAGAGAAAAAAACATTCTTAATATTCTACTCTTTTTTTTTTCTAGTGCCTAGACATTGTATACATATTATTGAAAACAAACCAAAACAAAAATGACGTCTGATAATTTGACTTAAAAGACTATGAAAACACATTCCACTGCTTGTAAACTGGCTTTTTCTCTCCATCCTCTGACTTAAACATATTCAGGCAAGGATAGTTACGGGAGGGTCTGTTTATTGAGCTCTAACTACCACTCCAGGCTTTCCAGAAGAGTGTGACCGGACATCAGAACATCTTGGACTGACTCATTTCACTGGGTCTGCTGAACAAAAATTATATGAGGATACAGTGTTCATTTTTGCCCCCTAAGTGTTTCTATAGTTTTTTTCCCTCTTCAGCGAGGCAGATTTTTTAACCCTGATATTCTCACTTTCCGTCATTCTCCGTGCATGTGTTCACTGCTCCTGCGTGGAGACCTTGAGGATCTGGCGTGGGGACCTTGAGGTGCCAAGAAAAAGGGCCAAGGTTTCAAAATTATATTAGTTTGTGATACAAATGTCCCAAATGCAACCCATAATTCTCAGGCATCTTCCTCATCATGAAATTTTGTTGGCTTCTTCTATATTGCCCTTATACAGAAAAATCATCCTGATCTCCAGACCCTTCTCTTCCACAAGTTATGACCTCTTGAAAAATATCTTTCCTGACAGCCCTGCTCACACATGATTTCCCTTGCCTGGTCTCCCTGGATGTCCCTCACAGCTTCCTGCCCAGCTATGAGTAAGCTCAGATTTCCCTAGGGCCCCAGGGCCATTCTATAGGCAGTATATTTTCTGTTGCTTCTTTGAGGATTTGGTTTGTCACATAACTGACCTTATCTACATGTACCCACATTTGACTCTTAAAAACAAAACATAGGGACAACCAAAATGAAGACAGAAACATAAGGCAGAAAGGGAAAAATTATCACTCAGGGTTCTACCACCAAGAAACAATCTCAGTTCACAATTTTGGGGTATGTGTGGTTTGGATATTTATTTTAACACAGTCAAGATTACCCTATAGATAGAATTTTGTTTCCTGTTTTTCACTTAATGTGGCATAAGCATTTCTTCAATCATGAACATTATTTACAGACTTTTTCAATGACTAGATAATAGTTCATTTTATGGATTTACTACCAAGTGCTTAGCTATTTGTTTAATGTTAGGAGACAATCTAAATATCCATTTTCTTACAATGTGTCCATGATCAGTAGGCATGAAGAATAGTGCTAGGGTATGTAGTGAATTCTTGGTAAACGTTAGCTGTTACTGTTTTTGTTAGTTATCATTTTGATGCAGTTGGGGTCAGAACACCTGGAGAAGCTGTATGTTGTTCCCTACAGACTCTGGACAGAAGGTGTAGGCATGCCCTGTGCCTGCTCACAGCTGAGAGAGGATTTCTCGGGAATATAATTTCAGCTCCTTCACTTGTGCCTTGGCCTTTGCCAGCTGAGGTCCATCTATTTCAAGCTCAAGAGTTCAAAAGCATTGATTGGTTCTGAGTTTTCTTGACGAGTATGTGGCATTAAAAACTCTGAAAAAGCCCTTTTCTTGAATTTGGTGCATCTGGTGGTCAGGTTAACATTTAGTTCTTTGGGGGCACATGGTAGCATTAACTTTGAACTATAATTCTCCTGATGCCACTTGAGGTGTCCCAAAGAACTGCCTTGCTCCCTGTCAACCAAAAAGCACCATCTTCATCCCAGGGAAGGATTCCATTTGTCAGAATGTGAGAGCAATGTGTGATAGGACAATTTTGAAGTAATCACATGGAGAAAGGACTGGAAAATGCAGTATGGGGTGATTAGATAGGTGGGAACGCTAGTTGGGGGGATATAGGATTAAGAAGGTGAGGGTGGGGTACAGTGTGGAGCAACAAACTGAGTAAAACTGGAGTCACGAGGAAAGAACACCATAAAAAAGGATAAGAAAGGAATCGAAATGGCGGGTGAATTAAAATGTTGCTGGTGAACTTTCAAAGCTTTCTCTCCCACCCTTTTCTTCCACCCTCCTCCCCCAAGTAGTGCCTTTTTTTATATTCCTTGAAGTATTTGTTCATTGAAACTCTCCTACCTACCAGAAACAATCTGTTCTGTGAGTCTCTATTAAATGTTGACAAGGAAAGCTAACTTAGAACAAGTAATTAATTTACGAAATTCCCAATACATATGATTTATATGGAGTCATGTGAAACTGACATATGAAGTGACATAATGTATCATAAAACAACATTACTCTCCAAACGCTTTAGAAATTAAAAGCAAATGTTTGCCTTGGATCCAGTTGGTCCTGTTAGATCAGTTGGCACATCCTTACTCTGTATTGATGCTTAATTCTTCTGTTACGTATTCAGAGCAATTATTTGTATAGAATAGTTTCATACTCTTGACCTGTTCTGGAAATCAGTCTTTTTATTTTAGTTCTTTCATCATGTGGGCTAATTTCTCTAAATGAATTTCTCATTTCCTGGTTGTTTATGCCTTCTTAAAAACAGATAAAATATCTTTATATAGAAAACAAATTAATGCCAAATTTTGTTTTAAAAAAAGAAATGATATTTAGTTTTCTGTATAAACCTTTGAAGTGCCCTAAAGTGTAAAACTTTACTTGGGTCTCATAAGTATTTGAATTAGTGGTATTTTGAAGTGATGAATTCATTGGAATTTCTTTAACTTATTAAATGATGGGTTTTACAATTGATTCTTTATCCAACTTTAGATTTTGATACACAGATGAAAATATAGGAGTCTTGTATTTCTAGAAAATACACGGAGACTATCAACTTTATCCGTGTCTTGGTTCTTAACAATATTAAACATGTATCTGTTTGGCAGTTCTATTTATCTGTCCTTAGAAATACATGAGTGTTGAATATAATACTTTTCTAAGACCGTGAATAACACTGAGAATACCATGTTTCCAAATTTTTTGAATCAGTTAAATGGAAACAATACTAATGCTTTGGTGTATTGTCATTTATGTTGCTGCCTTTTATTTATATTTTTGTTCTTGTTTATGTGGGTTATGAAATTAGGCCAGTTCTGTTTATAAAATTATCCTAGTTTCATTTCTCTGTCTTTGACATTAAGACCATAGAAGCATATCAAGTCTCTAGAATAGAGATGCTTTAAGAATTCAGAAGTGTTATAAATAACTTTTAAGTATAAAAGCACCAGAAGTGTTACCTGTCCTGTGAGGTTTGGTACAAACTTTTAGAACAACCAGACTTTTTATTTATTTTCTTTTAAGTCGATTTTCCTTAGTGCACCTCTGCTAAGGCCTTCCCTTTACCTGGCAGGTGCCCCTATCAGGTTTATTGCAGGGACCCCTGATTTCTCTTTGAATCCTTCGCTCGGTTTATGACCTGCTTTTGTCTCTCACTCATCCGCAGAGCCTGGCGTTTGCACGGTATTCGGAGATCCCCACTACAACACTTTTGACGGACGGACATTTAACTTTCAGGGGACGTGTCAGTACGTTTTGACAAAAGACTGCTCCTCCCCTGCCTCGCCCTTTCAGGTGCTGGTGAAGAACGAAGCGCGCAGGACCCGCTCCTTCTCCTGGACCAAGTCGGTGGACCTGGTGCTGGGCGCCGGCACCGTCAGCCTCCAGCAGCACCTGACCGTGCGCTGGAACGGCTCGCGCATCGCGCTGCCCTGCCACGCGCCGCAGTTTCACATCGACCTGGACGGCTACCTCTTGAAAGTGACGACCAAAGCAGGTGGGCTTCTAGAAGCACGGGCCTTCTGTGTACCTCTGGCTCTTCCCTCTGTCTCACCAACTCGTGCTCAGGAGCTGCAGCTGCTCCTCCTCCGCGGAGGAAAACCGGAGGCAGAGCAGTATTCCAGCCGCAGGTGTGGCCTCACGCCCGAGATGCCACAAAACAGCTGGAGAAATTTGCACACCGAGGAGCCTTGCAGTCTGACACCAGTTACACCAGTCTTGCAATCTGTCGACATCCAGTGCCTTTCCATCCTCATTCCAGACATAGCGGTGGTTCTTTCTCATGTTTTGTTGCTACTTTAGGCCATTGATGTCTAGCTTGGAGTTGTGTCTTTCCCAGCTCAGCCAGTAACGTGCAGTTTCACATCTGTGAGAAAGAGTGTTTCCTTGTTAGCATCTGTCCAAGAAGGAGGGACTCCTCAAAAGCAAACTGCGAAAGTGTGGGTGTGAAGATGGGAGTGCGGATGGTGGACGGTGTGACCAGCAGTCCTGTCCATCCTCGACCCGGGGCAGGATGCTCGTTGAGTTGATGGGTAGAACCACTGGCTCCTGCTGGAGGACACTTAGGATGCTTGCTCTGAAAGCACTTCCCCCAGGCGTGGGCACAGGCAGCTGGCCGCTGAGGCCTTTTCTCAGCATCACATGTTGCCTGAGGCCCCCTGGACTCTGTGTTTCCCCTCCAGGGGCAGATACATTCCCCCTAGGCCAAACTGTTCATAGTTGCTAGTAGGTTACTCCTAGGCGTTCAGTGAGGCTCAAATTTTTGTCTGTGAGGTGCTGCCTTAGAGAGACATCTTAGAAGCAGAAATCAATCCTTCATTCTCAGCCCCAAAGAATGAATTCAGTTCGTTTACACAGTTTATATGATATCATGTATGGTTCCTTCCATGCTGCCTTTGGTTAATGCATATTGTTTGTCAGTTGGATTTGGAACTGCATGTCCTCCTGGCACATGCTATTTCTTTAAGCATGATACTTGAGGAAATCAGCATATTGCTTACTTTTTGCACTGATTAGAATTTAACAATGTAAAAACATCAATTGGGTTCCAGTTTCTTTAGCTAATATGGATTGAAAGGGGAAACATTTGATAGAGCAGGCACTTCTGAGGGACTGCAGAGACTGTTCTCCACGGCACTTTCAGAACCCTGTTAATTGTTTCTGTTCAAGCCAAAATATATTTGGTAAATTGATTTGAGCCGATGGAATGCCAGCTTAGCTAAACAAAGGCAGGAAGCCAAGGAGAAGCCCAGGGAGCTTTTATTTGAGAAATGTTAAATATTAATGTATTGGGACATTCTATAAAGAAGGGAAGATTCCCACTGTTCACTTTGAAAGTGGTAGATGTGAAGAGCTCTGTTCATTCAACTTTAGAGGGATTAATCCACCCCAGAAAATTCAGACACCTGTTGTTGCATTCAAATGACATGCCGCTCTGCACATGTAGGCCTCACCTCATCCCTTTGAAGGAAGCAACGGTTTGTGGCTTCATGTAAAATGTACACAAAATGACCCATTATTACACACAGTTATAATTAGAAGCACCTTGCTTATCTGTTTGCAAGCCAGGTGAACACAGTGGATTCTACTGATATGGAAATTATTAGTCATCTACAACCCAATTCTCAAAGGGGTTCTGGATATTCAGATATTACTAACAGTTGAGGGGTTTCAATACTGTTCCTGTCACAGCTGACAATACCTTATGGAATAAGTGTACTCTTTTTTTGTTTGTTTGTTTGTTTCGTTTTTTAAAAAATATTTATTTATTTATTTATTTATTTATTTGGTTGCTCCAGGTCTTAGTGGTGGCACGCGGGATTTTTAGTTGTAGCATGCGAATTCTTAGTTGCGGCATGTGGGATCTAGTTCCCTGACCAGGGGTTGAACCCAAGTCCCCTGCATTGGGAGTGCAGAGTCTTAGCCACTGGACCACCAGGGAAGTCCTAAGTGTACTCTTTGTAAGGATTTCACATGGCAAAAATGACCAAAAGGATAAGGCTGCTAAGAAAATAATAATATATCATAAATACCATAATTAGGTTAGTGAATTTAACTCTTCTAGGCCTTGAACTCAGGTTTACAATTTCTTTTCTTTTTCTGTCTCTCTTGCCATGATGCAAGTAACTTATGTGCCCTTAATACCCAGCTGAACAACTTCCTGTATCACACGGCACGCACAAGCTTTCTGCTTGCTAGGGAGGAACTGTATTTCTTTGGGCACTAAACTTGCTTCGCGATTATCCTTTGAATGGAACAATTCCATTTCCAGACAATAGTCTCTTCCACTCTGGTCTACCAATCTCAGTTTGTACTACCCCTTAGGGATATTTTCTTTTTATTACCTATTGATTGCCTATCTAAAATATCACAGTATATCCTTTGAGTGTTTGTTCTTCCTCCATAATTTTTTTTCGTAAGCTTATGTGATCAAAGGGTACTTTCTTCAAAATAGCAGCTTAAATCAAGCCTGCAGCTGGAAGACGGGAGATGGGGAAGAATGGCTCTGTGGCCCTGTGGTTTATAGACTCAGCGCTTCATGATGGAATTGTCTGCCAGAGGAGCACAGGTGACCGTGTAGCTTGGGTGGAATTAGGCTATAGCTACATTCCTAATAACAACTGGGGTAGTACAGAAGACACAGAACAAGGCTCAGTAGCTTGAGAAAGCTCTGCTCACCCCTGTCACACACCCCCACCCCAACTCTTGGCACTTAGCGAATCACTTAAAATATTCCCTTTCTGCCACCTGTTCACTTCATCAACTCCACCTGAAAGAGTTACGTCAGATCCACCTGAAAGCATTAACATGTGGGAGTGTGACTTTTTATTTTACTTTTGGTAGAGCTCTACACTTGATGAACCTAGAGTATATATATATATATTTTTTTTTTCTTTTTTTCCTTTGGTGTAAACTCTAAACAGAAAAATTATCCATTTTTAAGCATCACTATGGTATGTCTACAGATTTTGCATCTCCCCTCTCTCTTAAAAGTGGACTGCAGCAAAAGCAACAATAACAACCAAAAAAAAAAAGCAAAGAAAAACAACCACAAAATAAAAGAACAACAATCCCCACACCAAAAAAAAAAAAAAAAAAAAAAAAAAATTAGTAGTCTGGAGCCAGGTCACACACTTGAAAGGTGAAAAACAGGTTGGTAAAATATTCACTGGTGAGAAGGGAAAATTGGAAGGCTCTTCATACAGTGGAAGGAATGCAGCTGCTGCTCACATCCCACATGAGACGTGTGCTTCAGCTTTGGCCTTCTGACTGCCAGTTATTTCTACCGATTTCCCATGCAGAGAACTGGGAAACTCATCCCAGCTGCAGAAAGGACTAACCCCAAACCCTCAAACACTTCCATGGCATTTTCATCTCATAAGATGCCTATTAAAAATATCTTTTGGAAGAGCAATTTTTTTTTTCAATTACAACTTATTCATTTTTTTTTGCCTGTCACTACTGTACTTTACTTTGCATGGATTTTACTCATGTAGAGAGTAAAAGTTACTGTGCAAACACATATGTATATGATACAGCAATAGACAAAGGCATCTGTAGTCGAATAAGTCATCCTTACACAATACGAAGCCTAGCATTGTTCTGTGAAAATCCTCTTAGTATAATGATAAAAAGAAAAGAGGAGGAAAAGAGAGTGAATTACAAATTATTCTCTTATTTGGGGGACCGTGTTTCATGAAAGGGATGTCAAGGGTCTTGAGAAGAGTTTATTAAAAACACAGTGGGTCTGCATCTTCCCAAGCATGCATGGACCAGCAGTCCATTGCAAAGAAAGAATGATTGGCTTGTTCACTGTGAGTTGAATTCCCATGAACTCAGTGGCCCAAAGTCTCAAATGTATTATATCATTGCCAGTAATTTTGTTGGAGCTCCTTTGGATGTAAATTCTCAACCAGTGTGGCACTTGGAAAATAGCATTTGCCTGCTGTCTAGGAAAGAGATTTGTAGTTTGGAAAATTTTGCAAGGTGGAAAATCTTTGGAATTATGCTCTAAAAGTTTGAGTGTTGTATGGAATTGATCTCTCCCTTCATTTCTCTGGCTGGGCAGCTGCCTAGTTACAGGCTTATGAGGTCAAGTGTCTTCTATACCTTAGAGAGTGTATTACAAATCATATTATAGTTTGCTTGTCTTTTTTCAAAATGTTATTTCAGAGTCTTAACTAGCATGAAATTCACAAATTTCTTTGGCTTTGCAGACTCCTAGTATCAATTTACAGGGTAATTCATTCATTTAGTGAGTATACACTATGTGTCAGATAATGTGTTGGAAGGTGGGGTATGAAGAAATAGACATCGTTGTATACAATAGTTGTGGTTGTCAGAATTGACCCCATCTTTGAGATCCACACAGGAGATTAGTCCAGTGTGGGGACAGACTAGCAGTGTGTCCTTGCTCTGATCACCATGCCCCATCACTGTCTTCTCTTCACCCAGTTATTCCCAAAAGCCCAAGAGACACTTTCTTATGACCTTCTTTCCTGCTTTTTACCCAATTCTATTTAATTGCTTTTTGGAACCGAGCTTCTTCTCCTGATCAAGAAATCTTCTCTACCATTTGCCTTGGACTGAGAATGCTTCCATTCCTTTCATTTACCATACAGTGATTTCCATATGAGTCTTTCTGTTTATTTCTTGAGAAATCCAGTTTTAGACCACTGGTTTATTCTACCAATAACTTTCCCTAAAGCGGATCTGTAACTCTTGCTTGCGGCAGTTGTGTGTCCTACTCACAGGAATGCTGTTTGGCCAGGCGTCTCTCCCTTTGGACCACGTCCAAGAGAATATTGGCTTTAGAATATTGGCTTAGGGAATATTAGCATTAGCATCTTACTTCTGAGTGTTTCTTGCTGATCTTATATCACTCGGACATTGCCTTATGCCAATTTTATATTCAGACAAGATCCATTCCATCCCTCTGCACCCCTTTCTCCTTTTTCATCACCACCTTATCTCCCCAGCTTCTGAGTATCTTCTGAACACTTGCTCATCAGGCTAATATTGATCCTTCAGGAACAAAGGTAGAGTCTTCTAAAAAGAGTCATGTTGCTCTTTCCGGAGGCTCAGAACAGATTAAATCAAAGACTAGGTTGTTTGTGTTGTTTTTTTTTTCTCATGAATATTTAATTAATCAGTAATAGTAGTAATCATTCTCATTTTATAATTAAAGTAGATGAGTCATTTTTAACTTAGGTTAGGGTTTTCTTCTTCTCTGTTAGGCAATCACAGCAATTCTTTTTCTTTTTTTTTTTTTTTTTTTCACTTTAACATCTTTATTGGAGTATAATTGCTTTACAATGGTGTGTTAGTTTCTGCTTTATAACAAAGTGAATCAGTTATACATATACATATATTCCCATATCTCTTCCCTCTTGCATCTCCCTCCCTCCCACCCTCCCTATCCCACCTCTCTAGGTGGTCACAAAACACAGAGCTGATCTCCCTGTGCTATGCAGTTGCTTCCCACTAGCTATAACGAAGATGTGGCACATATATACAATGGAATATTACTCAGCCATAAAAAGACTAGGTTTTGTCAGAAATCCAAGAGGGTAAGACTGAAAACACACAGCAGGGACACTTTCTATTTTTCTGTTAAAACAGAGCTTTCTTTGTGGGCTGTCCCTCTTAGGAGACAGTGACACTGAGTAAGAAAGAGTCCTAGGGCAGAAATGCACCTCAACCTATTGTAGAGGTTCTCTTGGTGCTCATCCACCAAACTGGTACCTAGTTCACCATTCACTGTGGGGCTCAGGCCCTGCCAGGACATTACCAGGAGAACAGTAAGAGAAGCTTCCAACGCACACCTGAGACATAAAGAAAATGATAACACCAGAGTTATCATTTGCTCTGGGTTGAGCCTCAAAAGACTTTTCACGAAACCCTCCCCTTTGTCTTATGGACAGTGTCTTCACATACAATATCAGGGTGGATATGAGAACGTTCCTTCTTGACCTTCTGGTCAGACTGATCTGTGATGTGTGACAGTGGAACCTGGCTGTCTGACATGTGACAGAAATCCCACTATTCAGTGGGGTCATTGGCTGGAGTAAATCCTAGAAGCTTTGGGCTAGCAGGTCTGGAAAAATATGAATGTTCTCAGAAATATTCTCCAGTTGTTTAGATGGTCAGTTCAGCAAACCAAGAGGAGATTACATTCTTTACCTTGTGGAGTGAAGATTGTTTCCTTGGTGAACAAGACAGTACTGTCCTGCTGATTCTATCCAGCACATGAGTAACTTTGGCCTGTGGGCTGATAGCCTCCAATGCCTAGTCAAATATTGATGCTTATGATCAGCCCAGGCATGGAGGCCCCAACCTAGGGCTCATAACATCTCAACCCTAGGAAGCATGGATTGAACAGCTGTGCATGTCTCACAGATGACTGTAAAATAACGAGGGGGCAAACATTTTCATTTGTAGGAGTGTTGTCCTTTGAAGAGGATGTATTCAGAAGCTTTATATTTATTACTTTAATACTTCCACCGTAGCAAATAATTTGGAAATTTTCACTTGGCACTTAGCATAATCATATGGGGGGATTATTGGATAAAGAAAAATGATATTAAAAAAACTATCATCTTTGTTGTCTTTCCATTTCTGCATTGTAGTAGTCGTTGGATAAATGAAAACATGATTTGGACCAAGACAATTACTCTATAAAAGGGCAAAAATATAAACCCTAGAGTAACATGGTCAATGAATAGTCATCTACAAGTCAAATTAGGGTACATAAGATATCATTATAAGGGCAAACTTTATACATTTAAAAAGTTCTAAGCCCCAATAAGTGATTCATGTTATATCACACAATGTTTGACGTGGCGAAATTAAAAGGTAATCAAGAATTTGGTGAGATCCTTAGTGTTCCTTGTTAGAGGATAGTCATATGTACTATGTAAGAATCTATACAGTTGGGAACTATTGGTGGATTCAAGAGTGGTCGATCCTCTTTTCCTCTAGGTTTGGAAATATCATGGGATGGAGACAGTTTTGTAGAAGTCATGGCTGCACCCCATCTCAAGGGCAAACTCTGTGGTCTCTGTGGCAACTACAATGGACATAAGCGTGATGACTTAATTGGTGGAGATGGAAACTTCAAGTTTGATGTGGATGACTTTGCCGAGTCCTGGAGGGTGGAGTCCAATGAGTTCTGCAACAGACCCCAGAGAAAACCAGTGCCTGAACTGTGTCAAGGGACAGTGAAGGTAAAGCTTCGAGCCCATCGGGAATGCCAGAAACTCAAATCCTGGGAGTTTCAGACCTGCCACTCAACTGTGGACTATGCTACTTTCTACCGGTAAGTCCAGTGCTTTGGAGAATAGGCTTGGGTTACAGACCAAGGGTAGACTTGACCATGGAACAGAGGGTATCAGCTCCCTTGGTGCACAGAACAAGGGCCCCCAAAGTGCAGTGTAAACACCCCTGCTTCTTTCTTCTCTTGAGACTGATCTCATCTTGACTCAGTCCCACATTATGTCCCACATTAGGAAATTGAAGGGCATATTTCAGAGCTGTCTCCTATAAGTGATTCTGTTTTTGTGTCTGCAGGTTCACTGGAAAGCTAGTGACACCCTAGGATTTTTCCAGGTGTTAGCTTGACTCTTAAGATTGAGGAGTGCTTCCCAAAATCTGGCCTAAAATGCAGTGGTATAGGGCAGAGGTAGGAATCTCAAATCACTCTGGCTGCCTTTGGGTATTTGAGTGAGCTTGGTTATTCTAGGTCTCAGGCAGAGTTCATCAGGTCTTTCTCATCGTCTCACCCAGAACACATCTGCACATGAAAAACAAGGTGGTGAGGTGAGGATTCCTTGGATTTTAGCCAACTATGAGACTTTGTGTCCAGAGTCCAAGGAGAGTAGAAACAGGGCTTGGGGATGGAGGAAGGAAAGTCTCTCATTAAGACCGTGGATTCCATTTGTATTAAGCAAACCACTTTAATCATTGTATTAAATGAACAATACATATTCATTGAAGTTACCCGTTTTGTGAATATAAAGACAGCACCTACTTTTACATAAAATTAACCATTATAATGTGCTAAAGATTTTTAAAATTCCCTATTTCACAACCCTGAGCTAAACATTGCTTTCAATTCGGCAAACATGTCTATACATTTCTGTATGCAAACTTGTATGTATAGTGCAATATTTATATTATGTATCGATGATACATGGGAAAAAAAAAAAAGACTGTGGGTTCCATAACCTTTTCTAATTCTGATTAACCTCCTTCCATACAAAGCAACTGGTTACAAAGAAGAATTGGCTTTGACTTCTGTGCTACAAGGTTGCATTTGTGAGTTGATGAGTTTGGCCTGGTTGTTCTTCCATTTACTACACAATTCCATGAGGTTCAAGAGCTAAGACTGTATATAACTTTAACCACCGTGGATGTGGGAGGAAACATGAGATGAACACAGTCCAAAAAGGCCTTGTTTAAGTGATTTGCCTGTGCCTCTTAAAATGAGAAATCTCCTGTGGTCTGAAGCCACAGAGAAGTTATTTTTACCCTTTAACTGCCACCAGTTTATTTCTCCTAGTTCTCGTTAAATGTGATCTTTTTTTATTTATTTGATCTTTGGATATAAAAGATAAAGTTCTATAAAGTCAGCTCAAAGTAGGGTGGGAAAAGGACTGTCCTTGTCATCACAAATCCCTGAACATGGCTGCATCTGCCAACATTTGGCTCCAACTCATGTGTTTAGTTCCTTCAAGCCATTTTCTGGTTGTAATTTGAATTCTCTGGGTTCCCTTCTTTCTCCTCCCTGCACCACCCCCTAGATTGACCTTACCCTTGTCTATTGAAATCAAAAGCTCTTAATGCACTCTGGAGTGAATTAAGCACCTGGACAGACAAACCAGGCTTCATTTGGCATCTAAATACCCATCACTTGAAAGTCTGATGGGAAGCAATAGAGCACAGCAATTAAGAAACTTGTGGTCTCCCAGAGCTAAAAATCCAGTCCAGCTTTACAACCTTGAACAGTTGTTTAAGCTCGCTAAACCTTAGTTTGCTTATCTGGGAATTGGGGATAATAAAGAGCCTACCTTGAAGAACTGTCGTTCAGATTCAGTGAGATTGTGAGCATAGATGCATGTGCTCAACCCAGTGCCCCCGAGCAATGTGCTCGATAACTGTTGGCTGCTATTGTAACTTCTACCATTAATTAAATGATTAACAAGGGTAAGCCTTCTTTTGGAAGCTCCCCTACCCCAGTTGTGGATTTGGATTGGACCCTTCTCTGTCTGAAATAGAAAGGAAAGGCTGTACTTCTCCCAGGACCCTAGCAGCCTACACCTTTGGTTTTCATCCCATTTCAAAGGAACGTGTTGAAAGCAAAAATTGGAGAGCAGGCCTGCAGAGATTCTTCCCTTTTTGCAAATTTCGATTTCTTCGCTCTTTGGTGATTTATTTTGTATTATGATCCCTGGACTGCTAGCAGGAATATGATGAGCACCTTGGCAGAAGTCGTGAGAAACGACTTTGACATGAACAGAGAGAATCGAAATTGTTAGGTGGCCAGACAGATGCTAACCTTCTGCTCTTGAAAGTTGCTACAGCGGCGCAGTTGGGGGGCGGCGGGGGAGTCACTGTGTAAGGGGCTGGATGCCCGAGTTTGGGGAGCTTATGAGAATGCTCTTGGGATCTTTGTGCACTGAGGTCTGGAGGATGGAGTATGGTGGGAGGTGAGCTTGTGTTCTGCTGTGTGTGGTGTAGGGACAGAACACCCTTCCAGGCCAGCCACTGCCTGGAAGAGGCAGGGGAGCTCAGGAGGGCAGAGCTGGACAATCCTGACTGTCACGCACTTTGCTGATAATCTCATTCCCCAACCGAGAGGTTCACCTTCGTGCATTTTCAAGTGAGGGTGGCCAATATTGGGTAGATCCTGGATTTCTTTCTTTCTTCCAAGCACAGATGTGGCAGGAGGGAGAAAAGAAACAAGGTCAACATCGAAAGGGAGTTCCGTTCTCAGGGGATCTCCAGCAAGGAACAAACCTTAGGGAGCCTTTAGGAAGCAATGGACAGAGAATGCACTGGGCGATGCCAAGCTGGACGTAACCTCAACTCCACCACTTTCTAGCTGTGTGACCCTGGTAGCTTGCTGGGTTTCAGATTCTTTGCCTTTAGAATAGGTATGACAGCAACCACCTGGTGGGATTGCTACTCCAAGGACTGAGGTCAACGGGTGGTGCCACGTTGGCCCATGATAGACAGGCCGTCCTGGCACAGTGTGCTGTTGTCCTGTGTCCCTTCCTCTCTATGGAGAATCTGGCCCCCCCGCCCCGGCCACTTACCTTTCTGATTGTCGAGGTCTTCTCCTGTGCTCATCGTGGAGAACAGATTAGATAGAGTCTCACTGATGAATCTACAGAACGATTTATAAATGAACCGTTTCTCTTTCGTGACCTTGAATGAAATACGGTAAGTGAAGATTGCATTGTAAGCCTTTAAAAAAATTGTTCTTTTTGTCTTATAAGAATAATATATGTTCATTGTACGACATTTAAGTAACATTAAAAAGAATAAAGAAGAAAATAGCCATCACATCACGTTCCACACGTGTAAATTTTTACCTGTATATTTTATGTCATTGGCAGAATTTCTAAAAGGAAGCTTAAAACATAGTCATGACCTGTGTTTTAAGGGCTGTGATCTTTTTTATGACTCAATATAGGACTAAAGGGATTTGCCTTGATATCATGGAAGGTCATATATATAAACTGTATATGAATTTGATTCCTTTCATTTTCCCCTTATCCTTCAAAGAAGTATCTGTACTTCCTTTAGGACAAAGAATAAAGTTGCGTAATATACAAATGCCACCTTCCAAGTACCATTGTGTTTGTAACTTAGAGAAGGGAGAGGATAAAGGAGGTATTTCTCTCAGGAAGTGTTACCTCTTTTGGGTTTCCTTAATCATATGACAAGTTCCAGAGGGAAAATTCTATTATAAATATTAGATAGCTCTTCTTATAAGATCAAAGTAATAATTCTAATTTCTCTGAATTAGAGTTTACTTTTGAGATGTCTAGGACTTAGAACTCTTATTTTATTTTGGTCTTTTACCCAGTTCAAAATTTTTAATAGTAAACTGTCCATTGTCTAAAAACTTGAAAAACTTTGTAAATGAATAAGAAATGACTACATATTAGCCAAAACTTTCTTTTTCTCTTTTGGGAAACTTTTTAAGATTTGCTCATTTTTTCTTCTCACATCAGTTCCACCCATCATGGCCTCATTTGCTGTAAAAATTAAAGGCTTTGTGATCAGCATATTGGCTTCATTAACTCATTGAATATGTTTGGATGCAAAATGATTTAATTATGAATCACATAAAAATTTTAACTGGCTACGTTGATAATGTGTCTTAAGTCCTAGAGTTGCTAATTGACTTGTCCTCAAATTAGATAATCCCCTTTGCAAATCTTCTGCATTGGCCTCCGCTGGTGTGTCATGGAGACATTTCTGGTAGCAAGGGAGGTAGTTAGTATGCTGTGGAAACATGAATGTGAAATCATTTCAATTATACTTGGATTCACACATAGGCCTCCCTGAGGAGGAGATGTTGTCTTTGGGTCTCTTTTCTCATTTCTTTGTTTTCACCTCCCTCCCCCAGCCTCACGCTGCCTTCTCCATCTGTGTCTTGGCTGCCAACCGGGAAATCCAGGAGGAATAAGCAGCCCCCCACCCCATAGCCTCCCTGGCGGTCCTCAGCAGCCAGTATCGAATCCACTCCCCACCTTGAATTCGGGCAGGCTGACGAGACCAGTCTTGGCAGCCCCCGGGGGCACAAGGAAGCCAGGAGATGGGCTGAGCTATGCGGGTCACGCTGGGGAGAGAGAAGACCACCTAAACCTTGGGCTGGTGTAAGAAACACTAGCAAACTCAGACCTGAATCTTGGGTGAAGTAGTTGCAAGTGAGTGTAACCTGCTAGCAAAGCGGGCCTCTCCAGTCAGGGCAGGCCCACATTTCAGAGAAGCCAGGAAAATTAATGTGAACTGCAGCAAATCCCAGGCCTTTACAGACCACCGTCGTCTCAGGACTGTTTTCCTCTCCCCACTCCCCTTCATGCGGTATAATTCACCGGAGCAAAAACTCTGTTCACTTGTTCAGTTTGGGTAAGTGTCTGGGGATTCCCAGTCTAGGAAATGTTCCTTTCTTTCCATGCAGTGTTTTTTACAGCTGTAAGGAATTGAAGGAGGGCCAGGGGATTCACAGATGTGTCCTTCCCGCTGAGGTCCTGGGAGGTAGGTGGTGGGAGGTTGTGCAGGAGAACGCTGGAACTCCAACAGCACAACGGTGTCGGAGATGCTGGCGCCTGGGGGCTGCCAGTGGCTTCCTTCCAAGGGAAGATCACAGCCTTTGTGGATGACCCACTTTGTGTTTTCCTATAAAGGAAACTCATCATTTATTATAAAGCAAGAGGAGAGATGCAGGCAAGGATACAGACTTTATGTGTGTGTGTGTCTGTTTGTAGGAGAAAATCATATAAAGCTAACTGCTGTTCTATAATTAAAATCAAGCCAATCTTCCCTTGCTTCAAAGGAGAACGTGCTTGGAACATTTCTGTTTACAGCTTTTAATGATTTGCCTCAAATTGCCATTAGAACTAGGGTCCTAAATCAAATGAGATGTTCATTTTAAAGTGTGATGTTCTAAACCTGCCTTTTTATTTTTCCTTTGGCAAACTTAGCTTTCAGGATGAGCAGCCACTCTGAATATGTAATAAAGGTGACACCAGGTGGCAGTAGACACCTCAGTTGTACCACCGATCAGACTTCAGCACTTACAAGTCCAACCTTAAAGTTCAAAATGTTTTCCCTACTCAGTAGCTCTCTCTCTCTCTCTCTCTTTTTTTTTTTTTTTTTTTTTAACTTATGCCCTAGGCTACTCCTTCACTGTATCTAAATATACAATGCACATTCCTGCCTCTGGGTCCATGTCTTTCCTCTGCCTGAGATGCCTTCATTTTCTTCATTGATTTAAGCTGAAGGCACAGCTCAAGTTTCATCCCAGGCCTCTGTAAATGTTTTTTCTTTGGTTTCTTAGAGATGCTGATTGTGTTTATCCTTATTTAGTGCATATACTATATTGCACTGCTGTTCTCTCTCGCCCGCATTGGATTTTAGGTTCACTCGGGAATGGGAAATGTCTTTTCTACCCTTTTGTATTTCACCCAGCATCCCCCCTGGAAGGTCTGCTTTGGGGAGAGGTTTCTTAGCTCCCTTCTTAGCCTTTCTGTCATCTTCATCCTCTCTGATCTCCTTGTGACTTCTACCCCCAATGCCAAGTCCATCTTAGATCTTTATCCCCACACTCGTTATGCAGAATGTGCACACATTTCTGTCCTTTCAGGGAATAGACTAGTCAGAGCAAGCGGAGCCTCTGGTCCACTTTTGATGCTGCAGGAGCTATCAGCTCTTCTTATGCATGAGTCTACTACTGTGACTGCCAGGGGCAGGCCTCTGAATCTCAGAATCCACCTCTGCCTATTAACAATTCTCTTGTAAGCCACTTGGACCTCCTGGATCCTCTTCTATACCTTCTATCTATAGATGGCTAGTGTTTGGCCTTGCCATCTTTTTTTGTGTGGTATTTTGATCTATAGATATTTCTGCATTGGCCTCTTCCACCATCCTGTCCCATGGGGTCATGGACTGGCACTGACTCTTCTTGGTCACAATGTGTGACACTGTTCATGGGGTATTTCCCCTCAAGGAAGTTCACCTGAGCTTTTGGTGTCCAGAGTTTTTACTGGGACTCGATCACCTGCTGCCTGCTGCCTGCATGGCTGACCTTCTGTAGCCCCTCCCAGAGGTCATGCTAATGCCTTTAGTCTCCAGCTCCTCTGGAGGTTGGAACTGTTATCAGATGGCCCAAAGCCCCCATCATAAAGCACACTGTTAGAGTGTCTCCTGGCCAAAGCACCCAGGCAACAAAGGACACTCCTGTCAAGCAGTGCATTCCAGGGGCCTAGAGATCACTCCCCAGGAGCTAAAGGCCAAGGCCAGACTCCCTTTGGGCCAGGTTAATTCTTTACTACACAGCCTGCCTGGCTCAAGGTTAAATGTAATTTCAATTTGATTTTAATTTTAGCTTTGAGTTTGTTTTCAGCATAAACCTCCTGGAATCCTGCAGTGTTTCTCCTCAGAAAATTATATTCTGGATTGTAATTAGATGGGGCTTTTGAACACAGATTTGAATGAGTGTCACTGTAGCAGGTAAAACACTAATTATTTTGTAGCATCTCTCTTGGCTGCTTAGGGGACTTTGATTACTCCTTGGTAAGCAGGAGACTGTCTGGTGTAGCTGTATTATATTTTCGTCATCGATGGGTGTAAAGCCCTTTCTATCCATGAGAGTGACAGCGGTGGTGGCTGACATGAGGAATGTTTTCCTCGTGTCATTGTTGAGCTAACTGGGACACTGGGAGGCGAGGGGACTCATTCCAGGCCGCCCGTGGCACCTGAGCAGCCAGCCTGACAGGACACTTGGTCTCGGGTCTTTGTCAGAGAACTTGGCAAGAGCTGCTAGGGCTGCTCTCAGAGTCCGTCACTGTCCGCTCAGGTTTTTAAATATCCTGCTTTTGCCATGAGCTTTTGGAGGAGGATTTCATTAATTACTTAATTCACTCCTTTTACAACTTTTGAGTGTGCACCTGCTGTGTGCCAGGTACTGCTGTAGGTGTGGCGATTTGGGACTGGGCAAGAGAGACAAAAGTTCTTCCTTCAGACAGCTCACAGTCTAGTGTGGACAGACGGCGATAAATAAGAAACAAGGTCATTGCCAATTGTGAGAAGAGGAATGGGGGGAATAGTGTGATATGATAGGGTGGACTGGGGGTGGCCAACTTGGAATAAGGTAGACAGGAAGAGCCTTCTTGAGGGGTGCTCCTTTGAGTGGAGCCCACCGTGTGTGGGAAGGACGGGGGTGGGGAGGTCTGTCTTGGGCGGGGGAAGGGCAGGCCTCTATGCTGGGAAGGGTGTGGCCTGTTTGCAGACCAGAGAGGAGGCTGCCAGTACCGGTGCCTTTAGAAAGTGATGGGTACGCTACCAATAACTGCATGAGCTTGGAAGCAAATTCTCCCCCTGTCAAGGTTCAGCTGAGATCGTGGCCCCAGTCAATACCTTGAGTGCAGTCTTGTGAGACCCTCAGCAGAGGCCATGCCTGGACTCCTGATCCATAGAAACGGAGCTAATAACTGCGTTGTGTTTACTGTTTAAATTTATTGTTAAGCCTTTCCTGTTTTCCTCATTCACTAAGTTTCATTTTATTTCATTCTGCATGTAGCTTTGTAAGCTGGTGTAAATCCTTTCTGGAACAAGTTGAGGAATAAGTGACAGTGGCCAGGGGTAAAGGATCTAACACCTCCGAACTTCTGTTTTTTGTGTGAAATAGAGATGATATCATCACCAACAGATTGGTCATGAGGCTGAATGAGGTTTCCCTTGTAACGCCCAGGTGGAAACACCAAGGAATCTACTTCCCTTGGCCACATCACCAGTGTGGTCTAGTGGCATTCCGCCTTGAGCCCCGTGGCTTCAGGTTGTTCTATAGAAAATTAAGGTACACAGTTGGGTGCCAGAATGCCTCAGAACCGAGAAAACCTGGGGATGGGTGTCCTCAGAGATGGCCGTGTGTGGGCTGGCTTCCGTCAGGCCACAGACAGATTGGTTGACTCTTTGATGTGCTGTGAGTACAGCCCTGTGACTCAGTGAAGCAACAGGGACAGGAGCAGCGTCTTGTGAAATCAGCTGGCATCCTGGCAGCATCATGGGCTTCTCAGAGGTGGCTCGCTGGCCCCTGTGCTGTGCTGGGAGCTCAGGGTTGTACTGTGCTGGACGGCCATCCAGGACTCTTTGACTATCTCTCAATCAAGCTGGGAAAAATTAAAATTGATGGAGAGTGTGCAAATATGAAATAGGAGGGGAGGCTTTTGTGATCCTGGATCCTCCTACACATGGAAATCTTATAGTCAATCTCAATTTTCTTCTGACCTAGCAAGGAAAAGGAGCAGTCGGCTTGTACACACAGGCTTTCACAGGGGCCGGTGTTTCAACTACAGACCAAGTATTCAGAAGTGTGTGCATGTTTTAAAAAAAAAGACTGGATGTAGGGGCAGTTTTTTTGTTAAGGAAGAAGGTGCTGAATTACTATTTTTTTATATCCATGAGTCTCTTTTTCTAGGCTAATAGTCAATTATTCATGTCTAGGAATCAATGAAATCAATCAATAATAAATTAAAACAGGTATATATTACCTATTGTAAAAAAAACACACACACAGATTATTTTATAGTCAGGATTCATTGATTAATGAATCAGGCGCTGTTCAAGGTGCTGGAGGTATGGCAGTGGTTAAGATAAACAAGTCCTCTGGCTCACAGAGCGTGCAGTGTAGGCTAGTGGGTGAGAAAGACAAGTAAACAGGAGTGTAGATAGGGAGGGATGCAGTTTTGATAGAGGATGTACAGGATGCTATGGAAACCTGCCAGGGGGGTGGCTTCCTGGAGACGGTGACTTCCTAAGCTGAAACCAGAAGCATATGTAGGGTTTAGCTGCACAAAAAGGAGTAGGGGTTTGGGGAAGAGAACAAAGGGAAAGATCCCAGCCACGGAAGACTGCATGTTCAAAGCCGTGGAAGCCAGCAAGAGCCTGGCACAGGCAGCTAACAGATAGATGTTGCATCGGGCAGTGTCATAAACTAGGGGGGTGTGGAAGATAGGTCAGGAGGCAAAGGCCACAGCCAGATCATTAGAATTTATGCCCCAGCATCCATCAGACACGAAAGGGGCGCACTGTAGTGTCTTTCAACCATTACCTGGGAGCAGGTCATACTGGGCATTGGTTCAGTAAAGCTGAAGACTTTTCATTTATTCCTCATTCGTTCATTTCTTAGTTTCTATACACCTACCACGTATTCTATGCCTTAGGTCGTGGTTCTCAAACTTTAGCAGGAATCAGAATCATTTAGAGAGCTGATTCAGTGGGTCTAGGGCAGGGGCTGAGAATGTGCATTTTTAACAAGTTCCCAAGGGATGCTGGGACTCGGGGGCCACACCTGGAGAACCTCAGCACGAGGTGGAGGAATTAGAAGAAGAACTGCTTCCAGCTGTTTGTGGGTCCCCAAGGGGATGCAGTTCTCTGAGACTTGGTCTACTCCAAGACCTTTTTATGGCTGACGGGGCTTATCTTTCTTTGTCCTGTACAGTCAACCTCCAAACATTAGAGATGAGAACACAGAGTGGGTCCGTGGGTAAGGGGTTAGGAGCTAAGCACATGCCCACCTAAAGTGGCCATTGGAGCTCAGTGGCATTTTCTTGGTGTGTTGTTTAAAGTACAGGCACCAAATGGAATACTGCTCAGCTATAAAAAAGAATGAAATTTTGCCATTTGCAGCAACATGGATGGACTTGGAGGGTATTATGCTAAGTGAAATAAGCCAGACAGAGAAAGACAAATACTATATGATATCACTTATATGTGGAATCTAAAAAAATACAACAAACTGGTGAATATAACAAAAAAGAAACAAACTCACAGATATAGAGAACAAACTAGTGGTTACCAGTGGGAAGAGGGAAGGGGGGAGGGGCAATATAGGGGATTAAGAGATACAAACTATTAGGACTAAAATAAGCTACAAGGATATATTGTACAACACAGGGAATATAGCCAGTACTTTATAATAACCATAAGTGGAGTATAACCTTTAAAAACTGTGAATCACTACACAGTGCACCTGTAACTTAAATAAGATTGTGCATCAACTATACTTCAATTTAAAAAATGGAAAAAAAAAAGAAAGTAGGCACCAAGGTAAACCTTTTAATGTCTTGTTTTATAAGCAAAAAAAGCCCTGGTCTTACTGCTTCCTTATTCGTAAGGCCAGGCCCAGCAGAAGTGTTGAACTTGTTTGACTGGGCCATTTGTGAGCCAGAATTAGAATCCAGAGTCGGAGTTCTCCTGGCCACTGAAATACTTTTCACAGTGAGCTGGGAACCGCCGCGGTCACTTTGAGATGAATGACCCGGGGCCCAGCAAGTGCCCTCCCTGAAGGGAAAGCTGGACATGGTGCAGCTCTGTTGATGAACCGGCCTGGAGCCGGTGTTCTGTGCAGAGGCAGAGCTGCCCAAATCTTCCCCTCCCTCCCCCAGCACGCAGGACAGACAGGCCCGGAGCTGGGGGCCAGGCTTGTGAGCCCAGAATGGCCAACAGGATGTATCTGTAAAAGTCTGCTTCCTTTCTGCTGGCTTCAGGCTTTTAAAGAACCTGGTCAGCGGGCACAGAGAGTAGAGAAGTAAATGCTTTACAAGGAAATCTGGTGACGATGCTGGAATTAATAATTCTTTTAACATGAAAGAGCTGTTCTCTGTGATCTTTACTGTCTTACCTCGTGTTGGGAGTTTAAACAGATGAGAGGGTGAGCTGGTTTCTTCATTGTATCCCAAGCAAATGGCCCATGTGTGAGCACGAAGGTGGGATGCATTTGAGCTCCTCAAAGAATATGGGCCAGAAGACCTTTCAGAACCCCTGAAAGCTTTTCCATATGAAAAGGAAACCAGGAAATTGGAATCTTCATTTTGTCTTTGCGATCAAAGCCAGGGAGGAAAGATATTAAGCAGATACTGACCTGTAGTTTTGTGGCCACTGTTAGGATTTATTGACTGAATAGCAAATAAGGACTGCAGGAAAGCTGAGGTTGGTATTTACTTGAGGGGAAGAAAAGATTTGGATTCAGAGGTTGACTGAAAGCAGAGGCCTGCCTGCATTACTAAGGAAATAAGTACATGGGCTTCAGTAATAGGAGGTAATGACAACCATGTTAACAGCATTGATTGACACTCATTATGTGCCTGAAACTCAGGGAAGCCTAATAATATTTTACAGTGATAGTAATAATGGGCAATGCCATGAGAAGAGGAGGAGTGACAGCTTACATGTTTGCGTGCTGTGTGCCAAGTGACCTTTCCCTGCATATAGTGTCGCATTTGTGTGCATGAGGAACACGAGCTTAAAGGAGGTAAGAATATCATCCAAGGTCACCAGGCAAGAAGGAAGCAGAGCCAGGACTTGAGACCAAATCTGTTTGACCCAGAGATTGTATTTTTGACCATTACCACCATAATCTGGTAATAGCTCCTCCTCCTAAGCCATTCCTAACCCCAAATTGTCTCCGTTTTCTTTTTTTTTTTTATTTAATTTTTATTATTATTTTATTTTATTTTCTGGCTGCGTTGGGTCTTCGTTGCTGCGTGCGGGCTTTCTCTGGTTGTGGTGAGAGGGGGCTACTCTTCATTGCAGTGCACAGGCTTCTCATTGTGGTGGCTTCTCTTGCTGTGGAGCACGGGCTCTAGGCGCTGGCGTCAGTAGTTGCAGCACGCAGCCTCAGTAGTTGTGGCATGCAGGCCCTAGGGCATGTGGGCTTCAGTGGTTGTGGCTCACGGGCTCAGTAGTTGTGGTGCACGGGCTCTAGAGCGCAGGCTCAGTAGTTGTGGCACACGGGCTTTGTTGCTCTGTGACATGTGGGATCTTCCCAGCCCAGGGCTCGAACCCGCATCCCCTGCATTGGCAGGTGGATTCTTAACCACTGAGCCACCAGGGAAGTCCTTGTCTCCATTTTCTGAACTGAGCTAGCACTCAGTTTTTGCGAATGTTTCATATACTACATTTTTTTTTCATTTTGAAGGATTTTTTTTTTTCTTTTAAAAGATTTTCTTTTCTCTTGAGCAAAATTGTCTGTTCGGGTTTTGGAAGTATTATGCTGGCTGAATTTTAAATAGAGCAGTTTCATCCTACTGGTCTTTTAAAGAGAAATATTTGAATTTCAAAATAGTGGCCATTTTCTACTCAAGATTTTTTCTGGTCCACAGTAATAATTCTAGAGACAAGAGTGCCTGACTCTTCTGTGAAAGGCTGAGTTCATTATGGAACTGAGATCCTAGATTCTAATGCAGTGTGCCTATAAAGTATTTCCTTGTTTTTCATCTTCTTTTCCTTCTTTTTGCTTTTAATGACTGTTTAGAAACAGTTTCTAAAGAAAGAAACATTCTTATTTCACATCTTGCTTGAGATGTTTCGATTGATGTGATACTAGTAACTCAGTGATTCTTGATTTTTGGGAGGTCACAATCCTTTTTCAGGTTCTGATGAAAGCTAAGGGTCTCTTTTCCAGAAAAATGCATGCACGCTTGCACATAGAACAGGGAATTCACCTAGGGATCAGTGGACCCTTGGTTAAGAAATCCTGCCTCCACTTCCTCCCTCCCTCTCTACCTTCAACTCTTCAATAAATATTTTTTGAGCCTTGTTAAATGTCAGGCACTGTGCTGTGTGTTAGGATTACAGTGGTGAATGAAATAAACATGGCTCCTGTCTTCGTGGAGTTCATGGTGTAGTGAATAAGGAAGACAGTAAACGAGTATCCTTACAAATAAACATGCTATGATGTCTGTACTTGAAGGAAAACTTTGGTGTATAAGATCAATTCTTTGGCAGGTCAGACGCCATAGGTTTGCGTATAGGGGAAGGGGGAGGCAGATGGATTGGAGAAGGAACTCCCCTGAGGAAGTGATCTTTGAGCTGAGATCAAAAGGATGGAGAGCGGTGAACCACGCTGAGAGACAGGAGGAGAGGGCCCCAGCCGGGGGGCGTTGTGCTGCATTCATGCACCTCTGAAATGCTGATGCAGCCAGCCCCCTGAGCTCCCCGTGTGCCTGTCCCAAGGAGCTCTGTGTCCTTCCTGTGTTATACTCTCAACGTAGTGAAGTCCATTACACAGGATCTCACCTGTCAGTGATTCATTCATGTTATGGGTCAAATCATATTTCCCCTGAAGATCTGTCTCTCTCATGGAGCTTTAAAGTGGGTTTTTCTTCATCCTCAAGGGATACCATACTACTGAGTCTCATATCTGAGGTAGTGGTTTATTTGGCTTGCTCTGATATGCTCGGAGTCAGGACCGTGTTCTTTTTCAGAATACATCTAGGATGATGAAGACACACCTGCTACACACGTTTGTGCACACGCACAGGCACACATGCCCAGCTGTGTCCAAATGCCCCAGCGCACATTGTATGACATACATGTGTCGCTACACCAGCGTGAATTCAGACTCTTGCTGTTCAAAGCACCATCCTTGGACCAGCAGCATTAGGAGCTTGTTAGAAATGCAGGACCTCAGGCCCCACCCTAGCCGTTCTGAAATCAGAACATGCAGGTTTGACAAGGTGCCCATGGGATTTGTGTACACATTGAAGTTTGAGCACTGCTGGTTTGATCTTCGCCATTTCCACTCTGGCCTGGTCCATGCTGTTGAATAGTCTTGTCCAAATGCTTCCATTTAAAGCTTGATAGCACACTGACGTGTATGTGTATATATATACACATATACATATGTATAGAGTTTTTTTTTTTTCAAAAAAAGGAGTTCAGGTAGCTGTGCTGTGGGACAGTTGTAATTTGACTCCAGTGTGTAACAGATGTAGGTACTCACAGGGGGCTGAGGGCACACCATCACACTTCTGCAAAAGGCATTTTCACCTTTTCATGGGCTGGTCACCTGATAGTCACTGGCGTTGTTCTTCATTATTTACGTCAGATGGAAAGTCTCTTAACAGAAATTTTTGAAGTGACTGATGAGGCAGAGATAGAGCAAGACATTTGTCCAGTAATCAGTGAAATAGCTCATATGTATGAGTTGCAAGGTTGTTTGTATTTGCTTCCTCCTTGGCCTTTAAAGGGCCTTGACAGGTGTTGGGCCATAAGACGCTGTTGAAGGGCAGCCCCAGGCACCAGGTCTGCTCAGGCATTTGGCCTATTTAGCGACATCTTTCACTCCCTGAGGACCCGTTCCTCCCTGTTCTCTGATTCCCAGACTCTGTCCTGCGTTTCCTGATAATGGTGATTGATTCCCTGCCTTACTGGGCCATCTAATCACCTATTTTGTTCCATATTCTGTCCTTTTCCTTGATTTGAGCATCGTCCACAGCATTGGGTAAGAGGCCCTTCCCACACGAGTCTCAGGCATAGGGCACCCCGTGTGGGTAAGAGAATCCCCACTCCGGGAGAGTACAAGAACCCGTGTACTAATGTGGTGATGTAACTTGTCTTTGCACTTTGATGGATTCTCTGTTTCCTAAGTTTAGCTGTAACATGTGCTTTTGCTCACCTGGCATTCATTAGATTTCTTTTTTTCAGTTGCATATAAAGAAAACCCCAATTAAGCTAGTTTAAATAGTAACATGTTTAATTTGTAAAAATGAGTATTGTTTGACTCATGTAGCTGAAAAGCTGGGGGCAGCTTTCACTTCATTCGTGGCTTGATCCAAGGCTTAAATGAGGCCCCCAGGGTTTGTGCTCTCTCCAGTTCCTGACACAGTTCTTCTGTGTTGAAACACAGGCCTCTCCTCTCCAAATTCTTCAGCCAAATCATGCAGGCAGAGGTGAGTCTTTTGTCTCCAAAACCCAAGCAAGTCTCATGCACCTCCTCGATTCCGACTGGCCCGTCTCTAAGTCAATCACTGTAACCGGGAAAATAAAATGAGTTGGTTCCTTTACGTAACTGCTTCTCAAACTTCTGCAGGCATGGCTCACCTGGAGAACCTGTCAAAACACAGATCACTGGCCCCATACCCAAGGTTTCTGATGCAGCAGGTCTGAGGTGGGATCTGAGAATTTCTAGTAAGTTCCCAGGTGGTACTGATGCTGCTGGTCTGAGGACCAACTTTTAGAACCACTGTTTTAGACCAATCAAGGCCACATCACAGAGACAGAGTGGGAAAGAGGTGATCTCCCAACATAATTTTAGGTACTCTTTTACCTGAAGAGGGGAGAATGGATATTTTCATTTCTTCCATCGCTAGAGTACTTGCTGTGCTCCTCTGTAATCACAGCTCCCACCAGTATGTGGGAAGAACATCTCTATCAGGTACTTTCTTAGGCTCAGGGGATGCAGCTGTGATCAAGACAAAGTTTTTACTGTCCTGACCTGGAGGGGTGGTGAGGATGATAAGAATAAGTAAATACACATATTATATATGATGCGATTTCATGTGCTGCAAAGAAAGACAGCAGGGAAGGAGATAGAGAATGATGCTGGGCTCTGGGGTCTGTTCACATAACATAGTCAGGGAAGAAGGCCCTCTGGATAAGGTATGATTTGAGCTGAGACCTGAAGGAAGAGAGGGAGTGAGGTCCGCTCAAATTAGAAAAAAATGGGCAAAGAACATGGGCAGCTTGAGAAATAACGAAAGGTCACTGTATCTGGGGCAGAAGGAAAGAGGGGAAGAGGGACGGAGAGGAGATGGAGAAACACAGGGCTTTGCAGGCTGAGGGAAGGGCCTTGGGTTTTACTGGGAGGAAGAAGACAAACCTCCCTGAGACGTGCACAGCACATCTGGGAACAGGGCTTTGAAATGTGCTCGAATAAGCATGGATATAAGAGGATGAACTGTGCCCTTAAATTCGGTTAAATTCCAACTACTGAAAATCCAGCGTGGGGCTCTAAGTGGACCTGGCATTTTTGCTCCCTACCCTAAATGTTTCCCGTAACCATGTGTTTTGAAACTCGGTATTCTACAGAGGAGGGGTTACATTACCCTCTGTCTTCTGGTCAGTGCCTCTTGATTCTCAGTCTGAGTTTTTTTCTAGTTAAGTCTAACGTAAAATTGTTTTCTTCCAGAATTAAAGTCTGAGCGATTCCCCTCATATCCTATAAACTTGAAGTTCAGGTATTTCTCTTATTCCTCCTTGAGGCAGAGGGGGAAAGGGATTGCTATTGAATTTTACTTGGGAAAGCATTTTGGAAGCACATTGATTTTTGAAATAACTTCCCCTCCAAGAAAAGGAAGAAATGAAAAAGGAGGTCTGATTAAAATACAGGTGTAGTAGCAGGGTAACGTGTTCACAGGCCTGCAGGGCTGCTGGGAAGGGATCACCTCTTGGGACCTTCAAGAGAGTGAATCATGAGGTAACTCCAGCAATAAATACATATGCAGAGCACCAGACAGTCTCGAGGGCAAGCTGGTCCAGGGGCCTCTAACCTCAGCCTGATGGCTGTGGTGCTGGGACCAGCGGTGACACCTAGCACATCCCTCCACTGCCCAGAAGTGTTTAGTGACTGTCATTTATTCAATCAAGTTCACACTCCTGACTGGGTCTGTCAAGACTCCATCTGGCAATACTTTATGTTTTTTCGAGATTTGCTCATTTTTACCTACATTTTACTCCAGCCAATTCAGCAATCCCTGAGTGCACTTGGTACTTTCCCCCAAATGTGCCTTGTTTATGTTTGGTGTCATTTGCTGGGACTGTCCCTTCCTGCTTCTCTCTGTTCCAGCTCAGTTTAAGGACTATTTTGTTCTGACAGGCTTTCTCCAGTGAAAATGGATTGTTCCCCCCCATCTTTCTCTTTGTCTCTCGTGCTTTGGTTGTTCCCTTTTATGCCCTAATTCCATTTGGCCTTGGATATATTACCATTACTCCTCTCTCTATATAGATAGCTTCCCTCAAGAAATAGAAGCTCTTGAAGGAAGAGGCCATTTGTCATTCACGTTTATGTCCCTTCTCCACACATCCCAGCATATGCCAGAGGGAATCAGAGAAATGCTCAAGAAATGCACAGCGAGTTGTACTGAACCGAATCCTAGCTCCGGCTGAGTGATGGTGATTGTGGGACATTTCAGTCCTGGAACTTGTCAAGCAGTTTCGTATGTTTTCTGTTTTGTTTTTTGTTTTTGTTTTTGCTATTTTTATATACTCTCTCTCTCTCTCTCTCTTTTTTTTTCCTATGGACACCTGGATTACACTTTCCTGAGCTCAGGATCACTTTATCTTTTTTTCTAGAAATTTCTAGAACCACCTGGGAGGAAGAGAAGCGATTCAATCTAAGCAAACAGTCCACCTCTTGAGTTGAAATATGAGTGTGTAGTGGTGGTTGCGAAGGCCAGCAATGAGCTCAGACACTCTGCTCGTAGGCATGGCCTCTTGGCCTCCCGTGGCAAACTTGTCTTCCCTCTGTTGGCCCGCTGCCTGGGTGGGAGAAGGGACGTGAGATGTCACCGTCATGGATCTCCCAACCTGACAAATCCGTGTAAGGCATGTTCAGAAACACATTTCAGCTTAGAAAGGAGGAATGGAGAGGGCTGACTTACACATATTTTCAGGTCTGTGGGATTCCCAGAGATGTCCCTGACCGAATACGTGTAGCTTTATTTGCTTTCTTTTGTTTAACAATCTGTATTCTGGATTTATCCTAATTAGGAATTGCCTCCTACTTAGGAATGTGTACTTTGTGTGAGAGGTCCATGGTCTTCTCAGAGGAGGAGGGAGGCTAGTGATGCAGCATGCCTCCATGTCTACATGTTCTTGGCTCTTTACGAGCATGTTAGGTAGAGTCATGAGGCTCCTAACTGCTTGCCCTTTGTGACTGTCATTTCACAGACAAATTACAATTTGGGCATGTTGTGCACAGTTGCGCTCTCGGGGCCATCACGTTGTGTGAATTCTGAACACATTCCCATCCATCTGCAGAGGCTGGCAACAGACTGTGAGCGTGCTGCTGGAATAATACATGCCTTCTTGTCCTGATCCGGACTTTCTGAAGAGAGGGCCAAGAAGACAGGTTCAATTTGGGTTTTGTTCTTTCCTGTAGATGACATTGGAAGAAAACTAAAAGCACCTGAGGACCTGTCAAAGTCAATCATATTTATGCTTAGAAACCAAGTTCACCATAGAGGGCCAATCAGTGATGTCTGGACTCACCAGTGATGAGAACAGTTTGATCTCTGACTCATGAGTCAAGTTATTTTTCCAGTGGAAGATGAAATCATTTTTGATATGTGGATTCCTTAGTGAGGATAAAGTTAGTCCCTTTTTGACTTACAGCCTATGAGACAATTTAATGTACACAGTGCGTATTTACTTCACAGTCCTATATAAGAAAGGTGGCCGTGTCCTTTCCAAAGGGTCCATTTGCCTTGAAATGAGTGGATGGACTGTTCTCCACGTGAACTGGTGACACTATTTCATTCAAGCTGACATTGCCCCTGAGCCGAAGGAGCATTGAGACAATTCTCATTGCTGTCCTTTGACGGATTAGGGAGTGGAGCGATCAGATAGCAGACCCTTTTTCCCAAGGTGGTCAGTCTATGAGAGGTAAGTAAGCATTGGATTGATATTCAGACCTGCAGTGTCCCAGCTCCCAAGATCTATCTTCCAGATGGTATTGTTGATTGTTATCAATATAATACCCATGTAGACCTGACCACAGGTGCCTCAAGACTACGTGTGCACAGCTTATGCCAAGTAGGGGCTCATTTCAAGCCTGGGTCTAAATAAACAGAATGTGGTACTCTGTGCAGCTCTACTGGGGGCACACTCTACACAGTTGCAGGGAAAACAGCTACCCTTGAAAGGGGACCCTGCATTTCCTATGGGCCTTTGTTGCTTCATATCTTTATTAGGAAAGAACTTTAGCTTTTTCTGCTTAACCTTGCAGGCATAATTAGGTATAATTGACTCTATCCTGTCTTTCACACCCTCTTCAGCCAGTTACCAACTCTAGTGAGTTATCCTGTCTAAGAAATTCTCTCCGTATCACTTCTGTCCATTTACTGGTGCTATGATTGGGTAACTGCCCCAAGCTTTCCCGCTTTGTCAAATGGGATGAATAAGAGCTGCACTCAGGGTGGCTGTTAGAACCCAGGGAGACACGAATGTCCAGCATCTAGGCACTGTGCTTGCACGTGGACAGGGCTTGGCCAGCATTGCTTTCCTTCTCTCTCTGCCTTTCTCACTCACAGATGTAGTCTGAATCTCTCATCTCCACAAGCCTACACGATGGCCATAGACTCCTTAACCTGTCCCCTTTGCTAGAGTCTGTTTTCTCCTCTAAATCGCTGTCTGCATTCAGGTGCTGCTTTGAGTTTTTTGGTCCTCTCATCAAAAACCTTCAGTGGTCTCCTTACTTGAAGGACAAAGTCCAAACTCTTTAGCTTGGCATCCAAGGTTTGCCCCAATCTCTACCCTGCACACCTTTTCAAATAAACACTTCATTTTCCAAACCCTCTGGTCCAGCCAGATAGACAGGCTCTGAATGGGTCATGCTCTGTTGTACCTCTGGCCCTTTGCTTAGGCCCTTTGCCTGGAATCTTCTTCCCCATCCTTCCAAATACTACCCATCTTTCCATATCCAGCTAAAGTATCATGGCTTTTATACATCTTTCCTGTCCACCAAAGACACATGATTTTTTTCTTTCTTTCTGAACTCCTACACGAATTGACCAATCCATTGACTTGCCTGTTAACCAACCTACCTAGTTTCTTGTTGTGGTCATTAATCGGCATTTAGCTCCTCTGTTGCTGTTTATCCTTTCTTCAGCTTCTTTCCCACCTCATCTAGAGGGTGTAAGTGTCACAAAATTGAGACAAAATCAAAAATATCGCATTTATATTTCACATCTCCTAGCATGATGTTCCTTGTATTGGAGGCTCCCAGTAGTTGATTTGATGCAGGAGAGACTCATCATGATTAGAACGAATGTCTTCTTCATAGAATTCTTTGCTTTTAGCATATGTAAGCTGTTGATGTGGCAACTCAATGTGCAGCATCTTAATCTCGATTGGGACATGCCAATTTGAATCTCCTTATTAACTGTGCAGCATTCTCAAACTAGTTTGTCACTATATCCTCTGGACATCAGAATGCTAATTCTCTCAGACTTTATAATTTCTGCCAAACCTCTGAGCATGGCTCTAGCTGACATCCTCCAGAGACTAAACTGGAACAGAGGCAACTGACTAAGCAAGCTATTTGGCGTGTTATGTAATTTGGACTTAGATTTAGGTTTTTCGGAAGTAGAATAGAAATGTGACACCGACTCAGGTCCAGGTGTTTTTCTCCTCTCTTCTGTGTTCTGGTCTTTCAAAAATAAATCTAGGGCAGCTCTCTGTGTTTTAGGATTGTTTTTCCAATGCGTCTCCTTTTCATTTTATATCACATCAGGCTCCTTTTCCGGTAGAAGCTCTGTGACATACAAGGTTCAGTGCTCTACATATGAGGCTGTATACTTTGGGTTCTTTGGTGTGTTAAGTTTTGATGTAATGGCTAAAAGCGAGGGCTTATTTTCTAACCATTTGGGTTCTCAAACTCCTCATCTATTAAGTGCATATACTACTCATATCTACCTCATAAGATTTTTGTAACCATTATATGAGAGAATATATTTAGAGTTCTTCGTACCAAGTCTGTGATATCGTAAATGCTCAACAAATGTTTGTAATTTAAGAAAACGCTATATATTTATTTACCAATGTAGTGATAGGGAATAACACAGAACAAAACAAACAGAAGTCCTTTTCAGATTATGATCCCGGACCTGCAAGATTTCATAGAGATTTAAAAATAACAATGAAAGGCTTGTGCTTATTCCATAAACCTATTTATTAACAGTGATTTTGACAGGTAAGGGAAGAATGTCCATTTTTCCATATACTGATCCCTGGGTTATTGGACCTACATGGAGGTTGTACATTTTTGGCTTTTCCAGTGTTATGACGTGAGTGTGGCTTATTAGAAATGGTTTTGCGTCGTAACCTTGGATTGACCAAGGAGGTATGTGGGACCAGGGCAGGACACTGTCCTGAACTGTTCCCTGAATATAAAGTCAGCGTATTCTTGCAGTCATCAGCATGCCAGCTGAGGCCACACCAGAGCTCTGAGTTTCCACGTGAATTTTCTTTCACTGTCTTCTTTTGGTCACGATCCTTAGAATGCTAAAGAGCATCATTTATGTCAAATGACGTATAGAAACATACGGAGTGTGTGTTGGCTACTGATTCCCGCGCTTAAGGACCGATACTCCATGTTCTCAAGTTTCCCTTTAGGGTTTCGCTGTAGCCTTTAGTGGGGATCTTGAGTATGAGAGTGGAGAAAAAGAGAGAGCTTTTCTGACTACATTGTTTCTGTCTGTATTTTTTTTTTTTTAAAGTAACTACACAGGACACATGAAGTTTAGAGCCATTTCCACCTGATGCCCCATTCCTGGGTTGGAACAAGAAAAAGACACTGACAGTCTTCTTGGATTCCTGAATGTTCCTAAATATAGACTCTCCCTTGAGTATTAAATGGTTCTAATTCTCACCCCAATGTGGGTTACCAGATGGCCTTAGTCTTAGATTAAGCCTAAAATATTTTTTGCAAGACGGTGGGCAGTCATGGGAGAGGTTGACGTATGATTTTCAAATAGATTGCTGTGTCAGTCAGGGTTCTCCAAAGAAACAGAAGCAATAGGATATATAAAGAGATTTATTATAAGCAATTGGCTCACATGATTATGAAAGCTGACAAGTCCCAAATTCTGCACGGTCAGTTGGCAAGTCGGAGACTCAGGAGAGCTAATGGTGTAGTTCCAGTCTGAAGGCCAGCAGGCTCACAAGACCCAGGAAGGGCCGATGTTTCAGTTCAAGTCCAAAGGCAGGACAAAACGATGTCCACAGTTGGAAGGCAGTCAGGAAGAATTCTTCCTTTCTCAAGGGAGGGTCAGCCTTTTTGTTCTATTCAGCTCTTCAACTGATTGGATGGGCCCACCCACATTAGGGAGGGCTTTATTCAGTCTATCAATTATGTTAATATCATCCAAAAACACCCTCACATAAACACCCAACATAATGTTTGACCAAATATCTGGGTGCCCCATGGCCCAGTCAAATTGACATGTAAAATTAACCATCATGATTGGAGTGTGGTCTTCTGCTTTGATTCAGTTCTCCAGGTTGTCCAACAGCTGTCCTATTAATTTGTTGTTCTTTCTCAGTTTTCTTGATTGACGTAATACATAAGATAGTAAAGAGACTTCAGCTCAGTAAGCAGTTACTGAGTTCCCACTATATGTGGGTGCTAGTTAGGCTTTGGTGGGGGACAAAGATGGACTAGTTATGATTTCTGCCTCAAGATTAAAACTTCCTCCATACCAGATGCCTGCTGCCAACCTAGTTTTAGAAATTCATTTCCTTTAATCTAATTGATCCTGAGTGTGTCAGCACTTAAAAGGTTTCTTTGAAAATTTGACTTTCTCGAGTGAGTTTAACCAGTTCCAGTGGGTTGGTTCCTCTCCACTTGCTCTAATCTTCTTTTTCATCCTTGCAAAATGAAGGAACTGCTTTTTATCCTTCTGGGTTTTAGTGTTATGTAGAATCTTGCCGACAGTCGCTGTACAGTGAGAGGGAAAATGCCATGCAAGGAAAACCCTCCACTGCCCCAGAAGCCTTTCAAATAAAATCATGCTTCTGATGAGATTTTAAAGCCATGACCTGATTTTGAACCATGTATCAAGGTTTCCACTGGCTGTCATGTGCAGTGGACTTTGCAGACTGTGTGTCTGTCCATTGGCTCTGCTCTATAGTTTGCATTTTTATCATCTTTGGTCTTCTCATGGGCAAAGGACACCTGGCTTTATGAGCACCAAGGTCTTATTACCTCAGATTGCCAACCCCAGGCCAGTTTGTTCCAACAATTTCCATGCAGTTCACTCCTTCCTCGCCCTTCTTCCCCTACCCCCTCAGTATCTGTATTTGCTTGGGGTGAGGGTGTGGAGCATCAGGGAGAGAAGGAAAGTAGATGCACAAGTTAGCATTTGCTTCCTGTTCCTTGTGATTAGTGTAGCACTGAGGGTTAGTGCCAGATCACAAAGCCTCTGGAGGGTTCAGGAAAGGATGTAGTTATGAGAACAACAGCCGGCCTGCTGGTCTGGAAATCACAGAAGTAGTATGTTTGTCACTTTCCTCATTGTTGTATGTGCTTTCAGACTTTATATACTGTGTGTTCCTGTGATATTTGGAAGAATCTGGCCAAATAGATCTAGGGTGGAAAGGTTTAGTTGGATGAGCTGCATCTGGGAAGGAAGTTTCCTCTGGGAGCTAAAAGTGTTGACCTCAAACTCTAAAGCTATTCTTCCTAATCCAGATCAGATTGTTTTTAATTAAAGAATTTATAATTTGAAGTGAGAAACGCACCCAGATTGAATAATCAAATAAGAGTGTGAAGATATGGGAGTAGAACGATTAATATTAATCTTAGGGTAGTGAGATGATCATAAAACTCCAGGTTAAGATATAGGAGAGACTTACATGGACTCAGGAACCTCTGTGTGAAAGATAAAGATTGCTTTTGCTCTTAAAATGTTTCCAAGGGAAAAAGTCCTTCTGGTTCACTGGTTTTCTTTTAAGGCTAATGGCTGAACCTGCTCTGCGAGCAAGGCAGGGAGAGTAAAGGCTGGGATTTCCGTAAGAAAAATTGATGTTTAAATTAGTTTTCAGTGACATGGTCCTGTTAACTCCTTGGAAAAATTATTGAGAAGAGACAGCTTTTTTAATTATTTTTTTCTTAAGCTTTTATGGATCTCCTGCTGTTTCATAGAATTTCAAATGGGAAATCAGAGACTCAATAGCATAATCTTTTGGTTCTAGATTATTAGTAGAGGTTCTGTCCTGGTGAGCTGTACTAAGGTTTTACTTACCCATGGCCCTGCATCAACCCTTTTTGTTCAGATTTAACTTGTCCCCCAGTTACCTTTTCATGAATATGGATTGTCTGCACAATCAATCAGATGGAATTCGCTGTTGATCCAGTTGGGTTGGGCAGACTTTGATGACTGGCCGAAGTCTGAATGTTTCAGTCATTTGGAGGTAGTTGAGTGGTCTGCTGAAAATAAACCTCATTTGGGAATAATAAGGTGGAGTAAATCTGGACCCAAGACTTTGGTTTGGATCTCAGCTGGCATTGGGTGATGATAAATAATGCCTCGGTAATCTGTGTGAATCTCACAGGCTAAGACCCCTTTCAGCCCTCTGAAGAGAAAACAACTTAAGGCAAAATCATGGTCTGTGGGGATTGCTGTCAATTCTGAAACGAACCTAAAAGAAACAATCTTGTATTATCTAAATGGTTGCTGAAGAATGGATATGACTATTTTTTAATAGAATTTATAGAAATGTTTGTATAAATTTATAGAAACTTTTGTATAAATTTTACCTTTAAACTCTTGGGGAAGTTTTTTTTTTTTTTAACATCTTTATTGGAGTATAATTGCTTTACAATGGTGTATTAGTTTCTGCTTTATAACAAAGTGAATCAGCTATACATATACATATATCCGCATATCTCCTCCCTCTTGCGTCTCCCTCCCACCCTCCCTATCCCACTCCTCTAGGTGGTCACAAAGCACCCAGCTGATCTCCCTGTGCTATGCGGCTGCTTCCCACTAGCTTATCTAGTTTACATTTGGTAGTGTGTATGTAAGTCCATGTCACTCTCTCATTTCGTCCCAGCTTACCCTTCCCTCTCCCCATGGGGAAGTTTTTAAGATTTATAAAATTCTTCCTTTTTAGCAAGTTAAAATTCAAACAAAGTATGCTTCAAAAATGTATTACATATAGATCATGAGTGCTGCAGGAGAATTAGGAAAGACAGACAACAAAAAAAGTAAAAATAACTCCACCAAGAGAACTGGTTTTTATTATTTTCAGGCACACATGTATATGTATAAACATATACACTTATTTTACAACAGCCAGATCCAATTGTATATACCATTGTAACCTGGTTTTTTTCCACCAAACAATATAGTATTCACATTCTTATATACTAGTAAACATTCTTTTGTGCTATTATTTTAAATGCTTGTAAGGTGTTTTATTTATTTTTCTTTCCATCTCTTAAATACCGTATAGAGTTTATTATGTGTCAGGCAAAGTTTTAGTAGCTTTACAAATATTAATTCACTTTATATAAATATAGATATAACAAAGTTCATTTTGCCATTCTGCCTATGGATCATTTAAGGTGTTTTTATAACAATTTTAAGTCTCATTGCAATGAACATACCTTGCAGCTAAAATAAATAGTTGTGCTTATCATCTTTTCCTTAGGATAAATTTTCAGAAGTATAATTTCTAGGTTAAATGGCATGCAAATTTTAAGGCGTTTGCTATATAGTATATATTTATTTTTTTCTAAACTGCCACCAGAAAAGCCGAGCCAGTTTTACATTTTAACTAGCAATATGTGAGCAAGCATGCTTGCTAACACAGAGTATTTTCATTAAAACCAAACAATAAAAATCTAGAAAATTCAAAAGCAAAGGAAAAAAACTCTTTCCAAGATGATAGGTAAAAATTGATTTCTCATTTTTAATGGCATTCATCTTTTTCTTATTGATTTTTAGAAGTTCTTTTGGTATTGAAGATACTAACCTTTGTAATACCCTGTAGTTTTCCCCCTTAGTCATTTGTTTTGCTATTCTGATTATAGTTGTTTGGATCATAGGCAAGTGTTACTTTTTTAGTAATCAAATATATCTGTTTTCTTCTTTGTGGTTTATGAGTTTTCCTTTTGCATTTATGCTTATGTGGGTTTTACTTGCCCCTAGATTGAATTAAAATATACATAAATTTTATTCAAAGACTTTTATGGTTTCATTTATTTTATTTTAAATCTTTAATCCACCTGGAATTTATTTTGGTCAGCATATTTTTTTTTTGAAACTATCTAGAATGCTTTCAGAACATGAGAACAAATGTTATCCATGCAGTTTTGGAGTAAGCTGTATAATGAAATATCAAACCATGGGCTTAATTATAGTAATAATTTTAAAAATTAACATTTATTAACTTCTTACCATGTGCCAGGTAATCTGCTAAGGGCTTTGCATGTACAATATTACTTCAGGGGCTTCCAACAGGAAGTTCAGTTCTGAGTGTCCTATATTTACCATGGTGGCATCATAGTAACCAGTCACTTCCCATAGTGGCCCAGGACACTGCTTGGTAAGAGGCATCATTACCCAACCACAATCCGGTTTCACCTGTAGGTTCCCTCTTCTGTATGTCTCCGCTGCTGCCGGGATGTAGTCTGGGCAGTGTCACTCTCTTTCCTTTTTCTGCTAGATTCTACTTCTAATGGTTTCTAAGTGCAGCTCTACCTGTGAATGAGTGTCATTGCGTGTTCTCTCTTACTGACAGCATTTATTGACATAATTGGCATTTTTATTGCCTTTCTGTTTTTAATCTAGGGGAGAAGATTCCTGCATAATAAGCGTGGGTTTCCATTTTTAGGCAGCTGTCTTCATGTGGCCGTGTATTTCATCCCCTTCTTCCTATAAACACCACAAGCAGCAACATCTGTACGTGTTTTTCCAGGATCTCTGGGAGTTCACCTCCAGCCCCCTGGTCCAAAGCCCCAGGGATTTACGTCTCAGACTGTGATGCTGCACATTCGGCTAGCCAAGGGCCTACACTACTTGACTTTTTTTTTTTTCCTAGAAAACAAAATTATTTATTATGCCCAAATGTCAATTTTCTTGCATCACTGAATATGCTTTCTTCACCTTTTCATTATTTCTCATTAATAATCATACAACACTGACATCATTTATATCCAAATTTGCAGCTTAATAATAGACCAAGTAAGTTGTACAAAGAACAATGAAGTTATATACCGGAATAACAATGATCTTATCTTCATCTACATCATCATCTATTTGGGTGTCAGAAATGTTATAATCATGATCATTTTATTACTGTTATTCTTTCTTTCTTTTTTTTCGTATATGAACAGTTCTTTTTTTTTTTTACATCTTTATTGGAGTATAATTGCTTTACATTCTTGTGTTAGTTGCTGCTGTACAACGAAGTGAATCATATATACGTATACATATATCCCCATATCCCCTCCCTCTTGCGTCTCCCTCCCACCCTCCCTATCCCACCCCTCTAGGTGGTCACAAAGCACCGAGCTGATCTCCCTGTGCTATGCGGCTGCTTCCCACTAGCTATCTATTTTACATTTGGTATTGTATATATGTCCATGCCACTCTCTCACTTCGTCCCAGCTTACCCTTCCCCCTCCCTGTGTCCTCAAGTCCACCCTCTATGTCTGTGTCTTTATTCCCGTCCTGCCCCTAGGTTCTTCAGAACCTTTTTTTTTTTTTTTTTAGGATTCCATGTATATGTGTTAGCATACAGTATTTGTTTTTCTCTTTCTGACATACTTCACTCTGTATGACAAACTCTAGGTCCATCCACCTCACTACAAATAACTCAATTGCATTTCTTTTTATGGCTGAGTAATATTCCATTGTATATATGTGCCACATCTTCTTTATCCATTCATCTGTTGCTGGACACTTAGGTTGTTTCCATGTCCTGGCTATTGTAAATAGTGCTGCAGTGAACATTGTGGTACATGACTCTTTTTGAATTATGGTTTTCTCTGGGTTTATGCCCAGTAGTGGGATTGCTGGGTCATATGGTAGTTCTATTTTTAGTTTTTTAAGGAACCTCCATACTGTTCTCCATAGTGGCTGTATCAATTTACATTCCCACCAACAGTGCAAGAGGGTTCCCTTTCCTCCACACCCTCTCCAGCATTTACTGCTTGTACATTTTTTGATGATGGCCATTCTGACTGGTGTGAGGTGATAGCTTATTGTAGTTTTGATTTGCATTTCTCTAATGAATAGTGATGTTGAGCATCCTTTCATGTGTTTGTTGGCAATCTGTATATCTTCTTTGGAGAAATGTATATTTAGACCTTCTGCCCATTTTTGGATTGGGTTGTTTATTTTTTTGATATTGAGCTGCATGAGCTGCTTGTATATTTTGGAGATTAATCCTTTGTCAGTTGCTTCATTTGCAAATATTTTCTCCCATTCTGAGGGTGGTCTTTTCGTCTTGTTTATGGTTTCCTTTGCTGTGCAAAAGCTTTGAAGTTTCATTAGGTCCCATTTGTTTATTTTTGTTTTTATTTCCATTTCTCTAGGAGGTGGGTCAAAAAAGATCTTGCTGTGATTTATGTCATAGAGTGTTCTGCCTATGTTTTCCTCTAAGAGTTTGACAGTTTGTGGCTTTATATAGAGGTCTTTAATCCATTTTGAGTTTATTTTTGTGTATGGTGTTAGGCAGTGTTCTAATTTCATTCTTTTACTTGTAGCTGTCCAGTTTTCCCAGCACCACTTATTGAAGAGGCTGTCTTTTCTCCATTGTATATTCTTGCCTCCTTTATCAAAGATAAGGTGACCAGATGTGCGTGGGTTTATCTCTGAGCTTTCTATCCTGTTCCGTTGATCTATATTTCTGTTTTTGTGCCAGTACCATACTGTCTTGATTACTGTACCTTTGTAGTATAGTCTGAAGTCAGGGAGTCTGATTCCTCAAGCTCCGTTTTTCTTTCTCAAGATTGCTTTGGCTATTTGGGGTCTTTTGTGTTTCCATACAAACTGTGAAATTTTTTGTTCTAGTTCTGTGAAAAATGCCAGTGGTAGTTTGATAGGGATTGCATTTAATCTGTAGATTGCTTTGGGTAGTATAGTCATTTTCACAATGTTGATTCTTCCAATCCAAGAACATGGTATATCTCTCTATCTGTTGGTATCATCTTTAATTTCTTTCATCAGTGTCTTATAGCTTTGTACATACAGGTCTTTTGTCTCCTTAGGTAGGTTTATTCCTAGGTATTTTATTCTTTTTGTTGCAATGGTAAATGGGAGTGTCTCCTTAACTTCTTTCAGATTTTTCATCATTAGTATATAGGAATGCAAGAGATTTCTGTGCATTAATTTTGTATCCTGCTACTTTACCAAATTCATTGATCAGCTCTGGTAGTTTTCTGGTAGCATCTTTAGGATTCTCTGTGTATAGTATCATGTCGTCTGCAAACAGTGACAGTTTTACTTCTTCTTTTCCAATTTGGATTCCTTTTATTTCTCTTTTCATCTCTGATTGCTGTGGCTAAAACTTCCAAAACTATGTTGAATAATAGCGGTGAGAGTGGGCAGCCTTGTCTTGTTCCTGGTCTTAGTGGAAATGGTTTCAGTTTTTCCCCATTGAGAATGAAGTTGGCTGTGGGTTTGTCATATATGGCCTTTATTATGTTGAGGTAAGTTCCCTCTATGCCTACTTTCTGGAAAGTTTTTATCATAAATGGGTGTTGAATTTTGTCAAAAGCTTTTTCTGCATCTATTGAGATTTTCGTTTGGTTTTTATCCTTCAATTTGTGAATATGGTTTATCACACTGATTGATTTGCATATATTTAAGAGTGCTTGCATTTGTGGGATAAACCCCACTTGATCCTTTTAATGGTGTATGATCCTTTTAATGTGATGATGGATTCTGTTTGCTAGTATTTTGCTGAGAATTTTTGCACCTATGTTCATCAGTGATATTGGCCTGTTGTTTTCTTTTTTGTGTGACATCTTTGTCTGGTTTTGGTATCAGGGTGATGGTGGCCTTGTAGAATGAGTTTGGGAGTGTTCCTCCCTCTGCTATATTTTGGAAGAGTTTGAGAAGGATAGGTGTTAGCTCTTCTCTAAATGTTTGATAGAATTCACCTGTGAATCTATCTGGTCCTGCGCTTTTGCTCGTTGGAAGATTTCTAATCACAGTTTCAATTTCAGTACTTGTGATTGGTCTGTTTATATTTTCTATTTCTTCCTGGTTCAGTCTCAGAAGATTGTGCTTTTCTAAGAATTTGTCCATTTCTTCCAGGTTGTCCATTTTATTGGCATATAGTTGTTTGTAGTAGTCTCTCATGATCCTTTGTATTTCTGAAGTGTCAGTTGTTACTTCTCTTTTTTCATTTCTAATTCTATTGATTTGAGTCCTTTCCCTCTTTCTTGATGAGTCTGGCTAATGGTTTATCAATTTTGTTTATCTTCTCATAGAACCAGCTTTTAGTTTTATTGATCTTTACTTTTGTTTCCTTCATTTCTTTTTCATTTATTTCTGATCTGATCTTTATGATTTCTTTCCTCCTGCTAACTTTGGGTTTTGTTTGTTCTTCTTTCTCTAACTGCTTTAGGTGTAAGCTTAGGTTGTTTATTTGAGATGTTTCTTGTTTCTTGAGGTAGGACTGTATTGCTATAAACTTCCCTCTTAGAACTGCTTTTGCTGCATCCCATAGGTTTTGGGCCGTCGTGTTTTCATTGTCATTTGTTTCTAGGTATTTTTTGATTTCTTCAGTGATCTCTTGGTTATTTAGTAGTGTATTGTTTAGCCTCCATGTGTTTGTATTTTTTACAGTTTTTTTCCTGTAATTGATATCTAGTCTCATAGCATTGTGTTTGGAAAAGATACTTGATAACGATTTCAATTTTCTTAAATTTACTAAGACTTGATCTGTGATCCAAGGTATGATCTTCCATGAGCACTTGAGAAGAAAGTGTATTCTGTTGTTTTTGGATGGAATGTCCCATAAATATCAATTAAGTCCATCTTGTATAATGTGTCATTTCAAGCTTGTGTTTCCTTATTTATTTTCATTTTGGATGATCTGTCCATTGGTGAAAGTGGGGTGTTAAAGTCCCCTACTATTATTGCATTACTGTCAATTTCCCCCTTTATGGCTGTTAACATTTGCCTTATGTATTGAGGTGCTCCTATGTTGGGTGCATAAATATTTACAATTGTTATATCTTGTACTTGGATTGATCCCTTGATCGTTATGTAGTGTCCTTCTTTGTCTCTTGTAATAGTCTTCTTTTTAAAGTCTATTTTGTCTGATATGAGTATTGCTACTCCAGCTTTCTTTTGATTTCCATTTGCATGGAATAACTTTTTCCATCCCCTCACTTTCAGTCTGTATGTAGGCCTAGGTCTGAAGTGGGTCTCTTGTAGACAGCGTATATACAGGTCTTGTTTTGGTATCCATTCAGCCAGTCTGTGTCTTTTGGTTGGAGCATTTAATCCATTCACGTTTAAGGTAATTATCGATATGTATGTTCCTATTCCCATTTTCTTAATTGTTTTCAGTTTGTTATTGTAGGTCTTTTCCTTCTCTTGTGTTTCCTGCCTAGAGAAGTTCCTTTAGCATTTGTTCTAAAGCTGGTTTGGTGGTGCTGAATTCTGTTAGCTTTTGCTTGTCTATAAAGGTTTTAATTTTTCCATCGAATCTGAATGAGATCCTTGCCAGGTAGAGTAATCTTGGTTGTAGGTTTTTCCCTTTCATCACTTTAAATATGTCCTGCCACTCCCTTCTGGCTTGCAGTTTCTGGTGAAAGATCAGCTGTTAACCTTATGGGGATTCCCTTATATGTTATTTGTTGCTTTTCCCTTGCTGCTTTTAATATTTTTTCTTTGTATTTAATTTTTAATAGTTTGATTAACATGTGTCTTGATGTGTTTCTCCTTGGATTTATCCTGTATGGGACTCTCTGTGCTTCCTGGACTTGATTGACTGTTTCCTTTCCCATATTAGGGAAGTTTTCAACTATAATCTCTTTGAATATTTTCTCAGTGCCTTTATTTTTCTCTTGTTCTTCTGAGACCCCTATAATTGGAATGTTGGTGCATTTATTGTTGTCCCAGAGGTCTCTGAGACTGTCCTCAATTCTTTTCATTCTTTTTTCTTTATTCTGCTCTGTGATAGTTATTTCCACTATTTTACCTTCCAGGTAACTTATCCGTTCTTCTGCCTCAGTTATTCTGCTATTGATTCCTTCTAGAGTATTTTTTATTTCATTTATTGTGTTGTTCATCATTGTTTGTTTACTCTTTAGTTCTTCTAGGTCCTTGTTAAACGTTTATTGTATTTTCTCCATTCTATTTCCAAGATTTTGGATCATCTTTACTATCATCACTCTGAATTCTTTTTCAGGTAGACTGCCTATTTCCTCTTCATTTGTTTGGTCTGGTGGGCTTTTACCTTGCTCCTTCATCTGTTGTGTGTTTCTCTGTCTTCTCATTTTGCTTAACTTACTGTGTTTGGGGTCTCCTTTTCACAGGCTGCACGTTCGTAGCTCCTCTTGTTTTTGGTGTCTGCCCTCAGTGGTAACGTTGGTTCAGTGGGTTTTGTAGGCTTCCTGGTGGAGGGGAGTAGTGCCTGTGTTCTGGTGGATGAGGGTGGTTCTTGTCTTTCTGGTCGGCAGGTCCACATCCGGTGGTGTGTTTTGGGGTGTCTGTGACCTTATTATGATTTTAGGCAGCCTCTCTGCTAATGGGTGCAGTTGTGTTCCTGTCTTGCTAGTTGTTTGGCATGGGGTGTCCAGCACTGGAGCTTGCTGGTCATTGAGTGGAGCTGGGTCTTAGCGTTGAGATGGAGAACTCTTGCCAGTTGATATTATGTTGGGCTGGGAGGTCTCTGGTGGTCTAATGTCCTGAACTCGGCTCTCCCACCCCAGAGGCTCAGGCCTGACACCCAGCCGGAGCACCAAGGCCCTGTCAGCCACATGGCTCAGAAGAAAAGGGAGAAAAAAAAGAAATAAATAAAATAAAATAAAGATATTAAAATAAAATTCTTTTAAAAAATATTATTAAAATAAAAAATTTAAAAAGTAATTTAAAAAAAAAGAAGAGAGCAACCAAACCAATAAACAAATCCACCAGGGATTCCCTGGTGGTGCAGTGGTTGAGAATCTGCCTGCCAGTGCAGGGGACACGGGTTCGAGCCCTGGTTTGGGAAGATCCCACATGCTGCAGAGCAACTAGGCCCATGAGCCACAATTACTGAGCCTGCGCGTCTGGAGCCTGTGTTCCGCAACAAGAGAGGCCCATGCACCGCGATGAAGAGTGGCCCCTGCTTGCCACAACTAGAGAAAGCCCTCGCAGAGAAACAAAGACCCAACACAACCAAAAAAACAAAACAAAAAAAACAAAAAAAACCAAATCCACCAATGATAACACGCGCTAAAAACTAAACTAAGATAAACATATAAATCAGAAACTAGTCAGTCGCATACGACAAACCCCAAGTCTACAGTTGCTCCCAAAGTCCACCACCTCAATTATGGGATGATTCGTTGTCTATTCAGGTATTCCACAGATGCAGGGTACATCAAGTTGATTGTGGAGATTTAATCTGCTGCTCCTGAGGCTGCACGGAGATATTTCCCTTTCTCTTCTTTGCTCGCACAGCTCCTGGGGTTCAGCTTTGGATTTGGCCCTGCCTCTGCATGTAGGTTGCTCTCTGGTGTCTGTTCTTCACCCAGACAGGAGGGGGTTAAAGGAGCAGCTGATTATGGGGCTCTGGCTCACTCAGGCCAGGGGGAGGGAGGGGTACGGAATGCGGGGCGAGCCTGCAGCGGCAGAGGCCAGTGTGATGTTGCAACAGCCTGAGGTGCACCGTGTGTTCTCTGGGAAAAGTTGTCCCTGGATCACGGGACCCTGGCAGTGATGGGCTGCACAGCCTCCCGGGAGGGGAGGTGTAGATAGTGACCTGTGCTTGCTTGCACACAGTATTCTTGGTGGCTGCAGCAGCAGCCTTAGCATTCCCTGCCCATCTCTAGTGTCTGTGCTGATAGCCACGGCTCACGCCTCTCTCTGGAGCTCGTTTAGGCGGTGCTCTGAATCCCCTCTCCTCGAGCACTCCGAAACAATGGTCTCTTGACTCTTAGGCAGCTCCAGACTTTTTCCCAGACTCCCTCCTGGCTAGCTGTGGCGCACTAGCCCCCTTCAGGCTGTGTTCATGCAGCCAACCCCAGTCCTCTCCCTGGGATCTACCCTCCGAAGCCTGAGCCTCAGCTCCCAGCCCCCGCCCCCAGCCCCACCCGGTAAGCAGACAAGCCTCTCAGGGTGGTGAGTGCTGGTTGGCACCGATCCTCTGTGTGGGAATCTCTCCACTTTGCCCTCCGCACCCCTGTTGCTGCGCTCTCCTCCGTGGCTCCGAAGCTCCCCCCGTCCGCCACCCCCGGTCTCCACCAGTGAGGGGGCTTCCTAGTTTGTGGAAACTTTTCCTCCTTCACAGCTCCTTCCCACTGGTGCAGGTCCCATCCCTATTCATTTGTCTTTGTTTTTTCTTTTTTCTTTTGCCCTACCCAGGTACGTGGGGAGTTTCTTGCCTTTTGGGAGGTCTGAGGTCTTCTGCCAGCATTCAGTAGGTGTTCTGTAGGAGTTGTTCCACATGTAGATGTACTTTTGATGTATTTGTGGGGAGGAAGGTGATCTCCACATCTTACTCCTCTGCCATCTTGAAGGTCCGCCCTCACTACTTGACTTTTTAATCCTGACTGTATCCAGTAGTTGCTATTTATGGATTCTCCTCATTCCTTTGTACTTTTGCTTTTCAAACCAGATTTGACATGTGAATTGTTCATTTATGAAGTCTTGCTCAATATTAGCACTGAGGTTCTTTTGCATTTTGTTTTTCTTTATTGACCATTAAGAACCCAACTCATGAATTCATTCAAAAGCATTTCCCAAGTGCCTAGTAGTTCCCAAGAACTGTGCTAGGCATGGGGGATACATATGCAGATAAAAGAGGCAGGATCTCTGTTCTCACTGACTTTACAATCTAGCTAGGAGAAAGACATTAAGTAATCACATCAGTAAATATAATTGCAAACTGCGATAAGAGTAAAGTGTGATCAAGGAAGATGAGAGGAGTTGTGAGATGCTTTAATGTAAACCTGATGTGGTCTTGGGCTGTAGGTAAGATGTCCTGAGGAACGGAGCCTTAAACTGCCATCTGATAAACAGTGGGCATCAATCAGGTGATAGCCATCCTAGTGAGGGTGAAGTGGTATCTCTCCCTGTGGCTTTGGTTTGCATTTACTTGTTGACTGTTGATGTCCAGCATCTTTTAATGTGATGGCATTAGTTCTTAAGTTAAAAAAAAAAACATGAAAAACTCATATCCTTTTGTACTGATGAGAGAGTGGGATAAAAATGAGGTAGCATATAAACTCCATGAGGACAGGAACCTTCTTGTCTTACTCATGTCTGCAATCCCATTACCTAGTAGTAGGCAGTAGTGGTATACAGCAAAATGTTGGATGGATGGCAAAATGGATGGAGAGATGAATGAATAGATGGATGGTTGGATGCCTTCTTCTTTCTAGTGAAGATAAAGTAAGAATTTCTAAGATGGAATATAATTTTTCCATCAGCCTTTTCTTTTGCCTTATTCAGTTTATCGATTCATTCCTATGTTTACAGAGAAAGAAAACTTGTCAGGTAGTAGATCTCTATAGCTCATTTTCTTTGTCTTTCTGAATTATTCACTTTTCAGAATTACAGAACTGTGAAAGTTAGAAGAGATTTTGAAACTTTAGAGATCAAGTTTTTTAATTAAATGTTTTATTTTTTTACCTTTCCAAACAACTCTTGTCATGATTCTTAACAAAATCAAACATCCATAAACACAACAATGACAACTACAACGAAAAGATTATTCCAGTCCAGCAATCATGCATTAATAAACTTCCAAAAGCCAATTGGGATTCTCAAGTCATTGTTTTTCCTATTAATGGGTACTATTATTGGTACATAGACAATAACATTTATTAAATGCTTTAGGGGCAGACTCTTAAAATAAATGTAAATCCATACCCTCCCAAGGAGAATCTCACCTGCCCTTAAGTTTTTGGAAATTATTTATGATACAGTAAAATGTTAGAGCATTAGGGCAAATTGCCTCATTCATCATTGGGAGGCCACTGCAGAAATTTAGGTATTTCTGAATTTAAAAGTCTACTCTTTCCACTTGTGAGAGCCATTTTTATAAGACCACCAGAGTCAAAAGTACTAAGCTTATCAGGATGTCTCTAAGGTACCTTGAGTCAGAAGCACTGAACTCAGCTCCTCAGAAGGATATGTCAGGAGGCCATATCTTATCCCAGGCCCTTCCAGGTCAAAAAGTCATAAGTAATAGTAAGCCGTTTGTTGACAATCACTCTTTTTTTTTAAAAAAAATTATTATTTATTTATTTTATTTGGCTGTGTTGGGTCTTCGTTTCTGTGCGAGGGCTTCCTCTAGTTGCGGCAAGCGGGGGCCACTCTTCATTGTGGTGCGCGGGCCTCTCACTATCGTGGCCTCTCTCGTTGCGGAGCACAGGCTCCAGACGCGCAGGCTCAGTAGTTGTGGCTCACGGGCCTAGTTGCTCTGCGGCATGTGGAATCTTCCCAGACCAGGGCTCGAACCCGTGTCCCCTGCATTAGCAGGCAGATTCTCAACCACTGCGCCACCAGGGAAGCCCGACAATCACTCTTGATATTTAGTTTCTATAACTATAAATAACTAAACAATAAAATAATTATCCTCTTAACCCCAGGACCTTTATGATAACCTGAAGAAAGATATTCTAAAGTGCTGTTATTATTGCCCTGTTTACTATTATCTTTTACTTTTCATTTTTGTCAGCTGTTATTTAATACCTTGGAAGCTGTGGGTCTCTGAAAAGTCTTTGCACAACACAAGCCAAACTTGCTTCAAAAATCATTTTTCACCCCAAAACAGAAGGTTGAGATAGAAGATGTTCTGCCAATTTGGCATCAGAAAGGTTGCTGTAAGGCCAGTTAAAAGGACACTCTGCTAATGTAATAAATGCAGGACATCCTAAGGGGGTGAAAACGCATTTTCCAGAACTTTTACTCCTTGTGTTAAAGATTTAAGCATAAACCTCTGAAAATCCCTGAGAACTGAATTTCTACCTTCAATGCATTTCTTTGTTATGGTTTTTCCACTTTACTTTTTCTCAGGAAAGGCTTGAATTCTTTTACTCCATTTTATTAAAACAAAACAAAATAAAACTTCGAATCACAAAAGGTAATTTAAAAGAAGTTATCCCACTATCTCTGCACGATGCTATTCATATTTGCATCTTCTCTTTCTTTATAGGGCCTTCCCTGCTTAAAGGGGAGGAACATTTCCAGAGCAGATTCCCTGTGGGTGGGAGGGTGGCCAGTTGATCTGGGATTTATTGTCATGAGGGGAGAACCTTACCTTGGGTAAGTGGAAGACAACAATACCTGGCACATATTTGGTATTCAGTGAAAATTTGCTGGATGGATGGATAGATGAATGAATAACATGAACAAGGTGAGTGTGATGGTTAATTTTTTGTGTCAGTTTGGCTGGGCAATGGCACCCAGATATTTGGTTAAACATTCTAGATGTTTCTCTGAAGGTATATTTTAGATGAGGTTAACATTTTACTCAAAGTAGGCTTTGAGTAAAGCAGATTACTCTTTGTAATGTGGGTGGGTCTCATCTAATCCCTGATTGGAAGAAGGCTGACCTCCCTCAAAGAAGAGGAAATTCTGCCAGCAGACTGCCTTCATGAACTACAGCATCATTTCTTCCCTGTGTCTCCAGCCTGCTGGCCTACCCTGAAGAGTCTGAACTCGCTAGCTTCTGCAATTTGTGAGCTAGTTCTTTAGAATAAATATCAAAATCTCTCCATCTCTCCTTTTATACACACACACATAATACATATACATATATTCCTATTAGTTCTGTTTCTCTGGAGAACCCTGACTAACACAGTGAATTCAGGAGAACTTTTCTGGTTGCGTACATATGTCACTGGCTAGGACTGCTGAGAGTTAAAAACTAAGGGTTTGTGACACAGCTGAGTCAAATGTTCAGAACGCATGTGCCAGGGTACACATAGCACCCACAGCAGAGAAGGGCAGTGCTGCTCCAAGTTGAGAACCAGATGGCCTGAACCTCTTTCAACCAAACACCAGCATATCTCTACATGCTAGAAATAGCAGTACACACGATATACACAGAATTTTGCTTTCTGCTTTTCCTCCTAATACATCATTCAGCATTTTCTCATTATGCTATGTAGGCTTCAGAAATATTTGTAATGGTTGTAAACTATTTCATCATGTTCTCTATGGTGGGACATATGTTTCTAGCATTATCATAGATAATGCTTCATGGAACATCCTCATGTACATATGCTTTCTGATCTCTTAATTATTTCTATAAGGTAAACAACCAGTAACAGGGTTGATGGATAGGACAGTAACAAGATTTTGTTGTCCTAAAGGTGATAGAATGTAGGAAGTAGGGAAATAAAGAAGAAAAACTATTATAAATAAAAATAAGAAAAAGATGGAAGACAAAAATTCAAATAGATCAGTAATTGGAAAATTGTAAGTGGATTAAAGTTGCCTATTAAAAATTATAGACTCTCAAATTGGATTTCTAAAAAAGTAGTTACATATGATTAAATGTGGTTTGCAAAAGGAACACCTAAGAGAATGGTACGGAAAGATTGAAAGTAAAGAGATAGAGAAAATGTATCCTAATACTGACCAATGAAAGCTGTTATAGCAATAATATCAGATAAAATAAAATTAAAGGTGAAAAAAGTAAAAACGAGATATTAGAAACAATATGCTAAGAAGGTATTACCGTCATGCATACATCCAATCCTAATCATGTCACTTTCTCATATACCTCAAAAATTGTCCAACTTATAAGCAGAATTTGACAACTCCTTAATCACAAGGAAAGATTTTAACACACTACTCTCAGAAATGGATATGTCAAGCTGAAAAATTGGTTTAAGAATATGGAAAATTTGAACAATTAGAATTAAGTGTGATTCAACAGGCATATATAGAACTCTGCATTCAAAGAATATACATTTATTAAGGAATTCATCGAATGTTGTCAAAAATTGACCATTTATTAGACTCCAGGAAGTCTCCAAATGTGCCAAAGATTGATCTAACATACAATACACTTAAATTATTTAAATTCTCAAAAAGCAAACATACATATATGTGGATGGATGCCTATTGGGAGTATTTTCTTTTTTTTTTAATTTTTAAATTTTATTTTATTTACTTTTTTATACAGTAGGTTCTTATTAGTCATCAATTTTATACACATCAGTGTATACATGTCAATCCCAATCGCCCAATTCAGCACACCACCATCCCCACCCCCCCACGGCTTTCCCCCCTTGGTGTCCATACGTTTGTTCTCTACATCTGTGTCTCAACTTCTGCCCTGCAAACCGGTTCATCTGTACCATTTTTCTAGGTTCCACATGCATGCGTTAATATACGATATTTGTTTTTCTCTTTCTGACTTACTTCACTCTGTATGACAATCTCTAGATCCATCCACGTCTCAAAAAATGACCCAATTTCGTTCCTTTTTATGGCTGAGTAATATTCCATTGTATATATGTACCACATCTTCTTTATCCATTTGTCTGTCGATGGGCATTTAGGTTGCTTCCATGACCTGGCTATTGTAAATAGTGCTGCAATGAACACTGGGGTGCATGTGTCTTTTTGAATTATGGTTTTCTCTGGGTATATGCCCAGTAGTGGGATTGCTGGGTCATATGGTAATTCTATTTTTAGTTTTTAAAGGAACCTCCATACTGTTCTCCATAGTGGCTGTATCGAGTTACATTCCCACCAACAGTGCAAGAGGGTTCCCTTTTCTCCACACCCTCTCCAGCTTTTGTTGTTTGTAGATTTTCTGATGATGCCCATTCTAACTGGTGTGAGGTGGTACCTCATTGTAGTTTTGATTGGCATTTCTCTAATAATTAGTGATGTTGAGCAGCTTTTCATGTGCTTCTTGGCCATCTGTATGTCTTCTTTGGAGAAATGTCTATTTAGGTCTTCTGCCCATTTTTGGATTGGGTTGTTTGTTTCTTTATTATTGAGCTGTATGACCTTTTATATATTTTGGAGATTAATCCTTTGTCCGTTGATTCGTTTGCAAATATTTTCTTGCATTCTGAGGGTTGTCTTTTTGTCTTGTTTATGGTTTCCTTTGCTGTGCAAAAGCTTTGAAGTTTCATTAGGTCCCATTTGTTTATTTTTGTTTTTATTTCCATTACTCGAGGAGGTGGATCAAAACAGATCTTGCTGTGATTTATGTCAAAGAGTGTTCTTCCTATGTTTTCCTCTAAGAGTTTTATAGTGTCTGGTCTTACATTTAGGTCTCTAATCCATTTTGAGTTTATTTTTGTGTATGGTGTTAGGGAGTGTTCTCATTTCATTCTTTTACATGTAGCTGTCCAGTTTCCCCAACACCACTTATTGAAGAGACTGTCTTTTCTCCACTGTATATCCTTGCCTGCTTTGTCATAGATTAGTTGACCATAGGTGCGTGGGTTTATCGCTGGACTTTCTATCTTGTTCCATTGATCTATGTTTCTGTTTTTGTGCCAGTACCATATGTCTCGATTACTGTAGCTTTGTAGTATAGTCTGAAGTCAGGGAGTCTGATTCCTCCAGCTCTGTTTTTTTCCCTCATGACTGCTTTGGCTATTCGGGGTCATTTGTGTCTCCATACAAATTTTAAGGTTCTTTGTTCTAGTTCTGTAAAAAATGCCACTGGTAATTTGATAGGGATTGCATTGAATCTGTAGATTGCTTTGGGTAGTAGAGTCATTTTCACAATATTGATTCTTCCAATCCAAGAACATGGTATATCTCTCCATCTGTTGGTATCATCTTTAATTTCTTTCATCAGTGTCTTACAGTTTTCTGCATACAGGTCTTTTGTCTCCTTAGGTAGGTTTATTCCTAGGTATTTTATTCTTTTTGTTGCAATGGTAAATGGGAGTGTTTCCTTAATTTCTCTTTCAGATTTTTCATTATTCGTGTATAGGAATGCAAGAGACTTCTGTGCATTAATTTTGTATCCTGCAACTTTACCAGATTCATTGATTAGCTCTAGTAGTTTTCTGGTGGCATTTTTAGGATTCTCTATGTATAGTATCATGTCATCTGCAAACAGTGACAGTTTTATTTCTTCTTTTCCAATTTCTATTCCTTTTATTTCTTTTTCTTCTCTGATTGCCGTGGCTAGGACTTCCAAAACTATGTTGAATAATAGTTGTGAGAGTGGACATCCTTGTCTCATTCCTGATCTTAGAGGAAATGGTTTCAGTTTTTCACCATTGAGAATGATGTTTGCTGTGGGTTTGTCGTATATGGCCTTTATTATGTTGAGGTAGGTTCCCTCTATGCCCACTTTCTGGAGAGTTTTTATCAGAAATTGGTGTTGAATTTTGTCAAAAGCTTTTTCTGCATCTATTGAGATGATCATATGGTTTTTATTCTTCAATTTGTCAATATCGTGTATCACATTGATTGATTTGCATATATTGAAGAATCCTTGCATCCCTGGGATAAATCCCACTTGATCGTGGTGTATGATCCTTTTAATGTGTTGTTGGATTCTGTTTGCTAGTATTTTATTGAGGATTTTTACATCTATATTCATCAGTGATATTGGTCTGCAATTTTCTTTTTTTGTGGTATTTTAGTCTGGTTTTGGTATCAGGGTGATGGTGGCCTCATAGAATGAGTTTGGGAGTGTTCCTTCCTCTGCAATTTTTTGGAAGAGTTTGAGAAGGATGGGTGTTAGCTCTTCTCTAAATGTTTGATAGAATTCACCTGTGAAGCCATCTGGTCCTGGACTTCTGTTTGTTGGAAGATTTTTAATCACAGTTTCAGTTTCATTACTTGTGATTCGTCTGTTCATATTTTCTATTTCTTCCTGGTTCAGTCTTGGCAGGTTATACCTTTCTAAGAATTTGTCCATTTCTTCCAGGTTGTCCATTTTATTGGCATAGAGTTGCTTGTAGTAGTCTCTTAGGATGCTTTGTATTTCTGTGGTGTCTGTTGTAACTTCTCCTTTTTCATTTCTAATTTTATTGATTTGAGTCCTTTCCCTCTTTTTCTTGATGAGTCTGGCTAATGGTTTATCAGTTTTGTTTATCTTCTCAAGGAACCAACTTTTAGTTTTATTGATCTTTGCTATTGTTTTCTTTGTTTCTATTTCATTTATTTCCGATCTGATCTTTATGATTTCTTTCCTTCTGCTAACTTTGGGTTTTGTTTGTTCTTCTTTCTCTAGTTCCTTTAGGTGTAAGGTTAGATTGTTTATTTGAGATTTTTCTTGTTTCTTGAGGTAGGCTTTTATAGCTTTAAACTTCCCTTTTAGAACCGCTTTTGCTGCATCCCATAGGTTTTGGATCATCGTGTTTTAATTGTCATTTGTCTTTAGGTATTTTTTGATTTCCTATTTGATTTCTTCAGTGATCTCTTGGTTATTTAGTAACGTATTGTTTAGCCTCCACGTGTTTGTGTTTTTTATATTTTTTCCCCTGTAATTCATTTCTAATCTCGTAGCGTTGTGGTTAGAAAAGATGCTTCATATGATTTCAGTTTTCTTAAATTTACTGAGGCTTGATTTGTGACCCAAGATGTGATCTATCCTGGAGAATGTTCCGTGCACACTTGAGACGAAAGTATAATCTGCTGTTTTGGATGGAATGTCCTATAAATATCAATTAAATCTATCTGGTCTGTTGTGTCATTTAAAGCTTCTGTTTCCTTATTTATTTTCATTTTGCATGACCCGTCCATTGGTGTAAGTGAGGTGTTAAAGTCCTGCAGTATTACTGTGTTACTGTCGATTTCCTCTTTTACAGCTGTTAGCAGTTGCCTTATGTATTGAGGTGCTCCTACGTTGGGTGCATATATATTTACAATTGTTATATCTTCTTGGATTGATCCCTTGATCATTATGTAGTGTCCTTCCTTGTCTCTTGTACCATTCTTTATTTTAAAGTCTATTTTATCTGATATGAGTATTGCTACTCCAGCTTTCTTTTGATTTCCATTTGCATGGAATATCTTTTTCCATCCCCTCATTTTCAGTCTGTATGTGTCCCTAGGTCTGAAGTGGGTCTCTTGTAGACAGCATATATATGGGTCTTGTTTTCGTATGCATTCAGCAAGCCTGTGTCTTTTGGTTGGAGCATTTAATCCATTCACGTTTAAGGTAATTATCGATATGTATGTTCCTATGACCATTTTCTTAATTGTTTTGGGTTTGTTTTTGTAGGTCCTTTTCTTCTCTTGTGTTTCCCAGTTAGAGAAGTTCCTTTAGCATTTGTTGTAGAGCTGGTTTGGTGGTGCTGAATTCTCTTAGCTTTTGCTTGTCTGTGAAGCTTTTGATTTCTCCATCGAATCTGAATGAGATCCTTGCCGGGTAGAGTAATCTTGGTTGTAGGTTCTTCCCTTTCATCACTTTAAGTATATCATGCCACTCCCTTCTGGCTTGTAGCGTTTCTGCTGAGAAATCAGCTGTTAACCTTATGGAAGCTCCCTTGTATGTTATTTGTCATTTTTCCCTTGCTGCTTTCAATAATTTTTCTTTGTCTTTAATTTTTGCCAATTTGATTACTATGTGTCTCAGCGTGTTTCTCCTTGGGTTTATCCTGTATGGGACTCACTGCGCTTCCTGGACTTGGGTGGCTATTTCCTTTCCCATGTTAGGGAAGTTTTCGACTATAATCTCTTCAAATATTTTCTCTGGTCCTTTCTCTCTCTCTTCTCCTTCTGGGACCCCTATAATGTGAATGTTGTTGCGTTTAATGTTGTCCCAGAGGTCTCTTAGGCTGTCTTCATTTCTTTGCATTCTTTTTTCTTTATTTTGTTCTTTACGGTGGCAGTGAATTCCACCATTCTGTCTTCCAGGTCACTTATCCGTTATTCTGCCTCAGTTATTCTGCTATCGATTCCTTCTAGTGTAGTTTTCATTTCAGTTATTGTATTGCTCATCTCTGTTTGTTTGTTCTTTAATTCTTCTAGGTCTTTGCTAAACATTTCTTGCATCTTCTTGATCTTTGCCTCCATTCTTTTTTCCGAGGTCCTGAATCATCTTCACTATCATTATTCTGAATTCTGTTTCTGGAAGGTTGCCTATCTCCACTTCATTTAGTTGTTTTTCTGGGGTTTTAACTTGTTCCTCATCTGGTACATAGCCCTCTGCCTTTTCATCTTGTCTGTCTTTCTGTGAATGTGGTTTTTGTTCCACAGGCTGCAGGATTGTAGTTCTTCTTGCTTCTGCTGTCTGCCCTCTGGTCGGGAGTATTTTCAATAGTAGCCCCAAATTGAAAATACCTTATTGTCAATGATTGGGTAAAAGTTGAATGAACTAAATGTACTAGTATCAGTATGCATACATTTTGAAAACATAATGTTTTGTGGAAAAATCAAGCTCAAGAAGGATATACACATTGTGATATCATTGGTGTAAAATTTAAAATGTAAAAGAATAGCACTTATTGTTCATGGATACAATTGTATGTAGTAGGTAAAAATATGAAATTATTATAAATAATACTCATTTGCCTTTGGGACTTGGAATTAGAGCTGTAGAGGATTGAGGAGAATTTCTACTACACCTCTAATGTTTTCTTTCTTTTAAAAACCTAAAATAAATATAGCAAAATGTTAACATTTGGTAATTCTGAATGCTGGTTACATAGCTACTTACCGTGCTACTCTCTGTTCTTTTCTGTTTGAAATATTTCATTTTGAACAGAAGTTTGAGTTACTTGCCCAGGGATACAGCTAGTACTTGGTATTTTAGTTTCAATATTTTGGTTTCTTTACTTTTTATTGTACAAAAGTTCTTAATGTTTATAATTTCAAACTGAATTCCTTCCATTTTTCCTAAGTTTATTTATACTTAAAAAGTGACTTGGTTTTTAGTCTTCCACTCCTGAAGTTTATTCTTTGTTTGCATTCTACACACCTTTCTCCTTGACCCCTGAGAATTTTGGTCATGAATATTAAACAAAAAAGAATTATAGAGTCAGTTTTCATTAGGAGAACCTTTAGTGTAAGAGTGAAATACAAATTTCCCCTTATTGTTGACACAACTCTGAGTTAAGCTTGATTGCTATTCAATGAGCATCACCCAGGACTTCAGAAGAAAAAAAGTTTTCTTCCCTTTTACTTGTCAGTCAAATAACAGTCACATTTATTGAGCATCTATCAATAATGGCATACCCAGTGCAGTGTGTCAATTTTAGGGCATTGTGAAGGACCAAAGAAATATAGAGCAAGGACTTTTCCTGCACTTGAAAAAGATGACCTTTACTTTTGTTCGTCTATAAAAAGCCTTCCCATAGCTAGGAAATAGCAGAACTAGAAGGAGCTAAGGAAGCACTGATTATTAGCATTTTGAAAGAAAAAGAAAACCTTTCTCCACCAAGGGCCAGCCTTAGAAACTTCATCCCTGACTTCCCAGACCGAGTTTAGACCTCTGTCTCAGTGCTCCCTAGCTCAGGATTGGGACTCAGAGGAGGTTCATCCTACGACATTCCTTGTAACTCTTACCATGGCTCTGTTAAGTGTTAAGTGCCTGATTACTTGGCTATTCCCTGCCCAACATGTAGCTCCATGAGGGCTGGGACTCCACCTGCCTTGCTCAGTGTCCTGGCCTCACACATAGTAGATGCTCAATGCATGTTTGTTGAGGGAGGGGCTGAGTAAATGAAGCACATAGTAAACTCTTTGAGGCACATGACAAAGTCTTTGAGGAATGCAGCTGTATTTTCCATACAATGAAATCACCATGAAAATAGGAGCAAAATTAAATTTACCAGCAGCCTTGATAATAGGAGTATTTTAGAGATACACACATTAGAAGATTTCCATCTTTGTGAAAGATTTGTTTTTAATACTCTCAGACATCTTTAGTGGGGCTGGGGATGGGAAAATGGATCAGGACCCAATATTTTGATTTTTTTTTACAAAAGGGAAATTAAAAGTATGCTCTGCAAAAACTTAAGACTGAGCTCTCAAACCACTGGATTTATCATTTTATTCTGAAACTTCCGAGGAGTGAGAACTCAAGATTTATCCTCAGATGATAAACATAACCTCTGGCTGTGGCATAGAGGATGGGTGATATATTGTACCGTCCCATTCTGAAGCTACAACCTCTCCCTTTTCTCTTCCATTTAACTCCTACTCATCCTTTGGTCTCAGCCCAAGTTATCAGTTTTTCAGAGAATCCAACCCCAATTTCCAGACCAGATTTACTCCTTCTGCTCAGTTCTCTCGGCTCTATGTCTCTAATCACAGCCTTCATCTCAGCTGTGGTGATGAGTTGCTTGATTGTGGACCCAGTTTGGGAGTGTCATTAGGACATAAGGGTGGGATCATATTTGTCTGCGTCATTGCTTTATTCTTAGCGTTAGGAGTATAGTAGTTAATAAATACCATATAAGTGTTTGGGGAACGATGGATAGATGCATAAATGGTCAATAGGTGAACGTGACAGAATGTAAGTGACAGAGTCATATTATTATGGTGACAACTTTGAATCTAATTTGAATTCTAATTTATCAATAAGCAAATTATGAATTTGTATATTGAAAATATTATTAGAAGCATATTACTTGTGATACCTCCCAAAGCTGATTTCACTATACCAGTGAATGGGTCACTAGGACCAATAACCAGTCTCCGAATGTCTTTAAATACTCACTCCTATGAGTAAAAGATTGTTTGAACACATATCCTTTATAATACATATTTATATTACACATATATATTTATATATAATATACATATTACACACATACGTGTAATATACACATACACTACACATATATTACAGTATACACATACATTATATCATATATAATTACATATGTATTTCAATATTAGCACATCACGTACCTTATAAAATATGAAAATGTAAATTAAAATAAGGTAGCATAATAGTAAATATAAACAGAAGTTGTTTTTCCCTCCTTCTACTCTGATGGACTGTCTTCAGGCCCAGCCTTGTTTGAAAGCAGTGCTTTGAAGGTAGGGGCAAGGCTCTAGACTGCTGCTTCTCAAACCTGGCTGTGCACAGAAATTGCCGGGAGAGCTCCAGGTAAATGACACTCCAGGTGAAATGGTGATTCCTGGGCCCCAGGCTCCACCTTCGAGATTCTGATCGAGTAGGTCTGGGATGGAGCCCGATTCTTCCATTTCTACCTAGCTCCTGGGTGATGCTGAAGCTGCTGTACACTCAGTAGCTCTGTTCTAGATCGGTACTTCTCAAACTTGAATGCACATTCAAATCCCCAGAAAGCTTGTTAAAGTATAGAATATGGTTCAATAGCTTGGGGTAGGGCTGAGATTCTACACTTCTGAAAAAACTCTTGGGAGGCCGCAGGTGAGGCCAAGGCTGCTAGTTCAATCAAGTAAAAGGACCATGGGACAGAGTTCAGCTGGACCTTCAGCCCCTTAGTGAATTTGCCTGCATACAGTGCCAGGCCTGTAGGGCAAAGCCGTGAGAAATAGAAGCCGGTTTGGTTGGAGAGAAAGCCTTGCTAACAAGAAACCTCTTGCAGCCCGTCATTTGCCCTTGACTCCTTCATTCTTCCCTTAAAGAATTCTGGTTTTGCAGTGACCTTTAGTTGAAGGAAAATTGTAAGTAAAGGGCTTTGAGGGAGAAGATTACAGTTCCTTCTTTGAAGTGTTTCTAATAATAACCAAGATTGTTCATTTTTCTGAGTTATGATATATGTACACAGGGATGGTTTTCATCCAAGGTCTTAAATAACATTTGCCTCAGCAGTTAACTGATTCTTGTGCAAAGGTTAATGGGCAAATAGAACATTCTTGGAGTTCATAGAAACTCTTCCAATCAGTTTTTATACTTATATTGCATTCTTTAACATCAGAATTCTTTCTTTAGAGAATATTGCATAGATGGATACAATTATAAGAGCTCAATGCAGACCAGTATTTCTAAAATTAAGTAAAATTATTTTAGTGCAAATTTAGGGGGAGCAGGCTTATATTATCACCCCATAATTTTATTTATACAACAGAGGTAGAAGAAAATCATCAGACTATAATGTGCTTTCAGCACTTTTAAGGTTAGAAAAGCTGTTTGACTTGGAGAAGATTCTAAAAATCTTAGTTGCTCTATTCTAAAAAATGTGAGTTTATTGATTATGATGATTGCTGTGGAGAATTACGGGCTAGCACGATCTGTGAACACTAAGAATAGGGCCTCCTTAGCTGTGTTTCATTGGAGTCAGTATCTAGACCAAGAATCAAGATCTGCTAGTGATGAGGATCAGCGTCTGGGGTTCTCCATCCGAGCTGCACCAGGGAGTCACCTGGGGGTTTGTTGATACTCTGGCCACATCTGGGCCAATTAAGTCAGAATCTCTGCCAGTTGTGGCCCCCAGCATCAGAGTTGTTTAAAGCTTCCTGGTGATTCTAAGGTGTAATCAGGGTTGAGAGCCAGTGGTTGAGAGGCCTGGGTTCTCTTTCACTTCGAAATTTCACTTTGTAGTCTCCTGAATTATGGGTCTGGCTGCTTCTGCATTTGAGCCAAATTCACAGATTAGTTTTAAATCTACCTTTCCCTGCAGTTCTACATTCTTCTCCATTAATTCAACACTTTCAGAATCTCCTCTAGCTATTCTTTAATTTGAAAGCATAATTTCTTCCTAATTTCCAGCTAATTAATGTCTATATTAGATTTTTTTTTGTTTGTACTTAAAGAAATACGTGTAGGCTTCTCATGGGTTGAAACTATACTTTTAATCTATTCTCTCTCCTAGGAGGTTGCGAAACTAATGTGTGTTCTCGCTTAATTATCCATGCTCCCAGTGCCTATTTTAGTGCCTAGCACATAGAAGGTACTCAGCAAATATTTGTTGAATGTATAAGTCGTTGATTTTTCTCTCTCCTTTAACTCTCATGTGCAAACATTCAGCCATTTTCTGAATCGTGTTGATGTAAGCTCTTAAACATATCTAAAATCCACTGCCTTGGTTGCATTAGTAACCATCATTGCCTTGGTGCAGACCGTCATCATCTCTTTTTTTTTTTTTTAATTTTTATTTATTTTATTTTATTTATTTATGGCTGTGTTGGGTCTTTATTTCTGTGCGAGGGCTTTCTCTAGTTGCGGCAAGTGGGGGCCACTCTTCATCGCGGTGCGCGGGCCTCTCACTGTCGCGGCCTCTCTTGTTGCGGAGCACAGGCTCCAGACGCGCAGGCTCAGTAGTCGTGGCTCACGGGCCCAGTTGCTCTGCGGCATGTGGGGTCTTCCCAGAGCAGGGCTCGAACCCGTGTCCCCTGCGTTGGCAGGCAGATTCTCAACCACTGCGCCACCAGGGAAGCCCCGTCATCATCTCTTTGTGCTTCCACTTTCTCTCCCTCCTCCCTCAAGTGCATCCGTCCCCTACTATTGACACAAATTCTGCCTCTATGCCCAGTTTCCACTATGCAGCCAAAGAGATTTTTTTAAAGTATTTTCTTTAAATTTATTTTTTTGATTCTTATCACATTATTAATACTTACAGAATACAGAATTTTTAAATATAAAATAAAGTCAACTATATTATGTGAGGAAATCACTCTTCATTTACACAGGTATGCACATTTTGTTGTTTGCTTCATATAGATTCTGCATTTTTAGTCTTCTGTGACATTGACTTGTTAGTATTGTGAATTGAATTTTTATGTACAGTGTATTTCCCAAGCAGTTATTATTGGCATTTAGTAAAGCTGTTTTTACAACTTATTTTTTTGAAGTTCCCTAGTTATAGACAATCATATCATTTGCAAATAAGTATAATTTTGGCCTTTCTAAAATCTATGTCTATTGTTTGACTTCTTGTGTAATTTTAGAGGATATAACTTTAAGAATACTGCTACTTAATAATTCTGGCTCCTTAAATTGAGATAGATGCTGTTCATTGTATTAAATAAGCATTCTTTTATTTCAGTTTTACCATGTTTAAAATCAGGAATAAATGTTTAATTTATTACATATTTTATTGCATCTGTCAACATGAATATATAGTTATTCTTGTGTCATCTATTAATGTGAAAAATTATATCATTAAATATCTTGATATCAAACGAACCTTGCATTCCGAAAACAAACCCTGCTTGGTTTGATATGTTATTCTTTTAATGTACTGTTGGGTTCTATATAATTATATTTCATACAGTATTTTTTGCCCTTATAGTTGTAGATAGATAGCCTGTAGTTCTCTTGTCTGTGTTGTCTTTGTTATGATTTGGTGAAACTACAGCCCTCCCCCACATATATGCAACCACTCATGTCATATAAAGTTATTTGTAATTCCCCAAATAGGTAGTGTCATTTCAGGGCTTAATGGCTTTATATTCGCTATTCTCCCTGCTAGCCTTCCTTTCCTTGTTTATAAAACTAAAATCATTGGTGATCATTGGTCCCCCATTCATTGAAGTTTTCTCAAGTATATTACCCATATTCCCAACTCGATTGATCATTTTCTTCTCTGATATCTCCATGTCCTTTCTTCATATCTCTATGGTAATGTTGATCGTATAGTATCAAAATTTTGACTCCTCATCTTTAAATCATCAGTTCTCGGCACAATGTGTAGTAGGTGCTTAGTAAATGCTAGGTGGATGAATGAGTGACTGAAGGAAACTCATACCTACATGTACCTTCCCTTACTGCAGGGCATCCTGGGAAGTACTGGGGGCTGCTCTCAGTATACCACAGAGAAATCAGCACACACAATCCTTTTTTTTTTACATTAATTAATTAATTAATTTTATTTTTGGCTCCATTGGGTCTTCGTTGCTGAACGCAGGTTTTCTCTAGTTGCCGCGAGTGGGGCTACTCTTCGTTGTGTTGCGCAGGCTTCTCATTGCAGTGGCTTCTCTTGTTGCGGAGCACGGGTTCTAGGCGTGCGGGCTTCAGTAGTTGTGGCACGTGGGCTCAGTAGTTGTGGTTTGCGGGCTCTAGAGCACAGGCTCAGTCGTTGTGGCGCATGGGCTTAGTTGCTGCATGGCATGTGGGATCTTCCCGGACCAAGGCTCAAACCCATGTCCCCTGCATTGGCAGGCAGATTCTTAACCACTGCGCCACCAGGGAAGTCCCAGCACACACAATCTTGGTGTTTCTTTAAAATGGCCTGTCTCTGGTTCTATGCAGGATCCCAAATCATGCATTTAAATTATTCAACCTGTTGCGTTACTTTAACATGGCATTCATGGTGGCGGGGCATTATATTTAGAATAATGGAGGACTGGATGGAGGAGACAGGACTGGTTGGTCATGCTTTTGTTTTTCTTTCATAAAAATGTGTCCTTCCATCTAATGGGAGTGGGAGCATTCTTCATCCCAAAAATGTTTATTGAGCACCTTCTTTATGCTAATGAATATGCTAGTTGCTGGGGATTTAGCAGGAAATTAGATAGACAAGGTCCCTCATGGAGCTTACATTCTAGTTGGGGAGAGCAACCAAAAATAAACTGGTAATCAACTAAATAGTATAATTTCTGATTTGAGAGAGGGTGGTAGAGTGGGAGCGGGGGTTATTTTAGATACTGGTGGTTAGGGAAGGAATGTCTGAGAAGGTAATATTGGCCTGAAAATTGAGAAGGCATGAGCCACTCCTCTTCAGTAAGACTGGAAGATCGTTCCAGCCAGAGGCAGCAACAAGCTTGGCTAAACTAACACACACAAGCACAATAGATGCACTCTTAAGAAGTCGAAACAATTTGAACAATTTTACCCTCCATGATCTGCCTATTTAAGGAAAAGAAGGAAGTCCAGCCCGGGTGGAAGGTAGTGAGCTAAGGCTGGTAAATAGAGACGAGAATGTAAAGCAGGAAGGGCTTAGATAGATCATCAAGGGCATGTGGACCACGATTAGGGCTTAGGTAGATTGTATTTTTAATGTGATGAGACATCTTTGGAAACTTTTGATTAGAGGAGTGCTATGATTTGTTTTATACTTTTAAAAGAAAATTTGGCTGCTGTGTGGGGAATGAAGAGTTTATGTCCCTTTAAGTATTATTATAAGAAGTAGTTGCACAAAAATACTTAACTGGCTGCTGTATCCCGAAGAAGGCATATGATGATATCTGTGCTATCACTGGAAAGATATGCGTGAGAAATTATAACTTTTCACTGTTGAGTGATGGTAAAATCCTTTTTGACCATTCTTTTTTGTCCTCTTTCCTCCTATATTCTTCCCCAGTGTGTGATTTTCAACCATTACCTTTATATGCGCTATTCACTTTTTTTCACCCTTTAAATTTCTTCTTCCACACAATAGCCTCATAGATAGCATCATTGACTGCCCCAAGAGTAATCAGTCATGTTGCTAGATTTTTATGCACCTGGAAAGAGATAAAGAGGAGCGTATGTTTTTTTTTTAAAGCCAAATTGCATACTATGATTGACTGAGCAGCATTATTAGGAGTCATAAAACATTAGGCAGCCGAGCCCCGAGGTACTTGCAAAGGTGGCAGTGAAACAAAGCAACCTTTAAATTGATTTAGCAAAACACTTAGTTACCATTTCATGGTAGGCAAAACAGTGGTAAATGTTAAAGGAGGAATCTTCCTAGGACATTATGAAAAATAAAGCTAGCATAAACTCATTGGTTGCTGTCAGCACTCTTTTATGGTGTTTACATGAATGTTGGTAACAGAGAATGAGAGAACTTATTTGTGGCTTTTGGCTGACGTTGGAACACATCAGTAAGGATGCTCAAGTCTGTCTGTAGCCATGGTGTTAACTTTGTCTTGTAAAGAATCACATTTTGTTTACTGGACAATAAGGAACACTCTTGGCTCAACTCCTGACTTCCCTCTCAAACATCTGTTAAACATTTTTACTGGGTGCAGTGGTGTGCTGGAGCTGGCTTGTAGTGAGTGGTTCTCTAGAGCCAAATGTTAGCATCTCTTCCCAACTCCATGTTCAGTCATCAGTGATGTCATGTTGGTAGCCTGAAAGCAGCTGCAGTGGGAGAATTTACACTACGGAAATTGGCATAGGCTGCAAATTTCTCTCTTCCCCACCCCCCAAGAGCCAGTTGCTACACATTTACCATCACTCACTGCCTGAACGTTCCTCCAGAAACTCAGCGTGTTCTGTTGTCTCTCCTTCTTTCCACTATCTCCTCCTCCTCCTGCATTCCTCCTATTTGTTGATAGACTTTAAACCCAGGCTGAAATCTCCAGAGGCACTTTTTGATCCTTTCTTTTCCCTTTTGCCCCAACATGAAATCCTTTTACAAACTCTGCAGATTGTATTCCTCCTATCTCATATGCTTTATATCGCCTCTCACTTTCTTCTGGTGCTCCCCCAGATCAGTCCCTGGTTGTGTCTTTTTTTCTCTCGTGATCCCTAGTTGAGTCATCTGCAATAGCTACTTAATACCCCTTTTAATCCCCCATCTCCACCTCCTCAGCCCATCTAACACACTGTTATCAGCTCATTTTCCAGAGGTATACTTTGTATTCTATAACTATTCTGCTCAAATTTATCAATGACTCCTCTGGTTTCCAAATTAGGCTCATACTTCATAGCTTGGCATACAAGGCAGTCCATTATATGAGCACAGCCTACCTTTCCAGCTGATTTCCTGTCATTTCTGTTCCTCTTCTTGATGCTCCAGAATCCCCACATGGCACATGTGGCATTTCAAACAAAAGTACTATTTCTAAAATACGAGTTTTCTGAAAAGCCCTTTCTTCCACTTTGCCTGGGTCAAACTTACTCTTTCTTTTAAGATGTTACTCAAGGGATGCCTCTTCCTTGAAATCTTTTATAATTTCTTCTCATTCCCTGTCCTCCAAGACAAAATAATCTCTCTCGCGCAGTTGAACTCCCTTCCTAATACCGTACTGCTTTTTATAGCACTCATCGTTTTCCTGCTTTCATTACAATTTATTTTAGCACATTATGTAGTTTGGAGTAGAAACCCCATCTTTTTCATCTTTGCCTCTAACTTGGAGGTGAGCACAATGCCCTCCCTGTTCAGTAGAGATTTGTTGAAAGAATAAACAAAATGGAAAGAAGTTTTATACTTAAGCTGGACATTCTCGAGCTGGTAGGCGTAAAAGGAAATAAAAGCACAGCAAGTGGAAAATGGTACAATAGGAATATTTCTGGAAGTCCCTCCAAAGTTAGTTTTTAAGTGGAACATTTTTATTTTTCGTAATGTATTTAGAGAAGATACATGGGCTCTGGAATAGAAAAGAATAATTCCATAGTCCAACAGGAGGTAGAATCTGAGCAAGTGGGTGGAAGTTACAGAACACATTTTCACTTAATATATAAGAAAACTTCCTGAGAAACAGAAGCCTTAATTGTCTGTCACAGGAATGAGATTCCTAAAAAGCTACTGAGCTCTTGTCACAGACAGGATGCAGATGTATGACCATCTGTCAGTGATGTTATAAAAGGAATTTCTGCAGGGAGTAGATGTTTGCTAAGTCTTTTAAGACTCTTGAGTCTATGAATCTGTGACTGTTTATGAGTCATCCAGCCTATTGGTAGGATTTTTGAGCACTCATTTTCTTAACCAAGATGAGTTTCCACAGTGCATGCTATTAAGATTTTTACTATATAGTTGGGAGCATTAAAATATTTAGGAAGAAAGCATCTAGAAAAGCCCCCTGTCATCCCCCAAAAAACGGTTCTAAATTTCAGGTCCTCCAATTTGGGGAAAATGTTCCATCACTAACTTTAGATCATAAAATTTAAAATTAAGGTCTAGAAAACCTGCTATATTATCTCTTTCTCCATAGGAGCTAAAGGCCGATATCACCAGCACTAAATTTCTGCCTAATTAAAAATTTGGCTTAGTTTTATTTCACTTCGTTTGCCATGGGTCCCCAAGGGCGTGGCCTGAGAGAGAGCAGAACTGTCACTCTCCAGAGGTAGTACTCTTGCCCCTTGTCTGGACTCCTTCTTCACCTGGAAACACCATTTGCTAATTTCATTCAATTCTACCACCTTCTTTGCTAGATATTTGCATTGCATCATTAGTCTTCATCCACCTGCTGATCTAGAAGGTAAACTTGGTTTTTACCCCCTCCCCTACTGTGCCTTGTATAAGCATAGGGACTTTTATGGGGTTTTTTCCCAGGAATTTTCTTCAGGAATTTACTAGCAACTGTAAGTGAAGAAAAGGACAGTCTTTCTCTTGCATTCTTGACCCCATTCTCACCTATTTTCCAAGACGTTACTCTCCCAGTTACCTAACCCCCTCCATCACTTTCACTTCAACATCTTCTCTTGGATGTCTTTTTCCCTGGTGCAAAACAAGTTCAAGTCTCCTTGATCCTAAGACACACACACACACACACACACACACACACACACACACACACACGCTATACTTGGCTTCCCTTCAAACTATTGCCCCATTTCTCTTCTTCCCTTCACTGCCAGCCTACTGAAAGAACGGTCTTCAGTCAGTGCCTCACATATTTTCCACCTTCAGTACATGTCACGATGATTTCTGTACTCACCACTCCCATGAAACTATTCCTGCTAAGGCCATCACTCATCTCCCAGGTGCCTAATCCAGTGGCCAGTTCCAGATCTTCTTCCCCTTGGCTGTGGGTAATACTGAAATCCACGGGATGCCCACTCCTCCTTGAAACTCTCTCAGGCCATTTAGCCATCTGCTTCTCATTGTTGACTTAGCAGTCATTTTATCTGCACTTGACTATAAAACATTGATAAATGATTCATTTGGAAAAATAGGTTTTGAGCATCTACTCTCGACCAGGCACTGCACCAAGTCTGGCAAAAGATGGTGAGCAAAACCTGCCCACTCTGGAGAGTAGTGGGGTGGATGGAGGGAGGCATGAATCCCACAAGGACATGGTTGCAGGCTGTGACAAGGGCCATTCAGGACCACCACGAGAATGTTTAGTGGCATCCTCATCTAGTTTGGGGATCTCGGAAGCCTGCCCTGAGAAAGCTTTTTGCCTGCATAAAAGGAGGAGGAGGAGTTTTTAACCAGGAGAAGTGGGGAGAACATTCCAGTGGAAGGAATAGCATGCACTATATTAGGCAGTGAGATGTAAGGGAGAGAGCACGGACCCAGCATTGCTACTTACTGAACAGTCTGATGTTAAACAAACAAACAAAAAACTACTTGACCTCTTTGGGTCTTAGTTCTCTCTTCTGTTAAAAATTTTGCAGTCATAATTATATGTGCTCATATTTGCAGTGCACGTGGCATGTAGCAGGTACTCAGGAAATGTTGCCTCACCGCAACCCGAGCATTGCAGGGCCTTTAAAGCGATTTCTCCTTAGTTGCTTCTAGGAAATAGGCCTCGCATTCCATCTCTCTGGGGCTTATACAAGGGTGCTGTCATTCCAGCAGAGGGTGGGGAGCTGGTGAGGAAGCGGTGGGCCCAGGGTGCTTATGATTTGGGTTTGGGGAATGTCTGATCCCTAAACCTCTTTTCTGTGATTTGAGAGTAGCTGCGTGCCATCCCGCATTGATGGGAGTGAGCTCTCAGGAAGGACACTTCTCCTGTTAGGTCTGGTGGACTGTGTTTCCCTTGTGCAGCCAAGCTGCACGGACTATGGAGTGCAGAAAGCCCTTCCTTGCACGGTGATTGGATGTGAATGCTAGTTGATGGTGGAAGCTCTCGGCGGATGCTTGATGAAAGGCACCCAGAATCTCAGAAAAGTTCCCCGCCGCGCAGCCTCCTCCAGGGGCGGCCGCCACTGCCGCCCTTTCATTAGCGCACGTAGTAGAGGGTTTGTGGGGCTTGGCAGCCGTCCACTGCCTAATGTGAAAAAGGCCCTGGAAGCATCGGCCCCTTTGAAGCAGCTGGGCTGGTGGCGGCTGCTGCGTGTGGCTGGGGTGTGGCCTCCAGATGCTGGACGCCTTCGCTCTTGTGGATTAGCCTCGCCGCCCTTGTGAGAAGCTCTCGCGATAGCCGCCCCCTCGGCGGTCAGGCGCGGTCCAGACAGGCAGAGCCGTCCCGGAGCTGCAGGGGCTAGAAGTCCCCGAGAGCAGAGGCGAGGGGATGCCACCCTGGAGCGTGAGAGAAGAGAAAACAGCATGCCACTTCCCACACCCTCCTCACTCAGCATCAGCTGGGCTAGGACGCCAACCCCGGGGTTTCCGCCTTGGTCGCCTCTCACCTTCATTTCCGGGTGTGGATGAATTTCTCCTCTTTAGGGACGGCGGTGGTGGGAGTGGGACTCTCTTTTCTCCCTTACTTTTCATGAGAATCCTATGAGAGATTATACAAGGGAAACTGGCATAGGAAGGGGAAGGACTGTACCCCAAGTGACACAGCTGGGGCTTTCACCCGGGGGTGATGGCTCCACGGGGCTCTTTGCCTCCTCCTGCTGCCTCCTCGCGACTCCCTAATAGCTGTCCTGTGGGAGCACCTGTGCGGGCACACTTTCCTCTCCCCGGGCCCAGACATGAGCAGGGGGTCCCGGCAGTGCAATTCAAGGAGGCTTCCTCTCCAGAGCCGTCCTGCACTTACCAGAGCCCCAGGCTGAGCCTCCTTAATTGTGCTGCCTGTTGCCCGCTGCCTTGCCCAGTCTTGCCCTCCTCACCACACCGCGAATGTCTCAAATTTAGAGCAGGGTTGCTTTGTACACAGCAGGCACTCAACTAGTGTTGGTCAAGTTGAATGGAACAGTTTCAAAGATGATGTGTATCTGTCTGTGTCGGGGGAGAAATATGATGAGACGGGTCACCCCAAAGAGATATTGCGGTTTTCTGAGTAAAGAGTCCCCTCTTGTTCCTGGAGGGTCTTTCCACGTATGAATATCACCTAGTTTTAGCCCATGTTTAGACATAGTCATGAATACTGGTACGGTAGGGACCTGCTCTTTTACTAATGAAGAGGCAGGAACATGGATGAATATTGGCATCACGCTGGCATCTTCGGCCTCAGATTGTGTTACCGCCTCGGATGCGGGAGAGAGTTTCTCCCCTGCTCACGTGAAAGGTCTGGTACTCTTTTGTACTTGAGATTTTTTTGTAAAAACCAAAGTATGTGAAGCTAGATGCAGTGCATAAGGAAAATGAGATGTTACAAAAACTGGAAAAGCTTCTGGTCTGTTACCGTCGATGACCCACCTCGCTTGCCCTCCTGGCAGGGTGCACCTCCAATACCCCAACCCCTCCCCGCGCCGCGCAGGCACCCCACGTAGGCGTTCATGATTATGCAGGGATTTAGTCCACCAACCAGCCTTACGATTGTTTTACAGTGAGCATGGCAGTGATGGATTGGACGTGTTTAAGAGAAAAGTGATTGATTTTCTGACAAGCAGCCATTTTTATGTTCTCTTTTATCAGCCAGCCTCCCCCGGAAAAGTGAAGGGTAAGAAGCAAATGCTGGAATAAGAATTACGGTTACTTGACGCTCTAGCTCTTGGCCACTAGAGGGGGGTAGTGACCAGGCTTCCTCTCTCCTGTGATGAATGTGAGACATCTTTGCCCAAACTGAAATAACGAGTGGACAACTCAGCAATTGTCTGTTCATCAGCTTTTCCCTTCGTGGAGCCAGTGTTTCACACTCAAGCAAAGGTCGCTCATCTTTCCTAAGAGGAGTATTTCCAACCATGTTAGTGGGTATAGAGTCTTTGGCTTTGGCCCCTTTAAAGTCGTAGCGCCTGGGTGTGGGGCAAATAGAATGGTGTACACACCTTCCCCGACCCTAAGACACAAGAAAACTTAACTATGGGCATAGGAATCGTAGTTTCCACATATGATCTGATATATGGCCTTATCAAGGGAGAAAATATTTTAGGTTCCAGAACATGCATGATGGTCGTTTGGTCTCTGTTCAAAGCAAGTGTGAGGGACTCCTGTTAAAATTGGCATCTATGGAAAATCATAAGCATTGCTACTCTTTCAAGGAGATCTCTGTGTCCACAGACACCTCTTATTCCACCAAAACAATCGCTGGCTTTAGAAGGGTGTCCGATGCTGATGCCCATTTCTGGAACTCCTATGCAACACGCTAGTTTCTGCTCTGTAGGTCATGGCATTTGCCTCCTGGGGAGTGTTATGAGGATTAAAGCAAACGGTATTTTTCAGTGTCTGGAGAATGTAAAATAGGTGCACATGTAGCGTCCCTAGGTTTTAGGTTGGAAGTACGTGTAAGTAGGCCGTGTGCACACGACAGGAACAGAGTCCAGGCAATCAAAGGGGTTCCTTGTGAATAATTATCAAAATGGTTTGGTAGGTTATTTCCCTGTTATTTTGGTAGTTGGATTTTTATTCTTGTCAAGGCAGGAAGAGAGCAGTTACAGAGGGAAGGACCCTGAAGGCAAGAAGATGAAAACACACGGGGCTGAGTGGGGAGCTCAGGAGGATAGTGGAAGAGTCAGCATGGGCACCAGCACACTCACGGAGCCCGTGTGGCACCAGGTGTCACACCGAGGAGTTAAGGTTGGAGATTATGATGATTGGAATGCCTAAAAGAAAGAAATGCCTTAACAGTAGACCTGCCAGGCTATTCCGTGAGGAACGAGGTCTTCAGGAGCAGGCTTTGTGACTGCCTGTCAGGGACTTTTTGTTTTGCTTTTTAACATTGGAGTTTGGGTCACATGATTGTCAAACCTCAGATCTGGTGACTTGGGCTTTTACTCTGAAAACCCTGTGCCCTTACTAGTGTTGAGGAGAACCGAGGTAGCCGTTACCGAGTTATGCTTGGAATTGTTTTCTTAGGTATAATGTGACATGGGTATGCCTTCTGACCGTGGCTATTACCTCTAGAGTAACTGGAAACTCTGGGCTTTTCCTGGGGCCCCTCTCTTTGCCTGGAATTTCCTTTTCTTCATTCTCTAACCAAACATGATTCCACAGATCCTTCAAGACCCAGTTCCTGCGTCTCTCCTACTCTGTGAAACCTCTGGACACCCTGCCCGCCCCTGTGGAATTAGTGGCTCTAGCTGCCCATTGCTCTAGCTGCCTGCCCGTTATAGCAGGCATTACATCATTAAGAGTTTGGTTTTTAGTATCTGCACAATTTCCCCTTCTCGGTACAGTGCATCTCTGTTCATCTCCGTGCCTCTCTTAGTGTCTGGAACAAACAGGGCTCAATGAATTCATTCTTCACACTAAGGAGTGGGCTCAGGGTCCAACAAGTGTGTGTGTGTGTGTGTGTGTGTATGTGTGTGTGTGTGTCTTTTGGTGGTGGTGAAAGCTGGACTGCAGATAAATTCAGGATCCACAACCAGAGAAACAGCTGGCCTCCCAGAGTCTCCTGCCCTGTCTCCTAGGATAGAGTTCATGAAATGCACAAGCCCATCCAGAAATGCCTGACCTTGCTGTACTGGCCTGGCAACCCCAGGCCGCCTGGAACCAATATTTAAGCCAATATTTGCTTTCAGTTATTCTCACCCGTAGTTAAGACACGGTAGTGCCAAACTGTGGCTAGCCCAGGAAGGGTCTGCAGGGGGCAGCAGGGACTCCCTACTGGCTGGCTCTGCAAGTTTGCCCCGCACTCTCATTGACAACTCACTAAAGCAATCTCATAGTTCACAGTATTGAATCTTTGGGCCCTGTTTTTTAGGTCAGAGTGTGGTTTTTTTTTGTGAAAGTGTAAGGGTGCCCATATACTGTAGTACTGAGGAGAACCGAGGTAGCCACTACTGAGTTACGTGTGGAGTTGTTTTCTTAGGTATAATGTGACATGGATACTGACCGTGGCTACTACCTCTGGTTACTTCCATGTAACTCAGGTTAGGGAGGTTCAAGGCAGAATTCAAGGGTTAAAGTAAACGTGAAATTTTAAGTAGACTCTTGGTAGCTAAACACACTCTGTCCATCTAACCAGGACTCTGTCTCACGTAGCCTTTCCCATCGATTCCCAGGCACTAACAAGCCTGAGATGCCTTCACTTGCTTCTGTGAACTTTCCAGATATACGGAGCAAGGAAAGCCATAGGACCCCAGTGTGGTTTTCTAGTCATCTTCCGGTCTCGTTCTAGTGTTGCTTCTAGGGAAGCCGACCTCCAGATTAAACAACATAGCCCAGCCAAAGACCCTTCCTGGTGGCAGAAGGGAAAGCCGGAGCTCTGACTCTGGCTTCCAGATGGGGCTGGCTGCTGTCACTCCTGGCTTGCCCTTCTGTGTCCCCAGAAGCAGAGTGTGGAGAGTTCCCAATGGTTCATATATCTGTCTTCAAAACTGTGTTTGGGTAGCAAAGTCATGAGCACTTGCTTCTGTCTGGCAGGGGTGGCCCTCATGCCAGAAAAAACACAGGGAAAATCACTTGGTATGCTGTTGCTAAGAAGCGGAGAGGTGTTGGATGTTTTGATTTTAGCAGCATTGGAGGCTTGCCTTTTTAGTAACAAGAAGAGCTATAGGTTGTTCCTACAATATTGGATATGTGCTTTTCCAAAAATGTGTCATGAATGCAGAATTCTCTCATCAAATCCTTTTTTCCACCATTCATTAAATTAAAAAGAAATCCTCTGGGATACCGGAGAGGGGTGCAAAAAGTTCAAAATGAAAACGACGGCGGAAAGGTTCTTGTGGAAGCAGCTTCGTTCCTAGGTGGCCGTGGCCAGCAGCCCACATGCCGTGGCCATGTTAGGCAGTGGCCAGCAAGTAGGGGCGAGGATGGATTCATGCCCTTCAGATATCGGTGTCCAACTGTCTGACCCTGTGCAAGCTGTGTGAAGGTTATCAGGCCATTCTCATCCACTTTTGATGATTCACTGAATGTTTAATGAGCTGTGTGTGCAAGGCACAGTGCTTGGCTGGATGAGCGAGATACAGTCCTCCCCCTGAAACAGGGAAAGAGGTAATTAGGATTCAAAGGGTCTGCGCAAGAATAAAGGTGTGGAGGGGATAAGACCCAATAGGAAGGGGATAACTTTTCTTGGGCCAGTCAGGGAGCACCACGGAGGAACTTGAACTGTCTTAAAGGATAGGCATCTGACTTTTCCAGTGGAAAAGACAAGGAGGCACATTCAAGGCAGGAACAGCAAGGCAGAAGGAAACCTGAGGGTTAATAAGACACTCATATGTGACTGGATAAAAGAATGAGTGGGGAAGAAAGAGGGATGATCTAGATCGCTAGGGACCTTGACTTTTTGAGGCCAAGAAATTTGAACTTTTTCTGTAGGTGCCCGGTAAGACATCAGGAGTGAACTTGATCTTACTCTCACTACACCTATAAATCCCTCTGCGGAGGACAGGGATGGTTTTCCAACATAGATGGAGCTGCATACTTGGTACCACCGTCCAGTACCAGTAGGACTTTCTGCAGTGATGGAACTGGTATAAGTGTCCAATATGGTGGCCACTAGCCACATGTGGCCACTGAACACTTGAAATGTGGCTAGTGTGACTGAGGAACTGAGTTTTAAATTTTATTTAATCGTAGTTAACTTAAATTTCCATTTAAACAGCTTCATGTGGCTAGTGGCTACTCTCTTAGAGCTTTTCAGGAGGCAGTGGTTGTAACTTGAGGGAGGGAAAAGAGATGAGGAGGGCTCCCTGGCAGATAAATTGTGATAAGTTGTATTTCAGGGAGGGAAGGGACCACAGATGGTCTCTGATACTCGTACTCTTCTGGGTGCTATGAGGAAAAGCCTTCAAAGGGTCTTAGTGACACATGGCACACGTACATAAAATGGTTAGAGAAGGGAGGCAGGTGGCGTGACAGAGTGCTGGCAAGCACGGCTTCAGCTCCCTGGGACCCTGCAGTAGCTCTTGGCGTCCTCTTTCCATATCTCTGCACCATGCAACTATGCAAACCCCACGGAGCAAGAGTCCTGCCTGCACCTCTCTGCTGTCAGGAAAGATGCCAAGTGCAGGGAGGATAAATCAGAAAAGCATTTCTAGATACATGAATTAAAAGCTCCTGTGACAGAAAGTATGCTTTAAAGGGACTGCACAGGCCAGTGCTCTTTACCTGCAGAGCATTCCTGGTAAAGCTTAATTGCAGTGCAACCTGTGTTTTCCCTCTGGAGCAATGGGTGGCGGTGTTTTCTGACCAAGAACTCAGCATCAAACAGAACATTACTGACAGAATAATGCCATGAAAGCAGAGAAGCCAAAGCCATAAATCTCAGTAACTACTGAAAGTGATAACATTCTGCTACTGATTCTGTAAAATGAATATAAATGTAGATATCAGTGAATACTGACTAAGGAAAGGACCATAATCTTCCATTAACATATAAAAATTCAACTCCACTGTGTCATAAATTAGATTTTCCTCATGCTGAATTATTAAGTGTGATAAACAGGAATTGAATGACAATAGTTTTGCCCCTACCTGAAATTTGAAAGGCATACGAGGATGCTTTTATTTTCTCTTAATAAATTCCTTTGTAACCAGCAGAAGCATGCATAATTATTCTGTTATCCATTCCATCCTCCTGGATGTCAAGTTCACAGCATCAGTAGATCAATGACGTGGAAATCTGAGGACAACATAAAGTGAATCAAATCACAGCCTATGTCAGGAGGCCCCCCTGATCCACAGATTGGAAAGATTTTAGCTGGAGAAGTATTTAATAACTAAGATCTACAAACAGAAACTCTGTTTTTCTCCCATTCTTTATTTTCTCACTCTAGTTCCTAAATTTGGAATTAAATATTAATATGTCCTATGTTGTTCTTTTTGTTGTTTAAAAAATACACTGTGATTTTTATCTTTTTAGAAAGGTGATATGTGTTCATTGTAGAAAATATGGAGGAAAATAAAAAGAGCCACCACTCTGAGTTGACTGTTATGAATATTTGGGCGTATCTATTTTCAGTTATTTTTGTTTTCTGTGTGTGACCACACAAGACTGAAACAGTTTTGCTCTTTTTCAGTTAATCCTTCCTGAACATTTTCTAGCATTTTAAAATATATTTTCTAAACATCATTGTAATATCCATAGAATATTTCATCATAGAGGTCACCTAAATGTATCTAACCAGGCCCCTATTGTAGGCAGTTTAGGTTATTTCTTTTTCTTTTTCTTTTCTTTTCCTTTTTTTTTTTTTTTTTCATTTTAATAGCATTGTGATGAAACCCCTGTATATAAAGTCTTTGTCCACATGCGTTACTATTTCCTTAGATGTGGAATTTCCCTATCAAAGGCTAAGAACATTTCTTAGGGCTACTTATAAGTATTGCCAAATTGCTCTCTAGAAAGATCTTCTAGTGGTGTTATGAATATGAGTGTTGAGATTAGAAAGACCTGAGTTCAGTCCTGGTTTTGCAGTTCCGGGTCTGTCATCAGCCATGTGACCCTGGGCAACTTGTTAGCATCTCCAAGCTTCAGTTTCCCTTTCTGTTAAGTGAGCTAGTAATACGACCTGCCTCGTATCCAATTCTGTGTGGAGTAAATGTGGTAATTCATGTAAAAGCTGAGTAGAGCAAAATGCTCAAGATAAGAGCTAACAGTTTTACACTTTTCCAGCAGAGTATGCACTGTCTATTTCTCCATTCTCTCACAAACCCTGGGCACAATTTTGCATAAAAATCAACTTGACAAATGAAAAAAGACATAGTTTTAACTTCTTTGACAAAACACATCTTTCAAGCCTTTAGAAATATGTGACATATTTCAAGTCAAGGGCTGACTTTGACAAATGTCTTTCCCTCAAATGTTGTTTCTCATGAGTGGCAATAGAATAAGTAATAGAAGAAGCCCAAATCTTCCTTAGTTTTAAAGAGTAGCTATATAATTGATTGTGTCTGAGGGCCCAGAGCAGTCTGTCGGTGGGGTTGAGTACGTGTACGTAGCAATTATTAAGTATGTGCTTAGAACATTTTCTCTCAACCGTCTCAGTGAATTGGATTTAGCTGTCCAGAATTTATTTTAAACTGTATAAATAGCTTCATAAGACAACTGGAAGAAATAAAGAGAAAAGAAGGAAAACGTTGGCCAGCAATCCCTTCACACAAACAAGTTAAATTCTGTTTGTTGACTGTCCACACAATTTTACAGAATTGCATTAGACATTCTTTCAAAGCAGAGGGTGCATTTCCTCCTGTCGAGATCTTTTCCATACAAGTACCGTCATTTTACCAGGCCCACGAGGTGCCATCCCACTTCGGTCACGTCAGTGGGAGCTGAGTACAAGGGCAAGAGACCCATACCCCTGGGCCAGGAAAGAGGGTGCGTGACAGATGTGAAGCAGAAGTGGGCTTGGAGGGTAGGACCGGGGCAGCTGAAAATGTTGCTGTGAAGTCTGAACATGAATGTGACCAGTGTGGGTTAGTCTGAAATAAAAATCGAAACAACAAAGGAAACGATGTTGAGGAGGGTTCATACTCAGACATTTAGAGGCTGTTTTAAGGACAGGCTTTATTTGGCTTTTCTTGGAAGCCCGGAGGCTCCACATGAATTTAAAGACACAACATGTGTGTCTGATATTGGAAAGGCTTTGCTGGTGAACACAATTTCACAGGTTTTCTGTAATACAACTGGAGAAGGTATTAAGAAATACAGTTTTGATTATTACAGAGAGAAGAGAGCGTAGTTTTTCTGTCCTGATTATTGTGTCTTTAGTACCAGGCATCAAATGATCTCTCATTGGATGAAATGGAAGCACTCTTGAGGCTTCAGATCCATTTCTCTTTTATTCCAGTTTAGTTTCCATTTCCCAAGGCTGTGCCCTTGAGTGTTGAAATGTAATAACTTTGAGGGTACTCGGTGAGTCTACTGATTCTTTAATATGGTTTCTGCCATTTAATTCTTGTTCAGAGCAGGCAGTGCACCAGTTCCACCCAGAGCTAGCAGGTTACTCTCTGTAATCAGGTATGTACACGTCTCACACCAAGAGGCAATGCTCACATAGTAACATTGGATGACCATGTCCTGATCACTTTTCAAGATCATTGGTGCTATTTGTAATCTTGAATATTATTTTTTTCTGCTTCCAGCCTTGAATTAGATTCTGTAAGGAAGAGGTTTTGCTGAACAGGGTATGAAAAAAATAAGGGTAGTCTAATTTTATCAGTCTTGGGCATCTTGCATAAAATGTTAAGTCAAAATTGTTAGACAGTAAACTTGCTGGAAGATGAAGACGAGGATGGTGGTATGCTATGACAAAAAGAGCACTCGTCTCGGGAGGCGTAATTTAATTCACTCTTTTGTCACTTATTAATGTGACTTTGGGCCTATCTGTTCATTTGTAAAATGAAGTTTTCATTTATAAAACAGGGACTGTGCTACGTCCTATTTAGCACTCAGTGACAGACTGCATGTGAAAGTCCTTTGTAAACTGTAATATCATATTCCAGTGTGAGGTTGTTATTATGCCTCCGAGGTCAGCATGTTTGAAAATTTATTAGTTTGTATTTAAAACACATTTCAGTTCTCTTTACATCCTGGCCCATCATTTCCATATTTAAACTTAAGCAACAAAGACCTTGGCTCAGTCGCCTTTATCTTTCAGTCTAATTAGGGGCCTGAAAGTTTTGCTTTGTTTGGAATTTGTCACCCCATGTTCTAAAGAACAAGGTTCAGTGTGTTCCTCAAAAGACTAAGATTCTAAGATATTGCAAAATTGAATCCTAATTGTTTGTCTTCAGAAAGCCATGAGATTTTATGCTTTCATCAAGTTGGCCACTATTTGGGTTATATTGTAATAGAACCTGTTATTCATATATCAGAGCTATTCACAAAATGGCAGCACCTTGAATAGGGACTATATTCTAAGAGCTGCCTTCCCAACGTGGTAACCAATAGGCATATGTGATTGTTTGCAACTAAATTAATTAAAATTAAGCCAAATAAAAAATTCGGTTTTTCAGTCACACTGGATACATTCCAAGTGCTCAGTAGCTAGATATGATTAGTGGCTACTACTTTGGACAGTGGAGACTATAGAATATTTCCATCATTACGGAAAGTTCTATTGGCCAATCCTGCTCTAAAAGAAAGGGAACCTGATGTCACATTATTCAGAGGTATCCAGTAAGGTTTCATGCAGAATTTTTATATCATTTTTAGGTTTCCAGCCTAAAATAGCAAGCTTTAATGTCCAATCAAGGGTTGACATCCACCCACCCACCCCTTTTCTCCAAGCTGCATTTAGGACATTTGATAATTTGATATTTTTGAATGTTCATTTCTTTTTATTGGGTCCCTTAGGTCCTGCGTGACAGATATGTGTGAATGTCCAGTCCATAAAAACTGTTACTGTGAGTCGTTCCTGGCATATACCCGCGCCTGCCAGAGAGAGGGCATCAGCGTCCACTGGGAGCCTCAGCAGAACTGTGCAGGTGAGAAGCTCCGGGCCGATCCAAACATCAGAAACTCACTCCAGTGCCCAAGATAGCAATAGAAAAGACCTGAGATGTGAATGGTCACATGCTCCCTTGGCCAGAGGGAAATCTTATCAGTGGCCCACCTGGATTTCAATTTGATAAAACACAGGGGCTTCCCACTGGGCAGGATAGAAAGCACTTCAGAGAAATGCTTTGTGACAAGCACATTTGAACAATTTAAGGATTTCCACTGTTGCAAAATCTCCTAACCTCAAGCTACCAGCTGGATGTGCTTAGCACGTGGACAGTCATAGCTGTGGTTTAGGTTACGTGTGGAGCAAAGGAGATTCGGGACAATTACAGTCTTTTAAGGTCTTCAGGATAAGTGTGATTTTTTTTTGAAAGAGAGAGAGAAATGGTTATACAAACACTAGTAGAATGTTCTTTTCCTTCTGAGAGATTGCTGTAATAGTCGTTCTAGCTCTTTGATCTCAGGCAAGTAAATTAGCTTATTTGATATCTGTAAAATGGACTTCTTTGTTCATCCCAGAAATGTTTCTTACAAAGTGGGTAAGTACTAGGCATTGAACAAAGCACTGTGGGCACTTTGGTGACTGTAAGAGATGAGGTGAGGTCCCTGTCATTGAGGTGCTGGCAGCCCAGTGGGAGAGCCAGACAAAAGTAGTAAGTCGAGCATGGTAGAGACTTGCTAAGTGTGGTAAGGGTGATGAGGAGGCAAATAGGGCAGAGCAAGAGAAAACAAATGGAGAGGGAGTAGGCGGCTACTTAGATGGTGAAGAGGGAGCGCGTCTCTGTGGGGATGATATTCCAGCCGAGCATTGAAGGATCGAAGGGACTCAGGGCAAGAGATCTATGCGGAGGAAACATTTGAATAAGATAGCTGCTCTCAAACTGGAAGGGAGTCAGCGTGGAGGGCAGGGGAAAGAGGGGCACAAGATGAGAGTGGAGTTGAAGCCAGAGCCGGATTGCAGGACTCTGCAAGTCTTGGGAAGGAGTCTAGCATTTATTCCAAGAAGAATGGAAGCCACTGACGGGCCTTAAGCAACCCTCCTTCTGCTTTTGAAAGGTCACCCTGCGTAGAGGCTGCTGTGTAGAGAATACACTGAATAGGGCAAGATTGAAGGCAAGAGGCCATTGCAGTCTTTGGGGTGACAAAATGATGGCGGCTTGGATTAAGATGGAGGCAGTGTGTGGAGGAAGAAGAGAGATTTTAGAAGTATTTTGGAAATGTACAATAATATCTACCCTGCAGAGTTATAAGCATTAGTGATACGTACGTGAAACATCTTAGAAGAGTGCTCAACTCATAGAAGATAGTCAGTAGTAACTGCTGCTCTTACTTAGACCTGAAGATGAGATGACTAAATGTTTGTCTTTTACTGCAAGGGCTTGCAAATGTTTTTCTGTAAAGGACCAGATTTGCCTGGTAGGGAGAGACTGGGGTTTGCAACATTCTACACGAATACTAGAAACCTTAGCTCTGCTATTAGTTCATGGCACTGCTAACTCTAGAGGGTCTATACCGGTGGAGGGCAGGAGCTGTCATCCGGTTGGAAGAGGGCTCAAGAATTGCCTTTGCCTGTATTTTCAGTGCATGGACATCGTGTTCACTTAGATAGTGGGTCTCAATCTGGCTGGACATTGGAGTCACTCTGGGAGCTTAAAAGATAAGCCAGAAAACTATGCCTGGGCCCCTTGCCGAGATATCCTGCTTTAATTGGCCTTGTGTATCATTTGAAACCTCTCAGGAGATTCTGACCTGCAGCCAGAGTTGAAACCGCCGAGTTAATTTGTGTGCTTTTTTGTGTGGCTCTGGGGGAGTAGGACGACGAGCGTTTTGGAGGTTACTAAAGCTTCCTCAAGCCACCCCTTGACACAGTCACTAATCCATGTCCTTAAAAAGCTCTCAGACCCTTTTATCTACTTGTGAACTTCCCTTTTGGTTTTGCTCTCTCCTCTGCAAGCCCAAGTCCAATCTTTATGTCTGAGTTCACTTTCCACGGCAAGAGTGCCTCTCTGTCAATGCTGTCTTCCCAGAGGAGGATTGAGTTGATAAAAAATAACTCATATTAAGGTATGGCTGAGGCTTCTGAAAGGTGAGACTAACTGGCTTACCTCCCACCTAATGCGTCAGTGTGGGGTAGTATAGGAAGGGCAGGGTTTTGAGAGACTGGGTCCTTCCACCATACCTTGAATATGCCCGTCTCCTTTTCTCTGCTTTGAAATGACTAAAATATATGGACTCAAGCCCCAGCCATTCATCCTGGTGTAATGTGGGGCTCAGCAGAACTTTATTAATTTTATTAGCTACGGTGCTGTGATGAGGATCATATCAGATACGGAACACGTGAACCCTCTCTTCCTGATGCCAGGCTGTATTTAACACCAGTTCAGTGCACCCAATGCATTTGAGGACTACACTTTCCCCCCTCCAGATCCTGAGTTCAGGGACTGAATCTCAGCAGCTAAAATTACTCTTTCTAATGGAAAAGGAATACGGCTTCTGAAGGGTTCCACTTACCTAATTTAAAATTAGCAGAACCATCTGAGTGAAGTATAACTCTGTCAATGTTTGATTGCAGGGGAACATTTTACACACACACACACACACACACACACACACACTCACACTGAACTTCCACAAATTGACAGTTGGTATTTACGGAGATACGCAGCATCTCTCAGTAGATTCATTTCTGAGTCATCTGGAATATTGAAGACTATAAGAATACTCTTTACTAATTTTTAGTTCCCAGATCTTTTGACTTATGACAGCACTTAAGGCCACTTAATACTGAGAAGAGAAATTTTCCAGGGTAAAAGGCTTGGAAGTTGAACAAATAAGAAGCCAGCCAGGCAAGAACCTCTGAATGAACAAGTGACATCTCCCAGGCGAGGCTGGATTTTAGCACTAGCATGACATATGAAGTTTATGCCCACTAGCTGTGGCAAGGAGGACTAATGAAACTCTAGTTTAGTACAGGAATTACTAAGTACAATACAATGTGCAGAGGGCTATTGTGAAGGTCTCTAAAAGTTTCATTAATGACCATTTATATTAATCTGTACTATTTTCTAAGCACCTCCTTTGCCCCAAGGACGATACTAGAACTTTGTGTTACATTTTATCTTATTTAATCCCCACTCTAATTATATGTTAACATTCTGTCACCCACATTTTACTGTAAAGGACATTAAGGCTTAGAATATTTCAGTAATTTGCTAAAAATCACAGAGGTGGAAACTAAGAAAGCTAGGAATCAAACCTAGGTCAATTTGCATTATAGCCACTGTTCTTAATTATTATGAGAACACAAATAAGCAAGTGCACTGTAGAAAAATATATATACCTATGAATATATATTCATTTATGTAAGCGTCCACTAATTTATGGAAATATTTGTTGTGTAGATCTTTCCAATTTCTATTCACTTGTTCCTTATCATTGATACTTGTTACTTGGTACCTTCTGACTCTATAACTTTGCTATGACCTTGCTCCTGCATCTTACTTTGCCATCCTTAGTAGATTTTCTGCCAACCTCCCTGTAGGTGCCACTACTAATTGTCACTGCACTTGGAGGAATACATTTTCTAAGTGGGCAAGGGGCTGGGATATTCAGAGTGGTGTGTGTGTTTCGGCAGCACATGAGATAGTCTGCTGGGTTCTGTGAGCAGTTTCCTCCTTGTTTTATTCTACAAACTCCAGGTGATTCTGGCCCCTGCCCTGCAGCAACTCTGCTCTACTTATACACACTCATCTTTCCCTTGGCTGACTGGGAAAGGATCCTGTAAAGGATTAGGAGGTAAGATCAGCACTGTGACCTTCAGCACAGTAGGGGCACATGGGGACAGTGAGTTCCAAAGGGCACAGATCTGCACTTATTGAACGTATTGATAAAGTCAACACGTGGCGCCTTTATGGGGTCCCACAGAAAGTAACATGTAATGGTCCTTGCACGCGTTACAGAGTAGCTGCTTATGTGCCCCCTTGAGAATAAATACCTGCTAACCCTAACCACTTTGGTAGTTTCCTGGTTTTTAAAAAATGTATTTGATCAAATGAAGCCTTTTCAAATGCCCCTGTGCAAATCATTTATGTTGTAAAAAGGTATTGTTTGCCTTTTATAAGTTTGAAAAAAAATAGATTCACAGAGGGTAATAAAACAAGGTCCAAGTCAGGATTAGGTCCTGAAACAAGGTCCAAGTCAGGTCCAAGTCTAGGATCTTCTAAAAGTTGTGCCAGTTTGAAGGCAAATTTAATCATGTCATCCCCCCCATTTAAAACCCTTGCAAGATTCCTCTTCCTCAAGGCTTACAGCCCCTGCCTACTTCTCTGCCTCTGTCTCCTCCCACTCTCCCACTCAAATCCCATGCTCCCTTCCTTCAACAAAGCAAGGATCCTCCCATTTCTGATTGGGTCATGGTTGCTTGTTGTTGCTGACACCCCTTTACCCCCTACCCCCCACCCCCACCTTGGCTCTCAGTGCTGTCTCTGCCTGGGAAACTCTTCCTGCCATTGTCTGACTGACAATGTCTACTCACCTTTTAAGACCTAAGTGGGATCTATTCTCTGAAGTCTTCCTGGATCCCTACCCAACCCTCCACATTGAATTGATGTCTCTCTTATTCCTCCACTGTTCTTTGTTCTCACTGTCTAACGTGTACATCTTGCACTTAATTAACCATCTGTTTATGTGCCCCCTTCACCTATTTGGTTGTAAGTCCAGGCTCCTGAGACTGGAGGTCAGAGATGATATCTGATTCACATTGGATTCCCTGGCCTAAGAGAATGCCTGCCACATAGTAGATACTCAGTAGATGTTTGTTGATTTAATTTGAATTGAATGGCGATGATGAAAAAGATCCTTTTTTTTTTTCTAGTAGTTCTTCGTTTTCAACCTTCTAACTTCTACCTGTAGATGGTGAGGGAAATCTTAGTGTTCAGTAGTCAAAGGTAAGATGTCACAGAGGAGCAGTAGAAAATTAAGTGGTGGAATTAGAAGAAAGAATTGAGAGGTCAGAGAGAGGAAAAGACATGGGAGAATGCATGTCTATAGGAGAGGAGGGAAAAGGAAGAACATGGGTGGGAGAGAGGAAATTCTGCCGAGTTTTCATACTAGAAGGGATCTTTGCAAGATTTGAAAGGGAACAAAGCATCTGGATGGAAAAGTGAGTTGAAAGAGGCATTCTGGAAGCAGCAGAGTGGAAAATGAACTTAAGGCCAGCCAAATGTAATCCAGCTTGGGAACCGGGATGATGGATTGAACATCATTAAGATGAAATCATCATCCAACAGGCACAGACATTTATTAAGCTGCTCCTCTGTGCCTGGCCCTGTGCCAGAACTTTGCATCGTAGAAGACAAGGACTCTGCCCTCAGGAGTCCCAGCCTCAGTGGTTCATTCTGTTCAACCAGGGGTGCTTGTTGTAGTGACACCTGGAACCTTTAAAATAATCTACAGCTACCCAAGGCTCCACTGTAGACACAGAGCAAAAATCTTTAGGGAAGGGGCTGAGGAATGTGTATCTTTTAAAAGATCCTCAGGAGACTCTTGTGAGCATCTCTGATTAAGAACTACAGCTGCACAGTAATTGGGGGATTAAAACAAGTAAACGTAACTATAATGTGAAAAGTGCTGTTGGATGAAGAAGAGGGAAGGGTATCCTGGGGGAGATCCAGGTAGCTACTCGAAGGAGGTGACGTTTGAATTAAGACTTGGAAAATGATTGGTTTGGGAAGAGAATCCAAACAGATGATAATCAATTTCAGAGCTTTTTGACTGGAAATTAGAGCTAATACTGTAGTAACTGATGAAGAGAGAAAGAGAGGGAAGGGAAGAGAGAGGAAGAGAAGGAAAGGGAAGGGAAGAGAAGAGAATGTCAGGGGAAGAGTCTTGGAGGCAATTTGAACATTTAGTGCCAGGGAGCAGGTAAATAAGCCCAAGAGAGAGAAGGTGTTTGCAAGAAGTTAGCAGAAGAACCTAGAAATTTCAGTGTCATAAGATAAAATGGACAAAAAGACTAAATGTTTTGTGGTGAGATCATGTGAGAATGGGGACTGCCTCTATGTCCGTGGATATGGTCATTGTGGAAACCGTTGGCGGGAACTGCTTCAGTAAAATGGTGGGTGAGGAAGGTAGGTCACCAATGGTAATTCATGGCACAGGAACTGGATAAAATGACTGTGAACTTTTCTATGAAGTCTGGAGGTAAGAAGTTTGATAGGTGAGGGAATATTTTGCTAAAGATTAGTGTTGACCTGAAAATGTTTCCAATATTTAGAGGATGGAGCCAATAGAGACAGAGAAGATTAATGTTCATGGAAAAGGACAAATAATAGAGCAAGTTCCTGGAAGAGACGGGTCAGAAAGCAGAAATGACAAATGAAGGCTGGGTGCCGATGAGGAGAGGCAGTAGGGAGGTGGGTTAAGGTGCTCCTGCAGATGTCCTAAGTCATCAATAAGAGAGGATGAGTGCGCTGAGACTGGGAAGAGCTCCAGTAGAGTTTTAGGTGGAGGAAGATGGGAAACAGCAGGAGCTTCCATTGTGCACCTACTTCCACTTTGGAAATATTCGTTGCCCTCTTCTTTGCTGAAAAGGCGTGAGTCTCTACAGTGACTGAAACATGAATGTGAGGGTTGTTTACAGGACCAGTTCTAAAACTTGGCTGCCCGTTAAAATTAACTGTGCTGGGGAGTATTTTTTAAATTATTTTTAAAATACTGATAACCTGGTTCTACCTTCAGAGATTCTAATTTAATTGGTCTGGGGTGGGGGTCCAGGCATTGGGAAGTTCTCTGTCGACCCTGATTTCCAGCTTTGAACACCACAGATCCATAAAAATAGAACAACACATGGATACAATTATTTGTTGTGAATATGATATTCAGCTAGGGTGTTTTCCAAGTTATTAGGCATGTCCAATGTATAGGATATTCTATTAATCACTGAAAAGAGAAAAAGAGAACTTGGAAAGGATCCGTAAAAAGTCAAAAGATTATCAGAAATGCATAAGTTAAGAGATTTAAAGAAGAATAATTAAGTTGATCCACCCACTCATCCATCTATCAATGCATCAATCACACAGCAGCTCTCTGAGTCCCTTCTATATGTTAAACACCACACTACTGCTGAAAATAAACAAAACGACCCTTCCCTCAAGTAGCCTAGATTTAGTTGGAGAAAGAGAGGACAAGGAAATGGATGATTATAATTTCATGTTGCAAATGCAGGGATAGAGGTGGGCACCAGGTGCTCTGAGTATACAGTCAAGGGACATCCTATCCAGACAAGAGAGGCAGGAGAAAAGGTTGGGAACTGAGTCTAAAAGAGGGGAAGATAGGGTAAATGGTGGTGACATTCACCGAGCTTGACGGTGGCACTAGGTCAAGGCAGAGGGCAGGGTCTTCAGGCTTGGCTTGGCTCCAGGAGGTTCCTAGTGGCCTAAGGAATAGAATGAAATTATGAGAAGCCAAAACAACATACTAGAGTTCCATGGTGGAGGTAACGTTAGGGAAAGTAGCCTTAAAGAATAGTAGTAAACTTTTACTTATCCACTGTGTCAGTTAGGATCCAGGCAGAAAACAAGTGGCACATGCGGTTTACTTGATTGAAGTAAGTTTCATAGATGGACTACTTTAAAATAGAGAAGTAGCATGTTGGGAAATAAGGAAAAGTCCAGTGCCCTGGAAACGAACTGTTTTTACTCACAATAAGCTGACACCACATGTGTGGGTTTTTTTTTTTTTCCTCACACCAACCAATTCTCCAACACTCTGGACACCAACTGGGTGTCCTCAAATTCCATTCAATTTTGAGACTAACTGCCCAGAGTTAGCATCGGCCGCCACAGGTTTAAGGGCTCAGTCCCACAAGACGCCTCACTTCAGGTGCCCGTTGCAAGTACTGAGTCCCTAGGTTACCCTCACGTCTGCTCCACTTGGCTACAAGGTCGGGGGAGAGAGGTGTTCTCACAACCCCCTCCCCTTTCAGCCTTAATAATTTACTAGAATTGCTCACAAAGCTCTGGAAAACACTTATTTGCTCTTACGGGTTTATTATAAAGGATACAAATGAACAGCCGGATGAAGAGGTACAGAGGGTAAGGTCTAGAAGGGTCCCAGTGCACAGGAGCTTCTGTCCCAGTGGAGTGAGGACACCATAATCCCAGCACCTAAATGTGTCTGCCAGTTTCAAAGTTTTCTGAACCTGTCGTTAGTCATTTAGGGCTTTGTATGGAAATTTCCTTATGTAGGCATGATTGATTAAATCACTGGCTGAAAGTGATTAACTCAATATCCAATCCCTCTCCCCATCCCTGGGAAATGGGGCCGAAAGTTCCAACCCTCTAATCATGCCTTGGTCTTTTTGGTAACCAACCCCCGTCCTGAAGCTATCTAGGGACCCTAGGCACCAGTCCTTACCAGCATACAAAAGACACTCATCACCCTGGAGGTTTCCAAGTGTTCTACGAGCTGTGTGCCAGCAACTGTAGACAAAGGCAAGTGCAGCTGGAGGCTGGATTGTTATTTTTGTTCTTCAAGAGGATTCTTCTAAATCAGCGGTCCCCAGCCTTTTTTGGCACCAGGGACTGGTTTCGTGGAATACAATATTTCCATGGACCGGGGCGGGGAGGGGTTATGGTTTTGGGATGATTCAAGCACATTACATTTATTGTGCACTTTATTTCTATTATTATTACATTGCAGTATATAATGAAATAATTATACAACTCACCATAATGCAGAATCAGTGGGAGCCCTGAGCTTGTTTTCACTTGCCACTCACTGATAGGGTTTTGATATGAGTCTGCAAGCAGTTGATTTATTATGGTCTCTGTGCAGTCAAACCTCTCTGCTAATGATAATCTGCGTTTGCAGCCGCTCCCCAGAGCAAGCATCACTGCCTCAGCTCCACCTCAGATCATCAGGCATTAGATTCTCATAAGGAGCGTGCAACCTAGATCCCTCGCATGTGCAGTTCACAGTCGGGTTCGTGCTCCTTTGAGAATCTAATTTCACCGCTGATCTGACAGGAGGCTGAGCTCAGGCAGTAACTCGAGTGCTGGGGAGTGGCTGTAAATAGGGGGAGTGGCTGTAAATACAGATGAAGCTTCGCTCACTTGCCCGCCACTCACCTCCTGCTGTGCGGCCTGGTTCCGTGTTCTAAATCCCTACATGTATCAACATTCCTACTCCTGAGAATGAGGGGTGGCGCCTTTGATTGTCACTGGAAGTAACTCAGATGGAAAAGTCCACGTGTCATAAAACTTCGAGAATGTTGGCAGTATTTTTTTCTGACAAATGTACTCCTGAATTTCAGGAAGTCTCAGAATATTGTCAAAATCATTTCGGCTCCAAGTTAACAAAGATAGTAACTTGCTATGATTTGGCTACATCATCATTTTTACGTTCTCTGACCAGCCAGCCGGCCTCTTCCCTCTCCCCAGTCACACATCTAATTTTTCTCCATTGGTCCCTACCCGACTCTTGCTCAATTTGTCTCAGATTGATTAATTCAACACATGATCACTAGATTAAAATATGTCACTCATTTCCAATACCCTTGGCAGGTTTTTTCCCTGTATGTGTAATTCTGTATATTTGAATATCGAGGTGGTTGCAGAAATTATTTTTATTCATCTCAGTTCAATAGCTGGAAGAACTATTTGGAGTTAACTTTTCATACTGTTCTCAATACCTAAATAACCTATAGATTTCCCTGTAGCTTGACTAATGTATAGTTTGTCCTATCTGGGAATAAAGCTTTTTCATTTTATTTTATTTTGAAGTTCTCTGGCCCAGCAGGTGGATCTTGGATGTCGTTTTTCTAGGTGCAGGAGGTTCCTAGAGTGTTTGGGCAGTGTTGGGTGTTTGTTATTCTTTTGTTAGGATGCAGAGCTGCACCTGTGCTGTGGGGAGACCAGTGCCATGAGTGACGTGAGCCTTCGGGAATGGCATGGGGCTGAGGGTGAATTAACCTGGCTCTAATGGCTTCCCCACATCTCACCTACGTCACCTCCTCTTTTTCAGCCACCCAGTGTAAGCACGGTGCTGTGTATGATACCTGTGGCCCGGGATGTGCCAAGACCTGTGACAACTGGAATGAGATCGGTCCCTGCAATAAGCCGTGTGTTGCGGGTTGTCACTGTCCAGCAAACTTGGTCCTTCACAAAGGAAGGTGCATCAAGCCAGTCCTTTGTCCTCAGCGGTGACCTTTGTTCCGCTCCTTCAGACTTTGAACCTGGTGTTCTTGACACTGAGGTGGAAGAGCCAATGAAAGACTGTGATATTTGTGTGCTGATTCTGCAAATACACACGCAGAGTATACATGTGTACATATATAGATATATAGATATATTCAGAAACACTTCATCATTTATATAAACTATAGGTGGATTATTATATGTATATTTTTTGCTATAAGACATGTATTGTTTCTAGGATCCTAATCTGTAAGCCATTGAATACATTGTATAAATAAACCAGGTGTTTTTAATTTAATAAGGCAGCATGCAGACATATTGGATGGCTTTACCATCACATACATTTGTCATTTTTAAGAAGTTTTCTAAGAAATCCAAATTGCCTGCCTGAATTAATTTTTGATTTGAATAGGATTTGCAGTTGAATGGGAAGTGTGTTGTTCTGGAGAAGGGCAAATTTATCTAGGGGCATTTCATGCTTCCAAAGAAAAGAAAGTATGCCTGAGAAATATGGCTAGTGATTGGCGACAGGCTGTAATGGTGCATGTAAAGCAAGGGGTAGGCTGTTAGACTTTATTGGGTCATGGTCTGATATTATTTCCAAAACTGATTGGCTGGTTGCCAAGAAATATATATTTGTCACTAGAGCATAACCGAAGAATCAAATGATTTCTTGCCATCTTTGCATATTCCTTGAGTCTCCTAATTTTATATGTGTGCATGATGGATATGTCCACCGCTGTGTCCCACACTGAGATGATGGCGTGTCTGGATGACTTGTTAGTTTTACTGAGGATGAGCAGGTATTTGAAGAAACTGTTGCACAACGTATGACAAAATATCCATTTCTCTGAATCTCACAGCAATTTAGGATGAGCAAATCCAATGAGTTAAAGTAAGCTATCTCCATTTTGTGACTATTCCATGTATGAAATGAAAGCCTTTATTTCTAGAGGATTCCTAGACCAACACTATTTGGCAACAGTGAATTTGTCCTAATTATTAGACAGAAAGAAAGGCTTTACTGATCGGTTGACTTAACATCAGTACAAAGAATGGTCTACATGCTTGCTCTTACTACTGGTCACCATGTGATTTTCCTGACTTTTGTTTTCAGTTGAATAAGTGAACATGTCAACAAAACAAAACCCACTGATCTCTAAAAATAAAATGTTCTGCATTGTAGTAAATAAAGGGCTTAAGATTTAAAACAATGCATTTTCTATTTCAAGATGTGTCGTGTTATACTTTACAAATAAGCTATGGCAAATTCAGGTTCATCCATTTTTAACAGCTTTATTTAGATATATTTTATATACCCTACAATAACTCATTTTTATAAAGTGTTATTAATAGATAATAGCAAACCTCCAAAGTTTTGACAGTCAGCATAGTGCCATTGCTTGTTAAGACATTTGTGTTCCTGTTACATATATTCATGACAGCTAAAGGATTAGTTTGGATTTTTTACTGGGGCATCTCCAGCTGTTTGAGAAAATTGAATAAGTCACACAGTGTAATAGTGATTGTCTGGGACACCAGGGACTGTGGTTGTCATTGTTGTGCTTGGGCCATAACCAACCTCAGTATCTGGGACCCAAGGTAGCCAGTGCTTCAGTGCTGCACTTGGAAACGGGGCTTTGATGTAGGAGACTTGGGCTCCAGGTGTGGTTTGTGACCTCATCCACAACTGTTTAAGCATTTGGGGCCATAATTTGTTTCTCTGAAACACAAAGAGGCTTTGTAGTATATGGGCAGGGTTGAGGATCAGGAGACCTAAACACTCTGCCACTAGTGAGATTACTTGCACAGTAACCTGAGACACAGTTTGCAAACCCTTTTACATTCCTAGTTTTTGCTTTTTGAAACCTTCTGGAAATTTATTTCCAAATATTTTCAGTCTGCGGTTGGTAGAACCTGTGCAGATACGCAGGGCCAACTGTAGATCGTGCTCAGTAAAAGCAAGTTCTTTTTCCTCTCCCTGTGAAAATAAGAATGTTTTGAAAGTCCTAAACTAAAAGTTTTGAACTAGGAGGAAAAATGAATTGTTGACATTTACAATGGCAATTTTTGTTAAAAAGGTGGCACACTGAGAATTACCAGTTCTTCAGGTGAAAAGCCACCCCTTTAAACTCGCTGAGTGTTTCCTGAGTATCTGACTGTAATAGGGAAGAACAAATCTGACTCCATACTGGATCCATTTTTTTTTCCTTTAACCTTTGTATTCTATTGCTTTCCCTGCAAGTTAAGAATGTTGCCTCTAACCTGAAATATACAGGATACCCCATTCTCAAGGCTCTGATCTTTCAAGGTATAACACTTTTCCATTCATACAGAGATAAAAAGTTGCAGAACAGAGAATAACATTTGTCTTGTTGGAGGTTTATAGGAACATTGTAAACCTATGTGACAGCTGCAATAACAAAGGATTTTGACACCAAGAAGTTTACACCAACCAACCATACCCCCTCCCCTTTTCGTATAAAAGAAGCCTGAATTCTAACTAGGGTAAGATGGTTCTTTGGGACCCTAGTCCACCATCTTCTTGGTCTGCAGGCTTTCTGAATAAAGTCGGTATTCCTTTGCCCCAGCAACTCGTCTCTTGATTTATTGGCCTGTCATGTGGTGAGCAGTACAAGCTTGGACTCGGTGACATGACCACTAGCCTGTAAAAGGGCACCTCCCCTCAATTTGAGAAAGACCGGTGGTTGACTCTTTCCCCACCTTTTGTTGAACATGAAAAAACCATTTTGACTGGAAAACTCTTTCTTACTAGGAAATATTTCAGACATACAAGAAGGTGTAGAGAATAATGTTGTAAACGCCCATGAATACATTACCCTAATTAAGAAAAGTAACTGGTAGGTCGTCGATACATTTTTCTTGCATAAATCAAATCACATCAATCTCATGGTTGCAACAGCTGCATGTGGAGTTTTTTCTTGCATAAATCAAATCACATCAATCTCATGGTTGCAACAGCTGCATGTGGAGTTTTTCCTTGCTGGGTTTCTGTTCACTTTGCTACTGTTTGTCACTCAAATTCATCTGGATCTGACAAGTATCAAGGATGTGAGTCTGAATGCTCTTGGTGTGGGATAAAGAGATGCCTTAGGGGACAGGCACCAAGATATTTTAATTAGCCATCTTCTGCAAACATAACCCTCAGGAGCAAGCAAAAAAAAAGTCTCTTATTCTAAAGCCTGAAGTATCAGTACAAGCCTTTTAAGAACTCAGGATTTTAATTTTGAAAAATGACAAGGTTCAAGTGGCCCAGAATGAATTATTAGGGGAAAGAAACTAATGCTGGTGATTATGTTGACCTTGAATTAAGAACCCAGACATTTAGTCCTTTAAGGGGAGCTTTTGGGCTTTAGAGCTATGTTGTTACACAGGATTAATTAAATCAATCAAATGATGAACACTTGCATGAGATCCATCTTTACTGTGTTTCCTTTCAGATGAATTTTGAGCAAGCCAGCTTTGAAAACATTAATGTGGAAAATCTGCATGTAGAGATGCGCCTGAATTAAAGGATAATTCAGAGCGCGACTGGCTAAGGAAAGGGGGAAGGGTGTTCCAGGTAGAGGGAGAGCAAAGCACTGAGGCAGCCAGCGGCTCTGTACTGTGGCTGCACCACAAGCAGCGTGGCCTGAGGGGAAGGGTAAGCACATGTGTGGAGCGTCCCATGGTCATGCTAAGGAGCCTGCGTTTCATCTTTAGGGCAGTGCTTCCCAAAGTGTTTTACGTCATAGTGCATTCGGGAAATAACATTTGAGTAGTGAAGTAAATAGGGCTGCTTGCCTCTGGAGATCACATCTGGGGACATCTTAGGTCCAGTCCAACTGCTCCAAGAGTGGAAGGGATGCCAAAATCCCTGTCACCCATTCCCTACACAGCTCCCAGTGGGCTGTGGCTCCAGATGGGAAGGTCTGCTCCAGGGCAGATCCAGCTGGGGGATGGCATTAAGCAGTGGAGTGACGTGATCAGAGCTTTGTCTCAGTGAGTGGAGTGGAGGTGGGCTTTTCAGACCAAAGAGCAGGTGGGAGGCCCCGGAGATAGTCCAGGTAAGAGAAGATGAGCCCCCAAACTAGGAGGTAGGAGGAAACAAGGGGAGAACTTTGTGACAGGTTGGGTGGCAGATAGGCAAGTGATGGGTGGTGGCGGTGCCAGCCCATCACATAAAGAACACAGGCAGGAGAGCAGATTTACAGAAATTTCTGTTGTAAAGCAAAACCTAAGCTGTGTTCCGTTCAGTTCAACAAACATCCTGAGCATTGGGATTAAGACACAGTCCAGGATAAATGACTGGTAGTAAACCAGAGGCGTACACAGCTGGCCGTGGGAGCCTCAGGAAGCCCAGTTTGGGGTTTTGTGTTTGGGGGAGGTGTCTGGGAAACTTGCCAGAGAAAGTGACTCCTGCGACGAGACTTACTAGGCTGAACACGCTCTACCTATGCAGATAGGGGGTGTGTGTGTGTGTGTGTGTGTGCAGGGATAGTGTAGTCTGGGAGCTTAAGGCACGAGTGACTGCGTGGATGAGGAGAAAGACAGGCAGCCTGGGAGTGCAGAGAACAACAGGGTTTGGGTCCTGCTAGGATGTAGCGGATTCACAGAACTTTTTTGAGCTGTGGCATTGCAACTCACACACCCTGAGAGGTCTTATCAAACTTCCCTTGATTTCTAGTGGAGGGAGCACAAAAGTAGGGTTTGAGGATGTTTTGTCATTTTGTTATAAGCTCTCTTTGCTTCCTGTACCTGGTGTGTTCAAGTTTCCTTAATGTGTCTTCTGAAAATCTAGAGAAGGAAGGAAGAATGAAGAAGCCCCTAATGAGACTGTCCTATTTATACAGTGAGGAGGCATCTTTCAGACCCTCTAGGCATTGGTTGCTTTAACAGAACTTGTCCAAGTTCTGGTTATTCACTTAACCACTGCTTTTGTTGACTTGGCTGTGGCCTGACGGCAGGGGCCGGGGATGCTCAGGGTCCAAACAGCTGGACCTGTTAGTGCCAGCAGCTGTGGTCATACCTACAGGTAAAAGTTCTGGAAACACAGCTCACCTAGAGTTCTGGCTGGAACAATTCTGTTACGTTTTAGCCACTTTATATCATAACCAAGTTTATGCCTTGAAAACTGACGTAAAATGCTTCTCTGCTTCTTGCAAACTGGAACTTGGCTTACTGAGTAATTCCTCTGAGGGGTTCTTTCAGCAGTGAAATTTTGGGCTTTAGGAAATGTTTGTGGTGATGAAAAATTTCACTTTGGCTCCGAAAGTATAAATAACATTTGTCCTACGGTCATTGTCACTGTGTTCCTACATGTAATTTAAGGACTCAGATCCTGAACAGCTCCTTCTGACTTGGGTGCTTAAACAAGCATGGAGGGGAGTGGAAGGCAGCCGGAAGCCTGGCCGGAACCCTCCCCACACGCCACGGGCTGCCCTGGGAGCCTGTGATGTGACGTGTTCCTGCTGGATCCCTTGCACACTTCCGTGAAGAAGGTGATTCAAAGGAAACTCGCCGCTCAGTATGAATTCCCATTGCCCTCTTGCAGACAGTCAGACCCGGAGGACTGTCTTAGCAAACTGGCTTGCTCACTTCACTTGTTCTCAGGGAGAACTGGCTGTGATAGGAAATTGAAGTGGGAAGAAAGAGGATTAAAAGGTTTCTCCACAGCATCCACCACTCCTATCCACCCCCAAAACCTCAGGGAGGATGGGGGCAGACCACCTGATTGCACTGAAGAGCATTCTCCGCTCTGTTTTATGTGATGACATTTGGGGCATATCTGTTTTCATGGTCAGAGCAGCTCAGCCTGAGCAATTGCATTTCCATCATGGATCCACACAGCTATCTTCACCTGTGATTTTCTGAGTTGCACTGGGAGACTCCTTCCAATGGTCAGTTAATATGCCAGGCTATTCCATCCTAGCAGGTGAATTTAGACCCTACACCGGTTTGGGTTTGCCTGTTGAGATCTCCTGTAATTCATGGCATGATTCTCTTGCCCTTTCTTTGCTTTGCCATTGGCTTGGGCCACAGAGTGGCTGGGTTGCTTTGGTTAACGGAGATCAAGACGGCGGCCAGAGGAATTTGCCAGAGGATGTTCAGCGGAGCTGGGAGGTGTTTTCCAGGTCCGAACCGTTCCTGAGAGTCAGAGTGGGTCCATCAGCTTCACCCTTTTGTGTGGGAATGGAAAGGGCAGCAAGTGAGGGAAGGCTTTTTCTGTATTAATTCTCTCTGAATTTGCTGTTTATTTCCTTTGATTTTACTTTGGGGGGAAAATGTCAAGGAGCAATATGATATACACATTTTATTTTTTAATCTTTAAAAACTTGAGTAAAATAAATTTTTTTTCGAATTTTGGGAATTTTATATTTCATCGGATTCAAGTTCTACCGACTCTAATTTATTGAATGTTAGAACTTTCATATTTAGTTGATTTCATATATTTTGAATGCAATTTTCCAAAGCAAAACTTGTTTTCCTTGAAATTGATTCCATGATTTATTGTTCACATGGCTCTTTTATTTGGGCTATCTGTTTTGTGACAGCAAAATAATGTATATGTATATTATTTTTCTCACTTAATAATATTTATTTTCTTTGTGTCAGTAGTGCATACAATTTTGTTTGTTTCTGCTCCTCCAAGCATAAGTACGTGATCCTTTTTACTGTGAAAGAAGAGGCCTAGTAGGAGACAGGGAGAGGCTATGAGGCAAGCAGCAAAGATACAGCAGGTACAAACACGTGTATCTTTTTGCAGCACAACGTAAGAAGGGCTGCATCAGCCAGAAGTTGTGCAGATGTGGCTTTATCTATGTTGCCTTCAAACAAATGGAAGGAAATAAAATCCAGTTCTGAGATTCTCATCCTGTGAACTGCATGGCCTGATCCACACTGTCTTCAGGCATGTGCTTTTTATGACACATGGGAACAGGGCCTCCAAGTCTAAAAGCATCTACTGAGCTCCATCAAAGCTGGGATCTGTCTTCCAGATGTCTAGGCTGTTGGGAGTAGGTACAAACTTCCAGATGGACCAGCCTTCTTACAGCCTGAGCTGACTGGATGTTGGGGATTGTGTCAGCCTGGTCTGACTTGGTGCTTGGACCCTGGGTGTGAGCAGGTGCTCCAGGAAGGCCAGCCCAGGTCTTTGGCATGGGTGTGTGCATGCCTGGGGTTGGGGGGCTCCTGCCAGATGGCCAGTGAGTCTGTAAGACTGGCCTCCCTCTTTCTGCTCGTGCTCCTTTTCTTGTAGAAAGAAGAAAGGCTTCCCTCATAGACCGTAGCATCTTTACAGAATGCAGGGCCAACCACAATTCTTCTATTAGAGGAGCAGATCATAGTGGAGCTTCCTGAGGTTCTTCACCAGGAACTAAAACAAATTGTCATGTCAGCTATTAATTTGTGCCACCCCCATCTATATGTGCTCCCTTCCTTCACCTTTCAGTTTTTTCCCTTTCTTTTACTTCCTCTCCCTGAATGGAGTTGTCACATGCTTCTCTCCACCATCTCCCCAGCCCCCATTCCAAACTGGCCTACCCTCCTGGCACCATCTTATGTTCCAGTTCTTTCCTGGCACTTTAAAAAAAAATGTAGCTGTCCTGGTTCCTACCCCCTCGAGAATCAATCTGTCAAAAATATACTTGAGCCACTCTGAGGTCTATGCAATATCAGTTTTAGGTACCCTACCTTCATTTTCTTACCTTGAGTCTTCTGGCATTTAACATCTTTAACCAATAGTCTAGTTCTAATGTGAGCATTTAAGGCACCGTATCAGATGAGAAGGGAAAATATTTAGAGGGCAGATGGGCATTCGGTTGCCCCAGCAGTGCAGATGCAATGTAGACAGTGCCTCGTGGAGCAGCAGAGAGGACTGGCTCTTTGCCACATGCCCTTTGAAACTTTTTGTAGTTGTAGAACATTCCTTCCATTTTTCAGTCAAATGTCTAGGATTTCTAATTCAAAAATTCATTGAAAAAAGAAAATGTTATTCAATTTTCTCTTCTCTTGTGTCCTGGCTCATCTCCCCCTTCTCATGAAGAGTGGCCTCAGCTATTTCCCTAGGGCAATATGAATGAATTTTGTAAGGCTTTTCCTTCTAAAAGTCCTGGATGGAATTCCAGACATATGGCATCAAAGTACAACTCAGTAAAATCAACTTTGTTGAATATCTTAAAGATAATATAGTTCAATCAGTTTTCTGATCCAAGGATAAAATATAAAATTTATTTACCATCCCTAGGCAAGGTGGCTTATCTCTCCAGCCAACTCCAGGTAAATTTTAGTTAGTGTTTGTGTTCTGTGTTGGCATTTAACATCCTTGCCTGACTCTGCAGGAAAGAGCACCATGAGCTACTATCAAGGTATTCACAAGAGGAGAGCAGTTTTATCTGCCCTCCTGGACCACCTGATGCATGGACTACTCAGCTACCCAAGATCACACTTTTATCATCAGTAAGGACATTCTAAAAAACAAAACACAACACAGACATGCACACACCCACACAAATGACAACGGAAATTCCCTAGGCCTTTAGGAGTCTTTCAGATAAAATCTCATGTTCCATTTGACCTTTTGTTTGAGATACAGAAATTCCCGCGCATAAAAATTTGGTGAAGCAGCTCAAGCTGCTTGTCAAACTGCAGAGTGCAAACCTCAGCTTACTATAAATTGGTCTAATTAAGCCTCATTAAAATTGATACCCCAGGGTGAATTTTTATCTCTTGCACAAAGGATGAAATTGCAGATTTCCACATACAATGCAGGCAAATCTGATGCTTTTATGGGTGAATTTTCCAAATGGGGATAGCAAATGTGCCAGGGACAGCATCCCTGAAGCACATGGGGATGTATAACTGCTCAGTAATTGCAGTTTTCATTTGGGCAAAATAAATGCAAATGAAAACAAAAGCCCTGTCCTGTCTCTGCAGTGTGTCAGTACTAATCCAGGCTCGTGCTGGCGGCGGGGGCCGGGAGATGTCAGAGGTTCTCCTGCGGACATATCTGCTCATCTTCTACACCTCCCCCAGCTGCCTCTCGTCTCACTTCTTTTCTCCTTCCTTGAAACCTCAGTGGGGATCTTCGCGGAGGGAAAGACTCCCATCAGACAAACGTCCCTCTGCAGAGGGGGCCATGCTGACTTTCTACAACCAGCTTTCATTCAGTAATTTCCGTCAACTCTACTTTTAAAATATATTCCAAAGCTGACTGTCTCTCACCATCCCCACAGCTACTACCCTGGTCCAAGTTATCAACATCTCTTACCTAGACTATTGTAATAGTTTGCTGATGGAGTTCCCACTCTCACCCTTGCTTCCCTTCCCTCTCCCCCAGCACACAGCATACACAACAGGCAGCAACCAAGGTAAACCTTTAAAACCTCTTATCATAGCATTTCCTGCCCCCTTTTAAAACTCAGCCAGAATAAAGTCCTAAGTCCTTTCTAACATCTGCAAAAGCCTGTATGTTTTGGCCTTTTTCTCCTTTTTTGAACTCGTCCGGCACTTCCCTTCCCGTCTCTCACTGCTCCAGACACTCTGGTCTCTACAGGCCTCTTTGCTGTTTCCAAATTGCCAGAAATGTTCCCACTTCAAGGCTTTTACATTTGCTTGTTCTTCATTTTTCTCCATGTCTAAAATCTTATAGATTTATTCCTCTATATTTATCTTCCTCTTCCTCAATTAAGTGTTAGTTGATGAAAGCAGGAACTTTGTTTTGTTTATTGACATAACTCTGGTACCTAGAACAGCCCTTGGTGCACTGTAGACAAAATTGCACTCAACAAGCATCCTCCAGAGGGACGGGTGGCAAACTAATTTAATCATATGCTTCCTTTTACGCCTATACAGGAAAGGTGGCTGTGCAAGGGTAGTAGGTTCCAGGGCCTGGTGCATGTCCTGACGGATGCTGCACTCTCGGTCTGTTGTGGTCTTCATTTTTCATGTTGTGTCATGCGGGGGCCAGGATAACAGCATAGCCAGGAAGAAGATGCTAGTCACAGCCATCTCAAATCTGAGTACCTTTACTAAGATCCCCAACATCACCGAGGGGAATCTCAGCACATGTGCCTCTTCCTCCTGCTCTCCAAGAATCTGACAAATGGAGCCATGATGTCAGTGAGAGCCTTCTGGAGAGTTTCAATCTCAAGGCTTCTCTTAACACAAATACGCAATTTCTTCTTTGGGACCTGCTTCTCCATGCCTGTAATCAATTTTAGCCTAAGAGAGGACAGGGGTAAAATTGTCATCAGAGCACTGATTTCAGATTTCAGATTCTTGCATGAAGCCAAACCCTCAGCAAAGGAAAGAAGAAAGGCAAGTAGGTGCCTCAGTGTTGGGTTGGGGAAGTAACTGGTGAGAAATGTAAGGACCTGGCTAAGTATGCTATATGAACTGAGGTAGTGGCCTACCATGCGGGTGGGCATATATGGCCCATGGCCCAAGCCTGGCCCACTGCCATTTTTTGTAAATAATGTTTTATTGGAACACAGCCATGCTCACTCCTTATGAATTGTCTAAGACCACTTTTATGTCACAAGGACAGAATTGAGTACTGTGACAGATCCACAAAGACTAAAATACTTACTGCCTGAAACTTTATAGAAAACATTTGCCAAGCCCTGATCTAGTGGGAAGAACCATGTACTGGGAACCTGCTTAATCAGGATTCTGGTCCCTGTGCTATAACTTAGTATTTATGTGAGCAACTGGTCTACCCTCAGTGAGCTTCAGTTTTTTACCTTTTATATGGTACATAATTTGGGGTAATCTACATAAGTATATGTTCATTTAAAAGTTCTTAGCCTGAAGGAGGCACTCAATGCAGATTGGTTAAACGTAAGAGAAAAATAAATTAAAATGTCATGAGAGTATACTCTTTGCTCTGTCAATTGCACAGGGTTACAGTGACAATCCAATGAAATAAGGACTGGAAAAATCCTGAAATCTGAGACTCCTCTCTCTGTGATCACTGAAGCTAAAGCCCAGACTAGATCTCTGCTGTGTGCCAACAGCTGCACCACGAGCCCTGGGAAGAGGCAATGGCTCCACAGGCCACCTTCCCTGACTTGGGATACTGAGGTAGAGCCTAGAGCTGCCTCTTAGAATGCTCCCATGCTTATAAAAGGGGACTTTCAAATGATTCCAACTCATACATGCAACAGGGAGGAACACAAAATTGGGGTTGCGTAGAGATGGGAGGGACCGTCTGAAGCCCATTTGCTCTTCCTGTGAGACTGTCCTCAGGGTGTGGTCTCTTATGATGTTTTTGTTGTCATTGTTTAGCTGTCCATCCTTTTTCTATATCTAATATTTGGAAGAATCTTTGTTTTTTGTTTTGCTTTGTGTCTCCTACTCAAAGTACCCCTACCTATTCCTGGTGGTATCAGTGGGGTACCTGGATTCAGCACCAAGAGCATGGAATTTGCACTTAGAGAAAGCTAGCTTTATATTCCTGGTTCCCTATTAACATATAGTGTGACCTTGAAAAAGTTGCTTAATCTTTCCAAACCCCTGTTTCATCAACTGTAAAATGAAGACAATCCATCTTCATTAAATCCTCATGAGAATTTTAATGAGATTGTATACCTCCCCCCACCATCCCCTCCCCTGCCCTTTATAAAAATAGATCACTTACAAATTAGATGTTTTAAAGTCTGAGACAGCCTATTGTCATTTCTAAGAGGTAAATCTTGGCAGGCTGAGTGTCTGATTTGTTTTAGAACTTTGCTAATATATATGTAGAAGATACGGGGGAGTTTATCACTCACTTCTTTTAGAACAAGTTCCCACAGGTCTGAGGATGTTTAAAACAGAAATGTATTTAAATGCAGACATAGATCATAGAAGGACAAAATCCTCAGAGGGAGTCAGATGAAACACGATTCAATTAGGGAGCAGATAGCCAGGAATCCCTACATGCCCTGGGCTTTCTCTTCACTGAATTTTCTCTGAGAGGCCTGTGCCAGAATTGCAGAGAAGCCAAAAGTCCCTATCAATGTAAACTGAAAATTCTAGATACAGGAATGAATCACTTTTTGTTTGGCAAAGAACATTTTTACTTCAATGACTGTGAACTTAGGATTGTGATCTGGAAACCTCTGATAGGATATTAGCATTATTTGGACCATGCTATGTGCATCACCCATTTGATGGAGCTCTCACTCCTTACAGATAAGCAAATTGAGGGTTAGAGAGATGGACTGATCTGCCCCAATATATGCAGCCAGTAAATGGCAGAGTCAGGAATTGAAAAGTCCATTTGATGCACATGATTTTCCCAGCCACCTTGAAGCCCTGACAGTATGGGAAGGAAGGATATTCTACTGAGTTCAAGCATCCTGCTTATTACCTGAGGGAGCAAGCAGGTAAAGAGGATTAAGCCAGCAGCAGTCATCGCCATGGCACATGAAGATAGTTGAGGAACCCATCTCCTTACATTGGGGTTCGAAGAACAAGTAGGAAGTCCTGGACCGATGGGACATGGGGACATGGATGTTGGTGAAGGAGGGGAGAAGTGAGCCTAAAGGGAGGACATCAGAGACACAGTCTGCCTTCCTCGTTGCATCTTCTAGTTAGAGAAGAAAGAGGCTGTGCTCTACAGTGAAACGGCTCTTCTCTCAAAGCTCTGGTGGACCATTTTTCAGCTGTGGGACCCAGGGCATGGGATCTGCAGGGGTATATTACTTTAGGGCAGGGGTTCAGGGAACCAGTAAGAGGTCAGCCAAGGAGCTGTGCAGTGCAGAGTCCTTATTACAGTGGGATTGGGTGTTGGTTCTCTACCAAATCCATCAATGTGCTCCACGAGAGAGGGCTAGAATTTAGATACTGGTCATGCTAGAGAGCCTTCTATAGCTGAGAGTATACTACAAACAGCACCAATTATGTAAAAATGGACTTTTGTCACTTTTGCTGCTATTTTCCTGCAATTTCCCTATCTCCACCCTAGCTGACACTGCGTCACCAGAATCAGAGACAAATCGAGGAAAAGTAGCTGTTGGCCTAGGGAGTCAGGGCTTCAACATATGAAATAAGGGGAGAGTGATTCAGTCCATAACAGCCGGCTTCCTCTGACACTGCACTGGCATAGGAAGTGGGATGCCACCTTGTTACTGCCAGGTGGTGAAAGTCCATGTTCTCTGCTCAGCCTCCACTGACATTCTGGGGTGAGGGTAGAGGCACTTTATGACTACTGCTGCCAGGAGTAGAAATTGAAGCTTCCCACTAGACTTTTACTACTCCCTACGTGGCCTCCACTGACACTGGGGAGAAGCCCCTTATTGCCACCATGTGGGTAGGAAGGTCCTAGTTCCCTACTCAGTTTTCTCTGATACCACCCCAGCAGGGAAGTTGGGCATCTATGCACAGCCTGGTGAGTGTAAACATCTATGCTTCCCAACTGGCCTTTGCTTGAAAGCAGTATCCCATCAATTTTAGAAGCAAATCACTAAGGTCTGGCCCACATCCAAGGAAAAGGGTATTACAAAAGGTTCAGAGATCATTAAGGATCTGAAAGTGCTTACCACATTGGTTAATAGTGCTTAACTAAAGGAATTACTCTCTCAAGTCAGAGCCAGTGAAAGAATGCAGGAATCTCCAGGTACAGGAACTACCTAAAATGGAATTGCTAAGCTGGCATCAAAGAGGCTACTCTTTCTCTCACAGGCTGCATGATCTCTTAGGACATTTCTGCACCTCTGGTCTATTATGCTATTCTCAGCCACTAAGAAACTAGTCCAGATATGATACTGCATTACTTTATCTGGATTTCCATGTGTTTTCTAGGATATGAAGTGTCAGAATTGGATAGACCATTTAGTAGCTCCACCATTTACTAGTTATGTAATCTTGGACAAATGACTTGACATCTCTGGATCTCCCTTTTTTCATCTGTAAAATGGGTATATAGGGAACATAATATGATCCTTGAGGTTGGCTGCAGAAAGAGAAGATAAATTCCTCACAGCAAATCCTCTTTTCCTTATCAGTGCTGGATTCTTCTCATATTTAGCAAATATTTCAACTTACAGAAATGGCTGGGGCAGGGCAGAGAGCTGTGGATGTATAAGGAGGAGGGAGGTTCTAATAGAGTGAGCTAGATCTTTGCCTAAGAATTTGATCTTAACTCTTTAAAGCTTTGAAGAAAATTATAATTCCAAAGCTTTAGAGTTTCTTTGGGCCAAAATTGCCATAGTCTCTACTGGTTGTGAAAAAAATTCCATTCAAAAATAAGCCAGAATTTCTTCAGATAAGTAGTTAGATTTCTCATATTATTATTTGGATAATATATAGATGGAAGTTCCTGATATGCTAAATAATTTGGAAAAACTCAGGTGACATGGATACACTAGGAAGAAAACCAAAGTGATATTAAAAATAAATGACTGGAATTTTGTTTCTACGTAAGATGGAATTTTAGAGGGCAGACCAATTTTTCTTCTAAGAACAAAAAAAATCAGGTTAAAATATAAGAATAATTGGTTTAAAGGCAATCGGGATCTGCTGAAGCAATGAGGATTTAAAGGGTTAAGACAGAGAAGTGAGCTGAAAAATCTGTTGCTGCTTTTTTTCTGTGGCCATTTGACTGATTCTGGCAAGGAAAAGATGCTGAGCATCTAAACTGGCTCAAGTAGAGAATCAGGAAAATGGGTGACAAAAAGAAAAGAAAATAATGAGAAATGAAGAAAAGAACATAAGAGTCATAGGGACAGAGCCAAAGTTTCTAGTATTCATGTGACTGGTATACTTGAAGGAGAGTAAAGAGACAATGAGGTAGAAACAATATTTGAAGAGTTAATGGTTGAGATTTTCTAAAACTGGTAAAAGATGTTAACTTATAGATCTAAGAAGCATTGTAAACTCTGAGCAGGATTTTTCAAAGAGCAAACATACCTAGGCACTTCATTATCAAATTTCTAAAAACCAAAGACCAAAAAAAAAAAAAAAAGTAAACATCATTTTCAGAGAAACGACCGTTAAGACCAACAACTAGAGAGGTCAGTGGGTTTTAGTATTGATACTTTCCTACTTTGCTAAAAGAAAATAAATGCCAACCTAGAAGCTGATGCACAGTGAAAGTCTACTTATAAATGAAGCCAAATGTATTTCTGAAAATATGTTTTCAGAAAAACAAATTCTGAGATATTTTATTGCCAGGAAACATGCACAAAAGGGGATTCTTCAGAGAGAGGAAAATGATCCTAGAGAGAAGCATGAAAATGCAGAAAAGAATGGAAAAGCAATAGGAAGGGTAAATATATGGGTAAATAAATATTGACTGTATAAAGTAATAATCACAATATCCTATTTTACATACACAGTGAATTAAAATGCATTACAACAATACACAAACGATGGGAGGAGAGGTGAATGTAATTAAAGTGTTTCAGGGAAACTTAAAAAGTAAAAATTTCTACTGGAGAATTAAGTATGCATGTTGTAATTTCTAGGATAACCACCAGAAGAATCATAAAAACATTGTATAACTAAGATATAATAGAGAGGAAAATTGGATAATAACAAAGGAAAAAGATGACTGCTCTTCTGCACTTTCAGGTGGACATTTTTGTCTCTTAGAAGGTTTTTTATGTTTTTTGTTTTTTAATTCAGGAAAACTTCTTAAAGGACCTTCTGAGTGTGAAACAACAGAGCCTTGGATTGGTTTAGATGGGAGAGAAATGAGAAAACAAAGATAAAATGTATTCCACATAAAAAGTCATACAGAAATTTGTGAGTTTTGCCCTGGAAGTTTAGGTGATCAAATGAGTCCTAAAAAGAGGGATTATAAAAATATGATGAGAGGCCAGTGGCCCAGGTGGGATGTGAATGGGGAGAAACATTTTATGGCTGAGTTTGTGTTCTCTTCAAACCTTCATAAAACTGTGGAATGCACAAGTGTAGGTGAACCAAAGAGGAAAGGCTGCACTCTCCACTTGGGATTAATCTAGCAGAGTGAGAACAGCAGCTGCAGGAGGTGAGACAGTGAAGGGATGCTGAGAGTTTAGCCAGAGCTCCAAATCACAGCAAGCAAGCCCTGAGTGAACAATAGCGCTCTGGGAAATTCTCTAAAATCCTTATGATTTGACCGTGTATATGCTGTGGGATGAAGGGGTCACTGAACTTCCCTTGGTAGTGGGGGCTTAAGCCTTTTTATTTGAAGATTAAAGTCCCCAAGAGAACAGAAGAATATCGAGGCAGCTGGCTCTGCATAGAATGTGTTTCTGCCCGTTGTAGCCCTAAATAACTTCTACTATTATCATTACAGCCTCTGCAGAAAATAAAGTGTTTTTGATTCAAGTCCTCTTCCATCTCCTCTCCCCCTCTCCAGTCTCCACTGAACTGAATGGATGATGTTAAGTTAGGGACATTTATCTAGAATTGAAGGTGGAGGCTTAATTATTACAGACAAAAACCACTAATGAAGAAACAACATTATCTTTCACACATGAAGCTGTTTTGATGGAAACTAATTTATGGCAAGTATTCTATCCTCCAGGCTTCATTATAAAGGGCCTCTGTCCTCACGACTTTTCCCCTCCTCCTTCCCCTAACATTCCTCTATTTTCATTAGCTCAATCTCACAGGAAATCAGAGAGCAGATAGTGTTCTCCACACATTTTATAGGAAAGGAAGCAACGAGGCGGCCAGGATCGGCTCCAGGCAAAATCGCCACATTACCATGCTTTCTTTGGGAGCCTCTCACTTTTCTTTTTGGCTGCCTTCTCCTCTTATCTTTCTTTTCTCTCTCTGTCTTTCTCCCATCCTCTCCTTGCCATCTACTGCCTGACTGGTTGAAGCCTCTCTTCTGCCCTCACCTAATCAATCCTCTTCCATGCTCTTTATTTACTTGTAAATAAGAATCTGACCTGGACTAGGGTGCTGGCAATCTGGATTGAGCACAAGGGTTTTCCTGCCTACAACTGAGGAAAGGATGAGTAGCCTTCAGGAAGTGGGGGTCTGGGAGGCAATAAGGTTAAGAAATCAAAGCTACTTGGCAGAAAAACATCCAGTGGGACTTCCAGGTGCTATCACAGGAGAAGATGGGAAACACCAATCAGAGACCGAGACACAGAGAATTATAGTTCAATAGCCCTCCCCATCCCTGTTTTCATAATGCTTTTCTTTCCCAGCTGTTTTCCTATAGAATCAGCAATAAAACCCATGCACTCTGAATTGTCAAATAAAGTATTTACAAGTTGATGGCAAAAAAAAAAAAAAAAAAAAAACCATGCACTGGCCTTTGCAGCCCTGGGTGGGCTTGGCTGAGGCCACTCTGTTCTGTGCCAGTACCCAGCTCCAGAGAGGACCTCTAGGAGTAAACTGGGTGGTGGCAGCTCCAGAGTAAGGAGGAGAAGGAGGTAGGGGATTCCTGGTCTCTGCGGCCTGTGACACAGAGGAGAGGAGAGAACTTAGTGTAGGGCTAGGCAGTGCATCTCTCCTTCTAGCCCGAATCCACCCAAAAAGCGCCAGGTCTTTTCATTTTTGTATTCTCATTTCTTTCACAGACCTTGACATATACCATAGGGGCTCAAAACTGTGAGTGGAGTGAAAGAATAAAGGAATAGGTAAATGAAGGATATACCTTTCCCCTAAAGTGATTTATGCCAATATTGTACTCAGTATGTGTTGATCTCCAGTAGTTTGGCCCGTGGGGTTTGTACATGGTAGCTCCCTATTCCTTTTCATGCTTACCTCTCTGTAGGCAACTGTCAGAACCAAAGCAACCACTGCGTCCTGTGTGTCTGTTCCCAGAAGCAGGGGGACAGACTGAGGACAGGAATCCAGGAGGACCAGTGGCAGAAGCCAACAGTCTGAGTAATCTGAAGGCTGGGTGATAGAGAGCGAGCTGGAGAGGGCGGGTGGTCCCATTCAAGGCCAGTTGAACATGGCAAGTATCTGGGGCAATGCCACCGATTCTGTCACTCTTAGGATGCCTGACCTTGGACCAGTCACTTATTCCTTGTTAGATGAAGCCATCCAGCCATAGCAGCAGTGGCAAGGCAAAGCTCACGTGGGAGACAAGATGGGGAAGTCATATGTGTTTCCTGTCATGTGCCAACTCCCTTCCACTGGTAGAGGTTAGCTGGAGGACTGGCCATGGGAAATGAGGAGATGGGGGGGTCTCTGGCTGTGAATCTGCTGATTCTGTTAAGGCATTTGAATGTCTTTTACCTGATTCAGACTGCCAGATCCACAGTGGCATTCGCGAATATTTCAAACATCAGACGATTCTGTTCTGAGTGAAATGACACATTGTGAGCAGTGAATAAATCAATTTCACTTTTGCTTAATGGTGAGTGGGGAGGCAAGGAGGTCTAACAATTATCAGTGTTCCATTTGGAGCTAAGCTCATTTTCATGTATGGGAATAGAGAGCTCCAAGATGGATCCAAAAGGGTTAGTGCTCAGAATTCCCCCAGGCCAGGCTGGAGCCAGTGCGACCCCTGGGCATCAGGTAGGGCGCATGCTGCTTGGCTAGTCTGATTGCTTACCCAGGCCAGCGATCTTGAAACAGCTCTCTCCCTGCTGAGCCAGTCCTGCTAACGATAGTTACTCACATGCCTTGTTGTCGTCATTACTCCCAGACTGCTAAGGGGAGTGTCAGCTCTACCTTTCTTTAGTTCTTTTTTCTTTTTTCCATGGCCCGACGAATAGGCTTCCAGAGGAGACTAGAAAAGCATGGTTCTTGTTGCAGGATGATGGCATAGCAGCTCTGTTTTTCCAGACTGATGGCATGGCTTGCCAAGAATGAATTACATATTTTCACAGAATCATTTGCTTTGCTCCTAATCGGCTCTGTAAATTATTTTCCTTCCTCCCTCTAGTTGAGGGACACACTGGCTCCCTTGGTCAGGCACCTCAGGCTGGGGTTTTGGGGAAAGGAAGAAATAGAAGGCCACGAGAGGCCCTTCTAGAAAGCTAGTGGGGAGAATGGAAAAGTCTGGGCTGAGTGCAACCTTGGCCTTGGAGCAGTAGGTGGGACAGAAAGCACATGGATGCTTCTCCAGGGCTATGGTGACGGAGCTGCTGGGAAGCAAGGGTTTCTGGGTCCTTGGCTCAGGGTCACAACAAAATCACCAATGGGAGTCACAGATGCCAATGCTGTGACCTGCTCCTGCCGGGAGATCCTGGTAGGCCAGCCCCACTTCCCTGGCTCAGAGGAGAAACTTCCTAGGGTGTCTCACTCACTGTGAGCTTCCTTCTGTTGGCCCTCCAGCCTTGCCATGGCGACCATCTGCAAATACCTTGACAGGGCTGAGTACAAGGCGTTCCTGCTGCTGTGAATGCTTCTCTCCTCTCTGTTCTGGGAGAGCCGGTGGGTTCTCTTTTCCATTCCCACAGGCCCCATACAGAGAGAATGGGAAGAACCTCTTTTTCCCCAGGAGTGTCATACTGTCTTGAAATCATAAAGCAGCTCTACCTGTGTCCCCTCACGTCCACACGCTTCTTTAGTTATTCTTTCCATTATAGTTGTCTCTTCTGAGGACTCATGCAGCCCAGTGGGAACCAGGCTGGAGGCCAGTCTGAGTGACATGGCTTTGGGCCATACCCATCTTCCCTCTTGTCTGTCCTTGGAATCAGCCCCTCACTGAGATTTGCACATGGCGTTCTCCACCAGCTTGCCATTGTTCTCCACTAGGACATTGCTCAGCTTTTTGTTCTCCTGCCACGTAGGGAGTCTTTTTGGAAGGACTATTATTTTTTAAAGCATCCAGGATGTGTCTTCCTCCCAAACTTCCTCTTTCTCTCACATGAACAGGTCATTGCTGGGCTAGTCGTAGCAGTCCAGACATCTGTGAATAGTAGAAGACTCATGAATTGGTTAAAGTAACATCCTATGACACTTACGCCATGGCACTACCCCACTACTAATGGTGGACATGGCTAATGGAGCATGTCTCTCCTGGTAAGCCTCAGAATCCTTCTGAACACCATGCATCAGACTGCTATTACCAGGCCATTGGAGTTGGTTCTTATGATGACATCTTTTAATCTTCCTTACCTTAAGCTCCGAATTGTATCTCCCCTCTGTCTAACCAACACACCTATGCATGACTTAATGTCTGCTTGCACATGACATTGACCTTGATAGGATGTACTCTCCGCCAGGGAGCTTGCAGTTTGTCTCAGATACATTAAAAAGGTGCAAGTATACTTTACTGGGGGTGAGGGAAATGCTGGAGCACTACTTTATTAAGGATGGAATTTGTCTCTTTTCAGAATTGATGAATACGTCTCCTGTTACTATTCATTTGTCTCTGGGAGGCTGTATTCTAGAAGTTATTGGTCCATATAAGCTGTAACTATCCTGAGAGGCAGAGAGGACAACCTGAGCTGTATCTCCTACAGTAAACTGTCATAACCTGGCCAACCCCCAGCCATAAGAGCAGCTCTGATAATCGCAGGTCCTGCCATGTGGACGCTTTTCCCCAACACACAGAAGACAAGGGAGGTGATGATTTGCAGCTCCATTATTTTCAAGAGTTACCTTGTATTTTGGATACATTAAGAGGTGCTAAAGGGTGGGGAATTAGGTAAACAACATAGAAATTTAATATGTGAAATAGTTAAAAGATGTTTTCTTCATTAATGCATCAAACAAATAACTACAGAAGCAAGCAAAAATAAATAACATAAAATCTTCAGTTCTAGTTTTTCTCGAAATCCAAGTCTCAATTACGTAGCTAACGGCTTAGGAATCAGTTCCTTCTGACTTTTCCACCACAATCCCATTACTGCATGGGTTCTCTGGACTGATGTTTGGGACTTTAAGACTTGACTGCATTTCTTCCCATGCCTTTTCATGCTCCTAGCACTTCTGTTTACAGCCTGGTGGCTTCGCTTGGGCCCTGCAGGCTAGACCCATGTTGCACTCAGGGGCTATAAGAATCCCAGGCCTCAGGTCTGCTGATTCTTCTCTGACACCGAACCTCCCCTGACATTTGCCTGGTGCCTCTGACCCAGCCCACAGCTTTGTCCCGGACCTTGTAACAGAATCCCCGCCTGACCTCTCTGCCCATTGCTCCAGTTGTTCCAGGGTTGGGAGTTGGGGCTCTGTGCTGAGTTTTTCCAGCTCAGCTTAGGGTTCCTTCTCAGGCCCAAGTCAGTCTCCAACTCTCTCCAGGCTTCAGCATGACTCCCTCTTTCCAATATCAGTTGCTCCCTTTTCCCTGCAGTTGGGGATACGATCAAAATGTTGCTTCTCCAGCTTTTCCTTTGCTTTCCTGTCCCTGAAAACAAATTCACTTACCATTTTCATCTCAACTGAGTTGTTGTTATTTACTCCAGCGGATGAGAACACCAATCTTGGGCAAGTGATGAAGATTTAAAATAACCACGATCCTTGGCCTGTAGTTTCTAATGTTTTCTTTCTGGAATGGTAGCTGCACTCTCCCTTAGATTCTTACTCTTGAGAGGTGGACCCATTTATTCAACCTGGTAGCACCTTATAATTTATTATTTTAAGTGGGGACAATTTTGAGAATGAAAGGGATGTTATTAATAACTATGCCAGAATAACAGGAATAAACAAGGACTATTATGGGCAACAGTTACATTCTTATCCTGACCTTGCCTTTAGCAGCCCATATAGAACAGATGTCCCGTGGCCAATGGCTCTATGTGGGGTCATTTCTCTTGGAAGTGGTAGATGGATGTGACAGCCACCATATGGCTTTAAATTCAGGAAGATCTTGGTGCAACTCTTGGATTGACTCTTTCTAAATTCATGGACCTGGACAAGTAGTTTCTTTGGTGACTCTCAGTTTCCCTATCTGTACAATGGTTATAATGGTAACTGTCTCAAAGATGGCTTTAAAGATTAAATAAGATAACATATAAAGCATTTGACATGGAATACTTCAATGAATTCTAGTTTTCATTTCTTTATCTTTCTCCTAATGAAACCCATGAAGCATGCCAACTCTGTTTCTACTTCCTTTCCTTTAGAGGGAAGATGGTCTGTGATCTGCTACTCAGTATTCTATCTTAAAATGGATTCCCAACTTTGCATTCCTAACATCTTTTAATGCACCAAATAAAAGGGCTGACATTCGATACATTAAGTGAAGTGATTTTAATGTATGAGACAGAGAGATTTAGCTTATGATCCAAATATGCATGAACGTAAGATGCATTCAGAGGAAGATATTGCTAGATGATAAAAATGAAAAAGACGAATCTTGTGCTGGGGCCTAATTAAATGACTGAGAAGATGGCTAATGGTCTTAGATTGAAACCTTTAGCTCCAGACCACTGGTTTTAATTCCACATTGAAAGCTATTATGCCCACTGCTGGCTGCTAGGAGAAAAGATTGACTACAACCAAATGTAATTGCTGTGGAGAGTGTGGTCTCAGACAGAAGTCCTGTGCCCTTGAATCAGTCTCCCACACTCTCTCAACTTCAGTTTCCCAATCTGTAAAATGGACACAGCAATATGAACTGAACAGGATTGTGGTGAGAATAAAATGTGAGACCTGGCAGTGTTTGACTGTCAAATACAAACTGAAATGGGTTAATGAGTTAGTTTATTTTTATTTCTTTAGGAATTTGAATTTAATCTGAAATACCATATACCCTTGCAATTCTTCTTTTAACTTCAACTAGATTTTTCTACAGGGTTTAGTGAAAATTTCTTGTTTTTAGAGCTTTGGGGCCTAGATCTGTAACACCAACTGATTTCAAGTGAGAAGTTAAGAAGCACCTGATTAGAAATCCCCAAGATCCTCACCTGGCCAACTTAAACCATTGCCCCCACCCCAAATACTAGCTTTGTGGGACTTTAATAGTTTTTCCTCCAAAAATAAGATGCATGTTCAAATGTCTTTGGGCAATGCTGGGTAAATAAAATGAAACAGATTTCTCTACTGCACAGCTTTTAAAATATTTAGCTGAACCAATATGCATCTCCAAGATGGGGCCATGTACCATATATTGTCTCCAAAATGTGCTTAACCATGGTCCCCATATTTTTTGTGGGATATTTTTAGAGACCAATGGTCCTTGGCATGCTTTGGCAAGCACTCTTCTAATAATTTTTATGGATTTGGAAAAAATGTTTGCATTATAAAATTTAGCAAGAAAGCAAGCTACTAAATTTCATGTACTGTAAAATCACAATTATGTTAAAATGTATATAAGAGCCTGGCAGGAAATATATTGAAATATTAACATATTAATTAAAAGCAGTAATCTCAAGGGGAAGAATTTGGCTATTTTTTTATATCTATTTTACTTACCCTATATTTTCCAATTTTTCTACACTGAACATGTATTATCTTTATAATCCAAAAATTTTACTTTTCTCTTTTTTCTTTTGGTTAAACAATATCAGAAGGGATTGTTTCTTTTCCAACTACAATGTTGGATCCACCTGAGTGAAATATGCCTTTCATTGCATCCTGAGAAGACAGAAGAACCATAAAAAGCCTTAAGAAGCCCTTAAGGAATTTTGAGGACAATAAAAGTAAAGATTATAAACCAAAGAAAAATACACAAAGTTGTAAGAGCAGTAAAGAGAAAAGTGAGGGCAAGGGATATTGAGTATCTAAAGAGAAAATATAAGAAGCATAGCCTTTCCCGGAAAAGAAAATTCACCGTCAAAAACAATGGCGAGTTTCTGTGAGAACCCAACAAGGTAAGGAAGAAACTCACCAATAGCCCGCAGACACATGGCTGACAGGAGCGTCCTAGATCACAACCCACCTTCCTGCCTCAAGCCAGACCACCTCTGAGTCATCATGGGACTGTTCACATAAGGACAGTACCTGGGATCTGTTTACATGAGAGCTCCTCAAACCCGTGTCAGAATCCTGAATCAATGAGCCCTGACAAGGAACAAAGAACTGTCTGTGGATGGGGTTAGGTGAGTAGCAGGGAGGTGTGAACAATTTTGTAAGCCCCATAGATTGTAAATGGCAGCAGTTTAATATACTTTGAAGATCTACTGTCTGAGTTTAAATCTTGGTTCCACTGCTTATATTTGTCTGGCTTTGGATACTTAACCTCTCTGTGCTTTAGTTTCTATAAAATGGGGATAATAGTAACAACTATCTCATTTAGTTGTTTTGAGGATTCAATGAGATTTTTATATATAAATATATAAAATATATATTTTTTTATAAATATATATATATTTATATATTTATATATATATATATATATCACTCAGCTGTGAGACCTCTATAAATGGTAGCATTAGTATTAATAATGAATAATACCTGTAAATAGTTATACAGGGCATGGCACCCATGGGTGTATCATCCTGATTTCTGGACTTCAAATTACTTATATAATGAGAGGCCCTGTCAGCCAAATACAGGCCATTTTCATACCATATTGAATGAGGGAAGTTTCTTAACTGGTCCACTTGCCTCTGGGTACTAAGAACTGAAGTGCAATTATCAACTGAGTTGAACTTCTTCTATTTTGTGAAGTATCTTTAACTTGGGACTTGTGCTAGGCAGGTTTTGCTGCAATGATGCTGTGTAACAAACAACCCGCCCACAAATAGCAACAAATATTTATTTCTTACTCACATGTTTATGAGTAAGCTACGAATCTGTGATGCTTTGCTGGGCTTGGCTGGGCTTGATTTCAGGCTGTTGGTTGGTTTCAGGTCCACTCCTTGGAGGTCTCATTCTGAGGCTTAGGCTGAAGGCTACTTGGGTCGTGCTTAGGTCACGGTGAAAGAGAAGTACATGAGAGTGCATGAGAACTGTAGCGAACTTGTCATGTCTCTGAAAGCCCCATCTTGGAACACACTGCACTTCCACTGACAGGGACTTTTCAGTCTCTGCCTGCAATTAATTGTTTTATGTTTAGAGCTTTCATCAATTGAACACCTATTACTCTGGTAATTTTTGTTCTTTTTGGCTAGTGTACTAGTGTGTGTGTGTGTGTGTGTGTATATATATATATATATACATATATATATATATATATATGCACAGATGTCAGATGGTGAAATTTCTCTTTAAAACATTCAACAAATAAATGATTAGATGAATGAATGAATAACCCTCTGCAAAACTGCCCATTGTAGAAGCCCACAGATACTGACTAAAGTGGGAGGCAAATGAATTCTGGCCAGTGCTTTCTAGACTCTTCTCCATACTCAAAATCATTTATCTGTGATTACTTCCTGTTTCTGCTCCCAGCTTTCAACCCTCTTCCCTTACATTTCTGTCTGTCCCAGAGCTACCGTTTAAAGCTGATCTCACTTGGCACATTGGCATTCTCTTTCAGTTTCCTTCAGGAACAATTCTTTTTCTGGGCAATGTCATTTGCTAAATTTTACCCTTATAAGCTGAAAAAGCATGTTCCACCCTGGGGAGAGATGTTCACTCCCTGCTCCTAAAACCTGCCCCTCCTGGGTGTTCACTGTGGGCCTATTTTTCCAAAGCACTATGTGGACGGGTGGTCTCCTCACCCACTTCTCAGTTCAGGGATATGCTTAGGCTACTTATTTTAGGACCATCAGATACACATGAAACACTGTATCTCAAGACTAATGGATGCTCAAGCCAGCTTGTGGGAGTCACGTCTGTTTTATGCAATTAGACAAGGTGAATAACTGAACAAACAGCTTTCAGGTATGGGCTCTGTGGTGTGATCAGTTATATATAATGTTCACTCAGGCAAAAATCGAGGTGGCTACGAGCTGGCCTGCTTCAAGATTTCTGGAGCTATTACGCCTTGAAATGTGTGCGAGTGAGCTGGAGACTTTTGTAGTATCTTACACTCACTTATGATGTCTGAATTGATGAAAGACATATCAGACTTACCAGATACACTCTGTTCCCCCCTCCTCACTGTTTTGATGTGGGTGTGGTGTTTGTCTTCTCAAGGTCCCTTTGTAAATTTTGTCTGATTTTTCTGATTATGTGCATGGTGCAGAACAGTAACAGCAGTAATAATTACCATTTTATTGAGTGTGTTAGGTGCTCTGTGTGCGATCATGGTATTAAATTCTCCTAACAAGTGTGTGAGGCAGGTCCTGTTATAAGCCCCACTTTCCAATGGAGGAAATGGAGCCTTAAGAGAGTTTGCGAGGCTAGTAAGGACAGAAGTCTAGTCAGGCTGGCCCTGGAGCTTACATATCATACACTACATTATACTGCTCTTTGGGACTTCATATATTTTAATTAAGGTTGTTTGAGTGAATAAATGTCAGAGTAAATGGATTCATAAGGGGGAATATGAAGGCAAAATGCCCAGTCTGAACCTGAAAGGAGGGTTTATATCTTGTTTGATTCCTGAAGAAAGAGAACAGCAGCTGCCCCTTGGCCCCTGACCATGTGCCCTTGGAAGTGAAAGCAGAGTAAATGGAAGACACCCTGGTTCAAACCCCAACTCTGTTACAAGGCCATCCTGTTTATCACAGTATCCTCAGTTTGCAGCATAGTGGATGGTGCAAATCAGGAGTTGAAAATATTTGATGAATAAAGGAATGAAAGAATATGGTGAGGTATATGAAAGCATCTATTTGTTTCTGGCACAAAGAGCTCAACAAATACATTTGAGCTAGGATGGAAAAAGAGAAAAAAGACAGGAAGGGAGAGAAGGCAGGAGTAACAGGAGTGCTCTTGAGACATGGTCCTTCCTTGGAGCTGAAGGGAACAGAATTAGTCAGGCAAAATTTACTGGGTTCTTGCTTCCCCAAGTTCTCTATCCTTGCCCAAGTCCTGGTACAGGGAAGGACAAATGTCAATCTTTTCCTTGGATATTCAGAAAGGTCCATAGTAAGGAGAATAAGTGCTGTTTGACCCATTTATTTCTTCCCTTCCTCCCTCTCTTCCTTTCCTTCCATTTTCTTTTCAGTTTAGGAAATGTCCTGTTTTATAACCCTATTCAAAAACTATGTACAATTGGCAAGAGCAGAGTCACATTTGGACCTCTGGGTGATGGCATTTGACAAATATGATTTCCTGCTTTCAAGAAAATTAACTTTAGAAAGATGTCTTTCTTTTTTTGTATTGGGGGTGAGGATCTTTGGAGTGCCCTCAAAAGACTTCTTGCATAGGCACTGGCTCTTAAAAAGATTAAAAAAAAAATTTAAGCTAATGAGAGGACACATTTGGAGCCTATTTCACATGGTTTTTGTATTGAATGAGGATTTATAAGCTTGGCAGAGCATCTTGAGAGTTTGGTTGACACCCAGATATTTGAAATATGATTTGAATTGCTTGCCCAACCTGTTTTGTCCTAGTCCTGAGTCAATAATTGATAAATGATCTCCCTCCCTCCTTTCCTTCCTTCCTACCTTCCCTCTTTGTTTTTTTGGGGGGTGGGGTGGGAGGGGAAGTAAAAGTAGCTTTAAAGTGGAGATGTCTAGAGCTCTTCAGGTTGGCTCTAATTTTCTTTTTTGCAGTTGTCATTAATTTTTACTTGGTAGGCAATTTGAAGTAGCCTATGTAGCATTTTTACTAAGATTTGATGCTTTATATCTCTGCCAAGTTAACTGTCTGAGCCTCAGTCTCCATTTTTATAAAATGAATATCAAGTGCGTATGGTATGGGATTGCCATATTGTTGTATTAGGTGAATAGCTCGTGCCAAGCTCACAGAGTAGTGAGCCAGATTAATGAAAAGTCAATGAAGGGAGTCATGCTGTTCATACATCGAAACATAATTGTGTCCTTCAGTTCTACATCACAGAGTTGTTTTATGGGAGATCTCTAATCACAAAGATCTCTTGCAGCAGCGGCAGAATGTGCTAGAAACATCTGGATTTGAATCCTGATTCCACTACATATAACTGGCAAGTTACTTACCTCTCTGACTCAGTTTACTCACATGTAAAATGTAGATAGCAGTGCCCGATGGCATTATGGGAGGATTCAGTTGGTAACTCAGAGTGTATCAGATGCTTCCCTCTGTGGATAGTCCATTGTAGGTGCTCAGTAAATGCTCTCCTCCTCCACTTCCTCTTTCTTTTTCTCACAAATGGAAATAATCGTAGGATTCTTACTTATAGAGTTGTTATAGGATTAAAAGTAAAACATTTAGATTAGTGCATCACACAGAGTAAATGCTGCATTGGTTAATCTTATTTTATATTCATACGGCATTTCTGTGTTGGAGACAAGGCAAGGCAAGTCTGTATAAAAATCTTTTCCTATTTGGATATAGACCAGAAATGCAAATAAAGGGAAATAAATAGCTCATGTACCTTAGTTGCTTTTTTCTTTCAGGCCATTTGGTTTTTTGGTTGTCTTCCCGAGACATTTCAAGGTTGGTCAACTTAACTTGGATAAACTATGATGGAAAACATTTTCCATTCTGCCCTGGCCAGATTCCCTACTCTAGGGCTGATCCCAGATGCTACTGATATCCTTGGTCTGTTTATTGAAATGCATTGTCTGAAACTCAAATATGAGGGGCCACAAATGAAGAAAGGATGCCCAGTGTCCACAGGGCACAACTTAATGTCATCCATGCTCAATGAGGAAGACTGCGCCTTCGTGTGTATCTCTTCCCTATCTGTTTCACAGCTGAATATTCATAGCTGGCTCCTCAGCATGGCCCCATGGACTCATGCCTACTATGGCATGGGTATAATGGGAGTGAGGGAATGATTTGGAGCCCCTGGTTTCATGACTTGCAGGCTGTGTGATTTCAGACAAATGAGTCAGGCTCAGTTTCCTTTCCTGAAAATGTTCTAAAAAATGCCTACCTTAAGGGTCTCCCTGAAGATTAAATGGAACAAATATAAGAAAGCCCATAGCAAATTGTAAAGAGTTCTGTAAACATGGGGCCTTTTGCTCTGTGGACTATTTAGGTCTGTTCCTTTCTTCTGCTTTTCCTCCTTTTCTGGCTTCCTCCCCACCTGTATGCTTTTACAACTGCCCAGAAGTTTCTGTGAGCAGCCCCCTTCTTCCTGCCTGTGTGGCCCTGTCTCCCTTTGAGTTTCATTGGCAAAGAGACTGGACCAAGGCAGCAGCTGAGATTGGAGATGGGTGGGGGGCTGGGATATCTGCTTCCTGCTGCCTTTTTTGGAAGCAGATTAATGAATGGTGGGAAGTGTTTGCAGTGACTTGGGCAGAGCTGAAGCAGGGCAGGGTAAGGTACCTGGGGTGGGATCCTAAGAAATGTAGTCTTCCCGAGTGGGCCTGAAGTGGGCAGGCAGTTGGGAGGAAAATTTCTAGACCAGTGCTGGTAAAGTCTATGATTTCCTCTTATATATAATATACAATGTAAGTCATCCTGTGATTTTATTCTCTTTTCCCTACATGAATCATTCTTATTCAACCTGGTACTGGGGACCCTTCAGCAATGACTAAAAGAGTCCTTGTGGCATTATTCGATATGGTGGAACAACAGGTCATTTTGAAGATCTGTGTAATTTATGTGAGTGTGGCAGAGAGTGTATTATATGTACAGGTGGTGTCTCCAACACCGTAATCTACAGGCCTTTACCCTGCATATCATGCCAAGCTGGAATCCATACACTCAATGCATTCCCTCCATCTCTTGAACCACCTCCACCACTCCAATCCAAGCCACAACTCTCCCTCACTTGCACCAGGCCAATAACTTCCCAGCAGCTCCCCTTACTTCCATTTCCCCCTCCTGTAGTCCCCCTAGGATCAATTCTCCACAAAGCAGTCCCCAAGGAATGATCTTTAAAAAATGTAAATCAGATCATATCACTCTCCTGCTGAGACCCTCTAATGGCTTGAAGTAAAAATCCAAACTCGTTATCGTACCTTACAAACTTTTAAATCTGAGCTGTCAAATTTGGAAGCCATGGGCCACATGTGGCTACTGAGCACTTGAAATGCAGCTGATCCAATCCACAATGAGATGTGCTGTAAGCATAAAATATAGACCAGATTTTGCAGACTCTGTAGGAAAAAAAAACTCTGTGTGAATGGAAACTATCTCAATAATCCTTACATTGATTTCATATTGAAATGATAATGTTTAGAAGTTAAGTAAAATCTATTTTTAAAATTAGTTTCACCCATTTTTCAATATATACTTGGCTACTACAGAATTTTAAATTATGCATGGTGACGTGCAGTATATTTCAATTGGACAGTGCTGATCTAAATGATGTGACCGTTGCCTGACTCTGTCCTGTTCTCTCTCACCCTCCTGCTTGTCCCTGAGCTCAGCCACACTGCTCTTCTTTCTCTTCAGTCACCAGGCAATGCTCACTCCGATTCTTGGACATCTACTCTCACTGTTTACTCTGCATGGAATGCTTCCCCTTGTCCTGAAAGGGATGGCTCTTTCTCTTCGTTCAGATTTGAGCTAAATGTCAGCTGCTCTGTCTCCTCTAAACATCCTATCAAAATGGCTCTCCTATCACATTTTATTCCCAGAGCACTCTAGTTATTCTCTGCATAGCATTTGTCCTGGACTGATAACTTCTTTCCTCCTTTTCCTTTCTTTCACCCATTCTTCCTTCCTTACCTCCCCAACATAATGTCTATAGAAGCAGGCACTCTGTCTTGTTCATTATTGTATGCTGGTGACAAAAATAGATCCTGGCACACAGCACTAAAACCGAATTTGTTGAATGAATGAATACACTTTTGACTCATGGGAGCCATGAAGACAAAATGGCCAGAGAAGCACTTATGGAACATGTCTTACATGTCAGAAATTGACAAAACAACTATATTGTCAATTTAACAAAATAACTCTATGCTACCTCATTTGGTAGGCAAACTATGGCTCGTGGACCAAATCTAGTCTGCTGTGTGTTGTAAATAAATATTGATTGGAACATGGCCACACTTATTTGTTTACATATTGTCTCTTGCTGCTTTTGCACTCCGTGGCAGAGTTGAGTAGTTGCTAGAGAGACTGTGTGGCTCGTAAAGCCTAAAATATTTACTGTCTGCCCTTTTACATAAAAAGTTTGCTGGGGTAGTCAAAGGATGACTTGGAAGGGCTATCGTCTTGTCAATAAGTCCATTATTCTTCTATATAACGACAAAATCAGAGTAAAAGGAGTGTGGTGCCCGTGAAGCTTCAATACAACATCCTCAGTCTCTCCCTGCAACTATGTTAGGGACTCTGAGCACCCTTATAAAGACAAGATAGAGCTGCTTGGTGAAACCACCCCAGCCCTGTGAGGGAGATAGTATCACACATATTTGACAGGTGAGTTAACAGAGATCCAAACTAGGTAAGACACAGAGCTGGGATTGAAATCCAGACCTGTCACATCACTTAGCTACAGTAGTTTCAGAATTCCAAACAGGATGCCCTCCCTTCCTGCTGCATACACACTTAAAAAAATTCTCTCTTACTGTACAGCACAGGGAACTCTACTCAATGCTCTGCAGTGACCTAAATGGGAAGGAAATCCAAAAAAGAGGGGATATATGTATATGTATAGCTGATTCACTTTGCTGTACAGTAGAAACTAACACAACAGTGTAAAGCAACTATACTCCAATAAAAATTAAAAAATAAAAAATATCTCACTGACTGCTTTGTCTTCTTTAGTGCCTTAGTTTTTGCCTCAGCCTTGGTAATTAATGTCAAGTCCTGGAAGGTTTACTATAGAATGCATCTGGCTCCCATCCAAGCTATAAAAGAGTCTGAAGAGCCGGCATCCAATCAGGAAATAGTAATGATCTTTGGCTCAGTTATAATATGAAGCAAAAGAAGACGATGCTTAAAAGTTGGTACCAAACTTCCTTGGCACACGCTTCGCTCTTTGCATATTGTTAAATTTTTATATATATACAAAAGTTCTCCATGGCTGATCAAGGTTGCCTTCATCTCAACCCATTGTATTAATGTCTGTTTTTCATCTTTCTAGCCTTATCTTCCTCTTTTAGCAAAATTAAATTAAAATGCCTTGAATTGACAGACAGCCAAGATAAGCATAATGTTGCTTATGAGCATTCCATAATGCTCAAAGGAATTATTCATAATAGTAGAAAAACAAATTTCCATAATTAGTTCAGGCTCCCTAGACTCTGCCTCCTTCTCCATGGTATGAGTGTGACTCTCTTCCTTGGACCATCATTACCTGTTGCTTCATCCTGATCCAAATTCAGCTTCTAATGTTGTTGACCAAGTGATTCGAGTGCTGTATACAGACATCCTCTGGCTCCATGCCTTCTTTGTTGGGCATCTCAGCAAATGATCCAACCCAGCTTTCTGCATCTGGCACCTGTCCTGGGAATGGTTCTGAGAAGCTAACCTTGATTACCCAGATGGTGCCCATCTGCCTGGCAGTCTTGAGTCACAAATTATAGCCTAGGCCCTCGTGATGACCAAAACAAGGGAGAAGAGAAGGGAGAAGTCATAGAAAGCAGATTCTTGCTGATGTGACTCAGCACGCTAGTTTCTGACACGAGAAGTACACAAAAATATTTGTTGGTTGGATGAATGGTTTTGAAGGTGACTGGGTGGATGGGTGTAAAGATGAGTGAAAAAGTGAAGAGTAATGAAAAGTTAGTTTGGTTCACCTGGACTTTGTTAGGCTCTAGGTGGGATGAGCAAGAGGGTATTTTAATGGTTGTTCTAGCATGCTAGATTAATAATCTTCTTCAATCAATTCAAAAAAGCATGAAATATCATCTGCTTGGTCTTCCATGACAGAACTTATTAAACAGTGTTGCTTATTTCATGACACTCAAGCTACGAGCTGTCAAAACCAATCTGCCTATTTAATCGATTTTGGCTTGTTTCCGAAAACTGAAATTTAGCCTTTTAACTGTTAGCTGTCAACCCTCTTCCAGTTAACCTGAATTTTCACAGGTCATGGTAGATCACAAATGGTGTAATTCCACTGCACTGCCATTCACAGACTCTGAGTCACTAAGAGCTGTGCGTATGAAGGCACCTGGCTTGGGACGCGATCTGACTTGTGGGTGCTGACAGAAGACAAAATCAAGTTACAGTCACGGGGGAGAGCAAGCTGGGTGGAAACATGCCAGATATAGCCTTCTCTTGTTTAAGGCTTCCTTACTTGATAAATGTAGCATATAATACATATATATATATATATATATATATATATATATATATATATATATATATATATATATATATATATATATATATGGAAACTGCTTGGGCTGCATGCATCTGCTTGTTTCAATTAGCACATCCTTTTTATTTAGGTCTCTGTTAGTTGTACTGGCTGTGCCTCAGTTTACAGAAAGGTGGCCTGCACCATGAGAGAAAGTTCACCACAGGCTGCCATTGCAATATGGGGGAGAGAGAGAGAGAGAGAAAGAGAGAGAGAGAGAGTGTGTGTGTGTGTGTGTGTGTGTGTGTGTGTGTGTGTGTGTAAGGGGTGCCTGGAAGCATTGGCACCCTGAGTACATTGCAGCCATATCTGGTGTCATGCATATTCTGCTAAATTATCCCTACTGCAAAATTGGCTTCTGGAACCTTGTATTACATCAGCAGAGGGTCCTTGTGCATCAGGAAACCCTGGGGTGAAGATACCAAGAAAGCCCTTTCCAGTCCCAGAACTACTTTTAGGAGGCAGTGTGGTTTCATTCCTCCTTTGATTGGGGGTTGGAGGGGACTGTGGGTAGACAAGAGCCGAGGAAGCAACTTCTCCCTCTGAACACATAATATAAAAAGTGCCCTTTCGACAATTTGAGGGAATGCACTGACGTGACTGTTATTAGAGCAGCAACGAAAGGACCTAGAGAAGGCAGTGTGGAAACAAGGCTGTGAGGTCCCCAAAGAAAGCAGGCAAAAGATGGCACCATTCTCTCTGCTCCTTCTGAGGGCAAGGGCCCTGCTGCAGACTGAATCCCCCTGCATGTTAGAACCTGACGATGCCTCCACCTCAGCCCCCACCTTCCAGATGACAGGCAGAATCGGGTCTGTGCGGGGCACAGCTGGTTTCCAGCTTACGGTTGTGAATTGACTGCAGCAGTCTTGGCCCCAGAAGTGTCACCCTGAAGTTCATCACCATTATTTGGTGGTAACCATAAGCCTGCCACGTGCTGGTGAGTCAGGCTGCACTTCAAGTGCTGGGCTCAGCCCTCGGCGCCGGTCTAAGGAGGCACTGCAGGGATTTAGGGAGGCGAACAGATGAGAGAAGGCTCAGGGCTGGGTGTGTGGCCTGGAAAGAAACCTCAGAGGTAGTACATGTTCTGTTGGCGCCAGGGAGCAGAAATGTGACCCATGAGTGGATGTTTAGGGACATGGCGTCTCCACCGGTGTATCTGGTCTAGTTGAAAACTGTTTCTTATTCGAGAGGATTACTTTGGGGGTAGAAATCTCACTGTTGCTCCAAGCAGAGGCCAACCTAGGGATGGTAAGAGAGGTGAACTAAGGTCTCATGGAGGTTCCAGGTTTTGTAGGTCCCAAAGTTTATACAATCTGGGGACGCCTTTTAGAAACTACAAAATACAAACATGCAATTCGATATGAATGTAAATATTAATTTAGAATGTGAAAAGAAATCACAACAGATTACTGGGGCCTTGGAGATTCACGTTTCTTCCCTCTGAGAACTTTTCAGGCAATTTTCCAAGGATGCTTATCCAGAAATCCTTTTTCTTTCGTAACCTGTCTTCCCATCTCCATATAGAACATGTTACAATTCTCACCAAACCTCTCAGTCCTCTAATGAGCCCCTGCAAGGAGAAGCCCCAAAGCTTAAACCTCATGACTTCATGGTAGATCCTCTTTGGCTGATCACCCATCTGGGTTGAGAACTGTGGGTATGATCAGATGCGAGGTGGACCAGACCATCCTGCAGGGAGTGGAACGGGCAAGTCACAGATGGTGTAGGCGTCGGAAAGAAAGAGCTCACTCTGGCTGAGTCTCTGGCACCGTGCTTGTCACACTCTACCCGTTTATCTCCTCACTTAGCGCCACTTCATTGTGGAGGAAAGTAAAGCTCAGAGATGTGAAGAGTCAAAGCTGCTTATGTCTGGTTCTGTGTCCTTTTTCTCACTCGGAGCTGCTAGAGCCTTCCTACTGGGGAAGTTTTCATGCTGGTAGAAGAAGAATGATCTCTTCTTGAGGACAGACTGGGCTCAGAGGACAGCCCAAGTATCCCCAGCATGGGAGTGAAACCCAACACGCACACCAGCACCAGGGCCCTCCACGTGCATATGTGTTCCTGGCTCAAGGAAGATGCTTTTTAAACCAGAGGAAAGAATTCTTTTTTTGTGGCCAAAGGCACATGGTGTTGAGGCTTCACTGATGAGAAAATTACCACTGACATCCAAGGGGAAATCAACTTTATTCAAAACAACAGTCTGGAGTCTTGTATTTTTTTTCTCAGAGCTGCTTCTAATTCTTCCTTAAATCAAGGGAAAATTTCACTGATTGTCTGGGCCTCATTTTCTCCACTTATAACACAATCGTCCTCAATCCTTCTTCAGGTTCATTATGAAAATGAATATGAAAGCAGTTTAGCCTTTAACAGACCCATTTGGACACAGGTCACAAACAGCTATAAAAAGGCATTGATATTAGTTTTGTTGTCATTAAGAAAAACAACCACAAATAATAATAACAACACTGATTTAGTTGTAAAAGAATCCAATCTCCCTTTGATGGAAGGTAAAAAAATGTACCATTTTTCTTTTTATTATGAGTATTACGTAATTAATATATGCTTATAGAAAACTCAGGACAGACAAATCATAAGGAAAAATCACTCATAATCTCACTTCCCAGATATAATAAACTGCTGATAACATTTTGGTGTAAATTCTTCCTTTGTTTCCTTCTTCCATGTGTATATGCATGTATGTGTGTGTGTGTGTAAAATGTTCTAGTTTTTACCATTTTTCTAAATGGTATCATACTATCCTCTTTTGTAACCTGGTTGTTGGCATAGTAATATATTGTGACCATCTTTTCATGTCAATAAAATTTATTTAATAACACCTTTAAGTGACTGAATTATATTCCATTGTTTCGGTGTACCATAACATGTAGAAATAGTTTTTACTGTTGAAACTGAACAGAAATCAATCATCCTACACAATGATGCAATGAACATCTTTTACTTGCTGATCTGATTGTTTTCTTGGGAAGCATTCCTAGAAGTAGAATTATGGGGCCAAAGAGTATGTGCCTTTTATGGTTCGTGATACACAGGCCAACCCTCTCTCCAGAAGGTTGTCCATGTGCTACACCCACCTCTGTGCCAGAAGAAGCCAGTTTCCCCATGCCTCTGCCAATAACAGGCATTTTCATTCTCTTTAAATTTGCCAACTTGAGGTGTGAAAAAATGGTATCTTGTATTCATTTGCATTTCTTACTTAGCGGTGAGTGGAAACATTTTTTTTCATGTGTTTCTTAGCCATTTGAATTTTGTCTACTATAAATTGCCTATTGATTTCCTTTGTTTATTATTTTTCTAGAATATTTTTCTTTTATCTAATCTTTCCTGAGAAAGTATACTTAGCAATATTTTCTATACCTTATTTTAGGATGCAGAGATTCAGCTTCTCTTAAAATGTGATTTCCCCAATGCAGTCTCTCCTCACCGAAGAAAGGCAGGCAATAATTTTAAAAAGCAAAATGTACTGGCACTAAAATTTCCACAAAGCATTTTTGATTTTTTTAACTAGCATTTCATCTCTCAATTTTTTAACATGTAATCTCTCTCTCTCTTTCTCTGTGTTGATGAACTTGTACTTTTGGTTTGGGTTCAAAAATAAATAGGCGATCTAACTTTTATGCTCAGTTTGAGCTCCAGAATCTTCTATAATAATGTGTTTGTCTGTGTATGTGTGTGGATAGGGGATTGGGTATATAAGCCGGTGGTGTCCACAAGATGTCTTTATATCAATACCCGGAGGGCTTCTGCAACATAACTATTGATGATAACAGCACAGGCAATTTGTTGAAAATGACAGAACCTATATTTTGGTACTAGAATAAGAACTATATATATAATTCACTATATAGACAATTTAAGCAAAATTACACATAACAAATTATAAACGACACATCATAGCTTCTGATGTTAATTTTTAAGCCTCCACCAAGAATTACAAAGACCTCGGCTCTGCCTGGTTCTTGGGCACTCTTCTGTCTTTTCAGATCTCTTTGGTTTCTGCCTCTCCTCTTGCCCCGAGTTGATTTCTTTCTCATATCAGGGCCCTGTTTCCCAGTCACTGCACGCTCCCATCTCCACAGTTGCCCATGTTACTCTTCATTCATTCCCGAACTGGAGCAGTTAAGGATACTAGCTCCCTCTGATGCTCTTTGCAGAACAGTTGCCCTGGTTGTCGGTAGCCATCGCTTCCTGGTCCTGAAGCTTCTGCCTCCCCTCGGACGCCCTCTGCCAGCCTGTGCTTCAGCAGCGCTGCTTCACTTCCCACCCCTGCTGTGGCAGGGGGAAGGATTCTATAAACTTTAGAGGAAGAGTATCTTCCAGACTGGTACTTGGGTGAAAATTATTTCCCATTCTCATTATTTAAAGACATGAACACTATGTCACTTCAGGGAGACACCCATAAACAGTTCGTCCGGCTGCTTAACCGTAGAACTCTCAAATTATATGTGCTGTTCATACCTTTGGGGGTCCTGCAAATCTTGTTTACTTGAAACAAAACAATCAAAACTCTTTAAAGTCTCTAATGAGCTATAGGTAGCTAATAATTTGGAAATATTTATCAGTTGTCCACCTCCATGAGACTTCCTGTTTCCCTTTGGTAATCTAGGAGTTCATACATCTGCAGCTGGGGCAAGAGATACACCGACTTTACCAAAACATGGACACAGCACATTGTTCGTTATTCCCCCAAGTCATTACTAATATAAGGCAGGTTGTGTCTTCTACTGAAAATATTTAGGGATGTCAGAGAAATTGCAGCACAGAACAGGAAGAAACTCTAAGTTGTGCTGTCAGGAATCACTATGCCTCATACTTGATCTGCTATCCTCTAAGCCAGAGAAAGCTTCGCCCATGTGTCTCTGCTAATGGGACCTAACTTCCCACCACTTCGCTGACTCCCCAGTCTCCCATCATGAGAGCTTTCTCCTATCTCTTCTCTCAGTTGCCAGGCCTGCATCTCCTATTAAATACTGAGCTTCTTATTTCACAATTAAGCAGAGCCATTTATCTTTTTTTTTTAAATTTTATTTATTTATTTACTTATTTTTGGCTGTGTTGGGTCTTCACTGCTGCGCGCGGGCTTTCTCTAGTTGCGGGCTTCTCATTGCCGTGGCTTCTCTTGTTGCAGAGCAAAGGCTCTAGGCACGTGGCGCACGGCATGTGGGACCTTCCCGGACCAGGGCTCGAACCGGTGTCCCCTACATTGGCGGGCGGATTCTTAACCACTGCGCCACCAGGGAAGTCCCCATTTATCTTTGTTTTGCCTTAAACTTCTTCTCTCAGATTATGCCAAAGCTTTGTCTTTCCTATCCAATAGGGCCGTTCATAAGAGAGCTATTTTCCATTGAGATTAAGCTCTCTGAACACAGAATTGATGACTGTCAGTCAGTAAATATATGAAACACACCCTCTCCTGCACTGACCATCAAGCAGCACAGCCCTTAGAGACTGGTCTACCCAAACTTCCATCTTGGCTATCTATGTCCACACATACTCCTCTAACATTCTTTCCCCTTCGCCTTCCTCTCTCCTTCTGTTGCATTTAGACAGCCAACTTTGCAACCCTTCCCACTTTGCTGGGGTTTTAATCAAAAGATCCAGACACCGGACCTCTCTGCTTACTCTTGAATAGCAGGTCCTGGGCCAAGGTGTTCAATGCCACTCTCCTCAACACATGTTATCAGCCAACATACACTTTCTCTATTTCCATTTCCTCTTTGCTTATGGGTTTTCTCTAACTGCTGGAGGCAGTCCAAGGGGTACAGTAACCAGGTCTTCTCTAGGTTTATTTTTCTCTTTCTTTGACCTGCACCATTTACTAAGCGCTTGCTTTAGCACACCACACAGTTGAAGGAGCCTCGCAGAAGTACTCCACCTTGTTCTTGAGAAAATCCAACGTGATGTTTGCTGATCAGAAGGAAACCTTAGCCATTGCTGCCAAGTGCTCTTACCCTGTTCTCCTCAGACAAACCATACATCATCCGGCCTGGCCCAGTGCTGTTCAGCCTAATGCTGTAATTGCACTGTGATTACCTGCACTGGACCTCCTGCCTGCCTTAGATGCGATCATTTCTCATGAGTATAATTCATTGCCGTCATTGAGGGCTTGGAGGTGATTCATTTCCACTGTCTCCTGTGGCTTCTAAATAAAACATTTTAAGCAAAGAATAGACAAATGGAAGGCTGAGAACAGTGATGAATTCTTACATCACTCCCAGCTGACATGTTCCCCTCCCAGACCAGGATCAGTGCATTAGGAGTAAAGAGATCACTCATTTCATGACATTTTTGTAATAAGTTGCAATGTTCACTATTGTGTGATTGAAGTCTTTTTTTTTTTAGAAAGATGCTACTGAAAGAAAAAAGTTCTCCCTCAATTCACTTAAGATTATGCTGACTTTTTGACAGAAATTCTTGCTGGGTAACCTGATGCCAAGCATCTAGCTGGGAGGAGGCTGCCTCAGTCTGAGACGCCTGGACCCTGGTGCCACATTAATGCATTTTTGCTTCTCTACACCTGAACCCAGAGCTTGCCCCAGAGGGTGATATACCTACCGAAGGCGGGTCTCTGTCTAACGTAGGTTTTCCTTTGTTGCTTATGCCTGGATATGCTGAAAAAATTGCTTTTTATTCTCCGGGAGAAGGAAATACTCACCTCACAAAAGGATTCTGAGCATAGTGTTGGAGGTGGGGAGAGTGTGATAGCCTGAAAGGGACCTGGCATAAGGATGAGGGTAGAGGAGAGGGGATAATAGGCAAATGCAATGGGAGTCTGCCTTCCTCTGGATTATAATTATGTCAGCCATTCCATTTCTTCATTTCAGCCAGCTCAAGTTAGCTGTTATTTGCAGCTTAAAGCATCTCACAGACACAGCTTTGATGCAGTGAATAAGCTGGATTGGCCTAGTTTTGCTGGTGGTCTCAACCTTCTTCAAATGCAGGCATGATATTCAAACTATTTCATGGCTGGTACAGTCCAGGCATTGACCAGCTGGAGGGGGTGATAAATGAAATATTTTTACTATTCACTTAGTAGAGCCCACTCAGATCAACATTCTTTCTGATCACTCCTGTAGCAATGATGGCACCTCTTCTACAATATGCCATTGGGGTAGAGCCTAATTTCTTCTTTCTCCAGTAAGTCACTTTTGCTTTTCTGAAAACCTATGGGCTGGCTGACAGCACACTTCCTACTGAGAATTTCCTTATACTTTAATTTCAGTACTCTTTTTTGTTTCCAATTTTTCTATACATGAAGAAGGAGTAGCTAGTACTTATATTTTAATAAATTATAAAATACTTCCTTCAACTCTCTTCCTCCCTTTCCTTCTTAAATATTCAAACTTCATAAAATGTTGATGAAAAGTAAAAATTAATAAAACAAATTATTTTAAAAGACTCAAAATTAAATCAGTGTTTAAAAAGTTTGTATCAGAACAATGTATGTGAATCTAAGGTATTAACTTTTTTCAGGATTATTTTAGTGTTGAATTGATTTTGTTCTAATTCTTTGAAAATTGTTAATGCCCATGTAATATGTCTGTATGGTGATAGCTATTTATTAATTAGGATATTTGATTCACCAGAAAATAATTGCATATATCTCAAATCACATAGTATGGGATTTTAATGTACTCTATAAAAAGATAGAGAGCGGTTAAATTAATTTATTAAAATCAGAATCCAGAGCCTTTAACATAATGATCATGGGTACCATGGTGTGTGAAATGAGACATACATGTTTTAATATAATTTTTGCATTTATAGCTATTGATAACAGCTAGAGCATGATAGCCTGAAATTGCAATCTGTTTGCTAACTCTTGTTTCTCCTGCCCATAAAAGGCAGGTTTCACTTGAGCGTAAGAGATGAGCAATGAAGACAGTGATGATTAACAACTACACCTCTCTCTTCTGGAAGGAAATGATACTATGCCGTATCTTATAGTTTTCAAAAGGAAAAATACCATAGTGGAATTCTACTTTAACTCAGATCTGGATGTAATCCTGATGACACCAATAGATATGTAGACATGTCATTGGGCAGAGCTGAGTGAATCATGGTGGTGACATTTTCACTGCCAAGTGCTCTGCCTTATCTCTAAGTAATCAGTCAAATATTCTAGTCCCATTGACAAAGTCTTATGAGAGTGGTAGCTAGGAAGATATTCTTTGAGTTTTGATATAAAGTTTAAAAAATCAATAATAAACTTGTTTTTAAAAGAATCTGTATAAAATCACAGCCCCCAGCTTTCCAGACTGATCTAGATTAATAGTACCTCACGTCAAGATCACGTGTTTCCTTGAGATTGGCGGCCTGTACCTGATGATCACACACTATGTCACTTAATAGATGACTTTAGAGCTAAGTTTCCTAGTGAAATTACAGCTGGTATCCAGCCCCTTGGAATGATTAATCTGAAACTATAACTTAATCCAGAATTTCATGTCTTGTTCTTTGCTCCTAAGCTTACAAAGAACATGACTGCCAGAGACTGGAGTTCATGGTGGGGTTTTCTAGGACCACTTCTTTCCAGAGACGTCAGGCAATTGAGAACATAGCTTTTAACTCCTGTCATTTCCTGTGCCATTTGAACTGTAGAATCTGGAGCAAGAAGGTGACACCTTTAATGTGAGGCAATCAGGGAACTTGTCCTTTTATTTCTTTAATCATTAATTCTTTTTTATCTTTTCAGTCTTCTTCTAGGTTTTTTACAGTGCAGGTACTGGCTCTCTTGAATCTATTCTTTGTATATTTTAAATCTATCATTTCCCCTCAAATTCTGCAAGAGACAGCCAGCCTTTCAATTAACTGGATTGTTAGATTCTACTATTCAGTATATTTTTCTTGTCTCCATTACAAATGTTTTAAGCAGTTGTATGTATTATTTGATTGTAATCTTGCCTGGTCTTAGATCAGCCCTTTTACAGTGATGCAGATTCCATCAAAAGTTGATGATTTTCTAATGCTTTTTTTTGTCTCATATGTGGGCTGAGAACAGCAGGGGCAGGTGTAGTGAGCCAATGTTACTAAATCCATCCCTGCCCAGTGACTTTGGCAGGATGCAACTTGGGAGATAAAAGGGCTGTGAATGAGCTGGAAGATCTCACTCAGTAAACTCCATAACACGTTATGGTGGCCACCAAACAATTCCAGCATAACAAAGAAAAAACTGCATTCTCCCTCTCAGTTTTCAAGGATTGATGATTCTCCACTACCCCATAAGAACAGAGGTGACTAAGGAAAACCTATAGGCACCATTAATAGAGACGGAAACCCACAGAGAACATAGTGGAAGCCACTGGCCATGTAAATAGAAGAGGTGAGTGGCAACATATTTCTGGATACACATAAGACACCTCTTAGGGACTCCCAGAAATTCACTGGGGGTGGGAATGATTTTTTAAGAGATTGAATTAATGTAGGTGCTAAGCAGAGACTTGGAGCTATTTGGATTCAGGTTTAAGTATTATTGTGACATTAAGTTTTTGTTATAATTATTTGTAATATTAATAAGTTATAAATCATGATTAAAGTTTTGGTGAACCCACTACCCATATAAAAAACTAACATAAATAATACCATGGAATATATTTGTGGGCTTCCTCTGACCCTGTCCCCTTCTCTGTTCCTGAGGTAACAACTATCTTGAATTTTGTATTCATCATTTTCCTTGCTTTTTGAAAATTGTTCTTTTTTTTTCAGTTTATTAAACTTTTTATTATATTTAATGATTTCTGTGTTCTAAGAAATCATTGAACACCTGAAGTTTGCAAAGATATTATCCAGTATATTCCTTAAGGAGACTTTTAGATTGAATTTTTATGTTTAGATCTATATCCCATCTTGAGTTAATTTCTTTTTTTTTCTTTTTTTTTTTCACACACTGTATTTTATTTTTACAAGAGATAAATAAACTAACACCAAGCATTGTAAATGGATGACCACAACAAAAGCAACAATGATTGCAATTACCAAACACGAAACACACTCATACTATGTCATAATATTGACATTCAGTCCAGTAACTGTAACAGCTCCTTTACTTTGCAGTGAAAATTGATTTGTATATTTTTTGCCTCTGAGTCCTTGTGGGATTTTTTTTTTTTATTCAAACAGAAAGTCACAAAAATTATAATCATCTTCATCAGTTCACCCAGTCCCATGTAATTAATTTTTTTTAATCTTGATTTTTTGTTAGCACTTTTATGAATTTTGTATTCATCATTTTCCTTGCTTTTTAAAAATTGTTTTTATGTATTGCTTGTATTCCTGAGTAATGCAATTTTTAGTTGTCCTTCTAGAAATCTGGAGATTTATAAAAATAGTATCAAATGTTCTTTAGTGTTCTGTGACTTATTTTTTTTACTCAACATTATAATTCAAAGACTCATCCATATTGTTATATATGTAATTTATTCATTTTCACTGTTATTTAATATTCCATGGTATGAATATGCCACAATTTACTTATCCATTCTTTTATCCAGGAAATTTGGATTGCTATGGTTTTTGTTTTTAAAAACAATTCTTTGTGATCATACTTTTGCATGTGTCTTGATATAAATATGTCAGCATTTCTCTAGAGTGGAAATGCTGGGATGTAGAGTATATACATGCACAGCTTTATAAGATAATGCCAAACTATACAATTGGTAGTACCAATTTATTCTCCACTGAGAATGATTCAGAGTTTCTTTTGCTCCAAATCCTACCAGGTTTGATATTGTCAGAATTTAATTTTTTCCAATATTGTAGGTATAAAATGGTTTCTTATTGTGACTAAGTGTGAAATTCCACAATTACTAATAAAGTTGAGTGTATTTTCATATTTGTGTTGTGTTTTCTGTGAAAGGCATGCTAACAGTAGTGATACTCAAAATACCTACAACTGGTCCCATCATACTGAATGCCTGAGAATACATCGAGTCAATGAAAATTGGCTTCAAATTAGCTTTATGTCTTTTGCTCACTCTTCTATTGGGTCTTTTGACTTTTTCTTACTGATTTCTAGAAATTTTTTATATATTCAGTATACTAATCCTAATACTTTTCACGAGTTGAAAATATCCTCTCATAGTCTGTGGCTTATTTTTCGCTTACTTTCTGGTGTTGTTTGATGAACAAGAGTTCTAAATTTTAATACAGTCAAATGCATAAATCTTTTCTTGTGGTTTGTGCTACTTATTAAAAATCATTTCCTATCCTGGGGTCGTAAAGATATTAATCTCTCTATATATTTTAAATGTTTAACTCTAGCTGATCATATACTTATCTTTAATTAATTAGAAATTGATTTTTATGTACAGAGTATGAAAGGGATTCAATTTCATATTGTTTTCCGTATGCCGGTTAGACGGAGGTGTTAATAGAAGAGATGATGAGAAAGGGTCTGAGAGTAGAACCAACAGGATTTGCTGGTGAGTTGGATGTCCAAGTGTCAGAGAAAGAGAAGAATCAACTATGGCTCCAAAGTTTATGAACACAGTGCACTGCAAATGCAGTGTTAATAACTAAAAGGGAAGAGTAGGAATTTTTTTTTCAGGCAGAGACCAGCCTTTTGGTTTTGATCATGTTAAGTTTGACATGACTGGTATGGATCCAGATGAAATTGTTGAGGAGATGTTTGGGTCTCTGAGTCTAGGGTTCAGAAGAGAAGTGGGGCTGGAGGAGTTATGAGCATAAGCCCTGAAACTCTTCAGCCTTCCTGCTCTCACTGTCCCCTGGCTCCCAGGTGCCCCATCCTGCACATGAATAGTTCAAGTGTCAGCCAAGGATTGCAGGGTAATTAATATGCAGATTTGGTGCTCCCTCCTTTTGGGGATTTTCCCCCTTAAATTTTTAGCACTCTGGTTGCCCTAAACTCTGACCTCTGACTCCTAGGTTCCATGAACCTGTTGCTTTCATCGTGAGCTCTGTTCTCCATGCTCATTGTATGCAAACTGGGGTGTGACCTGGAAAAAGGGCCATTTAAATGTGGATCTCACCCAGAGGGGTTCTCTTCTTTCAAGGGTCACAATCTCTCCAGGTCTAACAGAGTTTTGTTATTCTCCAATGCCTTCAAGTACTTGTGGTTTTTAAAACATTTCCCCAAAGTTAGTCATTGTTATGAGTAGGAGGGTTGCTCTGATATAGGCAAGTCCACCAATACTGAAATCTAAAAATTTCTGCCTATCTTCTTGTTGAGAAGAAGTCCACATTTTCCCATATGCTAAGACCTTAACTTTCTCCTAAGTGGTCCGTCTTTCCTAGGAAATCTGGCTGATGAGGAAATGTTGTCTGGGGTTTTACACTCAACCTGGGCCCTGGGGAGGAGAGGAGAAGAGAGACCTCTGAAGACTGGAAAGCTAATCTCTGAAAAAGGAAAAGCGTTAAGTGCAACTCCGGTGCAGTAGAACACTTTCCCCCAAGGCCCCCTCCCCCGATATACTTCCTCCTGTAGTGGATGTTTCCCATTAGGCAGGGTGGAATCAGGGAAATCAGTGAGAGCTACAGTAGATTTCCTGGTGAGCCATCTATGAGCAAACACACTCTACAGTGAGACTTCGTTTTCTTCAAGAGACAACACAGATTAGTCTCACGTGAATAACACATTTTCTTCCTAATAAAAGGATTTCCCCATCCTCCGATAAGGAACTTTTGCCTCCTTCTTAAAGATGCTCTTATTACACACGTTCCCCCTTAACTAAGATGGGATGCCTGCTCCATCTGAGGAGAGTGATGCCAGCTTCAGACAGAGTCCTTCTGGCAGCAAACTTTTCACCTTTAGTGGGCACCTGAAGTTCATCTCACCACACAGTGTTGCTTAAGTCTATGGTGAGGGAAACGTTGTGAAGCTGGCAGAACGGGGCCTCAGCACCCCTCACCCCCCTCTCCTGTGCCCCTTTCTCCCATGCCACATCCTCTCTCCAGCATCCCTATGTCACCCACCCTCCCCACATATATGTTCTTGTGGTTCTTCCGGTCAGAAAACAGACAATTAAAATTTAGAATAAAGTTGGCTCATTAGGGCTTTCTCATGTTTCAAAGCACAAGAAGAGAAGTTCTGAGGAGCAGTCTCTAAATGATAAAATGATAAAATTTCAGACACTGCAACCCTGAGGAACTTTCTGGAGACTCCCCAATCCCACTGCTAAGTGCGCTGCCCCATCTGTCAATTTGCAAGTCCAGACCCACTGAAAGAAGGGCTTTCCTAGCATGTGAGCTACTTTGGACCTTGCCAGAAGCCACAGGAATCTCCTACTCCCTATCTCTATTTCCAGCCCACAGATCTGGAACCTCACATTCAATGCCAATTAATACGTAAAGACCACTGATTACATGTAATATGTTTTTGCTAATCTTTTCTCATCTCTTCCCACCTTTTTTCACTTTCTGGAGAGAAAGTGGCTGAAGATCTTAGAGATTAGTTGATTCAGGCAAAGCCACATAGCTAGTGAGGACTTAAACTGAGAGCTGATCCTAAATGCAGCACCGCAGCAGCACTGCAACTTTCCCCATATCGTATAGTTATAGATATTTAAATTTCTCCATTAACCTTGAAGGACTTGCTAATAAAACAGTTCTGAGCTATGTTTTCTTTTGACCAATTTTTCAAAGGAAACTCTCTAAAGCTTCCACCTCCAGCAGTTATGAAACCATACTCGTAAGCAAGGAAGACTCTGAAACTTGCCTGTTAATCCCTGTCTTCAGAAGGGGTCCCCGGGTCCTAATGCTTTTACATCTTTTCTTTCCATATGATCTTTGAGTCATAGACAGCTCTTTCCATGCCACATAATTCAGTTGAGTTCCCAAACATGGTTCCATTGACTGAATGCATAAGAATTCCCTGTGGTATTGTTCTAAAAATACAGATTACCAGGCCCCATCAAATGTTCTGGCCCAGCAGGCCTCAGGTAGGGCCTCTCAGTGGTCTTGATGCACAGCCATGTGTGGGAGCTCTTGGACTGGTTGAAGAGTTAAGTCACAATGTTGGAGACTGGAGGTTTGGTCCTGGTATTACCACCCCACTCCCTGAGAATCAGTGTGTTCTCTTGTGAGCTGGGAATGAGAAATCCTTGTCTTTATACACCCTCTGCAGCAATGTATGAGAGCAGATTGTGTCATGGGTGTTAATACACATGGTGAAAATGCTTTACAAGTTAAAGTTTATTTCTATTCTTCTCCACAGGCATGGCCAAGAGAGCATCTAAAGTGTGTATCAATTCAATATTTAATATCCATCAAGTTTCTATCCAAGGGGGTAAAAATGCTGTGACCTTTCCTCATCAGGGGCAGAGGATAATCTTCTTGAAATCTCCTAGATGATTTGTCCTTCAATACCTAGTCTCTTGGCCCTCTTCCAAATCTAAAATTTTACAACCCATCTTTTCAGCTTTAATCCCACTTTTTATACCCACTTTTACAAAAAGCTTCCTTTTGTCTTTGGGGAGATGTCATTCAGGCTCCTTTGTCTGCAGGACTTTCTCAATAAGCCTCCATGACCATCATTTTCCTTTCCACTATTTGATACTTGGGCTACTCTAGTTCTCCTCAAACTTGAATGTGAATTACAAGAGCCTGGGGAGCTTGTCATAAATGCAGCTTCCCAGGTCCTGCCTCACATGATTTTGGTCCAGAGGGGCTGAAGTGATGCCAGAAAGTTGCATTTAACTAGCACTCCAGGAAACTGTGTGCAGATGATCCTAGGTGCACACTCTAGGAAATACTATGCTATACCTTCTGTGTAGCACCAAGTCAGAATGTGCTTGTTTCGATTCAAGACATGGGATTTGTGGCATTTAGAAGGGATGGGTCTGAGGATGGCCTTTACACTGTGAAGGAAAGTTTAGCTGAGCACTTTAAGCCTCACTACTCAACTCGTGGTCTGCAGACTAACAGCCTCTTCTTACCTGGAAGTTCATCACAAATGCAGAATCTCAGGCCCCACCCCTGACTTTATGATTCAGGATTTGCATTTTAACAGGACTTCCAGGTGATGCATGTGCTCATCGAGGTGTCAGAAGCACAGCTGTGATGACCAGAACATGGGTTGGGACTGAAGCTGACTTGGATTTACTTTTTGTACCCTAACTTATCAGTTGTGTGAACAGGGTTAGTAGCTTCACCTCGTTGAGTGTCTCTCTCCCAGTGAGTGAAATGGAAATGATAGATACTGTAAATACCATTTGATTTAATGCTCCTTCTCATCTTGATAAGTATATTGTCTAGGAGAATTCCTGACAGAAAATCGTGCTTCATAAATGTCAGTTTTTTAGCACTCCTTCTACCATAATTAATAGTGTCCAAAATTTATATGGGGAATAAGGAAATTGCTTGAGAAACCAAATTTTTGTTTAAACACTACAGGCAGACAATTAAGATATCTAGAACTATATAGGGAAGTCCTTGAGAGACCCGAAGCACTGTCTAAGAAGAACAGACCAGGGACACTTTCTCTGTGACTGAAAGAAAAGAAAGATGAGGGTATGCAAGAAAAGACACGATGGATTATAACTGAGCAGGACCTTATGGGGCCTTCCTGGGACAGACCCCTCCCCCATATCCTCTGCTGCAGCGCCTCTCTGAAGTACCCAGATAACAGTATCTGATGTACATTTCCTGAGTTGTTTTACAGATGCTAAAACCACCACCAAATAGAAGAAATTAACTACTTGATGATCACGAGCACATAACCTGCAGACATACTGGTGCCTAAGGATTGATAACGTTAACCCCTGTGACACCGCCCTGTTACCTCACCATCAACCAATCAGAGAAATATGCAGGAACTGATCACATATCCTGCAACACCCCCGCACACACACACACCAGGCCTTTAAAAATGCTTTTGCTGAAACAATTCAGTGAGCAGGAGCCACCTGTTCTCCTTGTACTGACGTCTTACAATAAATGCTGCACTTTCCTTCACCACAACCTAGCGTCAGTGTCGCTTTACTGCATGCGAGTGAGCAGACCCAAGTTTGGTTCAGTAACAGAATGGGTAACAAAAACAACTGAGTTCTCCCCATTGATTCCACAAGGGTTAGGCAGTGTGGAATTGAAGGCTGAGAGAGGAGACCAGGCAGCCAATGATGACAGCTTGCCAGCGACTTTCCCAAAGGTGGCTGAGAGACAGCAGTTATGCTGGGATTGAATCGTAGAGGGTTTTCCACCTGAGGCCAAGTCCCATTGTGGGCAGAGTCAGGATGCCATCTGTAGATGTGGCAAGCTTTGGAGAAGCTCTGGTCAAGGCATTCAGGGGCATTCCAGGAGAGCCAGGAAACTGGAAGGGTGCCACCATGGCCAGCATGCCCTCCCTGTATTACTTTTGTGCCTGGAGTGGCAGTTACTCTATGATTAATGGTGCAACCTCTAGCCTACCACCTGCATACTTTGGGCAGGTTACTTAACCTCTTGTGCCTCTTCTTATTTTCAATATATAGCTAATGATAGAACCTATGTCATAGAATTATGGGGTTTAAATCCAATAATGCATATAAAAGGTCTAGCTCTGAATAGGTTATGCACATTTTTGGTGTTTTTATGATTAGAGTTTCTATATAACATCCACAATATGAACAGTGAATGAAGATTTAAATGTGGAAGTCGGCTAGGAAATCTTGTGTCTCTAAGTAACTCCAAGGCACTTAATGTTTGACCTATGTTAAAAAGTGATTTCTGTTAGTTAAACTTAATATAATTTTATGATAATGGTGCTTGTCTTATAATCTAGACATTTCCAGGAGTGCTCCAAAAGGGGAATTTATATCCAGTAATAGTCAATAAAGCTAATCAGCCACTTCATGAAAAATTGCACTGATAAAGCTGCTTCAGTTCTGTTATCTCTGTGACTTATTCAAAGAGCATAGCAAAGAGAGAGCTTCCACCACACTTCCCACTGTTTTCATTGTGTCACTCCACTGCTCAGAAGACAGCAGCCCTCAGTGAGGTATTCCAGGCCCTCCTCCCAGCTCCCCGTCAGGAGACTCTACTGGCCTGCAGTCTCCTGCTGCTCTTACTGTCCAGATCTAGGCCAAGCATTCTGTGTTCTCGATTGAAAAAGACACCTTATTCTTTTAATCAGATCCCTCTAGAAAACATCTAAGGAGCCAAATTTTCAGCTGCTGTCAAACACTGACAAGTCTGTCTGATAGATTGTGGAGAATAATTCTATAAGCCATTCAAAAATGAATTCAACTAAACAGTGGCCATTTCTGTTAGATGGCTTGGAATTTAAGTTAATATTGTGTGATCTAAAAGACATTTGTTAAACTTTTGGGGTGAGGGTTAATATTGATACTTCATATTGTACCTTTTATAGGATGGATTTTTTACTCTTTGGAGGGAAGTACATGAAATATCCAAATGGCATTGATATCACTGTGGCTGTCACCATTGTCATCATCATCTTCATCATCCCAACAGTGGCTATGTATTGAGCAACAGGCATTCTGCCAGGAATTTTTGCATACAAAATAGAAAGTTTAAAGTTAAGCATTGCACTTCCTGGTAAACCCTTCAGGGTAAATGTTTGCAAAAATGTACTACGGGTAGAACTAAATAATTTAACCTTCCATTAGAAAAATGAATATACATCTATTGAATCTTGGAGGATGTCTGCCAAACCCAATGATTTTGGTTTAAGGCTGTCATCATAAGCCATTCTTTTTGACAATAATCAGATTGCAATGCAAATTATGAATGGAATTCACTTGTATTCCATCATGATAAATAAATCAGAGAACAGAAAAGAATGTATACATTCCTGAGAACAGAAAAGAATACATACTTATTCCCAACTGCAACTTAAAAGTAAGGTCTAATCATTAAGATACAAGTTAAAAAGAACCTGGGGCAGAAGACAGCGCTGTTTCTTACTGCCCAAAATTGTTATTAATCTGTCATATAACTGTTTCCACCAATCCTAACCATCATCTTGTTAAAGAGCAAGTTCAATAAAGACATCCATAATCTGCTCAATACAGCTTCACCCATGACATACAGAGTCGGAGGCTGGGGAAAGGTCAATTCAGATTGATAGGTTACTCCATTGTTTTCCAGACAGATTTCTTCTCAAGGTGATAAGGAAGTGTAACAGTGGTCAAGCATATCAGAATCATACTTAACGATTTCTTGTTCCTTAAATTAAGTATTAGCTTAAGACCCACCAGCCTGCCCTTTGTTCATGAAGCAACTGACATAAGGGGCTGGAGAGAGAAGGGGGCTTCAAATAAACTGCTTGGCTTATGGTTTTGAGGGCATCAAGGAAGGTTATTTAAAAGGGGGGGCGGAAATTACACAAGGCCTACATAATTAGATCCAACAAGTTAGTGAAGAGAAGGGCTTAACAGAATGTCAACATTCTAGTGACAGAAAATCTTTACTAGTCATGTGTTAAAATTTGAACTTCTAAATCACTAGTGTCATCTAGAAACCAAACAAGGTAAGGGACCTACAAGTTCCTAAACTTTCCTTGGATTATGAAGTTGAGAAGAACAGGTGTCCTAGATATCAGATGAGATCTGGGCTTCTAAGATTTTGTTCACCAATTCCCCTAGTTTCCCTCTATTCTCAGTTTTCAGTGAGCCCAGTTCCTCCCATAAGTATTTATGACATGTGAATGTTTTGCAGGAGATGATAGTTTTACAGTAAAATTTAAATTTAATATTACTCCGAGTGGGCTTTATGGAATTTTCAGAATTTTCTAAATTCTGTTTCATACATCACATCACCAAGCTGGCTCTGTTTTATCTGGCTTACCGGCAATGTTTTACAAAGCAGTAACTGGAGGAGTGGGAGTGATAATAAAACATCACCAATGGACTTTGAATGTTCCTCATTCTATTTCAATATTTAATCTTCAGTACAAACCCTGGCCCAATTATAAGTACACATAAACCCTGGGACAATTATACCAAGATCACACTGAGGGGAAGATTATCACCTTCGGCCAATTCAACATACCAATCCTGAGAAGAATTAACACTACGTTAAGCCAAATTTCCCCAATCTACCAGACGTGTTACCATTCAGCAGAATCAAATTATGGACAATTGTCATTTCAGTCCTCAGGGACCCTTCCACAGAGGCCCCTGAATTTGCTCCCAAGGACATCTTCAGCACTGTGAGATGACATCAAAGATTGTTTTACCCATGGCAAAGTTACATCATAATACTGAAACAAAGCACACTTAGCTTCTTAGAGAACTGAGCCAGCACCAGAAGGCAAACGCTCCTGTGGCCCTAGCTGAGGAGCTTAATTTACATTTCCCTTATGCTCACATTCCTTTAAACTTACATTTCTTTAATCTTTAATATGAGGGTTGGCCGGTCTACCCGAATTCCAAAAATGTTTTCCCTTACAGTCCAGAATAAAAAAAGGTGCCTATATCATAATATTTAAGGAAACGACATTTTTGGAGTTTGTTACCATAAGATGTAATGTTAAACTCCATTTTCAAAAAGGACATTGTGACTTCTCTTTGGGATTCCAACCAGACAAGCTTGAAGAGAGGTATCATAGTCCTGGGAAATACATACTCCAGGGAATCAACTGGACATAAAAGAAGATAATCACTGTGCATGTTGAGTCACTGAGTTTGAAATAAAATCACAGCTGCTTAACGAACAATTTGACTTGCATCTCTCTAATCCAGTCCATCAAACCCAGGTATTTTCTATGTCTTGAAGCCCACAGGTCTCATCTCTGCCCACAGTTACAGGGATTTTCTTGGGGTGCTGCTTCTGACTGTGCTTTTAGCCCCCAGGATCATTTTGTTTCTCTGACTTCTATCTTATTAGATTAAACCTGGATTCTTCTTTTCCTCCTCACCCTTTAAGCTTACTGTGCCATGTAGAAGATGTGTGCCTAACTGCTTCATTTTGCTTTGATCTGAGATGTAGCCTCTCTCAGCTTTATACACATGTGGCCAGATACATCAGAACTCCCCATGAGCGCTCGAGCCCAGCAGGCCGCCAGTGCCCCCAGGTTGGGGGTCCAGGAGCTGACTCGAGAGAGCCTCACTTTACATGTCTAGTTGTATGTGCAGTGCTGGGGCTGCTCTGCCAGAAGGAAACATTTCCCCTTGGCTGAACTTGGCAAGGGGAATCTTGACAAGATCTCTTGGGAGAAACCTGCCAGTTGTTGGAGGGTTCAGCATTATACTGGAACCCTGATTATAGAGTGGAGGGCATTTTCAGGCAGAGAGAACCATATCTGAGAATACAACCACATGGCAATACCATTGCTTGATCAGAAACCTACAAGCACATTAACATAGTTGGTGTGGTCGGTTTAAACGATGAGAGTGGGAAGGAACCAAGGAAGAAAAGACTAGAAAAAATAGTAGCAGATGATGAGTGATCTCCTAAGATGTGCAGGGGGATTTGACTTGATCTAGTACATGTTGGGAATACTCTGTATAAGGGTAACAGGGTCAGAATCAAATATATTTCCTGGTAAAATTTGTGAAGTGTATAATGAATCTTCCAGAGGTTTCAGGGATAAAGATGACTTTACAGGAATATAAATGTCACAGATTCAAAGCAACTATGAAGCTAGTACTCTCCACTCCATCTCCCTCCAACAGAGACAAAAGCATCTGTACTTAATTTTCACAAAACGATTGCTCTACAAATAGTTGTTTGAATTTCACGAGGGTGTCTTGATGGCCACACTGGCTTCTCTTGGGAGTCGATGGAGTCTTCTGTCCACTTGACTCCTTTTTCTATTCCTGCTCTCCTTTTCATGTTGCCTCTCACTGCAGGTTCTCTGAACAATATTAAAGCTGTGACCTTTTAAATAAAATAAGCATTGAAAAGTCTTGCTATGATTTAAATTCTGATCATGAGCCAGCTGTTTTTACCTAGACATGCTGTGTGTATGAAAATTTTCCAGAACAATTTAAGATAGAGCTTTCTATTTCCAATTGGTGTCAGATGATGATAGGTGAATTATACTTTTTGTCTCTTAGTGTTTTTCCATTTTCTACAATTCATACTGTGTCAGAAAAAAAAATCAGAACTCACTCCTGCTGCATTTTGATGCACTTCCTGAAAGATTATTAGCCAAATCAGTCATACTCTCAGAGACATGATATGGCCCTACTTACTCTCATAACTTACAATTTGGACTTATTTTTCCTTTGCTTTCTTCCAAGCTATTATTTTGCTGGCAGAAAAAAAAAATGGACCATTGAGCTATCAGATAATATTTTGAAACCAGTATCATTTTCACTCTCATAAAGGCCAGCTTGAAATGATCAACAGGGTTATCAAAGTAGCAATGTTTTGTCTTTTACAAATGGCTGGAAATGATTGGAAGTCCTGACCAAGGAATTTTTGGACTCAACTAGGGTAATGAATTATGATTTAATCTTTATTTTGAAACTGATTATCCTAAACGAACTTCTAGTTCGTATCAAGGATTTCAAAGAAAATGTGGTATGTTTTACATAAGATTAGGCAACTGGCTTCAGTCAAATAATCCTGTGTAATTTCTGGTTCCCTCTCCTGAAACACATTATCCTTGTTATTGAAAGAAAGCACTTGTTTTTAATAGTTTCTGAATATTATTACCCATTACTCTTATTGTAGTGAGGGCTCTGTGTGTGTGTGTGTATGTGTAACTAAGCTGGGTGCCCTCCACAGAACCCTGGCATGACATAATAGGTAAAGATGGGCCTTCTATGATTCTATTCATCAGTGGAGTCCTTGTGTCTTTGGGCAGAGAAGATGGCTGCATACATCCAATCTGATGGTAGGCCTTGCAGATGAGCACTTGTGACAAGACACTTATCTTCCAATACACTCTGTCCTCAGCTAAGTAGGGAAATTTCCCTAAGCTCAGAGAGACCTTAGTTTTGGAGCTCGGTCCAGGAACAGTGGTAGGAGAGGGAAGACCATGGGTATGACATGAAATGGTACCACACATATTAAGTCTTTCACAAAATGTGAGATTTTATCCTGGGTTCCTTGTAAGAATTCAAGAAGGTGACTCAAATTAAGGAGCAGACAAATAAGAGTGAGAAGCTAAGGTAGCATGGGTTTTGCTTGGAGATCTATGATAAATGGTAACACTAAGGGGCTGACAGGGCTTTATTTTTGGGCTCAGCTAGAGCCATGTGGACAGAAGCAGGAAGGTCAAAAAGGACTGTGACAAGTTGGAAGTGCCACCAGCGAGGAATCAACCATGGCCAGAGTTTCCCAGAAAGTCAGCTCTCATTGCTTGGAGTAATGGCAAAGCTAGGTGATCTGAATAGTCTGCATGCAAGGAATTCCACAGACCAGGAAAGAACTGGAAAGATACCGATATAGAAAACATCAGAGGCACATGCCTTGGTTTTGGAGTGACAACATTATGGCTGAGGAGATGTTACAAGGCAGAGGCATAGAGATACCTTTTTTTTCCCCCCTGTTGGAGGAAGGCCTCATTAACAGCCATGAAGAAAGGAACAAGTCATCTTAACACTCTAGTTGGAGATGGGAGGGGAGATGTGGAGGTGGGCAGTGGAAGTGTGGAGCTCCAGGAATTCTGGTGGAGAGGGCTCAAGTGAGACTATAGATGGTAATCCGTGTGCTTTCTAGTCTCAGATAACTAAGAACTGGGAAACATGAACACTTTATTAGAATTCACATGAGAAAGCAACAGGAGTGAACAAAGTACCCCTCTCCAACCCTTGACATGTACATGAGACAATAACTCTTTCTCTTCCAAGGTCCAGTTCTCAGCTCAAACTGAGACCACCTGTTTATGGGCAATTCATAGAGCAGCTAGCTAATACTTTGGCTTTGAACCACTTATAAAGCCTTCGGTAAAGTAAACTTTGGACATCCCTGGAGATAGTGCCCTCAATCCAACAATGTTCTAACATTGGCCCTGCCCTAGACTTCCATATTAGGTAGCCTAATAAGAAAAAATAAATATGTGGTTGGGAGGAGAGAGGAGGAAGTCTCTCTTGACATGGAAGCCACTGTCCTCATCCTCACCTTAATTCTAGTTCCAGATTCCTATATTGAAATTAACTTAGCACCTCTATCTGTAAGTCTATAAACATTTCACACTCAGTATGCCCTATCCTTACCACATTGACTCTTCACTTTCTCTCTTCATCAGCAGAATATCCTTCCACTCTACCAACCTCTAAACTTGGAAACATCTTTCATTCCTCCCTTAAAACTCTGCAAACCCAATATATCCTTAAATTATTCTGACAATTATTCTTAAAATAGATTAATATCTTGTTCTTCCTTGCCACTGTACAACCATAATCAGAGCATACATCAGTTCACTTCTTCTACCCCATACCCATATGCCCCTGACACCTCCACATGTCCTTCTGCTGTTCAGAAATTTAGTGTGCTTCCCCATTGCCTGAGCAGTCAAGTTCAGTCTCATATCCGCATCAGGGCTGGTTGGCTCTACCTCTTAAATAGTGATATTCCCACCTCTTCTCAGTAAGTAACTTCAATTCTGAGGTCAAAGTCTATGTGTATCCCATGCATTTCCACATTAACACCACTGTTTAGCTAATTCCTGGAACTGGCAACTCCTTTTCTTCCTCTTCCTACTGCCAGCTTTGCTATTTTCTACTGCCATATAAAGCCTAATTTAATTCTCTCCATGTTGGTAAAGAGATCCTTAGCAACTTTTGCCGCCACCAACCTTGAATAGCTGTGAGCTACACATTGGTTGGCTCAGGGTGGGTATTCAATAAACATTTAAATTAAATTATATTCGGTCATATTAATCTCAGTCTCCTTCATGTGCAAAAGTATTGTCCTTTAAACTACAGTATAAGGTCTTTGAACTTAGTAAATACTTGCCAAATTGAATTGACTGACTTATGTTGGAAATAATTTTAAGTATGTGCTTGGGCATAGTCTATCAAACGTGGCCATTTAAACATAAAGGGAATTTAAGGGAATATTTTTCTTCTACAGTTTATCATAGAGGAGGAGAATTGATGTGATTACCCTACTCTTTTTCCCTTTAGGGTACATAATATTCTCTTAGGAGTCAAGATAAGCTCTGTCATTTTTAGCTTTCAATAGCATTATGAGCACACATATTCTGATACATGGCATCATGTGGGAAGACAGTTAAAGGAACAGTCCCTATTTTTTGGATTTCTACATTCTAGTTAAGAAAAGAGTAGTGGAACAATGCCAGACTTTGTGCCCAAATGGATGTTTTTGGCATTGTGCTACAGGAATACATAGAGGGATTATCAGTGGGTACAAAAACAATAAGAGAAGGCTTTGTAGGGAAGACAGGTACTAGAGATGAACCTTGAGTAAAGGGGTAAGATTTTAATGGGAAGGTTAACTCTCTATAAGAATTGATGTGACTCAATAACTCTATCTGTGTCTTAGTACTCCCTTCCATAAAATGAGGAACTTGGGTAAAGTTATTTTCAGGGCTACTTCCAGGGACCCAAGGTAGGGAAGGTGGGTCATGGTGGAGGAGGGACAGTAATCATAGTAAAATAAGAGGCTGAGCAAGTCTGAGCAGTGAAGCTGGTGAGGATTAGGAAAGATCTTTGAGTAACATTTGATCATGAGGAGGTGGATAGCAGGGGCCAGGGGTTCAGGATATTCCAGGCAAACAGTTAAAAGTAGGTGGGGCTATGTTCACTGCAGCACTGTTTACAATAGCCAGGACATGGAAGCAACCTAAACTTCCATCAACAGAGGAATGGATAAAGAAGATGTGGTACATATTTACAATGGAATACTACTCAGCCATAAAAAGAAACAAAATTGTGCCATTTGCAGAGATGTGGATGGACCTAGACCATGTCATACAGAGTGAAGTAAGTCAGAAAGAGAAAAACAAATATTATATGATATCACTTATATGTGGAATCTAGAAAAATGATACAGATGAACTTATTTGCAAAGCAGAAATAGAGACATAGACATAGAGAACAAACGTATGGATACCAAGGGGGGAGAAGGAGGGGTGGGATGAACTGTGAGATTGGGATTGACGTATATACACTACTGTGTATAAAATAGATAACTAATGAGAACCTACTGTACGGCACAGGGAACTCTACTCAAAGCTCTGCGGTGACCTAAGTGGGAAGGAAATCCAAAAAGGAGGGGATATATGTATACGTATAGCTGATTCACTTTGCTGTACAGCAGAAACTAACACAACATTGTAAAGCAACTATACTCCAATGAAAATTAATAAAAAACCAAACAAACAAACAATAAAAGTAGGGAGTGTTATGTGGCTTCTCTCGCTCAGGTATAGCTCCTGACACCCAAATCCTGAGGGTTTTGGAATTTACATATCAGACTCAGCTTGAATAATGGTTTTGAGTTTTAGATAAATGTGTATGTTACGGGGAATGAAGAAAATTCACCTGGATAGGTTGTAAAACTCATTTTGAAGAAAAGAGTAAAATAAGGTCGCACTAGCTACATTTCAAACACTCAGTAGCTATATGTGGCCAGTGGCTACCATATTGGATAGTGCAAATGTAGAGCATGGCCTTCATCACAGAAAATTCTATTGGACAGATCTGCTTTAAATCTCCTAGTTAGTTCATTCTAAGCCCCAGAGGGAGATCAGAGAAGAGGAAACACTCACCCTCCCCAAGCTATCTTTGGTTTCATGACACTTCAAACATTCCTAGTACATCTCAAAGAATGTCACCAAATTATTTTTAAGTTAATTTATTCCAATTCAGGTCAATTAAAACAAAAAAGGTGTCACACTCCAGTTTTTTTTCTGTGAAGAGCAAAACTTGTTCATATCTTCTCAGAAGAGCTATTTGAGCAGGTCTGAAAATAGAATCTGTACAGAGAGTGCAGGTTTGTTTGTTTCACCAGTTACATCACCAGCACCTTTTGGAGACAGCAATGTGTACTTGGCCCCTTGGTGCTGCTAAGGTGTGGTTTCATTGGCCAGACCCCTTTGTCATCCCTCCCTTTGGGTCTTCTGTCTTTTTCACTGAGACTTTCTGGTGCCTTCCAAAGAGTGGGACCCAAGGTTAACTGATGAATAAACAGTACATCCTTATGAAGGAGACATAGGTTTGTCAGGACGGCATCTTGAGTGGAAACTTGCCACCTGGCCTTGGCTCATTATAAAATGGAGTAATTGTTTTGACTAAAATCCCTCTCCACGTCATTTAACAACTTGGAGAAAGGAGTTTCAAAACATAATTAAGCAAATTCACAATTTTTCAGATCCCAATAACGTAGAGAGGGCCTTAGAGAGATTTGCTTTTTGCTGGGACAAACACTGGACCCGCCAGGCTGACTAACACAGAGCTGTGAGAGGAGGCACGAGAGTAAAAAGTGAGGGAGATGAAGGTATTCCTGAGGATGGGAGGAGAAAACAATAAATGCAAAGTGTGTCTCACAAACTCCCAGCCCCTCTGGCAGCTGCCATCTCCCTCTTCATTCCAACCCTCAGGCAGACCTACTGTTATTTCACAACGCGGTGGGAGGGGGGCGGGGCAAAACAGTCACACATCAATGAACACATCTTCAGCCACAGAAAGCATTACTTTCTCCAGGGGTCCATTTGGCTCATTAGAGAACAGAAGCAAGAATCAGTCACATGGCTTGGTTTTCCTCTTCCATGCCTCACATCAGCATAGACTCTTTGAGCTTTAAAGCGCTTCCTTCAACAATGTATTTATATAGCAATAATATTTTGTTCAATGGACTAAATGAGGCGCCAAAGATACTAAGATAAATAAGATGTTGTCTTTGCCCTTGAAGAGTTCAGTGACTATTAGAGGAATATAAAATATCTGGCATGAATATCACCACTTTCACTTCCCTTAACATAGTAGACATTGTTAATTTATTACTCTTTCATACAAATATTGAGTGTCTACTGTGTACTCAGATTGAGCCAGGCACTAGAGATAGTAAGACGTAAAAGTCAGGTAAGGTCTCTGCCTTTATGAAGTCTGCATTTAACATTCTCCTATTGAACTCAAATACGGCCTCAGAATCCTTCTCAACACAGTGCTCTAGTACCACTAATACCTTAGACTGGTAGAGAAGAGAGACCCATTATCTGAACCATGGTCTGGCAGGAGAGAGAGATTCATACATCAAATAATGTGATACTGAGTGAACAACACTACAGCCGAAGTGCACATTAAGTTGTATTGGAACATAGAAAGTGAGTGACTCACCTGTGCCCAGGGAAATCAAGGAAACTCCTAGAGGAAATGCAGGCTTTAGGGGACTTCCTTGAAAGAAGGACAGGAGTCCGTAAAGCAGCTCAGAAGTGGTCAGTGGAAGGCGAGCATTGCAGGCAGAAGGAGGAACAAGAGCAGAGCCCGAGGCATGAAAGGGCACAGGTGATATGCAGGGAACACAAGATGAGCGTCCTTTGTGTGGCCAGTGGTGAGGTGCTGCAGTGGCCAGAGGTCGGGAGAGGGAAGACTGTAGAGGCAGGATTAGGCTCCATCGTGAAAGCTCATCTACTCCACGTTGTAGTGTTTGGACTTCATGCTGATGAAGACACTGGGAAAAGTGATGTGCTCAAACCTAAAAGAGAAGCAGTAGTGTTTAATGTTTTTCAGAGCACGGACAGCAAGCCAAAAGCCTAGGTTTGATTCCATCTCTGCCACCCACTAGCTGTGTGGCCCTGGGCATGCCAGTTAGTGCCTCTGTGCCTCGGTTTCCTCATCTATAAAGTAGAGATGATAAACATAGTATTCACTGCTTTGTGACGATTAAATGAACTAATATATGTAAAGTGCTTAGAACGTTGGCACATGGAAGCCCTCTATGTGGGTTATTTCTATGTTTATCATTCTGTTTTTGCACATTTGGAAGCTGAGGTACAGAAAGACAAAATAATTTACTCAGGACCACAACGCTCCTTTGTGGTGGAGGTTGGATACCTACCCATCACAGCAAACTGCTTTGAACATGAGTGTTACCAAACATTCATCTCTCCCAGTGGATCCTAGAAGATACAGTTTTGTTTGTTTAGATGATGAAGAGGAAGTTAATTCTTTTCAAAACTCTTTGTCATTTCTATTTCCCCCTTTTATCTTAAGATGCTCCAGCTGCTTTCCATATTGTGTTCTTCACTCTGTTGTTCTTTTATTTTAACATGTACCATTTCACTTTCCCAAAACACAGTGCAATTTATCATAATGTAAAACAAATAAATAAATAAACCTGAGCAGAAACACAAAGCACATTTTTCTCCAGGAAATTTCCCTGTTCTCAAGCACAGAGAAAATCCAGTGGCACCTTCAACAAACATATACATCAATAAGTGCGTTAATCATATCACTGTAAGAAACTGGTTCAGCTCTGCTGGAATTTCTTGCTTAAGATTGAAAGAGAAGGCACGTCTTTGAAGATTGGTCAGATCTGTCCAATCGCTGCACCAGTCCAAGCCACTTAAAGTTTTGCAAAGCTTCCCACATTTGCAAAATAAGCACAATGGCTATTAAACTGTTCTCAAGGAGGCATTTTCCTAGCTTTCTATATGTAATAACCAAAATCCTTTGCTCCCCAGATGAATCCTATAATATCTGTGGTCAGAAGAAGAGATTCTTACCATCATTTTGTGTTAAAATCAGGCTGTCTGCCTGTTCCCAAAGTGCTGTGAGTGATTAGGAATCAGGGTCTGTGATCAAGAGCAAGAAGAGGAGTCAAAGTGGATGGGAGAAAAGGAAGTGAGATTTTTAGTTGTAAAGCTTTGGGCAAGATAAACTTTGTAGAGGTTTAGCACATATAGGTATTAGAACTCAAGTTTTCGCCTTTTGTGGAAGAAAAGAGCTGAAGCTTATTTAAGGGGAATTGATGTAATGGGGCATATGTTTGGTATATTCTATTATTTTCTAGAGGAGGGATTTTACGGGTAGAGTGGAATTTGTAAAACTCCCTGGGTCGGAGAAGGGAGGGATTCTATGTTAGGTGAGGGGTCTTCAACACTATGGCTATGCCCAGTGTTACTTAGATTATCCAAAGTGCCATGAGTCATTAAGGTTGCAGTTAGTCCAGTTGGGAGTTGGTTGAAGAAGCACAAACACCAGCCCACTGTCAAGGATCACAGAGTCTGTGGTTCTCAAACCTGAGGCACATTAGAATTTCTCAAGGAGATATTTTTTCTTTTCTTTTTAAAAATTAAAAAAATAGAAACATAATATATTCCTATAAAGTACAAAAAACATAAGTGTATATCCCATGAATATTTAAAAAGTGACCTCACCCATACATCAGCTAGAGCAAAATATAGACCACCACCAGCACCCCTCTACAAGTCTCCCCTGAGCCCTTTACTAGTCAGTATCTGCTGGACCCACAAAGGAAATCGACATCAGACTTGCCTCACCATAGGGTTGTTTTGCCTGCTTGTTAACTTTATTTCAATGGGATTATACAGTATATAATCTTTTGTGCTGGATTCTTCTACCAGCATGATATCTATGAGACTCATTCACATTGTTTTACATATATAAAACAGCTTGCTGTTTTTCACAGGTGTATAATATCGCTATGATAAGAGGTACATACAAATTCATATCTTGTATCTTCTTGTTGAATGATTATATCTTATATCTTGATGAATTTAAAATGTTCTCATAAATGTCTCCTTCATTCCTAGTAATATTTCTTGCCTTAAATTTTTCTTTGACTGATCTTAGTAATGCAAGGCCACCTTTTTATTAGAGTTTGCATGATATGTCTTTTTCTATCCTTTTCCTTTCAAAATTTCTGTGTACTTACTATATATATATAATATATATACATATATATATAAAATCTTACAGGAATATGATATATATTCTACTAATACATATGTATATGAATATATAGAGACTATAGGAATATATAATGTATACTTTAGTTGTTTTATTTGAATAATATAGTCTGGCTACATTTAATGTATTTCCTAATATATCTGGATTTAAATATACCATTTTACAATTACTTTTCCTTTTATCCTACCTTATTCTTGCTCCTTTTTACTCCTTGTCTTCTTTTGTATCAGTCTAGTACTTTTAAATTCCATTTCTATTTTTATTAGCTTTTTATTTACACATTCTTTTATTCTTCTCTCAGTGGCTACCTATAATGGATCCTTAATGGAGTCTACCTTAAGTTAGTACCCGTACAACTTTTCAGAAAATGCAAGGGCTTCATAACACTTTTTTCTATTTATATCCTTTTCCACTTTTGTGCTATTGTTGCCGTTTTCCTTTAATTTGACATTTATTTGAATAAGATATTACTATTATTCTTAAAAAGGGAATATTCATTTAATTTACTCACATTCCTCCATTTTTAATGCTATCGGTTCCTTCTTACCTTTGCTTGCTTCCATTTGGGATTATTTCTCTCCTGCCTGATAAATTCTCTTTAGTATATACTTTTTGGTAGAGTCTTTTTTGGAACAAATTCCCTCTGTTTTTGTTTGTCAAAAAATCCTTGTTTTACCTCATCTCTGAAAGATATTTTTGGTAGGTACAGAATTCTAAGTTGGCATTCTAAGTTGGCATTTTCTTTCTTCACTGTAAACATGCCAGTCTCTTGTCTGGTGGCTTCCATTGTTTCTATTAAAAATTCAGGTGTCAGTCTTATTGCTGCTCTTAGAAGGTCATGTGTCTTTTTTCTCTGGCAGCTTTTAAGATTTTCTTTTTGTTATTATGAGATGCTGAGGTGTGATTTTCTTTGTATTTATCTTGTTTTGGGTTTAAGGATTCTTGAATCTGTGGCTTTATTTTTTTATAAATTTCAGATAATCTTTGGCCAGTGTTTTTTTTCACATTTCTTTTGCTCCATTATCTCTTCACTTCTTCTTAGAACCGAATCACATAATTTAGACATTTTTGCTACATTCCATTTGAGCCTTACCCTTTTTTATTTTCCACCCTTATTATCTGTATATACTTCAACCTAGATATTTTCTAATGACTACCTTCCAGCTGCTTAATCCTCTCTGGTTTGCCTAATCTGCTGTTATACTCATCTATTTAATTCTTAATTTTAGTATTGCATTATATTTGGTTCTAGAATTTCCATTTGATTCTTTTCTATATATTTTAGGTCACTGGAGGAATGATCCAACTTTTCACCTTTTTCTTGAACACGTTAATTGTATGTATTTTAAAATCCATGTCTGATAACTTCAGTATTGTGATTACCTATGATCTGTTTCCACTATGCGTTGTTTTTTTTTTTTTCCTTTTTCTCTTGCCTCTTAGTCATTTGGTCCAGTTTCCTGGCATGCGTATTAATTTGAATACCAGACATTATCCATGAAATAGTCTGAAAAATAGTCTGAAGAAAATGGGGCTCTAGAAGATTTTATCTTCTTCCAGAGTGAACTTAATAGTCTTCCAGCAGGCAGACAGAATATAGGTAGATCACCTTAATGCAAGCAGCAACTGCTGTAATGTAATTTTAGGCTTTTTGAGGCACACATATTTTTTGCTTGCCTTTACCTCTAGGGAGTAGCTCTTTTTTGGGGGGATTTCAACTAAAATCCTCAGACATTTATAATGGCCTCACCTCCCTGACCGGCCCAACTCCTGTACCATGAGACTGCCCGAATTTCTATTTAGCTTTTTAGCATCTCAGCAGATGCTTTTTGCTTGTTTTCTTGGCTGCTAGTACTGCCTTCTCCTCTCACTCCATGCACCACTTAAGAACTGACAAATGCCTTAGAGGAAATGGTGTACGTTTGGGGTTGTTTCACTTACTACTTCCAAATCTCATTCCTTCCTTTGGCAAAAGTCTAACCTAGGAAGGTGGATGGATGAATTGTGTCTCCCCCAATTCATATGCTGAAGCTCTAACTACTATTACCTCATAATGTGACCTTATTTGGAGATAGGGCCTTTAAAGAGACAATTAAGGTTAAGTAAGGTCATAAGGGTGGGGCTCTAATCTCATAGGATTAACGTCCTTATAAGAAGAGGAAGAGATGCCAGAGATTGATGTACACAGAAGAAAAGCCACGTGAGAACAGAAAGAAGGTGATTATCTTCAAGACAAGGAGAGAGGCCTCATTAGAAACCAAACCTACTGATACCTACCTCAGTTTTGGACTTCCAACCTTCAGAACTGTGGGGAAATATATTTCTGTTTTTTTAAACCACCTAGTCTGTCCTATTTTCTATGAAAGCTCTAGCAAACTAATATAGAAAGAATGCTTGGAAACATATTTTCCACCTTTAGAAGAGTGTTCGTGGTGCTGTGCTGGCAAGAGATAATAAACAGTTTCTCAGAATCCTCCGAAGTTGACAAATGAGGGGGTGTGTGCATGTATGTTTGTGTCTAAGAGAGGTATTGTGATGATGAATTTATGCATTTGACAAAAATGTTGTAATGGAGTATTAATGCTCAAATCATACCACCTTGGTCACTGGGAGCCTCTTCAAATTGATTTTTAACTTCTTTTGGCCTGATCCAAGTGGTCTCTAAAAGCTTCCTTACTTTTTGGAATGACAAGACATTTCAGGTTTATGTTGTACATTTCCTGCTTTAGATCCAATTTAAATAGATCAGTTTCTTCTCTAAATTCGCGGGAAAAACACAGGCCAGGTGGTAGGGCTGCTCATTGCTATTGTTTTGGTAATTGTTCCTATGCCTTTTCAGTGGACATGGCTAGAAAATAACATAAATCATGAGTTTATACCACTGATTCTGATATACATCTAAGACTACAGGGACTTTACACACTTCATTGACTTTAAAATGTATCTCCTTTCTGCAACATCGAAAATTCTAGTTCTTAGTGTAGATGATTCTGTTGAAGCCATTGGTCCCCTGCCCAGAGCCTATTTATTTGGCTGGTGTATACATCCCTCCGTGGGGTTAGTATTAGCAACTAATAGCGCACGCTATGCTCTTCTCTAGAAAAGTGTCTTGATGAATGGGAGCCACGCCCCTTGGGGGGCCACTATATTCTTCTCTGAGAGGCAGCCTGTAATCAATAGCTGACTAATATCGCGTTTCAAAAGGCTTCCCCCTTGATTCAAAGGCTATTGTGGTGTTATTGAGGGCATAAATATTATATCTCTCATATCTTCATAGTAAACTGTAGTCTTTAGTGTTAAAATTATTCTTGTTTCTTCTAAGTATCTTGTTATTTCTTCTGCTTCTATTTACTTTCTATCTTTTAATTGCATTGGTTAATGCCTCCCTAAAAGCTTTCCCTCAGTTTGCTCATTTTGTCACTTAATTTAGATCTCTATTTGAGGTCAGTTTCTCAGGGAAGCTTGAGGCTGTACCGGCACCAACACCTCTAATCTCCTCTCCTGCTTTATATCTTTCTTCAAAGCATTTGTCTTTACCTGAATTTATACTAAATATTTATTTGTTTACCTTTTTCTTATCTCTCTCCTTCCTGGAATGTAAGCTCCCTGAAGGCAGGGATTTCTTTTTCTTCTCACTTCATTTCTAGCGCCTAGAACCAATCATTTATGACGCAAGGTAAACACTCATAGATTTATTTGTCGAATGCATTAAAGGTACTTGCCTAAAGCAGAAGATATGACTGCCCTTTCACAAAAGATTTCCTGAGGGTAGACCAGCTATATGAGAAGGCAGAGTGAGGGCACCTAGAATCTAAGTCAGAATGAATTATATAATTTGAATATTTGGTAGGTATCGGGGAAAGAGCATCTGAGCCATCTATTTATTTACATGATGAGAATATTTCTGCCTCTGAAACTGAGCATGTCTTTGGGTCTTTGTATCCTCTCCTCTAAACAGGATTTGACTGGGCAGGTGGCAGTGCCAACAATCTTCCATTTCTAACCAACCACATTCCTGCATAACTAACCAACCACATTTCTGATGGACACCTTTGTTAGACCTAAATGTCTCCAAATCTTTGGTCTTCTGTAGTCACCCCTGCATTTAATACCCCAATAGAGTAGCTTGGACCATCCTGAAGCAAAATGCGGTAGCACTTTGAGACACTCAAGTGTATGATTGTGTTAGTGATATATTCGGTCATACGTCGCTGTGAATTCTTGCCAGCATTCCATACATGCTAATAAAGATTCTATTAACAACACTCTGTACCTTGCTTAACTACAAATGAGACATCTTTTTTTATCTTCTCAAAGCATATGCATAATATAGTCTTTGTTCCCTTTAGACTTTTCTGAAGATTGGGGAATGATGGGGTTAATATTAGGGGTTATAATTACAACAAAGTTTGCATTGAGAATCAGCTATTACTGTTCTGATTATTCATTGGCAATTTCCTAGCACAGACAATTTATTTCTCATTGGCCATGTCCCTCCTTAGGCCCCAGCTACCGTCACATTGCACAGTTATGTTCATCCTAGACAATTTCACTTATTCCTTTGTCTCTTATTCTACATTCCAATGTCCTATCTTGACCCACCAGTGGACAGCTCCAAAAGTCTTGTTATTCTTTATTTGCAGAGAAATTTAATTCTTTCTTTCTTAATTCTTCTCCAATATAGACTAGCCTAGAGAAAAAGGAGTGTCTATTTTTCTCAAAAAGATCAGTCAAGCTTTTTTCTTTCTTTGAAAAAAGAAAGAGCAAATCTCTACCTATGAAGAATCATTCTGAATTTCTAAGTCTACTGCTTAGAAATGTTCTGACAGCATCCGTCTATTTGGGTTTACTACTTATTGGGCCAATTATAGTCACTAATGTGTTTCGAGGAAAGTATATATTTCATAGTATGTTTTAGGTGCATTGACATTGTCTCTTATTTTCCAAATATCCCCAGATTGTTATTTCCCTTCTGTTGCAGGTTGAACTGTGTTGAACTGTGTCCCTCCAGAAGATATGTTGAAGTCCTAACCATAAGTATCTGTGAATGTGATCTTATTTGGAAATATGGTCTTTGCAGATGTAATTAGTTAAGGTCATATTGGATTAGGGAGGGCTGTAAATAAAATATGACTGGTGTCATTATAAGAAGTAGAGAAGACACAAAGACACAGACAGATATAGAGAGAGGGCCACATGACGACAGAGGAAGAGATTAGGGTTATGCAAGCCAAGGAAAGTCAAGGATTGCCAACAACCACCAGAAACTAGGAAAAAGACAAGGAGAGATCCTCTTGTAGAGCTTTCAAAGAGAGCATGGTCCCACTAACACCTTCCCTTTGGACTTCTAGCATCCATGACTAAAAGAGAATAAATTTCTGTTTTAAACTACCCAGCTTGCACAATTTGTTCTGACAGGCCTAGAAACTAATACTAATGCTGATTTATGTCCTACATCTATTCTTGATTAGATTTGCTTCTTCTATTAAGAATTTAAAGAAAAATGTTCATTTTTACTTCTTTTGAATTCATTGATTTATGCTTGTATTTTTATTATTTTCTTCTTCTCACTGTTCTAGCATTTTTCTGATTGTATTCTTATAATTTTCCTATGATTGAGTAATTAATTCTGCCATGACACATGAACTCCAGTGGTTAAACTTGACAAAGATTTATTGGGCACACCTGAAAAGTTCAGTGAGGCTTGACCAGCCTCCTCTATCCTGTGGTTACACCATCTGAAACACTAGCCACCATGGTGCTGGAGTAGCAGGAGATGGAGGAGACATACAGTCTTTTAACTCTTAACTGCCTCAGTCCTGGAGAGATACTTCATCCACTCATATTTCATTGGTCAGAAATAGTTACAAAGCCTCAGTATGATCACAAGGTAGGGTATGGAATGTAAGGGAGCACTTAGAAAACTTATTCAGTACTGTGTGTTTCTGCTACAATCTTCTTGGTTATTTGCTTTATTAAAGTAGGTACTTAGCAAATGTTGCTGTCATGTTTTAAAATGAGGAAACTGAACTATACGGAAATAATTCCAGTTTGCATGATAACATCTTCATCAAGTGGCATTAATCATTCATGCTAATGTAAGATTATCCTGAATTAATAAGGAAACCATATAACCAAATTTTACTAAAGAAGATAGATCAATATAATTCATTTCAATACAATTTATTGGGTGCCTACTATGTGCCCGATTTTTCTTTCCTGAGTGAATGATACTTCAGATCATAGGAAATATTTGACTAGCTATGTCAAGTAAAGCTTACCAAAAATGCTTCATTATCATAACCAGTTTTTTTCTTTATAAAGGTAAAAATTGTATTTTTCTAGCTTTTCATATACCTACAGTAAGTCTCATTCATGAAAGCTGACTCATCAGCAATTTCACACTCTTAAAACACAAAAGCTTTTCCACCTGCCCACTGTTCACCAACAATAAGTTTCCAGGCGTGGGCAAGACTGTAAGCTACCAACCCAATAGCCATACTCCTAATTTTCCTTGCTAATAGAATGTCAATACTATTTGGGGTGCCAAGTAGATCCAGATGAAAATTGCTTCCTGGTTTCCCTTGCGTTGCTGTATATATTTAGATGTTTTGTTATCGGTTGAATAAAAGTTCATGCCTTACATTCCTAATTTTATATTTCACCCTTAATTATTCCTTTTATTAATATAAAATGATCTTTCTTCCTCACTCAATTTTAATCATTTTTGCTTTGATTTCCAGATTGGTTTAACTTAATTTTGCCATTTTGCCTTTTTTGTTGTTTAGTTTTGCCAGATAAATCATTGTCCATCCTTTTCTTTTTCAACTTCAAGGTATTTTATTTTAGGCCTATTATTTTAGGCAGTGTATAGTTCAATTTTATTATTTAAAAAATCTGAGTGCCTTTGTCTTTGATAGATGTATTCAGCCATTTTAGTTCCTGTCATAACTGGTATGTTTGATCTGACATTGTCTTATAACATGCTCTGAGCTGTCCTTTAATGCCCATATGGTTCTGCATAGCCTATTTTTGTTATTGATGTTTACTTTTATTATTTATTTTAAATAACTAGTGGGGTTTATTTGCTTTTATTTTTCTGCAATAATTTGGAAGGTATACATCTACTTAAAAGTTCTACTAGTAGTTATCTTTAAATTACACACACACACACACACACAAACACACACAAAACACCTTTTATAGTAGACAAAAATGTAAGTGGTGAGATGTTATTCAGTTTACAGCACTTTTTTTTTTAGGTGTGTTTTCATCTTATAGTTAGCTAGTGTGCAGAAGTTCCCAGCTGGGCCAATTTTGCCCCCTGGAAGATAGTTGCCGGTATCTGGAGACATTTATGGTTGTCAAAACCTGGGGAGAGGGAATGCTAATGACATCTAGTGAATGGAGGTCAGGAATGCTGCTAAACATCCTACAATGCACAGGATGGTCCCCCACAGCAAAGAATTATCCAGCATCTAATGTCAACAGTGCAGAGGCTGAGAAACCCTGATCTAGTTAAACCTTTTTATCTTGCATATGAGGAGTTTAAGACTCACAGATGTGAAGTGTCTTGTTCAGATTCAGTTAGCTACTTAGTACTGGAATGAAGGCAATAACCTGACTACAGCCATTTCCACTGCAGCACCCTACCTCCTTAGCAGATGTTCATTTAAAACAAGCCACTCCTTATATATGTCAGAAAACTTTGCACAGGGCACTCTTTTTCACTGAAAGATGGCAGCAATAGCTTCTTTGCTAGTAAATGTGAGACCGCATCTGCTTATTCAGCTTTCCGGCTGAATAAGATCAGCTAAAATGTGGGTAGTACTATGAAGCTTCAGTAAATTAGAACAACTATGTGGGCACCAAGCGCTTTTGTTTTTCTGCATGATATTAAATGTGAAATACCCAGAATTTGAGAGGAGAAAGCTGGCTTAGAGGTCATCTCATTCCACCTCTCATCCATCACGGTGATCTAGACTGTCTCTGCTTGGACGATTTCAGGGAGGGGAAGCTTAAGATACTCAGATGTAATGGTGATTACTGGAAATGCAAGGTATAATAGAAATTGCAACTGTGATTATGGTGACCATAAGGTAACAACTGAATTTATGTTCCTAAATCAATCAGGGATGAAGAATTAATATGATGATTAGATTGATATGTTCCATTTCAATCAAATCTAAAAACACCATCCACTGTAGGATACACTATTATTTCATGCTCCATTGAGAAAAAAAACCCCAGCCAACTAAAGAGTGACACAAAATGTTTATTTTGTTGAAAGAGCTCTTTTAGAATTAGTTATACATCATTCTCATGCATAAGTAGGGAAAAAAAAGAAATAGAAAAACTAGTTGGTTCAAGAACGCCCAAAGCATCTTCACTTTCAGCATCCTGAGTCACGTGTGCATTCAGAACAGTATCGTCCTCTGTGGCACCAAGAGCTCTGCGGACATGGTGTTTCCTAAACAGGTCCTCTGCAGTTGTCTCTGGGGTCTCCTCCAAGCTGTTGGCACCTGTTCTGTAAATTCTGATGTGTGTTCTTAGGCGGTGGCAACCATATCACACCCTCCCTGTGGCTGCTAGTGATTTTAAGGCACAAACTGATTTCAGAGATGTTAAAATATGAGGCGAGAGGCGGGAAATGTGCTTTTTAGAAAATCTTTGCAAGTTGGTGCTGTGAAATGTCTTGGAAATACATTACGCTTAGACTTTAATCTGTAGCCAATAGAGAAGCACAAAATGCTTTTGAATCAGATGGGTGTTTGGGGTGATTCGTTCCGGCAGCAGGATACAGAGGGATGGGAGAATGGGGAGCTCTGAGGTCTGTGGGCTGCTGAGAGAGGAAGGTGGTCTCAACTAGGGGAACAGCTGAGACAATGGGAAGAAGACAAGAGGCTTTCCTTGGGAAGGCCACTCTCAAGCAAGTTCATAATATTTCCCTGTGTTATTTATACATAAAATCTTATCTTTAAGTTAAATTTTGTTTTTCAGCAATCATACGTCTGGGTCGTAAAAAAAATGAGAAGATTTACAAAAGAAATGTGGGAAACTTCAGTTATCCAGACTGACAACAAATTGTTTCCACCATTTAAGTTTTTAGTACGTTGCTAGGCCCTAAGCTGGGTACGGAATAGGCAGAGATGGGTATGACTCAATCCCTGCCCTTGAGGAACCCACATTCTTGCAGGGAATCCAGAGAAAACGAGAGTCAGAATACCACGTGATGCATCCTGTGTGGAATGACTCGGGGAGGAAGAGTGGGCACAGAGGAGAGAGAGGGCATCTAATGCCTCAGGAGCCTGTGGAGACATAAAGGGAGCCTCAGAACTGCTTTAGATCAAGATACATAAAAGCAGAAGCAGAGGCAGGACAGGGTGGGGTTTCTTGCCCAGAATTCACATATTTTTCAGTGGGTAGCTTTATTCCTCAATTACTTCAGGGTAGGGTGTGCATACTGGTTCCCAGGTCTATCAGGTCCTATGGAGACAAGCGTGACCAGCATATCATTTGTATAACCTGTCTCCTTGTAAGGACTCAGGAAGTGCCAGGAACCCCAAGTCGCCCTGACAGTGGTTCTTCCCTTTTCCTAAGTGTGAACCAAGTTGGGGACAGAGCACCTCCCCTCACCAGCACACCCACTGCTCTGGGAATGTGCATTCCCTATGGAGGAAGAACATTCAGGCTTTCTCTTTTCAAGCTGATGTGTCACTGCCTTGTGAGAAAAAAATTGGCCTCTTGCGATTTTTACTCTGACTTAGCGAGGAAGTAGATAGAATTTTCCTCTAGATCAATATGGGTGACTTGTACCCAGAAAAATTTCCAGGGAGGGAATGCGGTGATGAATGTGACTCTGCTGTCTTGATTCATTATGCCAGTGATTGGTGTTTTCTCTGCAGGATTTGTCTGCCTGAAGGAAATCCCAGGCTGGACATTAAGATGCTGCTTGAGGCTAATGTCCTGTCAATTACTGAGAATAGCTCTGCAAATATATACATATAATGCCAAAATAGAGAGTATGAACATTGAGAATAAAATCTGCTGAAATTCAGCACCCTGCTGATGCCTGGATATTGGTGAAGGAAATAAATCTCTTTGGTGGAGTTATTATCCATATGTTTATGATGTTTTAGATTTAATCTTCTGTATTTAATGCTGAAGAGATTTTCTAGCTAGGATGTGTCCAACTGTGGTAATAAACAAATGGTAAAATGCAAAATAGCTCGATGCAAATGATGGGAGAAGTCTATTTCTTACTCACACAGAGTTCAAAATGAGTATTTATAATTGACAAGCAGCAATCAGCAACCCAGGCTCACTCTTGCTGTTTCAAAATTCACCATGCTCACTTATAAGAACCCAACAAGCAGACAAAGGCATCAAGGATGATGCATGGGTGGTTTCTGGGGGACAGGTTTGAAGGAAGTCCATATCACTTCTGCTCACATTTTATAGGCTAGAACTCAGTCACCTGTATACACTTGACAGCAAGAGAGTTTGGGAGATGTAGATTAGGTGTGTGTCTAAGAAGACGAGGAAATAGGTTATAGGTTAGTGAACAGTTAACCAGTCTCTGTTACAGTCTACCTTCTGTTCACCAAACACAGTATCTGTCCTGCTTTTCTTCCCACACAGAAAATACACTCAACTTCCTCATCAAGGGAGGAAACTAAAGTTCCACAGTCACCACATCCAGTTTTGATCTCTGTGTGATGTACAGTCCTTTCCATTATTTCCCAGTGAAAGTTAAACTATGAATAAATCACTTGAGCTTAACAAATGCCATAGACAACAGTGGAACATAAAAAGGACAGCAGCAAAACTCTCATTTAGGAAAAGAAGACACTGTCTTCTGCTGGTCCACAGTCATGATGGAACCCTGCTGCGCAGGCACTGTGAAGGCCACCTAATTTGGAGGTTTCTTGATTAAGCCCTGATTCTGCGTGTAGGAGGAACACCATGGTACCTGTTTCCACTGTCAGGGAGATTCTTTCTTACATTTTTCCTCTTTCACTTTTGAAGTGGGCCTTGGAGGATACGCCTTCCTTGGGGGATGTAGGACTTTTCATAGCCCATTTTCTGCTTATGTTAATTTGGTTTCACATGGACTATTCTAAAACTTAAACTCTCAAAGATGTTTTCACGTCCAGGGCCATGGTTTCTTTGACGATACAAGTCTCTCAAAAACTGTAGGCTTAAATGTCCATGCCACTCTCTCACTTTGTCCCAGCTTACCCTTCCCCCTCCCCATGTCCTCAAGTCCATTCTCTAGTTGGTCTGCGTCTTTATTCCTGTCCTGCCCCTAGGTTCTTCATGACCATGTTGGTTTTTCTTTCTTTAGATTCCATATATATGTGTTAGCATACGGTATTTGTTTTTCTCTTTCTGACTTACTTCACTCTGTATGACAGACTCTAGGTCCATCCACCTCACTACAAATAACTCAACTTCGTTTCTTTTTACGGCTGAGTAATATTCCATTGTATATATGTGCCACATCTTCTTTATCCATTCACCTGTTGATGGACACTTAGGTTGCTTCCATGTCCTGGCTATTGTAAATAGAGCTGTAATGAACATTGTGGTACATGATTCTTTTTGAATTATGGTTTTCTCAGGGTATATGCCCAGTAGTGGGATTGCTGGGTCGTATGGTAGTTCTATTTTTAGTTTTTTAAGGAACCTCCATACTGTTCTCCATAGTGGCTGTATCAATTTACATTGCCATCAACAGTGCAGGAGGGCTCCCTTTTCTCCACACCCTCTCCAGCATTTACTGTTTGTAGATTTTTTGATGATGGCCATTCTGACTGGTGTGAGGTGATACCTCATTGTAATTTTGACTTGCATATCTCTAGTTATTAGTGATGTTGAGCATCCTTTCATGTGTTTGTTGGCTATCTGTATATCTTCTTTGGAGAAATATCTATTTAGATCTTCTGCCCATTTTTGGATTGGGTTGTTTGTTTTTTTAGATATTGAGCTGCATGAGCTGCTGGTATATTTTGGAGATTAATCCTTTGTCAGTTGCTTCATTTGCAAATATTTTCTCCCATTCTGAGGGTTGTCTTTTCATCTTATTTATGGTTTCCTTTGCTGTGCAAAAGTTTTAAGTTTCATTAGGTCCCATTTGTTTATTTTTGTTTTTATTTCCATTTCTGTAAGAGGTGGGTCCAAAAGGATCTTGCTGTGACTTATGTCATAGAGTGTTCTGCCTATGTTTTCCTCTAAGAGTTTTATAGTGTTTAGCCTTACATTTAGGTCTTTAATCCATTTTGAGTTTATTTTTGTATATGGTGTTAGGAAGTGTTCTAATTTCATTCTTTTACATGTAGCTGTCCAGTTTTCCCAGCACCACTTATTGAAGAGGCTGTCTTTTCTCCATTGTATATTCTTGCCTCCTTTATCAAGGTAAGGTGACCAGATGTGTGTGGGTTTATCTCTGAGCTTTCTATCCTGTTCCATTGATCTATATTTCTGTTTTTGTGCCAGTACCATACTGTCTTGATTACTGTACCTTTGTAGTATAGTCTGAAGTCAGGGAGACTGATTCCTCGAGCTCTGTTTTTCTTTCTCAAGATTGCTTTGGCTATTTGGCCATTTGGGGTCTTTTGTGTTTCCATACAAATTGTGAGATTTTTTGTTCTAGCTCTGTGAAAAATGCCATTGGTAGTTTGATAGGGATTGCATTGAATCTGTAGATTGCTTTGGGTAGTAGAGTCATTTTCACAATGTTGATTCTTCCAATCCAAGAATATGGTATACCTCTCCATCTGTTTGTATCATGTTTAATTTCTTTCATCAGTGTCTTATAGTTTTCTGCATACAGGTCTTTTGTCTACTTAGGTAGGTTTATTCCTAGGTATTTTATTCTTTCTGTTGCAATGGTAAATGGGAGTGTTTCCTTCATTTCTCTTTCAGATTTTTCATCATTAGTATATAGGAATGTAAGAGATTTCTATGCATTAACTTTGTATCCTGCTACTTTACCAAATTCATTGATCAGCTCTAGTAGTTTTCTGGTAGCATCTTTAGGATTCTCTATGTATAGTATCATGTCATCTGCAAACAGTGACAGCTTTACTTCTTTTCCAATTTGTATTCCTTTTATTTCTTTTTCTTCTCTGATTGCCGTGGCTAGGACTTCCAAAACTATGTTGAATAATAGTGGTGAGAGTGGACATCCTTGTCTTGTTCCTGATCTTAGAGGAAATGCTTTCAGTTTTTCACCATTGAGAATGATGTTTGCTGTGGGTTTGTCGTATATGGCCTTTATTATGTTGAGGTAGGTTCCCTCTATGCCCACTTTCTGGAGAGTTTTTATCATAAATCGGTGTTGAATTTTGTCAAAAGCTTTTTCTGCATCTATTGAGATGATCATATGGTTTTTCTCCTTCAGTTTGTTAATATGGTGTATCACATTGATTGATTTGCATATATTGAAGAATCCTTGCATCCCTGGGATAAACCCCACTTGATCATGGTGTATGATCCTTTTAATGGGCTTCTGGAATCTGTTTGCTAGTATTTTGTTGAGGATTTTTGCATCTATGTTCATCAGTGATATTGGTCTGTAGTTTTCTTTTATTGTGACATCTTTGGTTTTGGTATCAGGGTGATGGTGGCCTTGTAGAATGAGTTTGGGAGTGTTCCTCCCTCTGCTATATTTTGAGAAGGATGGGTGTTAGCTCTTCTCTAAATGTTTGACAGAATTTGCCTGTGAAGCTGTCTGGTCCTGGGCTTTTGTTTGTTGGAAGATTTTTAATCACAGTTTCAATTTCAGCGCTTGTGATTGGTCTGTTTATATTTTCTATTTCTTTCTGGTTCCGTCTTGGAAAGTTGTGCTTTTCTAAAGAATTTGTCCATTTCTTCCAGGTTTTCCATTTTATTGGCATATAGTTGCTTGTAGTAATGTCTCATGATTCTTTGTATTTCTGCAGTGTTAGTTGTTACTTCTCCTTTTTCATTTCTAATTCTGTTGATTTGAGTCTTCTCCCTTTTTTGCTTGATGAGTCTGGCTAGTGGATTATCAATTTTGTATATCTTCTCAAAGAACAAGCTTTTAGTTTTACTGATCTTTGCAATTGTTATCTTCATTTTTTTCCCATTTATTTCTGATCTGATCTTTATGATTTCTTTCCTTCTGCTAACTTTGCCAAACCACCATTTAGATATAGAACATAAGTCCTTCATATGTACATTTTCTCTTTTTGAGTTTAATTTTGTAATGATCTCCAGGAGCATGGTGAGTTATTACTTTCCTTATGTACTAGGGACAGTGAAAAGTGGGTATAGATCGGAGTATGAGGAGAATTGATTTCCTCTCCTTAAGTAACTTACTCAGGCAAGAGAAACCCCATCAATAAAGCAGAGGGGCCAGTTCTGCAGGCAAAGGACGGTTACATTTTATGTATAAAGTGAGATTCTTACAGGCAGCGTATCATTTGGCCTGCCATTTTATTTCTGTTTTTTTTTCTTGTCTTCCTGTGAGATGCTAAAACCTTTTCTTAGAATTCTATTTTGATTTTTCTTTACTACATTTTAGTACAGCTCTTTGTATAATATTTTAAGTGATTTTTCTAGGTATTATGCTATACATACATAATTTATCAACAGTCTCCTAATGTTGACATTTTACCAGTTCATGTAAACTGTAGAAGCCTTATCTCACTTTAAGTTCCTTTACCCTTTCCCATTTATAATATAAAGCCTTACATATTTCCCCTGCATACATCAATAATCACATGAAACAGTGCTACAAATTTTTGCTTCAAACATGGCACCCAATTTAGAAAATTCAAGAGAAGGAAAGTGTATGTTACTTAACCATATTTACTCTTTCCATTGTTCTTTATTCTTTCTTGATGTACCTATGTTCCTTGTTTTGCCATTTCCTTTCTGTTTCAAGAACTTCCTTTAGACTTTTTTTTAAGGTAAGCCTGCAGGTGACAAATTCTCTTAGTTTTCCTTCATCTGAGGATGTCTTGATTTGTTTTTCATGCCTGAAGAATATTTTTCCTGGATATAGAATTTGGGGTTGATAGCTTTTTCCTTTCAGCATTTACAAATTATACTGTGACTTCTACCTGGTTATTTCTGATAGAACTCTGCTGTCATTTGAATTGATTTTCCCCCTGTAGGTAAGGTGTAACTTCTTTCTCACTGCTTTCAATATTTTTGCCTTTAGTCTTTAGAAGTTTGATTATAATGAGTCTTGGTGTACATTTCTTTGAATTCATCTTCATTGGGTTTCACTAATTTTCTTGAATCTAGGTTTATGTAGATTGCCAAATTTGGGAATTTTTTACTTATTTATTTGAATATATTTGTCAGTCCCATTCTCTTTCTCCTCTTCTTCAGAGACTCTGATACCACAGATATTAGATATTTTGTTATATCCAAAGACTCTTATTTTATTTCAGTCTACTTTTTCTCTGTAATTCAGTCTGGGTAATTTCTATTCTTCTATCTTCTGATTCACTGATTCTTTCTTCTGTCCTTTGTATTCTACTATTGAGCTCACCCATTGAGTTTTTCATTTTGGTTTTGTATCATTCAGTTCTAAACTTTCCATTTGGTTCTTCTTTATAGGTTCCATTTGTCTGCTGAGATTTTCTTCTTTTTCATTTATTTCAAGTGTGTTTGTAATTATTCACTAAAGCAAGTTTATAATAGCTGCTTGAAAATCCTTGTACTAACATCTGTGTGGACTTGGTGTTATCATCTGTTGATTGCCTTTACTCATTCAAATTGTGATTTTTCTTAGTGTGACAAGCGGTATTTGATTGTATCTTGGGCATCCTGGGTATTATGTTATGAAACTCTGGATCTTATTTAAATTATTAAATTTTCTGTTTCAGCATGCCTCCTCTGACACCAGACTAGTGAAGGATGGGAGTTTCCCTTTTATTACTGCCTTATCTGATCTACATTTGACTATGATTTAAGTAATAAATTTTTATTGTGTTAGACCACTAAGTTTTCGAGATTGCAAGAGCAGCTAGTATTAGTTAGCCTAATACTTTAGGAAAACATATATTTGTTTATCTGATCTCTACAGATCACTGACTCATTTATCCATTTTGTTTTATTAATGGGCATAATATAATGTGTGGGTAGGAGATGTGGGGATGTGGGTGGGGGAATTTGGAGTGAGGGGATAGCAGCTTCTTTCTGTGCTTCTTCAGGGGTATTTAGTAAATTAACATTTTCATACTGGGCCATAAAGCTCAATGCGATTATTTCCCCAGACACTCCCCCTACTCCCCCAGGAGAAAACAATCTCCAGTTGTACCCTGGTAAGTATTTTGCCTTCTGGGATACACTGGGCCAGTGCAACAGCCCTTGTGATCTGAAGAGAATATGCTACACCCTACACTGAGAAATGTTCTCTCTTCACCGTAGGATCCAGTCTGCTGTTTGTAATAAACTCTGAAATCTGTGTGTGGCAGGTGCTGCTTACCTAGGGAGCACGTCGTGAAGCACATTCATACTACCATGGCACAGTAGAGCAGGTGAAGACTTAAATGACATAATCTGCTTCTCTCTTCCACCGAGATCCTGGTTTCAGGAGAAGGGACCAGCATCTTCTCCCCAAACTAGATTTTCCTCTTATCCCTGGTTAAAGAGAAAGAGTAAGGTGACTGCCCACCCCCTCTACTGAGACCGGGGTCCAACTATGAGCAGAGGGCCCTGTGCTTCAGATCAGATGAAATTAAGTAGGTGAAAACATTCTGTAACCGGTTACTCTTAAATATGCATGTTGTGAGGTGACATCACGCCAGAGTTCTTGAAGTCAGACCTGCTTGTTTTCAAATCCTGTTCTTACTCCCTCCTAGCCAGTTAATGTTAGGAATGTCTCTTCTCTGTTTCCTCAGTTCTAAAATGGGACCTATAAGACCTATTCCTCAGGGTGAGATTAAAAGAAATAACATGTGAAGCACTTGGCTCTGTGTCTGGCACATAGTTGATATTCAGTTAGTTTTGTTCCTTTTCCTTTCTTACCCACATAATGTCCTCTGGGTAGAACATAGAGACAACTCTTTCTTGTGCCCCTGCCTGCCCCAGCATGTACATTTCTGGATGTACAGCTAGAGACTTCTTCAATTATGATTAGACAAACTCTGCAGTAAATAACTTTGGCTACCTTCTTAAGTAAACCCCTTGAATGATGTCCCAATCCTCCTTTACCACAGACTCCATTGAAACAAGACAGAAAGAACGCAGTAGAATGAACAAGTCACTAGACTTGGCATCGGAAGCCTGGGTGCAAATCTACTTTCCAGTTGGTGCAGTGTTGGTTAAATTAGAAATCTCTCCAAAACTCAGTTTACTTGTATGGAAAATGTCAGCGATAGCTTCCACAGGAAACATTGTGAAATGTAAAACCTATCATAAATATAAAATATTTCAATAAGCTTCCAGATATCTTTTTTTTTTTTTTTCTGTTTGCCCTGTTTTTCTATGCTTCTAGGTGGCTTGGGCTACATGCATCTTCCTCAGACCCACTGGGCAGCTGTGCTTTGCACACAAGGGTGGTGTGTTGGCTGGACCAGCCATCCATGCCCCTGGACACACATCATCTTTCTTTGCTCACATTAAGAATGCTTTGGTTTCAATGTATGCTTCTTTAAAACATTCTCATCAAAGCAGAGCATAGTGAGAACAAACTATCTTTCCATAAGATTTTATTTTTTGTACACTTGTTTCCATTCATCCACAGATCCCCGATGTGGTTTTAAAATCTTTGTTAAGGTTTAGTGAAGTCTCACCCCAATTCAGTGCTGGCCATTTTACAAGTAGAAAAGTCTAAAAGTTAACATAGCCAGCAGACATGAAATACAACGTATGGATAAGTTGTTTGAGATATTGTTACTGGGGGAGTCATCAGCTTGAATTTTCTGACTTTACTTAAAAAGCCTAACCATCTTGATGTTTGTTTAAACTTTAATTCAATTCCATTAAGGGGTAATGTTCCCATTGTCTCACTTATATGTTAACAGAATTTTGTACGTTTGAGAATATATTTTCTTACAGTCGGAGGCTTTCGGATCTCTGCTTTATTTCACAGCTGTCTACACTTGAGGCCATGTTTTTAGACATCTACTTTTAATTTTCCTGCCTCTTTGGAACCAATTCAAGTTCTCCTCCAAAGCTATATGGGGACTCACTTGGGGAGCACAATATCTATTTCCAAGGAAGAACACTGACTTTTGAAACGAGAGTAAAATAACATTATGGAAATCTCATGTTCCAACTCTGTTCTGACTCATTAAATTTTCTCTGTGTGATACCTCAATGATCTGAATCATCTACCTGCCTTCAAATAGGCTTTGATTTCTTGAGTTGAGTTTGGTTCCTCATATGTTTCCTCTGCTGTCTAGAGAGTTTTCCTCAGTCCCTGGACTTTGACACAATGAAAGCTGATGTTCAACTCCTGCTGCTGCTTTTTTTTTTCCTCACTTGGGTCTCCTGAGCTAAATGGATCCTGCACAATTTACCTCATGTCTTATTGCAGCTGTTACCACTTTGCTCCAAAAATGTTTTCCTCATATTCGATTGCTTTGTCACTCAGGCTTACCGTTATGTTGACATATTATTCACTCCTGTGTCTCATTAACTTAACATTCTGATGTGCTACACAAAATAGCAAATACGTTTGATGTCTTGAAGCTGCAGTCCTGTGTGGGAAAAAAGGTTTATTTGTAAATTTGTCATTCTAATTGAACACTTTGCAAATCTATTCTACCATCATTTCATTCCTTTTGATTCTGTTTAAGAAGCAAAGAATAGTATATTTCTGGGCACTAGTAAAATTATTTTATACAACGATAGATATTCCAGAAAGAAAAAAGTCCATTTATCTCTGTTTCCTTCCTTGACTTTCTGGTTTTCAAAGTCTTTGTTAGGATGCTGATATTATTGTATATGCCATAAAATTTATCAGGATTTATTTTTACATTTCTTTAACCAAGGAGGCTTTAATCTCTCCCCTCTAAGAAAAATTCCTTAGTCAATTAAGCTTTTACTAAGGAAAACTATGTTGTATACTACCCTTAATTTTAATTTTCCTAATTTCATCCCATTGCTCCTGGTTAGAAACTGGAGGAATTTTAACCTTGTTCTTTGTTCATAGAATTTTAGAACTGAAAGGAATGGAGAATGCCTCGTCCATCTTCTCAATTTTTCTGATACCAAAGTTCACAGTGGCTGAGTGTCACAAAACTAGTCTTAGCAGAACTGAAATCAAAGTTCAGGTTATCAGATTCCCAGCCCAGGTCTTTCAGCCTCTATGATGTTCAAGGACGCTGAGTATTTTCACTTGTTATTGCCCAGGTTCTGTGAATCTTCTTAGCATGTATCACTTGGACGTGCTTCAGGCTTCTCAATTTGATAATTTAATTTCACTGATTTAAATTTAATTTGGTTTAATTTCCCTTTTCAGGGATAGGACATTTGGATAACTAAAGACTGAGAAGGGTATTCATTGATTCTGTTACTTCTTGAGGCCAGGAATGACATCATATTCATTTCGGTAGTTCTAAGCTGAGTGCCATTCTTCATATATAGAAAGTTCTTCATAAATGCTTGTTGAAGAAATGAATGAATGAAAAAAAACCTCTTATCTTACAACTCTGTGTGAATGATGAAGCATGTAAAAAAAGGAAAAAAGATTTACCACCATCAGTGAAAATGTAATCTTGAAGCTGAAAGCACAGGTGGAAAGTAACAAGGTTAGAACTACACTTAACTGCCAGAAAGAAAGAGCTATAAAAGTTCAGAAATGAAAAACTAATATAGCTAGAATCTATAAAATTATAAGGAGGTGGATAAAGTAAACATCAATATATGTTGTGGAAAATCGGGATATATCTCCAGTTTGAAGGGTATATCTTCTTGAAAAATAAAGAAAGTAGAAATAGAGGGGAAAATTCTTTTCAACAGAGAAAGTAGAGAAAATCACCTCTAACCTAGGGAAGAGAGAGAGAGACAGAGGAAGAGAGAGGAAGAAAGCAGAAATTGTGTGACAAATTCATGAATAATAGATCCATAGTTTTTAATTCATAGTTTAAAAATATAAATCATTTTATTATGTAGGTTTTAAGAGCATCTCATGAATGCACTCCAGGGCCTTCGTCTCACTGTTAAGAACTTCTACTAAGTTGGACAAATAACTTTCTCAATTAACTCATTTACTATAAGTTAAATTCTCATTAATTCTTTGAAGTGGGTTGGGGAGGGGAAAATGTATTTCTTGGCTATTGATTCAAAACATAATGTTAGTACTTAATTTGATAAGTAGTTTAGATATTTTAGTCACAGATGAAGCATCTCCTTATAGGAGACAGAATATTGAATGGCTTCAATACGGAAGTTTTCCACCCTCAGAGTCTGGGGCTATGGGTGATTTCCTAGGATGGTTAACAACACCCCTTCTCTACCGGCTTGACTTCATTACCTCCATCTGAAAAATGAAAATTCTATCCCAAGTCCTGCTTCCCCTATGGAACAGAGGAAAGACACTGGACTGAAAGAGAGAAAGCCAGGGCTTTGACTCTGGCTATATACCTGAGCAATGAAATTAAACTTCCTAAGGCCTCAGTTTCCTCATCTGCTAAATTAGAGCTATATTCTGAGGTCACCTTCTCTCAGGATTTATGTATTAGTTAAGGCTCTTTGGTTGCAAGCATTAAAGGAATTCATTGAAAGATAAAATTGGAATCTTCAAAGAAGTCATATAACCAGGCTTCAGAGAGAAGACCTAGAAAGAGTCAAGGTTCACAGGAGGAGGATGTAATAGCCCATCCCCTCAGGATGCTTCCATAAGGATGCATGCAGTTCCCATGTCACACCACTGAAGGTTCAAGTTCCCAGAACCAAACATTTGATTGTCCAACACTCATTCCTGGGTAAGGGGTGGGTCTCTAACCCTGGCTAAGCCTAACCAATGCTCTCTTGAAATGACTGAAATAATACAAAGGTAATGGATATGCTCCCAGGGAAGCTGAGGCTATAACTTTTAAAGACAAGGTCCAAGATTTTGTCTCCCAGTGACTCTAACATATTTTTTCTTCCCCAGGATACACACATTTTTGCTAGAAATAGCAATCAGATTTTGCTTTAGAGACTGTTCTTCCCCCATCAAATACAGGTTTTGGAGATGTTTCAGTAATCTATTACTGCAAAAAAGCCACCCTCAAACTTAGCGGCAGGCTGAGACATAGAGAATGGACTTGAGGACACTGGGAGGGGGAAGAGTAAGCTGGGACGAAGTGAGAGAGTGGCACTGACATATATACACTACCAAATGTAAAATAGACAGCTAGTGGGAAGCAGCCGCATAGCACAGGGAGATCAGCTCGGTACTCTGTGACCACCTAGAGGGGTGGGATAGGGAGGGTGGGAGGGAGATGCAAGAGAGAGGGGATATGGGGATATATGCATACGTATAGCTGATTCACTTTGTTATACAGCAGAAACTAACACAACATTGTAAAGCAATTATACTCCAATAAAGATGTTAAAAAAAAAAAAAGCCAGCATTGATTCATTGCCTGTTCTAAGAATTATGGAATAGTTATAATTATAAACTGAATTTTCTTAAATGTTAGATAAAATAAACTTATGTTCATTAAAAAAAAAAAAAAACCAACTTAGCAGCAGGTTGAAAACAAAAACTGTGACATTGGCCATGATTCGTTGGGTCAGGATTTTGGGCAGGGGTGAGTAGAGATGGCTTATCTCTACTCTACGTGATGGCAGTCAAGGAGGCTCAGCTGAGGCTGGGGCATCCACAATGACCTTACTCACATGACTGGAAGCTGGTGCTGGCTGTCAGCTGGGGAGCCCAAAACTACATCTATGCTTAGCTTCTTCCCTTGACTAGCGGGCTTCCTCACTCCCTTACACAAATCCCCACCTCAGGCCCTGATGCCAGGGAACTAAGTCTAAATCTCTGGGCCTTAATGTCTTCACCTGCACATGAGAGGGATCGGGTTACATTGTGTGTCAAGGCCCTCCAGGCTGGGCTTGGGCAGGTTATTCTCTCCTGCTCCCCTCTGTCTTCCTCCCTGAGTGAAAGGGGAGTTTTCCCTAAATCCTGAAATTCATAATGTCAACAGGCAGTAGAGAGTTCATAGTCTTTCAAGTCACAGAGATCTAAATTTACTTCTGGCTGTGGGGACTTGGATCTGCTCCTTAATTTTTCTGAGCTCCATTTCTTCATCAGAAAAATGGGGATATCCATACCTATCTCAGAGGATTGTTACGAGAATTAACGGCAATAAAACGTGAAGAACTAGTAGAGGGCCTGGTACATAAAAGGTGCTTAATAAATATTCTTTTTCTTTTTTTTTCCTTTTGCTCAAAGGCTCCATCCTTCTGGGATATTGCATTCCCCTTGGGACGGAACAGATAAAAAATCCCAGTATGATGCATTTTCCCATGGCATAGCTTGATGAGTAACACTGCTTAAATGGTGTCCTTGGAGAGTACAGTGATTTGGTGTAAAGTGTCAACAGTTGAGATTTGATCCTGACTCCTAACCCAGGGCTATGGTAGGGTTCTGAGACCCACAATTCTCTAGTATGTAAAAGAATAAAAACTATGTAATTTGAGCTGTTTGTTGACAAGGTCACAGAATTCAAAAAAGAAAAATAGATGAGATAAGCCTTTTTTCATATTCATTAAAGAAACACATGTCTATCAACCCCATACCTGCCTCAATTTAGGCTGTGCAGGATTAAAAGCAAAAGCTATTCAGATTGCAAGTTAGAACCCCATTGAATAATGTACCTATTTGCTCCTGAGTCAATAAAACTTGAGACTAAACTTCAGAAATGAAAACCACAAACTTGTTCATTTATTTTACTACCAGCCTCTCAACTTTTCTGTCCACTAACTGATAAGCTCTCTATAAATTCTTACGTTTTAAATGTTTTGCCAATTAAAAGTGAGCACGACCCCTTGCTTCCTACAGGTAGCAAGCCTCAGCTCCATTTAAGTGAGGGTTCAGACTGCATGGCTCCATGGTTGAATTCATCCAAACCCGGTACCATTGTGAAGAATGGCCTTTGAGAGTCATTTTCTATCATATGTCTTCTGGAGACACTGATTTCTCACTCACATGGCTTGCCTGACTATTTGAGTTCCCTTCCTTCACTAGAGAGCCACAAACCCTGATTGTTCAATTAATTTTACACTAAGACTGCATGGGATTCGCAAGAGAGTTCTAGGATCATTTGTTAAGCACCATGCTTCACACACCAGGAAGCAACTAGAACCAACTTTCAAAGCATTTACTTTTACTTACAGACTTGCTCAGCAAGTTAGATAGCATGCAGCAATGGAGATTTCATACAGACAAGAAATAGCCTATTTTATTCTTATAAGTTAAGAATAAAACACAGAGAATTTACTGACTGGGGCAAGTTTTTGTATATAATTTACATTCTTATATCCATAGTTTAAGGAACCTTCATTCTCCTTAACTCTCTGTTCTACTTTAACGACAATGCACGGAAAAATAAATTAAAAAGACACTATATATATTTAGCCTCACTAACATTCAAAGAATATATTAATTAAAATAACTTCAGTATTTCTGTCCATTAACTTGGCAAATTTAAATTATAAGGGGAGAGTCTGTGGAAATGGGCACCATCATACACTTCTGACATGGGTATAAATTAGGAAAACCTTTGTGGATGGCAGTTTGACACTCTATATCAAAATCCTTAAAAAAGAAAATATTTGACCACTTCAAATAGTTTATTTCAAATAATACCCCTGAAAAAATCATCAGAGACATGCTCAACAACCTCTTGGCAAAGGTATTTTTGAAAGTATCATCTTTAACAAATAAAAAATGAAAAGAAATGACCAACACCAAGAAATTAGTTCAATAAATGGTGACACATCCATTCAATGAAGTACTGTTAAAAGTAATTTTTCAGGAGAATAGATGAGAAAAATAATTATTACAAGAAAAAAATGACATGAAGGCACACTATGGAAGCCATTTCATTTAAAGTAATCAGAAACATTTATATATAGATATTTCTATCTGGGTAGGTATACATGTATACATATATATATATTTATACATGTATGTGTGTGAGTGTAACACATGATCTCCTTCCATCTTCACTAAACTGCTCATTTCTACTCTGTGTCACTCCAGGTAATTCTCCACAAAGCAGTGAGAGTGACCTTCTTAACCAGATCATCTCACTGCCTTGATTTAAATCTCTAACACCTTCTTTTTACATTTAGAATAAAGCTAAATTCTACAAACACCTTCAAGGCCATGTGTGGTATGACTCCTTTCCATCTTACTGGCCTCATCTCTTTAACTCACTAATTCTAACTTGGGGGTGGGGCTGTGGACCAAGCCTCCACATTCCAGAGTTGACCTTTTCTTTTTAACATATAAACATTACATGTTGTGTTGGATCCTGGGGTGCGAGGGACTAGGAAACAGATTACTGAGGAGGGGCGTGGAAGAAGCCTCAGGGTCTACCCTGCTGGGGAGGGACTAGACCCCACTGGAGAAAGGCCAGAGCACAACGTACTTTTGTTGTTTAATATCCTGGCAGAAAAAGTAAAGGAAACACAGCAGAGAGGTCACTAGCTACAAATAGTTGAAGAAAAAACTTTGCTGGCTTCTCAAAGTTCTGAGTATAATTGCAAAAGGAAGAAATCCATCATTGGAAGCACCAATTTACCAAGCACTTATGAGGTGTCAGCTTTAAGTACTAAATATATATCACCTTGTATAATTCTTTAAAATATCACATGGATAATCATTAACCCCAATTTAAAGATGAGGTAACTGGGGTTCAGAAAAGTTAAGTAACTTTGTCATAGTCACTTAGCTAAATCTTAGCAAGCTGGGATTTGAACCCCACAGTCTTAACCATTTGGTTACACTGACTCCCGGTGGAGATGGGAGTGGCAGAAGTTTGGCAATACTTCCTGGGAAGAGGGAGGGAGGGAGGTAACTTGATCCAAGGTAGGCAGTGACCAGTCTGGGGCGGGACACCCCTCCTTGCTGCACTGCTGCTGTGTGTGTGTGTGTGTGTGTGTGTGTGTGTGTGTGTGTGTGTGTGTGTGTGTGTGTGTGTGTGTGTGTGTAGGGGAGGACAGAGTAAAAGAGCCCTAGTAGCAGCTCTGTTCTGACACTTTATCAAGGAACGCAACCACTTCTTGAGGACATAGCCCAGGAGACTCGAGGACTGTGGCTAGTGAGAAGAAAGTTTGGGACTCAGATGGACCCAGTCCAGTGACAATAGCAATGGCTGTCAGGCCATTGGCCGTGTCAATGGGAAGAGGAACTCTGGTCATGAAGACAGGGGATATTGGAGTCTCACTAATACAGGGGAGGTGCTAGCTCATGCTCGAGCCAGGGGTCATTGGTGGTGTGGAAAACTGAGGCAGGGAAAGGGCCACAGTTCCAGGAAGCTACTGGGGAGAAGGGATTTGGCAGGAGAACTCTGCTTCTTGCTGCTAAGTTGGTGAGTTGAGCTCAAATAACTAGTTTTGTGCTGTTCTTACCCTTTAAACTGTGCTTTTCAAACCTTGACTTTGGGGCCTCTTGTACAGGGTCTACGTAAATATCTGTATTGAAAGAGGGTGAAAACCCCTCACCTCCCTGGGGTTTACTTTGGAACAGAAGAGAATAAAGATTCCAGTGTGACCTCCTGCTCTTCCACACCACTTTGCACTTATATCGTGGTTATGAGAAGGAAAGCTGTCCTACTCTGAGTTGAGCCCATCCTAAAAATTTAATTACAGGTTTGGGAAGTTGTTAAAGGAAAGCTAAAGTGGAGAACCAGGAGAGTACTCATCCAGTTCAGGAAAACATATTAATAATTCTTTTGACTATGAAATGGGAGCGATGGGAGAGGATGAAACACTGGAGACTAAGTTGCTCTACCTAACAAATTAATAGGAATTTTGACTGTTTCCCCAGGTCAGCAGACATGAGAGGGATTTATGACCCTGGGGCATGGAGATAAAAGAAGTAGAAGAAAGATCTCAATAGAGAGAGTAAAAGTGGGCCCCCGTAGAGTGAACAGGGATAGCAGGGGCATAGGGAGGAAGATGTAACCAGTAAGGGTCTCTTTCTAATCGTGAAAGTTGGTGAACTTAAACATCGTTGTCTGGTATTGTATTTAAGCTGTTTCTTATCCAGTGCTTTTGTAGCACGTACGAATCACAAAAGCTATAAAGTCAAACATGCAAAAAAAATCCTTTATTTTTTTCTAAAGTGAAAATTATTATTATATTTTTCTTGAGCCTGCACCTCACCAAGGGCCAGAAATGTAGTCTAATTCAATCTGGTAATCAAGAGAGAAAACCAGACTTTCTTTCTCTCTCTCTCTAGATTTGCATCTAAGTTTCAGGAGACTTATGGAGCCTCAAATCATCAGGAGAGAAGGGACATTGCATCGTAGGCATTGCATGTGGTAGCAAGCATGAGAAAACCCAGTTAACTAGTGACTAATGATAATCAGAGATGTAATTTTTCTCATATGGTAAAAGACTGGAATCAAGGAGTCCAGGGCTGATATGATGGCTCTATGATGCCATCAAGGGCCAAAGTATTCTCGGTCTTTTTTTTTTTTTTTTAATATTTAGTCTGTAGCTCTTTTTTTTTTTTTCTTTTAAAGAGCTCCTGACTTATTTATTTATTTACTTATTTATTTATATATATATATATATATATTTTTTTTTTTTTGCGGTGTTGGGTCTTTGTTTCTATGCGAGGGCTTTCTCTAGTTGTGGCAAGTGGGGGCCACTCTTCATCGCGGTGCACGGGCCTCTCACTATCGCGGCCTCTCTCGTTGTGGGGCACAGGCTCCAGACGCGCAGGCTCAGTAATTGTGGCTCACGGGCCTAGTTGCTCCACGGCATGTGGGATCTTCCCAGACCAGGGCTCGAACCCGTGTCCCCTGCATTGGCAGGCAGATTCTCAACCACTGCACCACCAGGGAAGCCCTTTTCTGTCTTTTTGATGAGTCATCAGTTGCATGTGAATTTTGCCCCCATGCATGTCTGCTCGTAGATACTAGGTACCTGCTGCATCTTCAACATCTTGTTTCCATTCCAGGAAGAAAGAAGAGAAATAGCAAAGGTCAAAGGCACATATTAGCTGACTCAGCGCCTTTTGGGAAAATTTTCCCAACTTCTGCTTACATCTCAGTGACCTGAAATGTGTCACATAGTCATTCCTAGCTTGAACAAAGTTGGAAAATGTAATTGTTTTCTTTAACATTTCTAAACAAAATGGTTGTCTGGTGGTAAAGAAGAAGAGATCATGGCTATTAGGCAGGCAACCAGCCATGTCTCTCATGGGTATCACAATACCCACATCAGCAACCTTTGAGACACTGTTTCTACTCAAGTCCTCAGTTAATGTTTTTTATTTCCACTGACATTTACTTTCTTGCTCCATTGAGACACAGTGATCCAAGATTATAATAGATTTTGTTCAGAAGTCTGGGTAGATGGAAGGGTGATGTTGCTGATTTGGGCATCTAAGGCAAGAGAGGACTCAAATGCCCCATTTCAAAAGCTGCTCATTTGAGTAAGAAAACCTCACTAGTGTTTAAGCCAATCTCTTCGATTGTTACTCTTAGGACCTGGGCACTGCAGTAACATTTGCAATTTACTACAGGCTAGAATAGATCTAAATCCCATGGAAAATAGATTGTTCCCTCACTTGCTACTTACAGATAACTTTTAGTGTTTAATTAACCTCAGAACCTCAAACAACACTCTGTAAGTTCTCTGTCTTTGAGCAGCACAACCTTGATGATATTCTATTGTTCTGGGATGTGAGTTTCTTTGGTCAAAAAGACAAACACATGACCCATTTTCTCCAGCTATTGAAAAGCAGGTCTCCAGATAATTTAAAGATAAAATGAGGCAAGTTGTTTCTGCCCTCTGTCAAGATCAGAACCTGATTTGAAAAGGAATAAATCACTGTTCTTCATATCCTAATGATTATCGGTCTACACATTACCCCAAACTTTCCTTAAGCTACAGTCTGCTGTGTCAAAGGAATGCTTTGGGGTCAATACGTTTGTACCGTGCTTCATGCGTTTCTCTTGGGCTAGTGATTACTTAGGTTCCTTTAGTAATCACTGAAGGCATTTAGTGATATTCTCAGGCAGTCTGGCTCTCTAGACATCTGGCATCCTCTTCTGATAGCATTGGATTAACAGCAACTTCAGAGAATCCTCCCCAAGAGACTGGTGTCTGCAGGCCCTGGTTTACGACACAGGGGAAGACTGTCCAGGGAATGGATTCAAAAGAATTGTTGTTCTTAGAACTTGTAAAGGTACAGGATTCTTCTGGGAGGGTTTGGAGAGCTGTGAAGACTTGAGAGACTAGAGCAACTACCATTTACCTCTTTGCAGTCACAGACATCTCAGAGAATCTCAGGAAACCTGCAAATCCTCTATCCAGACACACAAATGCTCTAGGGCTCCTTTACTGAGTACTCTTTCAGGGAAGTTAGAGAACAATTTAAGGTCAGGTTAAAAGGCCTTGGCTCCTACACACTTGTTGCACTGGCAGAAAGTGTGACCATGTCTCACCTATCGTGGCATCATTTGAGGTGCAGTAAGGAAGAAAGGCTGAGAAACAGCAGAAGACAACACTGGGGAGACTGGAGTCCAACCTGACTTCTGCCCTCAAGGCTTTCATCTTCAAAGCTAGGGATTTCACCTCCTCCTTCAGTTCCTGCCCAATCTCAGATGTATGGACCAAGCCTGGCACTTGGTCTGCATTGTTCTTTCACTTGAGGTTTAGATCTAGGATCAAAGTCTAGGAACCAAGCTTTGCCCTGCTCTTATGAGCACGTCCATGCCATATATTCTATTTTTTAGGCCTGACTCTCACATTTTGCCCTTTTGAAGTTTGAGTCCTGTCCCCAAGATGTGATTGGGTCTTGGAGTTTTCCTACAGTTCACCTCTAGCCTTTCTGTGCTGTTAACACTGATCACAGGCTGATTACAGTTCCTATTGCTTCCAGATGACTCTAGGAGAAAGTGTCAGCAATGAGCAATGGACTTTTCCTAGGTCCTCTGGAGTTTTTCAGGTTCAAGTTTATCAGTGAAATAGATGCTCTTCCAACCCCTTTGAACCGTTTATCCTTCCCTTCATGAAACATTATTTTGTCTAATTCTATTAGATGCAAGGTCATAGCTCCTGTCTTCAAGAAGTTTATACTCTAATGGGACAAAAAAGAGACACATAATGTGATATGCATTGTGAGACTAAGATAGATGGTGAGAAGACTGTGATATGCAGAATTCTCAGAGGAAAAAAAAAAAAGAATCTGGCTGTGAGCCAGAGGGTCCAGGAAGCCAGGGATTTGAGCAGAGTCCTGATGGATGGTGATGTTTCCCACAAGACAGCCATTCTCAATCTCTTCTTTTATAGACCTTTAAGAACCTGATGAAATGGGGGAAAAAAGGCTAAAAATGTCTTTGAGAGCTATGGTAAAACCAGCTCAGAATTAAAAGTTAGGGTCCTGAATTGCAGTCACAAAGAGTGACCTGAGCAAGTCCTTTTCCAAAATGCATCATGATTATTTTATCTATAAAATGTCATTGAAGGAGATATGACTGGATAATAATTCAGGTCTCTACTTGCTTTAAAATTATATAATTCTATGATCTAGTTCATCACCCTGGATAGAGCCATACTTAGGTTCTTTCAAAGAAATAACCCTTTTCTATCAAAAGACAAAAATAACCTTTCTACCTCATCCAAAAGATTGTAAAATTATTGGAAAATATATTATGCACACAGTGTGATTTTAACAAACCTAACATTTTACACATGTCTGAAGTCTGGCACAATAATGAGGGCCAACATTTACTGAGCAATTAATATAGGTCAAGCAAGTTGCTTAGTACATGCATGCATTACATCATTTGATTCTTGCATTAATTCAATGGATTAAGTGCTCTTGTTATTATTCTTATTTTACAGAAGAGGAAACTAAGGCTTAGAGAGATTAAATTACTTTCCTAAGGAATCTCAGTTGGATTTGAATTTTGGCATTCTGGCTCCACAACCAAGGTACCCCATCTCTGTGATGGCTGATTTTTCCAGTGGAATGAGATTTTTCATCAGTAGTTTATAATCTTTCTTAGGTCACAGATATTTTGAAAATCCAATGAATTTCCAGTCTGTAAACTTCCATGAAAATCCAATGAATTTCCAGTCTGTAAACTTCCATCCAGAAATATAAATACTTACACACACACACAAGTACATATGCACATGTACACACAGGCACATACAGATATATTTTCTATATATATTAGGATCCTGAAAACTCTTTTGAGGTCTATTCCATAGACTTCAAGTTTTCTTACTGAAAGTCAAGAATAGCTGGAGGAGACTGAGAAAGGTCAAGATTAGTCAAGAGCACAGATAACTTGCCACTTCTATTTTCTCTGAAGAGTATAGGGTCATGGATGCTGGTTCAAACAAGGGTAGAGCTGGCAGAAGATGCTGATCCAAGGACCCCCATGAGGAACTGTCAGCCTGGTGAGGTTGCTGACATGCCACTGTTCAAGGGGCAAGGACATTGGGACTCATTTTGTCCATAAAAACGGAATCTCCAATCACTCTTTTTTACCATGAACTTTCTTAGCTTGTCCCCAAATACGATGCCTCCTCGGAAGTGACTTAGGCCTTTCAAAACCAGTCCTAGAAAATGGTATTCTCTCTGCTTATTCTTCCTTACAGGGAGACACGGAGTCATATTCAAGTGATTAAAAACCAACACTCTAAAGGTAAAAATTCACAAATGATACGTAAAATCTTCAACTCAGTTTTACTTGTCCACTAAAAAGAACCCCTTAGAAATCAAGACTGAAATACGTGTCATAATAACACCTTTTCTTTTCTTCCCGCTCGTCTCTGAAAGTTTGTTTCACGCCAACGAGGCACAATCTTTGCAAGTGCGACGTGATGCCATTTGTCCACTAGGGGGAGACTTGCCCACACTTATAACCTACACTTCCCCCAGCGCCCTTTCCCTTGCTTTAGATAAGAATTGGAACTTGATTACAGCAGCAGCTCATTTACCCTGTTTCCTTTGCTAAGCAAGGCATTTTAGTTCGATTAACAAAATTTTCTAGTTAATGTTCAACTCTCATTTCAGGAAGTGATGAGGAAGGGGAGAAATGACTATCATGCAAATGAGGTAGTGACTTCCCTCCTTTTCCGTGACCTCTGAGATGAGTGGTTCTAACTAGACCCTGTAAAGCTCTTGCAGCCCGTGCCTCACGACAGAGAAAGTACAGCTGCAGCGGCGCCAGCTCCAGCGTGGGCAGGGCAGCGGACCCAAAATACGCCGTCTGCAGCCAGCCCTGCCCGTGCCTTTTTTAGATTGTTTCCGGCCAGGCTGACTCACGCAGCTAAGACAGCAAAATGTACCTGAGGCGATTGCTGATGGTATTCAAACACCCTTAATATCTTCTCTATTTTTTTCTCCTATACTCTGCCCGGCTTCCTTCCCTTTCCATTACCTCTGCCAACTTATGCCTCAGGCCTCTGAGCAGCCCTTGGCAATGGCCAGTCCTGTGATTGGCTCTCAGCAGTAAAAGAGCAAGTGACTCCGACCTTGTCTGAAGGTCACTCCCCAAGTTCATGACTTTTCTGAGCAACGTGCATCCAACTTATGTCTGGAATGTATCTGTTCTATTAAGGTTTGAAATACACATTTATGCACACACACGTCTTTGAGTTTTATTTTTCTGACTTCAGAAATCATTTGAATTGGAAGGATTTTCTTTGTTAACCCAGAATATGGATGGCATGAAAGTCACATCTTGTGCCCACCATTCTTACTCCTTTAATTTGAATTTGTAGGAGACATATACACTAGAGAATAGCCAGGGAGCAGAGCTATATATCTCTGTTTTCTTTTATTACCCTTAAAAATGTAGTATTTGATTCCGAAGCAAGAAGATTACCCTTACATGTCACTGTCCTCCATATCTGAGGACACATTCCTAATTTTATATCTACCTAATATCTACTTTTTAAAAAAGTTGTTTTAAACCAAAACAAATTGTAGGTATTTTGCCTTCTAAGGGGAGAAGTATAGTTCACATCAGCGGAGAAATAAACCCAGTGTGCCGCTGCCTTCCTATGGCAGAGAGGTGAGGAGGGAAGGTTCAGAGCAGCAGTCTGCATGAGGGGGAACACTAATAAGGGGGAGATACACAAAGGTGAGCCCTGAGCTGAATCTGGGTGTGGGGCTAGGGAGGAGGAGACTTCTGGTTGATGGATGAATTTTGGTAGGTGTGCTTGAAGGGAGGTGGTGCAGGGGGTACTGGAAGAGGAGAGAATGGAGAGTGAAGAGGGGTGCGTCTGAAAGGCATAAGGAGATACTGACACTTAGGTGTAAACTTTCTCCATCTCCCCCAACCATCAGTAAAGTCAGTACGACCCAAAGGAATCCTACTGATAATCTTTTTTGAAACCAAGAAAAGTGCTTAGGTCTCATTTTCATGTGTGTCCATTCTTGCAACAAATATCTATTGAACATCTGCTAGGAAGCAGGGTTTATTCTAGATGTTGTGACACAGAGGTGAGTAAGGCAGCCGGAGACTGACCCCTCCTCCCTTAATCCTTGCCTTTGAGTGGGGGGAAAAGAGACAATCACCAAGTGAACAAAAGTTCGTAAGATCACTTCTGAGAGCACTAAGTCCTATAAAGACTAGAGCAATGGTACCAGTTACAGAGGAAGGTGCCAGTGTATATGTCAATATCCAATCAGGAAAACGGAAACCACTCCAGGATATTCAAACAAAGAAACTGTAATACAAGGCATTCATTATAAAGTTATTGGAAGGATTGGAGGGACAAAGGGAAGATTCTGACAGTGGGAGGCAAGCAGGAGATGGGAAGGTAGAGGGAAGGGAGAAGGCATGTCTTCTCCAGAATTTGGTGGAGACGTTAGCAGTGGCAGCAGCTTCATAGACAGCGATCCTTGGTCCCTGCTCAGTCATCAAAGTTTCAAATAACAGCAGAGGACTTTTACTTTTGCTTCTGCATCCCAATGAGTGATAGCAGCTTCTTGTTAATCTCTAAGTTCATCCACCCAGAGGCATGGGACTTGCTTGAATTTCCATACAGAGAACAGTTAAGCTCTCCCCTGCCCAGGTTCCTTTCCACTTTCCACACAGCCAGATGACAATTTGAGACTTTTTTTTTTTCAGGTTTTAAAACTTTTTATTTGCATATTAAAAAAATTGCTCATTCCAATAATTAAAATCATTTGAACAACAACAAAAAAATGGCACTCTGATTAAACTGCATTTTACAGCCTGCAGGACACCGTGGACCAGCTTGCTCTTTACCCTAGATTTCACTGTCGTCCCAGCCTCCTCCTTCACCAACATGCAAGTTCTTTTCCTTCCCTGCCAGCCAGACAGGCGGGCAGATGCGAGAGGCAGGCACCGCCTTCGTTGTCAGTAGTTCTCCATTCTTTGATGTGAAAAGGGGCAGCGCAGTCATTTAAACTTGATCCAACCTCTTTGCATCTTACAAAGTTAAACAGCTAAAAGAAGTAAAATAAGAAGGCAATGCTTGTGGAATGTACAGTGCATATTGGCGGCGCACGCCTCATTATGACTCGCCTGCTTGCTTCTCCCGTTCAATCGTTTCTGTTGAACGCAGTGGATTTTGCTCTTGCGTTTCTGTTTTCTTCGGTTTCAACTTACGGAATTTCTCAATCTCAGCTCAGATTGACAATCTGAGACAACACACCCCATAGAAGAAGAAAAGATTTTTGTTTCTCAAGAAATAAGACCAGAGAGAGACTCTAAAATAAGGAACACTAGGCAACTTGGAGGGCTGAAAACAAGAGGATTTGGTGCCAGCGTACAAATGGAACGGGGATCCTGTCTGCCTTCCGTAGCCTGTTTCCAGATAAAAAATTATCCCACTGCCCTGCCTCAGACATAGGGTTACAGTCATGTTCTCAAAAAACCTGAGCATCTGAACCCCAGACACTGACATTTAGGGGTGTCCCAGTGAGAAGGTATTTCGGCTGTTTAATTTCTTTAAACTATACGCATCTATTATTCTAAATTGTGAATACTTTTCAATGAATGGGAGCACAGAATTAGTCCAGTAGCTGGAGTAGGACATGAGGTCGAGGGGTTTCAAGTTTGAAGGTACTGTAGTATTGTTAGAATAGTACAGCAGGGAGAGAGAACTTGATGACGCAGCAATGAGTGGAAAGTTGTGGGAGCCTAGTTCTTGAGGAGATGCGAAGAGGTGGCTGGAGGGGTGTGCAAGAGACATAATGGAACAGCTGCAAGACACGATATGCAAACAAGGATTCAGGGGCAGCAGAAAATCAGAGCAGGAATGAAGATGACTAAGTACCCCAGGAATTAGCAAACCTCTCAAGGAAGACATTGGACATTTAAAAGGGAATGATGGCTTGAGCAAACCTTAACTAGATCTTAAGGAGCAGGGTGACCCATTTCACATCTGGGTTCATTCATTTCTCAAGTGGAAGTAAACCATTTCAAAACTGTTTCTAATTAAAAAATTGTCTATCCAGTGTTTTCACTTTAGCCTTCCCTGTTTCAGTTTTGTCTTTTAGTCTTTTATATATATATACCTTATGTGCTAGCCAAATTGGCCCAAAGGAAGCCTCCAACAAATATTTATTGAATGAATAACCAAATCGGACTTGCTATCTCTTTGGCCCTGCTGGAGCACCCCATTCCTGCAGTCCATGTTTTCCTGGGTCTGCACCTCTGTGCCCAGGGTTATGGTTATTTACAAAGTTGTTAATATGTTCCCTAATAACCTGTGAACACATTGAGGCCAGTAACCATATTTTATTCACCTCGTTTACCTTGAAAGGCCTGACATATCATCATGTGTATAGGCAGTGTTAAGCAAATAAAAGTTTACTTTAATTTAATCTCCCCACTCAAGTGTTGGGACTCATTAGTGCACTGACCAGCTGGTGTCCTATTGCACTGGGTCCTCTTTCTTTAGCTATGGAACAACCTCCCAATCAGCCCAGATTGCAAACAGATACCTACTTTTATCACTCCACTTTCATGATTAAGGATTTTTTTCAAACTCACCCACCTTCCTCACACCCTCTGCAGAAACACACATACCTGCAAAGGCACACGTGGCATATAGGCACACATGCACTAACTCACACACATGTTCATTTGCACACGCACACATACACACGTTTTCTCTATATATCCTAAAACTGAATCCTGACTAGTATTCTGAATCAGTTTTTTTTTTTTTAATCAGGGTTATTATGGTATACTTTACATATAGTAAAATTTATCATTTTTAGGTGAGTATTTCTATAAATTTTGATAAACTCATTGTATGAGTTATGTTCTCCAGAGAAACAAAACCATATATATATGAAGGGATTTATTCCAAGAAATTGGTTTACACAGCTGTGGGAGCTGACAAGTCCAAAATCCACAGAGGAAGTCCAGCAGCCTGGAAATTTGGGGGCAGGAGTTGATGCTGCAGTCTTTTTTTTTTTTATATATATATATAATTTTTATTAGGGTATAGTTGATTTACAATGTTGTGTTAGTTTCAGGTATATAGCAAAATGAATCTGTTATACATATACATATATCCACTCTTTTTTAGATTCTTTTTCCATATAGGTCATTACAGAGTATTGAGTAGAGTTCCCTGTGCTATACAGTAGGTCCTTATTAGTTATCTATTTTATATATAGCAGTGTGTATGTGTCAATCCCAATCTTCCAGTTTATCCCTGCCCCCCTTACCTACCCCCACCCTGTAACCATAAGTTTATTTTCTACATCTGTAACTCTATTTCTGTTTTGTAGATAAGTTCATTTGTAGCCTTTTTTTTAGATTCCACATGTAAGCGATATTATATGATATTTGTTTTTCAATGCTGCAGTCTTGAGGCTGTTTCTTCTGTCTTAGGGGAAACCTCAGTTTTGCTCTTCAGGCCTTTCCACTGATTGGATGAGGCCCACCCACATTACCAAGGATAATCTCCTTCATTTAAAGTCAACTGATTGTAGGTGTTAACCACATCTACAAAATATCTTCACGACAACACCTAGATGAGTGTTGTTGAGTAGCTAGGTACCGTAGCCTAGCCAGGTTGACACAAAAAACTTACCATAGTTGGCATGCAACTGTGTAACCAAAACCATAATGAAAATACAGAACAGTTCCACCATCCCAGAGAATTCCCTCATGCTTCCTTGTGATCAATCCTCCCTGTACCACCCACCCCCAGCCCTGTCAACCCCTGATCTGTTTTCTCCCTGTATTTTTGTCTTTACCAGAATATCATATAAATGGAATCACACAACATGTGGTCTTTTGAATCTGGCTTCTTTTGCTTAGTGTGATGCACATGAGATTCACCCACATCGCTGCATGTATCAGTGTTTTGTTTCTTTTTATTGCTGAGAAAATTCCCTTGTATGGAGTACCATGATTCTAAATTAATTCTGTTAATGGGAGAGGTATCATCTCTCATAATTCTCTAAATCAGACACGTTACAGGAGTTTCAAAATTTATAGGCATGTACGTTGAATAAAAAAGACTAGGAAGTTGTCCAGACGTAACCCAACGAGAAATCATGTATGAAGCGCATTCCTCCATGCTTGCACAGGTATTTTTCCTTGAAAACGATGATTTCATTGGCCACTTAGAGTCAAGGCCAAGGTGGATCTTAAAAGCATCAGTCATTATAATCTTCTAACTGGCCATATGGCCCAGCAAACTATTTCAGGGCAGACTCTGGTGACACTGATTGTCATAATGGTTAAAGGCTGAGCCACAGAATCAGATCAGGGAAGGGCTGGATTCCTGAACTAGTCAGGAAGATGCTATAAGGCATAACACGGGTGAGCAGAGATGACAGATAGTCACATGTGACAGACCTACATAGGTTACAGTATAGGTGTCAATCACTCTGCATTCAATGGAAGTATGACTTTCATCCACATGATCTGACGTAACAGAACTCCCTGGGATCTGTGCTTAAGAAGTCAAGGAGGTCCACGGTCTAGTCTGGTCCAGTGGGGCCGGCCCCTCTGTATCTAATGGACCTTCAGTGTGCTATGACTAAACTCCCTCCCTGTCTATGAAGTAGAAGTGGACTGTTTTAGGTAGAATCTGGACCAAGATCTGAGTGTCCCATAAGCTCAATACCAAAGTTGAACTCATATTTTCCATTGTTTATCTGCTGAGTGTTGGGCTTGGGTTCTTCTTTCGCAGTCAACACAAATTTATCCAGAAGTTTCTATGGGCCCCTCACGGTGCTCAGCACTGGGGATACGAGAAACAACAAGACTCTCCTTGTTCCTGTCTTTGTGAAACACAAATTCTGTTGTGGAAACGTGTACAATCAAGTATTTAAACGCAGACCTGAAAAATCTTTGACTGTGATAAGTCCAAAGAAGGAAGCAGATGAGAAACTGAGGTTCAGAACATTCTAGATGGGTGGCAAGGAAGTCCTCTCTGAGCAAAGACAGCCAGAGGATGAGTTAGGGGAAGAAAAAATCATGGACAGAAGGAACAGCATGTGCAGAGGCCCTGATGGAGGTTGGGTATAACTGGAACAGGCAGAGAGGGTGTGAGAGGGACATGGGACAGGATCAGGAGGTGTCAGATCACTGGCACCTTGTGGGATGTGAGGAGTTTGGGTTTCCTTTAGTGAAAAGAGAAGATTTTGGAGGGTTCAGAACACAAGGGTCAGATGATCTGATTGTGTTTTAAGACGATTATTTTTGCGGCTATGCTGCAGTGTATTGCAGTGAGACAGAATTAGGAGGGGCAAGAACAGTTAGGGTGCAGATGCACAAGTCCAGGTGAGAGGTCATAGTGATAACAGAGATAGGAGAGCTAGAGAGAAGAAGATAGACTGGAAATTTGGGACATACATATAGGCCCTATTGAAGGAGTAAAGGTGAGGGAGAAAACAGACTGACTGAAAACTGTGGTAAAGACTTTTGACATTTAATTAAGCGGGGGAAAACTGGTTCAATCCGTGTCTGGAGGTCAAACAAAGCTGAATTACTATTTTGGGATTCAAATATATAATCACTAATATTTAAAGTTATGGGAATTGATGAGCTTACCCTCACAAAAAATGTCAGAGAAGAGAAAAAGGGCCCCAGAAAGAATGTTGAGAAAAGGCAATACTTTATTCAGGTACAAAAAAAAAAAAAAAAAAAAAGAATAGTGAGGCCCATAAGATAAGAGAAAATCCAGGAGAATGTGGTGGAAAGGAAGTCAAGGGAGTAGTACTCCAAGAATGAGGGCATCACCTGTGGGGTTGAATTCTGCTGAAGGAACAAAGGGCTAGCAGAATAAGAGGGGGCAGCTTCCTTGAAGAAGGGAGGAATGCCTGAGAAGAAGCCTGAGAGCAGCCGGGTAAGAAAATCCCTGTTAAACTGATGCCACAGTGACCCTGAGAACCTGTGATTGAGGTCTGATTTTGTTAACTATGGCTTAAATTAGTGCTGTTCTGTGATTTATAAGAAATACATATTTGGTCATTCAGATCACAAAGGTATACTTTTCATGTACAACTGGTCTTCATCCTGGTTCCTGGCTCATAGCTCCCCAAACCCATGCAATTTCCTGAGTGATAAGAGCAATGGAATCACCTTTTGTTATAATCTTTGGTCTCTAGTCCTCAGTTCCTGAAGTCGTTTCAGAGCCATAAAGGTGAAATGGGTGTCTCGTTATTCATAACAAGATCCTTTCCTCTACAACTGGGCATATGTTAATGAGGTGATTTTGGAAAGCACCTAAAGATGGGGTGAGGGTACTGGTTGCCCAGGAACCAACCATGAATAGAGGATTGAAACTTTGTCTCACTTCCTGATTTCTGGGGAGGGGAGGAGCTGGAAGTTAATCAGTCACCAATGGCCAGTGATTTAATCAATCATGCTCATGTAATGTAGCCTCCATAAAAACCCAAAAGGAAGGGGTTTGCAGAGCTTCCAGGTTGGGGAATCAGAATGCTTCCATGTGCCACCATGCTGAACCTCCAACTCCAAGAGGACAGAAGCGCCTTTGTTCAGGAGCTCGTCCTATGTATCTCTTCATCTGGCTGTTGATTCATATCCTTTAATATCCTTTGTAATAAACCAGAAATCTAGTGAGTAAACTTTTTGAGTCCTGTGAGCAGCTCTAACAAATTAATTGAACCCAAGGAGGGGGCTGTGGGAACCTCTCATTTATAGCCAGTGGGTCAGAAGTACAGGCAATAACCCTGGCTTGTGATTGGCAACTAAACTGGAGGGCAGTCATGTGGGACTGAGTCCTCAACCTGTGGGATCTGATACTATTTCCAGGTAAATAGTGTTAGAATTGAGCTGAATTGTAAGATACCTAGCTGGTATTGCTTGGTGGGTATCAGAACCCTTAATTAACAATTTAGTTATACTTAAATAACTCCAACCATCCCCTCAATAGTACCTAATGAGTGATATTAGTTACTCTATTAGAAAGGCAGCATAGTATATTGAAAATAATATGAAACTTAGGGGTAGGTGGATCTGACCTTAATTCCTGACTCTGCCACTAGTAGGTTCTGTATCTTAGGCAAATTGTTCAAATTCTCTGACTCTCAATTCCCTGATCTGTAAAGCAAGGGCAATATTAATGTTTATCTACATACTTATTATAAGGTAAGTAAACAGTTTTAAAAATTGCAAAGTTATATGCGATGTTAGTATAGTAGGAATGAATCCTAGACCACAAACAGATAGGTAAGAAAAATTGTGTTTTATGATTTTACTTTATATCATTTAATTCTGAATTTGGGTACCCAACCACCTCTGAAAGGGTTGAAAATTCAATTTCAGCCATTATTTAACTTCCATCTCCTCCTACTTGAATACTTAGTCAAGATTCTTAAGGTTTTCCATAATACCACAACATTGCTTTGGTACCACAGACCCCACTAGTTACTATGGAAACACCATATGATTCCTTCAGGCCCAACATCTTCTATGCCACACTTGAGTGAGGGGCGGCTTCCCCAGATAAACTCTGCAGCCATCCTTCTAGAGGGGCTCCTCCAAGGCAGAAAGCCCAGGCCTACTTGAGGAAGTAAGGGACCTCTTTTCTTCCTCAGCCTTGGGCAATCTTCCTTTTCTTTCCTTGCCCTTAAAAACCTTTCAATTACTATGCTGTTCTTCTGGGACACAACATTTTCTTCTTTTACAATTTCAGGAAATGTCATTACTTGAGAGTCATTTTGCTTTCAGTTCTACCAAGATTCCTGAGATAAGGAAGCCCCAAGGGCCCTGGATATCTCTGTGAAAAGAATTAGGAGTTGGGAAGGTAAGGAAAGGGCAACCAAAGCTATTTTAATAAATTACGTTCTATGATGGTTACTTTTATTAATTTGCATGGGATCTTTGGTTGTCTTGTTGCACCATCTGCTTCAGAAAAGGATTGGCCAGTTCGAGAACTTGGAAAACATTGGCTTTAAGAGTAAAGGAGATACATGTGAAAATTTCAATACTTTATAGGAAGAGGCTGCTTAGATAACAAACATTGAGTAGGAGAAACTAGCCTGCTTGCTAATGCAGGTACTGCCTTCTCTCAATTGGGAAAAGTGCTAAGTAACTAGGCACCATTTGAGGAATCAGTACATAGTAACACATAAATAGATACTTAGAAGCCAACTTCTTCCAAGAATGGCTGTGGAGCAATGAAGCAAATTTCCTGCTGAGGGCCTGGTTGCCATTTTCAGCCAATCCAGGAAATGAGCATCACTTGTCCCATTTGACTAGACAGTGGTCCATCTGGCTGACCACACAGTTCCATCCTCACCCAAGTTTCTGTGCCTGAAACAGCGATAATAGAGACCTCATTTAAAACATTGGCCTATGAGTTCAGAACAGTGACAAATTAAGTGTCACTATAAGGATGTGTGCAATTCATCAGCATAAAGTCCCCAAAGAGATGCCAGACACTAGCAGAAAAGCCATCTTCCTGAATTGCTATATAATAATGAAAATTCTTGCTCGTTATTCTAAGATCAAAATAAGAAACCTTGAAATATTATCTAGTTTTATTCCCTGCCTCCATGCACCCTGAGCCTACCATAGCCTTACCAACGTTTATCCCAGATCTCCGAACAAAGGAAGCCTGGTGAGGTACAAAAACCCTCCTTTTGCCTGTTGCCATCCGTGTCCACTCCTATAGTCTGTTTGAGTGCTGAGTGAAAGATCCCCAAACTTACCAACATAGGAGATAACATCATGTGGCTGATAAGTGAGGTAAAGGTCTAACAAGCCAGCATTCAGATTTGGAGAGTTTAATTATATATTTTGCAGGCAGATTATTTAATTTGCAAAGAAAACAACAACGTACTACATTTATCTTGCAAAATAATAGAACACTCTTCGATTTTTGCCTAGTTTTAAAAATGTGGGATTGTATATCATAAAATGTTTAAATATATGCCAATAATACATTGTCTCATGAACTAGAACAACGTTATTGAGGTAAGTTTTAAAAGAGTACCACCCAGAGTGGTAAAGAAAATGGCCCAAGGTCACACAACCAGATGTGGGAAAGCCTTGATTTAAACCCAGCTGTGATCAAATGCTTTATGATGACCGAGCATTTTAAGAATATTTCAGAATGCTTTCTTGGTTTCTGTCTCTCCCTGTTTGTCTTTAGTTTTCATTAATCAGATTGTGAATACTGTAAAGTACTCCATTATATTTGCTCAAAGAAAGAATGAATCTCTTGGCTTCCCTTTTGGTTCCTGAACTGGTGGCTGGGGTCCGCAAGGCTGTGCCAACTCTGGGACATTGAGGGCCACCAGGTTTACGACTTCAGCCTGAATTTGACAACTTTTGGTCCCCAATTTCTCCTTTAATTCTTTAAAGCTCAAAACACTTTAGTTGAAACAGTGGGTTAATCCCATCTATGAGAATAAATAAAAACAGTGTGAAATTTCATTTCACATTGACGAAATGGTGGTGTCTGGGTGGGAGAAAGGAAAGCATAATCAGAACCTGTTTCTTAGGAAGAATAAGGACCCCACATACACACCTAAGATATTCCACATATGCACCTAAATTATTCCACATGCGCACCTAAGGTATTCCACATACGCACCTAAATTATTCCACATATACACCTATATCTATGGCTCTCAGCCCTCAATTGCCTCATTTTGCACAGTCCATTAGCACCTCTTCCTATAGCTGAAGACTGGTCTGGTCTAGATGCAGTGGGCATCCTCACCAACATTGTCTTACTACCATCCTAGAATCCCTTGCCTTCCAAACTTCAGTGACCTGCTTTGCTAATCCCCGGATCTGTATCCTTCAATGGACATCTGTCTCCAGTGCTAGGGAAAGATTCAGTAACATGCAGCTTTTTCTACCCCAAGCAAACATTGTCAAAGATGAGGCACTTAATGGCTCAGCAATACTTTATATCATCTTTTGTTGATTCCCTGGTATAATGATCTTGCCCTCCACCCTGTCTCAGCCACTCATATCCAGAGATAAACCTTAGACATTGTAGAATAATAATTGTAAAACCTCAATTTCCATCATCCCAATTTCTGATCATCTCTACTCCCTAAATTTCCCTGTCCACTTCCTCTACTACTCCTACTCTAATAAGTTTTCAACGCCCCACCCAGACATAATCAATCCATTAACCTTAACACACTTTCTCTATAAATCTCCTCACATCCTTGCTTCCCACTTAGTAGTTATCCCACTTAGATTCCATAGCTCATAATAATAATCACTGTTGTACATGCTCTCAAGAGTACATTAAACTCACTTGAAAAACACAAACCCTGGTGAAATCTCCGTTTACATAAATGCCTTGAGCCAATAAGTCTCCCAGCTTTCATTAAGGGACTCTATGTGTTTGGGGCACAACTCGATTACTCCACAGTCAGTTTACAGTTCTATTTTAGCCTTCACTTCCTGTTTGTGCACAGCCTCAAGGTTAGGTAAGAGGTTAGGACCTTCTCAGATTTTTCCTGAGCGTGTGCACAACCCAGCATATGTGTGAAGTCTGTTAGATTCTCTAGAATATGTCAAAGCTTTTCAAACTATTGAAATCTCATTTCCAAGCTTTTCCTTTTAAGAGTTTTGATCAGCTTTCTTTTTAAATGTTCCTAATCAGTTATTGCACTTTAGGCAGCTGTGATATTAAACAATCACCACTGGTTGTTTTGAAAAAATGCTGTAGGGAACATGTTGGTAGCAGTGAGTAAGCTCAAGTCAGGTCAAATAAAGACAAGCCTTGTAAGTTGGGGTTCCTAGGTAGGTGTCACACAAATCAGATAATAACAATTCTTGGGAATGGGGCTTTTTTTCGTGGCTCCTGATTTGTTCTACCCCTCTCCAGTGGCTCACTGCTAGGTTTTCACGGCTACCAAGAGCGGGGGAGAAGGAGATGAGAATAAGGCAAGTTAAAACATCACGAAACTCCCTCTTTTTACTGAGATTTATCTATTTTTCTTGAATAAACATTCCTCAGATTTTTGCAGGAATTTTCCAGAATTCTGAAAAAGTTGAAATTGATTTTTGCAAGAGTTCTCATTGCTTTTATGGAGGAGCAGAAATTCAGAGATTCTTCCACTGTCATTCTGAGCACTGTATTACTTTCTATATCATACAAACCCAATGTTTATCTCCCATCTTAAAAATTAAATCCCTTGACACCATATCCTCACTGAGGAACAGTGATCATAAGGTGGGAAGAATTTTCCCAGAATTCTTAGGTGACAATGTTTTACCTTAAAGCAATGGGTACACACAGCGGTGCTGCAGTAGATTGTTAAGAGAGTTATTTGGAAACAGACAATCCTTTCTTCAGTCCTGTATTTGAAAACCTAGTCAATTTCATCCCAGAAACCCTCTTAAATATGTAAGCCCCATTTTCATGTTCCTTTGAAGGAGACATATTAAGTAATTATTAATTTCAATCAAAACATTCTTTCTCTGTAATCTGTTTCATTGTTTTTAACTAAACACAAGATAGGTTTTAAAAGTCCTTTAAGCGTGTCAGAGGAAAATGTAATAAACTAGATAAAAGAGGCTCTCTTAGATATATTAATGTCTAAAGTCTTCTGAATCCATGCTACTAAATACAAGTTGTATTTTAAATAGCCTCAGGTTACAAGGACCGGTGACTAATGCATTACAGAGGAAGGTAATTAACTTCCTACACTCTCTAAAAGTTTGCTTTGTGAGACCCTCTCTGACACTTAGAGAAGACTGCAATGTCTGATTAGTATTGTTAGGAAAACTGCCCACTTCTCTTCTATTTTCAGACTCCTTTCAGACTCGGGTGTAGCTACAGCATACTGTGGAAATTTTGGAGTGGATCAGAAAAGGAAGCATGGCATGTCAGAAGCTGTTTTGCTATTAACCAGGAGTGGTGTTCGGGGCAAGTCATTTAAACTCTCTGTGCCACGGTTTCCTTATTTGTAAAATGAAGGGTTAAGACACAATGACACAGGGAACTCTGCTCAATATTATGTGACAACCTAAGCGGGAAGAGAATTTGAAAAGGAGTGGATACATGTATATGTATAACTAAGTCACTTTGATGTACACCTGAAACTATAACAACATTGTTAATCAACTATACTCCAATACAAAATAAAAAGTTAAAAAAAAAAAAGACACAATGACCTATGAGTTTCCATCCCCACCTTATGATCAATGATGCAAATTTTATCATCCAAAAGCATACGAAATATGGCAGGATGTTCCACAATTCATGAGGGTTTAAATAATATTTAAAATAAAAATCAAAACTGATCAAACTTTCTGACCTGGATGACTTATTTCTATGACTTACTGGAGCATTAAGAAAGGAGAATGACTGCTTTTCCTTATGCAACTGACATACTGAACAAGCTCAATGTGTGGTTTGGAATCAGAACACAATTTAGTTTTTATCTCCCACCATCCCTTTAAGCATTACCCCATGGTGTAATCTTTTATCTGTGGTAATCTTTCTTCTGCAGGCTTGCCACTTTTCCTTTACTCTTAGGAAACACTGCAACATTTGCTTTCAGTAACAAACACTCTCAATTCAGAATATATGAAGTCCGGCTTCCTGTAATTATCAAAATGTCAAAATTGGTATAACATGTTCTTCCCTTCACCAGCTTGGACCTGCTTCTCAGAACAGGGAGGCCGGTCCTGCTGACTTCCCCTACCACTTGTGTTACTCTTCAGCAAGGTCCTCGTGGGGAAGGCTTAGAAGGATAAGAGGTAGAGGACAATACTCTCTAGGTGGGTAGTACTGTGCTTTATGGGCCCTGCAGTTGATGAAAGCTGACCGTTTCCAGTTTTTCCCATAAAGTGCTTCTGAGAACCCCTTGGAGGTTTCCTGTCAGGCTCCTTCCCTTGCATTTTCCTCGACTCAAGCAGAAACATATTCTACCTGAGTTGCCAAGACTCCTTTCTTAGCCCGTGTTCCCCACGGGCTAGTTCCCCCCACCACTCGGACACACCAACACTTCCAACTTCTCTCTGCTGAGGTTTCCTTATCCCTCCAGCTGGACAGGACCTTGAACAATTCCATTCCAGCTTAGTTCCACCTCTTCTCTCTCTCACTGTGGGAAAACTCATATGTCCTTTGCCCCTACAACCCCTGGGAAATCAGTCTAATCTCAACAAAGCAACTATTCAGGCCCTCTCTTCTCTTAAGATTTCTGGGGTAAGCTCAGACCACATTCCACAGCTGGCTTTACTTCATCAATTTTACATCAGGGACCAGTCTTCTATGTTTCCTAATGTCAGGGAACAGAATTTCAATGCTTTACAGTGGTGACCTTGGAGACAACCCCCTGTCTACTCTAAGGGCTACCGCCTTGCAGGCCTTGAGGCTAGTGGCTCATTTTTGCCCTCTAATGCCCTATGTGCTCCCCCAAACAGGAAACTGGGGAAACAGAGCAAGACAACAGATCTTTCCAAGAAAAAAAAAAAATTACTGAACTCCTCCCCACAGCTTCTCTCTGATATTTTATATACCTTTGATATCATGGAAGTGTCCAAAAATTTAGGGATTCCTATTAACTATAAATTCTGCATTTGGGAGTGGCGGATAGATTTGTCTCTCTGTCATTGTAATCCAATATTTATTGTAGTGGTGCTTCAGCTGAAACTGATTACAGGAAGATTCTCATTCTAACATCCTGTAACAGTTACATTAAGCCCAAGGATGACATGCTAAGAGAAAAAAAATTTGTAAAGGTAATGAAACAATGGAAAATATTTTAATGACCCTAGCATAAACATATACTTTTATTTTGGGGTAAATAAAACCATACTTCTTCTTTTATAACTGTAATCTCATTGTAGATATGCTTTTGCAATGTATTTTTAAAAAAACTTATTTTCACAAACATTTTGTGAAATCATGCTTGGAATTTTAATGTGTATGTATTAGCCTGGATATTGATGTGTCATTCATTCATCAAAGACGCTTTGAACGCCTACTCTGTGGCCAATACTGGTTCAGGTGCTGGGATTGCAAAGGTTAAAAGAACTGAGTAAACACTCTGTTTAGGGAAGTACAAATTATTATAATGCCATACTGTATTTGTCACAAGGCAGTTACCCACATAAAGTGGGAGTAGAGAATAGAATGTATTTATGTTTTTTAAAGGAAATTAGAAAGGAATCACAAAAGAAGCACTGAGGTGAGTGTTTATGGAGGGTGTGTGGGAGTTTGCTGGGTAGGCAAGCAGGAGGAAGTCACCCCTAGTGGATGGAACAGCTTGTGCAAAGGCATGGAATTTATTTTGATGTTGTATAAGGTATGAATGTTTTCTTTTTTTTTTTCAAAACTGTTACTGAATCGTTCTAAAATTACTCATTAAATAATCCTTTCTCCTCAAGTATAGAGTTATACTGGAAAGCAAGTTTTACTGTATATTAAGTTTATTGTGTTGCTTGGTCTACATATATTCTCTCTATGCAATTCCAAAGATTTATACTCTTTTGGGAGGGCCAATACCACACTTCTTAAAGTATTGTTGCTTTTTAATGGTTTCAAATACCAAATAAGCTAATCTACCATCATAGCTTCTTTGCCAAGCAATTCTTTTCTAAATTGCTCTAGTTCTAATATTTCCTTGAAGGAACCTAGCTCTCTTTTGATATTTTAAGATGTCAAAAATATTTTTGACATTTCAAACACTTGAAGACAAAACTGCTTCAAATTTTTAGCTGAATTAATCATCAATTTTATTACATTCTCTCTGCCTTTGGCTTTAGATAAAAAACTTACACAAAAGGCTTGCAAACCCTATAGATTTTTTGAAAATGTTTTGTTGCTATTATTGCTGGTGTTTTCTTTATATTTTTTTTCTTCACACAAGCTTAAATGCATGTACTTTCATAATCTTCTAAATAATTTCAAAATATCTTTTTTCTTTTTTTTTGAAAGCATGGGGTTTAGTCTGAATCTTCCAAACTGTGTAATTTGATCTATTGAGCAAAATCACCAGATAGCTGCCAACTTCTCTGCTTTACTTTACATACAGTGGCATTGTTATAAACATTTGAAGATGGTTAGGCCGTTATTTTTATGCTTGGTGTTAGGTTTATATAAATTTAGCTCCACAAATTTCTCCTTGCTCCTAAAGCTTAGAAGAAAATATACCCTAAAATAACACATACAGTGTAGAGGACCCATTCTGGCTAAAGTTTGGGTTCAGATGTGCTCCCAAAATACCTGATCAACAGATGGGATGGGTCCCTAGTCATTGACTTGCATGAGGACCATAGGCTACAGGAGAGTGAGGTGGAGGTGGTGAGCATTCCCCAAGGGAATGGCACAGAAATCCGAAAGTCTTGCCCTGATTTTAGAAAGTGGGTAGGATAATTTCAAAAGGTATATGCTGTGCAATATGTGGACCCAAGAAATATTGCCCAAATGACAGAATGGCCCTGGAGCTTCAACATTGCAACCAGGGAATATTTGCAACACTTACTGCCTTTTTTGCTTTACTTCCTCAACTCCCCCTCTTTGTTCTATAAAAGAAATTAGCATCCAAGCCTGGGCAATATGGTTTTTTGGGACACTAGTCCACCATCCTCTTGGTCTGCTGGCTTTCCCAATAAAGTCCCTATTCCTTGCCCCAAAAAATTGCCTCTTGACTTACTGGCCTGTCATGTGTCAAGCACTATAAGCTTGGTCTCAGTAACACTTAGCTAATGAGGGTGACACCTTCAAGAATGAAATTGGTGCCCTTATAAAACTGATCCCACAGAGCTCCCCAGACCTTTCCACCGTGAGAGGGGAGCACAGTGAGAAGGCAGCATCTATGAACCAGGAAGCAGGCCCTCACTAGACACAGAATCTGCCAACATCTTGATTTTGGATTTTCCAGACTCCACAACTGTGAGAAATACATTTCTCTTGTTTATGAGCTACCTAGTAGCTTGTATTTTATCATACCAGCCCAAAAAGACTAAGACAAAAAGTTTACTTCAGACGTGGAAGAAGGGTTCAATGTTAGGAATTCTGTTAATGGAATTCATTACATAAATATTTAGAGGAGATAACCATAGGGCTATCTTTATAAATTCCAAATTATATTTGACACTATTCAGCACCCATTGTGATAAACAAAACAAAACAAAACAAACCTCTGTGCATGGTAGGCCCCTCCTTACCTTGATAAAAGCTAGAAACCAACAACAAATACCAATGAAGAGCCTAAGACATTCTTGTCACCAGGACAAAGACAAGAATGTCCACTGAGGTAGTCAGTCTGCAAAGATACCACACAATGGACACAACTCCTGGTATTCACACTCTTGTGCTGTCACTCCTACATTGAATCTAACCAGCCTGTGACTTGCTTGACAAACAGAACACTGCAGAAGTAATGTGGTGCCAGTTAGAGGACTATGCCTTAAAAAGACCTGACAGCAGAAACTTCAGTGTGCTTGGAAGCCATCCACCACGTAAGCATCTGACTACCCTTCGAGAGAGAGAGGCCACTCGGAGAGGACCTGGAGGATGAGATGCCACATGGACAGAGGCTCATGGAAGGGCACCAGGCCTGTGAGCGAAGAAGCCAAAATATTAGGCGAAACCTACTATTGTGAAATTTACATTTCAGTGACTACACTGAAGGCTAATCAGCTACAGTAATTAAATCATCACAACATTGGTATAAGACTAGATATATAAATAAGTGAAACTTAATAGGGAACCCAGGCACAAATCCAAGTATCTAAGGGAGTCTAAGGCATATATATATTTTATATATATATATATATATATATATATATATAAAAAATATATATATAAATAATATATATATATATATACACACACACACACAAACACATATGTAAGTGTATACATACGTATTTAAAAGGAAATCAAATTGGTGCAAATAAGATGACTCTTGCATGGGACACACTGTTGCTTGGATAATCGACATTCAGATGTACAAAAGAAAAAAAAAAGACTTAGATTGTGCCTACCATAAATAAAAAATGAATTACAGATAGATAGAAGATTTTTAATGTTAAAAATGGAACTCTGAAAATACTAGAGAAAATCATAAGCAAATATTTTTTATACTTTTGGAATGCGACAGCTATTATAAACAAAAAGTTCAGAAACCATAAATGAAAAATATGAGGAAATTGATGAAATAAAAATTAAAACTTTGGTGCTATAAAGTTATGCTACAAACAAAATTAAATGACAAACTGAGGAAAATATTTACAACCTGATTGACAGATGGATAATGTCCTTACTATACAGTGTTCTCATAAATCACTATAAAAATGATAAGTACCCCGTAAAAAATGAGAAAAGGCTATGAATAAGCATTTTAGGGAAAATGAATAAAATACTTCATAAAGTCATTATTAAAAATGCAAAATTTTAAATGAGGGATTTATTTATTTATTCATTCATTCATGCCAATGTTAGCAAACAATTTAAGGAATGAGAGCATTTGCTTTAGGAACTGGTCACTTCTGATTGTTCTCTGGATTCAAGATCTCTTTCTTAAAAATGGTTTTTTATTGAAGAATAACAGACAGTGAAAAGTGTTCAAAACCTAAATGTAATTATTCATAAAGTATCATGAAGTAAACATCTGTATAATCAACATCGGGTCAAAGAATAAAATCTTACCAGCATCTGGAAAGCCCACTTCACGGCCACCTCAATTACTACCCCTTTCTTCCTATTCTGAGGTAATTAGTATTCTGATTTCTAATACTCTGGTCTAGTTTTACCCATGTTTGAACTTCATATAAGTGGAGTCATTCTCTTATGTCTGCCTTGTTTTGCTCAATATTATGTTTGTAAGATTTATCCTTGTTATTACATGTAATTATAATTATAATAGGTTAAGTTTCACTGCTTGAATGCACACAATTTATCATTCTGCTCTTGAGATTCGAGGTGTTTCTAGTTTTTGGCCATACTGAATAATGATTCTTTGAATATTCTCGTGTGTGTCTTTTTGTGTAGTATTCAAACATTTCTGTTCAGTTCACACCTAGGATTGGAAATACTTACCTATAGGGAATGTGTATGTTCAATTTTAATAGATAATGTTTCCAGAATATTTCCCAAAGTTGTACCAGTTTACATTTCTACCAGCAATGTGTAGGGGTTCAAGTTGCTCCATATCGTTGACCACTTTTTATGTCACTCTTGTTAACTTCAAGCCATTCTGGTATGCTTTAATTTTCATTTTCTTGATGACTAATGAAGTCCAGCACCTTTTCATATATTTATTAGCCATCTGAATTACCTTTATAAGCAAGTGCCTATAGTTCAAGTACCTTGTCCATTTCGCCTTGTCTGTTTTTCTTACTGAGCTACAGGAGTTCCTTATATATTCTACATATAAGCCCTTTCTTTTAAAGGTGTTGCTAATATCTTTTCCTATTCTGTGTTTTCTTTTCTACTCTTTTAATGGTAGCATGTCATTAAAAAGTTCTTAATTTTAATATAATACAAATTATTGATATTTTCTTTTATGTTCTGCTTTTTGTGTCCTGTTCAAGGACTCTTTCCCTGCCTCAGGTCATGAAAATAATCTATATTACCTTTTAGAATAGAGGTGCTCATTACAGTAGCAACTAACTACATGCGGTTAACTTGAAGTTAAGTTAATTGAAATTAAACAAAAGGAAAAGTTTTGTTTCCTTGTTCATTCTAGCCATGTCTTTAAGGGCTCAATAGCCAAAGATCCAGAGCATTTCCAATGCTGCAGAAAGTTCTATTGGTCAAATATGTCCTAGAAGGTCATTTTGTTTTGTCTTTTGTTGAAACAGCAATAAGAATGTGGGTGGGAAGTTTGTGGGAGGAAATGTGAGAACGTTAATTTTCTCATCGTTAGCAGGAAGGCATCAATGTTCTCTAAAATGAAAGCAAGTAGCAAAAGTTGTTTTTATGACTTTTTACCATTTAAAAAAAGTATGGATTCCCTTAGCTTTGGAAGGAATCTTTTAGAATATATTTCTGTTGTGAGGAAATATTGATATAAAGTTTATTAATTGTTTCATTTTAGCTCGTCTCTTTTTTATTTTAATTCAGGTACAATTAAATTTATAATTAAGTTAAGATGACCTCTGTAAATGAGTTACATCAGACCCCTGTTTTCCTTGCTTTGACCCTGGCCTCCTTTCCTTCGTTTTTCCTTCTGCTATTTCCCTCTTTTCCTCTCCCTCAACTGAACCGTGACAAACCACAAAGCTTGCAAAAATAGCTCTTAAAAGAATTGCTCTGACAGTTGCTTGAAAGGGATTGTACAAAAGATCCCGAGCAAGAAGCATGGGAAACCAGTACATTCTCTAACTCTTGGAACCACAAGTTTGCAGCAGTTAGAGGTTTTCCAAAAAATGCAATCCAGGCCAGACCACAAGGAAACAGAGCCCTCTCTTCTTCTGTAAAACTCCAATCCTGCTTTGGTCTGGGGAGTTACGTGGTTTTCAGGTTGTCTCTGATGTGCGTGAACTAATGAAGACTTTATCCTTTATTTGAATCACTTAAACTATTTTCTCCTTGACTTAATGTCTTGGGACTTGAAAAAAAAAAATCAACTTGGGAGTAGAATGTCTTTTGCCAGAACACAAAGATGCCATCAGAAAACCCCTGAGTGTTGCTTACAGGGCACACATTCACCAGGCTGTGGCAACATTGTCACCAAAAACCTTAAAAGCAGGTGCCATCTAATAAAATGTATTAAAAGATAGCTGTAAAATAAAAACAATGACTGTAATAGTATATGCTTATTTTTTATTCATTTTAATGCATGTGGAATAGTTGATACAGGTGGGTAAGTGCTGTTTCTATGAAGTATATATTGAATTTTTACCTATGTAGGCAGGAGTGGGTACAATTTGGGAATTGTCAGCAAACAAAATATTTCGGGGTCAAGAAAGGATTCTATTAAGAATAGGAAGGACTGAGGGAACCCAGTGCTCATACACTCTAACCAGGTAGAAAAGGAGTTCCAGAGAATGCATCAAGATGATGGGCCAGCCAGAGGACCCAAGGGGAAAGCCGACTGCACAGACCAAATTCTCATCTCATGAATTACAAAACCCTGGATAACACTTTTAATCATAATAAGATGTGAATAAAACATACTCAAATTTCCAAAAGTTCTAACAGACTATATCAAAATTATGAAAAAACTTGAGAAGATAATGGGTTTTTCAATGTAGGGTATAAAAAGTCAAACTTTTCTTTTGGCAGGGGGTGGTGTTGGGGGTTGTTTTGTTTAAAGGGATGAGCTTGAAAAGTTCCATTTGCAACCGAGGGTTGATTATAAGAAGAGGGTCCTAGGTGCACCCATCTAGGTTTGAAAGAGCTTAGAAACAACCAGATCTTGTGCCATAACCAAGAAACAGTTATTTAGTACTCCAGAACCCATCATCTTAGCAGATATGTGTGAGATCGTGTTTTCTTTTGAGTGTGGCAAGATTACTATACCCCTGGGGAGGTATAATATAAATACAGTAAAAAGTGAAGAAATAAATCAAAATCACAGTATCATCACTTTTGTATTAGGGTAAGTAAAAACTAGAAAAGTAAATTATGAAATCATTCTGATACTCCGTGAATGTTGTCCATTTCCCAGGTGACTGGATCAATTAAAAAGTTGACTAATTAGACTCGATTTTTACTGCAATGTTTTGGAGAATTTAATTAATTACATTTAAAATCAAGGTTTAAATACTTAAGAGAATTCATGAAATGTGTAAATGTTTATGTGTTTGTGATGTTTAAAGGTTTGGAAACATTGTATTAAGTGGATTTATAGATTTTAACAAAAATAAAATAGAGAAGCCAGAAATAGAAATATTCTTCATATCCAGGTTTGAAATGTTCATAAAACAAAAGCTGACTTTCAACACAACAAAAGATAACATGAGAAGGTCTCTTTGTAGTGATGGGACAGTCTGTATCCTGATTATGGTGATAGTTACTTGGATCTGCACTTGGGATAAAACTTCATAGTACTGTCCGCTCCCCCCAAATACATAATTTAAGGAGAGAGCATGTAAAAACTGATAAAATCCAAATGAGGTCTGTACCTAAGTTAATAATATTATATAGATGTCAGTGTCCTGGTTTTACATGTTCTATGTGTTACGTAAGATATTATCATTGGGGGAAGCTGGCAAAGGGTACCTGGGAATTCTTTATACTATTGTTGAAACTTCTTGTGAATCTTGAACTATTTCAAAATAAAAATCTTATAAAATATATAGAGAGATATTAGTTTTTGCATAAAGAACAGTCATAGGCTGTCTTAGACAGGTGGGTCAGCAGAACCTGTGTCAGATTCCCATTATCCTTTTGCCTCATTTGGATGCTCTGCCTATGAACTCTGGTACTGGCATGACATAGGAGGTAGCTCTTGCTGAGTCTGCTAAGCTTATTAATTAATACTTAATTATTAATTTTTACTGTTATTAATATTCTTGTAGGCTTTAAAGCAACAGGAAACAGCTATAAGCATAAAAACTACACAAAAATCATGTACAGTAATTCTTCCCTCTGGACGATGCCTCCTTTTTTTATAAATTTACTTATTTTATTTATTTATTTTTGGCTGTATTGGGTCTTTGTTGCTGTGCGTGGGCTCTCTCTAGTTGCGGGGAGCAGGGGTTACTCTTCATTGTGGTGCGCGGGCTTCTCATTGCTGTGGCTTCTCTTGTTGCGGAGCACGGGCTCTGGGCACTCGGGCTTCAGTTGTGGCATGCAGGCTCAGTAGTTGTGGCTCGCGGACTCTAGAGCGCAGGCTCAGTAGTTGTGGTGCCCGGCTTAGTTGCTCCGCGGTATGTGGTATCTTCCCGGACCAGGGCTCGAACCCGTGTCCCGTGCATTGGCAGGTGGATTCTCAACCACTGTGCCACTAGGGAAGCCCTGGACGATGCCTCCTTGAAAATTAATCTTCAGGCATCCCCCTAGTTCATTTCTCCCCACACAAAAATTTTTTGGCTATTAAAGATGCCATTCTCCCATTTAAAACCACCCAGTGGTTTCTCCTGGCACTTAGAAAAAACAAATCTCCTTATACTGTCTCAAGGACTTAAAAAATCTGCCTACTGTTGACATTTCTAACCTCATCCTGTACACATTCCCTCTTCCTCAGAGCATCTTAGCTACCTCGGCCCTTTGGCTGTTCCTAGCGCACTCCCAGCTCACTCCTGCTGGACTTGCATCTGCCTCTCTCTTTGCGATTTAGTCACATTCTACCCAAAGAGATCTCACTTGTCACTCTAGAGTCTACTCTAGACCACTGTACTTTATTTTTCTTTGTAACACTTATGACTAACTGATATTATTTTCTATATCTATTTATTTATTTTTGTCTCCTGTCTTGATCCACAGAGCCTAAGACATAATTGGTGCTCAATAAATATTTTTGAATGAATGAATAAATGAATGAATGAATGCAAGCTCCTATTAATGGCACTTAGTCTGAGAAGTATGACTAGGGATGATCAGACTTACATTCTACTTCTTATATTTCAGGGCAATTTTGTATTCTTATTTTTCAAGCATAAGCTAATTCTGCAACTAAGTTTAAGAAAACATACACTGACATACACACATTTATGTTTGGAACAACTGATGACTACAAAGGTCTTTACAGCTTTAGCAGTCTATGATCCTAGATTTTCCAAATTTTTTTGTAAGATTTAAGGAAGGATGCATGGCACAGCTTAGCTCTAAATGGTAAGGTATTAAGATGGAATCAATGAATTCCACTTTTCAATTATGAATTAATATAAAAGCATGAATCATAGTCAATATGTAAGAGTCTGCCCAGGTAACCCTTAATACACAAATTAATATGTACACCTGTGTTCTCACCCTTAACTCCTACAAAGAGTACGTCAAGGACATCAATTACCTCTAAACACCAGTCATACCTGGGAGAAAATAGAGGCGGTATCATTTTGGAAGGTGGAGGTGGGTATTGTGGGAGTGTGATGACTCTTTGTCAATTGATTCTTTCCTTCTCCATCTGGCCTCTAGAGATGGGGAAGCAGAATGTGTGCTCCTATATATTGGCCCTCGCTTTGAGTGTAATCACTGTTATATTTGAATGATTTGACTTACCTGCCTGAGGTAGGAAGATAAGAGTTCAAATAAAGTAATCCTTAAATTTTTGGTATGCCCTTTCCTTTTCCATAAAGTTTATAGCCATCTTGCAAAGATACAGAAGATATACCAAGACAAGATTAAGGCAGAAGACAAAGAAAGGGCTAGAGAGGCCTAAATAAGAAATGGAAGCAGAAGTGAGGGTTAAACAAAACTGTGCCTCTCAGAGGCCTACGCTCTTTGCAAATGGGATGCAAACATTGGCTAACCTTTCACAAATCCAGTATAGAAAGGGAAACTGAATCAGTGACGCCTTTCGCGATATTTCTAACATAAGTTAAATCAAATCAATTGCTTTGTCAATTCACAGCCATTCCCCGTAGGGAAGCAGAAAGAGATTTCTGAAAGTTTCTGTAAAGAAGATGTTATTTTGAATCTCCTTGCCGTGATGTTTAACTTCATTTCTTTTAATATAGGACAATGGCATAACTCCAAGATGCAATTAGGTTGAAACAATTAGCTGGTGATGGAAGTGATGGTGGAGTGTGAAGTGGGGGGTGGAGGTTGTGAATGACACTTTAATATAAATATACGTGCCTTTACCATAATCATGTACATTTTCTTTCTTCAGCCGTTCCAGGATGGAAATTGGCAGGCATACTTTTTTTTTTTTTTTTTCTGTACCAAATTAGAATCGGCCCCTAGGACTAAGGGAAACAGACCTAGGGAGACTGATAGTTAAAAGCCAGTAAGAATCATTATTTCTGCCTCACTGGTCAGGCATATTTTGGGCAAATGAGTCAGCACAGTGTGAGAGGAATGTTGGGGTTAGACTTTATGAGAAGTTACATAAATTTTTCAGAGTGACTAAAGCTGTCCTGGCTAGTTATTTAAAGCCTCGGGTAGCAGAAGGACTGAGGAGGTTGGAGGGGTACTGACCTTATCTTGTCACGGGGATACTCTGACTGGGCAACTTCTCTGTTCTAGTTCTCTCTGAAATGCCCTCTTTCTGGGGTTTATAATGTCACTGTCTTAAGTCTAAGTTGCTCAAATTGGCCAAAACCCGTGGGTTCTCTACTCTGGAATATCTGACAAAGATCCCTGCTTGTCAAACCATTCTTCCATATCAGATCAGTTGCCCAAGGCATTTGCTGGCCCTTAGGGGTAAGACTATCTTGGTAATTTGCTTTGATTCCTCAGGCATTAACTAAGTACATGCTATGTACTGATATGTACACGGTTCTTAAGGGAGATGGCAAAGATCAAAACATATTTTCTGTTCTCAGGAATCTCATGATAAAGGGGCAAAGATAGGCATGAAGGTAACACTCAGAGTGCAAAGGAGAATGTGATCAAGCAGAACCAGGGCAGGGATTCTAGAGCTAGAAGAGAAGAGAGTGGATTTTTAGGGAAGGCTCTCGTATGTCTCTTTCATTGAGCCATCTGCCATGAAGCAGACACTCAAAATTTAGCAGACAATAAAAATTGGCTAGGTAGATGAATTAATAGGAGAGGTGTTAACTGGCAAGAAAGAATAGGGTATGAAGAGATGGAGATGGGCAGAAAAGACATCCAAGGTGAGAAAGCTACACGGAGCCGTGAAAAAGCATGATGAGTAACAGAGTTGGATGAATTTAGATAAAGAATAGCCCAGAACATTGTCAACACCCAGAAGAACCTGTTTGTTTTTAAAGAAACACTCTCCTGTACTTCAGTAGTCTAAAAAGTGAGTTTTGGAGCACATATAAACCCTCATAAGTAAAGGCAGACAAATGCTGTTATACGATTGAAGTTGGCTAATCTAAGTAATATAATATTGTAATGTGATATGGTATGATATAAACCAAGATTTTCTAAGGAAGACTCTGTTACAACTGCTAGGTCTACCTCTTTACCGCTACCTACCTTTTGTAGGCACAGCACTGCGGGGGAATCTAAGGGTAATATGTTATATCATCAGGGTGTTTGTACACTGAAATGGGGATAACTGAGGAGAGATTAATGAAGAGACTATTTATAAAATTGTGGGTAGGGTGAGAGAAAACCAGGAAGGGATGGTGAGGCCCTGGGACCCTTAATGTTTGGGAGCTATTACTACTCTTAGAGCTGACCAGGCAAGGGGATGGAGTGGTCGTCAAAACCCACAAGGAGCTGTGGCTCTGGGTGAAACAGGAGGTCACCAACAGGAGCTGTGGCCTTCTATGGAGAAACACACCCACTGCCAACCTGTGACCCAGAAGGGAGCTGAGGGAATAAACCCCCCAGTCTCTCCCTCCTCTCAATTTCCTGCTGGTGTCTCCTCCGTGCAAATGTCTCCTCCCAACCGGAAACCAGAGCGCAAGGAGGCCCATGATGCAGTCCCTAGAGCTCAGCCCCTTAGTGGAGCAGGCAGAGAAAGACGGAGAAGGACCCTGGAGGAGAACACAGAGCCAAACCAGCCCACATGGGGAAGACCAGGGCTCATCTTCCTCACAGGACCTTGGGAGGTCCCATTTTATTCGCCTCACAACACCTTTGATTATCATGAAATCGCGGGGGTGAATTTATGGACACCTGTGTAGAGCTTAAAGGGTCAAACTCCTGCATTTCAATAGGCTAGACTGTCCATGATACAGAATTGTCTGCAAGCTCTAGCTAACTCATTCTCCCACATCCTAAGCACTCCTCTCCCATAGCAGTCAGGCCTATCATTATTTTTTCAAGTGTTGGTGACATGTGTAGGTACAATATCACTAATTAGGTGGTGAAATCACCAGATGACATGGATGCTTCCCAAGACAGGTGGCTCTTGTTAAGATGCTGCAAATCTATTTTTCTCCTTCACCCCAAAACAGCATTCACTTACCCAAACCCCTAAATCCCAAACATTTTATCAAACCTGCAAAGGGATAAAGAGTAACCTGTCTTTAGTTATAAGGCAAGCTGTAAATAAACCTCCAAGTAATATATTCAGATGTGCGCTTCCAAGGTCAGTATAATACGCCGGACATGGGGAAGGGCATTTTATATGAGAAAAATGTTTTACGAGAACAAAGGGAGTGGAGGAGGTTCTCAAGCCTTGGAGAAAGTATTACTCATCACAGAGGCCTCTAGCTAGGATGACGAGAGAGTCAGGCAGTTAAAGAAATACGCTTACCTTCAGAGAAGTTCACTCTAGTTTGTTTTGAGTATTAATTTATTAAGGGTGAATTCTAAACCATACTCTCTTATATAAGAAATGTTACAATATCTTCAAAATAAATAAAATCTGGCCTTGCATTTCTACGATGATGGGCCGACAGGACATAAAATATCAACACTGATTGCTCTGCGTTCTCCCCACCTCCAAGAGTCCACATTCTGGGCTTTAGTCCTCCTCAGGCACTGTGGCCAGACCCCCTCCCCCTCTGGCTGCCAGGGATGGAACCACAGGTTCCAGTATTTGGGGAAACCAATGCCTCCATTCACTTCTATGTACTGGGAATCTTTCAAAGGCACCCCCATCTCCCCTTCTATATAGCATAACCTCAGTGAGTTTAGATTTTCTTGAACACTCCGAAGAGCAGCTGCCCTCCAGAAACTTAAATTTAGAGTTCTGATAAATGGTGAGAATAAAAATTTGAGGAAACAAGATAAAATACCTCTCATCCTTTCCAAATCTTTCAAGACAGAAAGAAAAAATCCAAATTAATATCTGCAAAAGTTATCCTGCTCTAGTGGTCTTTCCCAAAGCCCTCCATGCCCAGTGAGCACTGTTCTCTCCAGCTCTCATGAGCACTGGACTGTAAGGCATTTTGCTAAGCCCTGGGCTGACGAAGAGGACTCCCATCTACTGTTGATGAGTTACTGTCTAAGGGGCAGCAGCCATGCCCACAGCTACATACCTGGGATAAATGCTATGATGGAAGGAGGTACAAGTGAGAAGGGGGTACATCTGGAACCATCCATCAGAGGAGGAGCAGAGATGGAGAACATAATATTTGGACTGCAGATGGTGTCAATGACCAATATGATTGGCTCAGCAGGCATCTGGGTTCGGGGTGGCAGAATTGTTCAGAGCAGAAGGGACAGCATAGGTAAAGCTATCAAACAAAAGAGAACCCAGCATGTTATGGGAATAAGAGGTACCACTGGTCGGGTTCCCTAGGAAACAGACTCTGAGTCAGAGATTTGCATGCAGGAAGGTTATTAGGGAATCATCAAAATGGGAACCAGACTCGTGAGGGAATATGGAAGCAGGATTGAGCAAGTTAAACTGCAACTTAGTTGCAGCAGGGGCCTTGGAAGACCCCATGGAGAGTCTAGAGCTGGGATGGCTCTGCAGAGGGGTCTCAAATTGAATCAAGGGAGCCAGGTCTTTACAGGCCCTTAACTGTCAAACACAGGACAGGGCTGTTCTTGGCCCGGGGTTAGGGGGGTGGTGCGTGTGGAGTGGGGGGGAGAGCATGTAACCTTGGGAGGGGAAATTCCCTTTGGCTGAAGGCAATGCCTGGGGAAGGACTCAGCTGTGAGCCCTTAGCAGGCAACACTCCCGGAAGCTGGGGGAGAGAGTTCCTCCGTCCTGAAGGAGGGGATCTGGGTGGTGACCTACTGCATCCGCTGCAGCAGCCTTAGCCCAGCATTGCTGAGTCATGTCTGGTGGGGCAAGAGAGGAGTAAGTATAAGTTAAGGTATGCTCGGCTATGCTGCAGTAACAGAAACTCCCAAATCTCATGACATAACAAAGCTTTCTTGTGCACGACACTCTTTTCTGAGGGTTGGGCAGTTACTTGTAGTAACTTAGGGATTCAGGCTCCTTCGGTCTATCCAGAACTGCAGTAAAAGAGAAGGAGGGAGACAGGAGGATCGTGCAAGGCGCTTTATGTCCTGGTCTGCAAGTCATGTATCTTGCTTCCTCCTACATTCCACTGGTGAGACCCAGCCACATGAGAAAACTTAATTGCAAGAGAGACTTGGGAATATGCTCTTTTACATGTCCAGAAAAATGAAATGGTGTTGGTAGTGTCTATCCAATCTCTGGCTCAGGCAAGCTTGCTTCGTGTCCAGTATACAGCAAGATCACTGGGTAGCATGCACTTGCTAACATCCAGTACTGAACAGGACAATTTGGGATTTTTCCTTTGTTTATAAGCATGAATATTTTAAAATTGTTCAGATTTGTGTTTTCTTCAGCAACACCAAGAATTGCTCTAAAATTATAGAAGTTTTCCTAAAACTTGAAAAATCTCATCAAGCACACATTGCAAATGATTTATTAAAATGAGCAAAGTGGTATTTTTAAGCTATGACCAATGCCCCCTTCCTGGCTGGTATTTTGATATTTTTGTGCAGAACATCTGTCAACCTAGAAGTGCAGGAAGGTAGGAGGGATGCCGGGGATGGATCTCTTGGGTGGGGGGAGTTCATCCACAGACTCTTGAGCCTCTCCAAGGGGGCTGAACATTATTCTGAGGGCAATGATAAGTCGGAAGGTTCAAGCAGGATGATAATCTGGCACATCCTATTTGGAATCCAGTCACCCATAGAAGCAGGCAACACATGGTGATTATCTGCTCAAACATGAGATCAGAATGTATGTTTGCCAGAAATTCATTTGTAGTTTAAATCAAGATATCAGGTTACGCTATTTATAACAGTTCAACTTAATCCAAAGGAAAATTCCTTTTGTGTAACCCTCTTACTTGAGTTACTTCCAGAATTAAATTTGATCAAAAGAAGCCACTTCCCTTCAAGAGAATATTTCAAAAGTATCTGCCTAGCATGCAGTCCTCCTAACAACTTCTCTCAATGAAGAGAGCTGATGTTCCACCCTCTTCTAGACAGCCTTTAGGAATCTCTTACCCTATTGGAAATCCGGGACTACAAGGCTCTTCCAATGGTGATTTGATGGCAAAGGAGAGGCCAGGTGAACCTGTGCCCTGACAGGAGAGAGCAATGCTTCCTGAATCACGACATAGGCAAAGCCCTCAGTGACCGGCTTTCTTCTTATTGTTAGACTTAGCTGGATGACATCTGTCAAGAAGGCTTTCTGTGTCTTCCTCCTTCCTCCCACTCCTGAAGCATTCTGATGGGGGCCAGCACTTTACAGCTGTTGGTTCTTTATTTTTCTGCAGGCAATAACTGCCTAAGAGCAGGGGCCCCACCTTCTGCACGTTATATACACCATAGTATTTGGTGGATTTCCTTACCCTCTGCAGAGGATAGATAATTATTTGTTACAAGTGCAGGAGTGGGAGCCAGGCTTGCCCAATAACTGTTTCCTATTGCTACCCCATTGAGTAGATCACTTATCATTTTTGTTCCTCATCTAAAAGATGAAGAGGTCAGACGTTCTCTAGGCATCTTCTAGCTCACAAGTTCATGAATACAACAGTTCAGTTTTGGGAGAAACTGTGGTGCAATGCCAGCACTGGAGTCAGGGAAGATCTGTATTTGAATCCCAACTTTGCTACCAGCTGGGTGAACAGGCAAGTCAGTTAACCCTCCTAAGGAAAACATTTTCAGTTTCATGACTTTCTGGTGAGGGATGTAAGACATTTAGGCAAAGAATCTGGCTCACAGCTGGCATGAAACAAACACAGGTTTAATAACATGAGACTAAAAGTTATACCAGATTAATACTAGATGTCACCAAGTCCAGAAGTTCTAAATGCAAATTAATGATGTTGGTAAGGTACTTTCTGGTTTTTGGCACCTACTGTGGCTAAGCTCTGAAGCTGATGGTGGGCATAATAGATGCCTAAGTTTGCTGAGAAACCAGACAATTAAATGGATGAGTATAATAAATTATGATGAAAATGCAACAGATCACTTTATTGGTGTTGGCTTCTTCAGAAGACTGGTAACACAAGGCAAAAGAGAAAACAGTTCTGAAAAGTACGAACCATTTTACCAAGAGGAAAGCCAGAAAGCTGTACTTTTAAATATTTGGACAAGATTTTGTAGGGTTGATCCTGGTCTAGACTTCACTAATCCAGTGACGCTGCATGTGCTGGTGTGTGTGTGTGTGTGTGTGAGACTCTGTGTGTCTGTGTCTGTGTGTGTGTGCACGGTCACACATGCTCACACACTTGCCCCTTTCCGGCAAACACCCCCAGGTTTTGCCGACATGTTCACACACTCAGATGGCAAAAGCATTAGCATCTGTCATCTTTTCACACCAAGAGCAGTAGAGCACGTTGATGTAACAAGAAAACACATCCCTCAGTCAGCTCTGGGTAAAGGACAGATGACAAATAACTATATTTCTAAAGTTGGGAACACTGTCTGCATCTTCCAAGCAATGCTGGTAGAAGGTTCACTTGTTCATAAATATAGGGACTCAGCTGGCAGAAAGGGATGGATTTTCCCAGCAAGATGCCCCTAAATGGCAACTGCCTGCCGGAAAAAGGCATGTGAGGCACTGAGTCAATTTAGCTGTTGGTTGTACCCTGCTTGACCCCCTAGTCGGGTCCAGCCCTGGAATAGAAATGTGGGCTAGAGGCAGCAGGCTCACAGGTATGGTTTCCACATATGGAAAGCGTGGGCATCGCAACCCTCTCTTTGGGACTGAGCTGCTGAAGATCATGGGCGGGGTCTTTAGGAGGTCACAATCCTCCCTGCCCTCCATCTCCGCAGAGTGTGAAAATCCGTGAACCTCGTGTCTTGGGAACTTTGTAGGACTGGATTATATATATATATGTATTTTTTTTTTTTTTTTTGGCAGTGCCACATGGCATGCGGGATCTTAGTTTCCCAACCAGGCATTGAACCCATGCCCCCTGAGGTGGAAGCACAGAGTCTCAAACACTGGACCATCAGGGAAGTTCCTGGATAATATCTTGAGATGTTATTTTATTTGTTTTGTCTTCACTGTCTCTGATTTTCCCTTTTTCTCTTTGGCCCATTCCTGCAGGCTGTTTGTGCTTCATTGCACAGATAAGGTATATGTGGCAGGACAGAAAGCAGAAGTCACTGGCAATAGTACCTGGTAGTTTCTTTATAAACACTTATAGAGAGTCTAGGGGTTTGTGGAAGAAGTAAAGGGATGAAGGGTATTCAGTGGCAGAGGCAGAGTGACCTGGAGAAGCAGAAGGGAGAGTCGGGCTCACCCATGTCCTACCCCCATAAAGACTTGGGCTGCATTAAGAGAAAGGTGGAGTACAGTCATCCTGGCACAGTGGGGATCAGCCTGGCTTCCCATTAGCATCCTGATGAGGGGCCGAGACCCCAGAAAGGAATGCTGTGTGCAGTGTCTCAGCAGATAGGGCCACAGGTGATGTTTCCGAAGGATCCAAGCGGAAAGGAATGATTGGCATCACAGCATAACCCAGGTGTGCCCAGGACCAAAGACCAGATGTCCCTACCCGTCACTCACCAATCCATCCAGGGTTTACCCTGAGGATGACTAAGGTCAAGTTTCACAATAGCTTCTGTAGAATAAAGAAATGCAATATATACATATTTTTTGCACACCTGAGTTTGTGAGCTGGCATTTCTACATACTATATGTGGATGACTAACGTTTTCCAGATTAGCAATTGGTCTTTATTAGAATGCTCATATATATCACCCAATGCTCAGAATCTCATAGAAAGGGCAGGAAACTTGTTCATGGGAAGGGTGAGAACCAAGAAAGTCTTCCTAAAGGACATAATTACTAAATTAACACTAGCCCTATGTAAGGAGTTCAAGGTAGGAGAGGAGTGTTAGGAGAGAGAGAATGGCAGAGCTGGGAAGAGAGGGAAGGCGTGAAGTGTTAGAGGTATTTTCTAAAAAGAATATGTTTAATAAACCTATTATGTTTACTATAACCAACCCTAAGGAGTAGATAGCATTATTATCTATATTTCACAGACAGGGAAACTGAGGCACATGGACGTTAAGAAATTTGCCCAAGAAGTTCAGTATGGCTGCCCCTGCCTTCGAGTGATTGCCCGTGCCATGGCTTCACAGGCACTGTGGGGTCAGGAGAGCCACGATCCCAAGTAGCAGGAATCCAGAAACAGGATTCAATAGATCAGCTATCAAGATGGGGCCTCAATGAAAAACCAGAACCCTTTGGCCAGGATCATTGAGTACTGCTCTGTCCTCAGGTCCTGGGCCCAGAGTCAATTTTCTTCAAAAATCCCCTTTGCTCCAAGCAGTTCTCATTCCCTTATTTATGCCAATGGTTTTCTGAGCAAGGCTTTTTCATGAGAGAATTTAAATGGGAAACTGCAATCAAGACTACTCAGTTATCATACACTTTGAGTAAAAAACCTCTAAAAAACAATCCTTGATTTGCAGATACATCATGATCCTCTCACGAATGGATTAAATAAAGCATAGTTTGGAGAATGAAAGCCAACTTGAAAATAATTTATGTTTCAAATTTGGTAATTATGGCAACCCACCCCAGCGGCTACCAACTTTATTTGTTAGCTTTTGGCTTACAGCTTCCCTGTCCCCCTCCCTTTTCTGGTTGATGTTCTCTTGCTTTGCAATTTCCCTGATGTTTTTATTTGGTTTACTTGATAAGGTTTGGTGAGATGAGGACATATTTAAAAATAAATTCTTGCAAATAATATTTTGGTAACTTTTGAATTTTGTGCTCATATTCCTCTACTGGAATTTTGTAATTAAGATGCTTGTAAGGAGGATCACGCCAAGCAAAGTTTGCATGGAGCCAAGTCAAGCTATGTACTTCCTACTCCTGTCATCTATTTATAGGAGAGAATTTGGTTTATGATGACCGTCCTGAGATTTATCCTGAAGTCTCAGAGGGCAAATGAGAACTACATCAAAGTACTTTGGTGTCATGATAAGCATTCATTCATTCATCCAGCACTTCTGAGTGGCAACTCTATGCCAGTCCCAAAGTGTCCTTGACCTGCCATCAGAGGACTAACAAATACACAGACACATAAGCTCTAAAATAGATATATGTGTGAAGTACTGTCTTTAAGTGTTGGCAATGCTTTCAGAGGAAGGGAACTTTGGGCTGGCCCTTGAAAGAGAAGAAAAGGCAGCAGAAAATTCATGTAAAGGGAACATGCAAAGTCATGGAGGTATGGCAGGGAGGTAACAGTTTATGGGACACTTAGAGACTGTGGTAGCCGGCTTCTAAGTTGGCCCCCAACGATCCTCATCTCTGATATTCATGCCCTTGTGTAGTCCCCTCCCACATTGAAGCAAGGCTAGTAGAACACTGTAGAAGTGAGGGCATGTGACCAACAAGACGAGTCATGAAAGACACTATATCTTCCACCTTGGTCTTTGGATTGCTCACTCTAGAGGAAGTCAGTTGCCATATTTTAAGTACCCCATGGAAGGAACGTAAGGGGAGGAAATAAGGCCTCCCACCAATAGCCAACACACACTTGCCAGACATGAGAGTGGGCCACGTTGGAGGATTTACAGCCTCCAGCCCTAGGCAAGGCTTCACATGACTGCAGGCCCAGCCGACCTCTGATTGCAACTTTATAAGAGAGGCTGAGCCAGAATTCCCAAGCTAAGCTGATCCTCAGTTCATGACATACAGAAACCATAAGATAATAAATAATTATTGTTGTTTTAAGCCACTAAGCTTGGGGATGATTTGCTGGACATTAATGAATAGGTAATACAAAATACTTCAGTGTTTTTCAGCTCTACCAGTAGTTCACACCCTTCTCCTCTGTTGATTGACCCAATATGCTAGTGCAATAGAGTGTTCTTAAGTTGTGAATCCTTGGGTCCTTCATGAGATGATTCTTCCTGTATATTCTATGCCAGAAAAAAAGTTTCCAGCTTTGTATCCTCTGGGAATCTGGCCCATTTAAGTCATGTGTCAACATTCCTCCTTTGTTCCAAACTTTATAAGAGGTGTAAACTATTTCAGAAAATTTCTTCTCTTCTTTCCCCTCATTTGTGATTTGAATAAGCAATGGTACCCAGAGGCTGAGTAAAAAAAACAAAAGAAGAAGGAACTATGGCTATGACTAATGTGTAGACTGGAAAATCTACTCCGAATCACTAAGAAGGAGCTAAGGAATGTGTTCAGGGCATGGAAGTTCAATCCTAGTGCTCTGTTTCTTGTGCATTACCGTGCTGTGTCCCTCAGCATTCCCGCCTGGAGCCTCCAACAGAGTGTCCCAGGAGAATGGTAGTCCAAGCAGTGGTGGTTCCCAAGACAGGTTCCCAGGCATAGCCTGCTAGACCTCAGCTTGCTTGCTGCTGCTCCTATACAGTTGTACCTACATGGCATTCTGAGATCATTGCTCCTTTCCTCTGCCTCCTTCTGGCCCTTCCAGGTTATTCCCACTCCCACCAGGGCACACCCAGACACAGGCACATTTATTCCTAAAGCCAGTCCCAACCAGAACAGAAATCCCATTAGAGCCTGAAGCTTATAAGCTCATGAGATATGTCAGGCAGGGCAAGTTCTGGGCATGCTTGAAGCCATTAATATGTATCATTCCACTGTCTCTTTTCTCCTTGTCCTATGCCAATCTATTTTCAGGACTGGGCTCATACCTCAGTTTCCCTGACATGCACTCTTGATCTCTGCTTAGACTGGTGCTCTGTGCTGCACTGTGGAAGTACGCAAGGTGGCCATGTTGCTGGCTAGATCCCAATAACCTCTTTCTCTGCTTGATGACTAGGTGCTGTTGCTCATCTTCTCTTTCACAAATTGCTGTCTTCTAAGTAGAAGGAATACTACCCGGATCCACAGTCAGGCTATCTGCCTGCTTTCTTTCTATGGCATATACCACCCATCACTCAGGATTCTTCTTGGAAACAAGAATTGCCTAGGTCATATTTGAGCTCCTCAAAAGTTTTAGACACTGGACAAGAAAGACCATCTCCATCCTATCAGCTTTCCTCATTGGCCCCTCAATACACATACTTCTTCCTTTTGCTATGTGTTTCCCAAACAAGCCTATGTCCCCGCCTGCCCTGCACTGGCACTCCATGAGTGATAACATCTTGACTGCCTTGGTTTCTTTGGGAAAGAAAATAATTGTGTTTAAAGTTTAGTTCTTGCCTCCCTAAGGAGGCCTTTATTACCAAGACACCTCTTCTGGAAGATGGAACAAGAGCAGTGGTAAGAAACTCCAGAGACCCTCTGAACCCGATGAGGGGCTGTGGAACCAGGCTTCTTAGTGGGACATGCCCTTGCTGTCTGTCCTGGTTCCAGAGCTCTAGAGATCTCTAGTTCTGTGATGAATGGAGCCTTGGAGAGGGAGTAGGTAGATTTTACTTCTCCCACAATCTCCACGTGCACCTCTACACAAGCCACTCAAAATAAATATAAAATCTACATAAGGTAGTGTGACGGAAACATAACTTCAAACATAACAAATTCCCTGGTCTCCTTTGAAAGGTCACTTTGAGGTTCTCCTGCCAGGCCCCCCAAGCCTCTCCTGGAGAATGCACTGCTCCAGACTTTTCCCTCCTTTGAGAAAACGAATTCTCCAGTTTCACACTGCCTACAATTCATGCCTTCTTCACTTGAGAAATTCTTCATTTGCCTGTCTTGCATAAGGAACATAAGTCCCTGCTCAAAAGCCATCTCTTTTATAAAATTGTCACTAATCTGGGTTTTCACCTCTTCCTTGGGACTTCCACAGACTTTTGTTCATACCTCCATGATGGTGCTTTTTATAGTTATTTTAATTCCTTTTGCTTGCTACAGGATTATATTTTATAAGCGGATGGGCTTTATGCCTTATCCTGTTTTGTAACCCCAAATGTTTGCAAGTGTCTAAGGTAATAGTAGGTGCTCACTTTGTAAAATGGTAACTGAAACTGGGCAGGTTAAAGTAAAGCAGCGCTCTCCTGCCTTTTGAGAGACTGTGTGAATTTCTCCTATATCACAGGTTGCTTCACACTCTGTCAGCTCATTCAGCCCCTGAACCTGGAATGTTCCACTTCCTCCTCCTTTGCCTGGTGAATTCCTGCACATCCTTTAAGACTTAGCTTAGATATCACACACCAAATTTAGGAGGCTCCCTTGACCCTTCCAGGTAGTTTTAGACATTCCTTGTTAGGAATTTCCATACAACTCCATGAACATACTTCGAATACTAACGTACATTGTTCTAGATTTTCTATATGTGGCTGCATCCTTTGCGAGACTGTGAACCTCAGTGTAGCAATTTCCAACACACAGTTAAGCAACAAGGAAATGTTTATGGAATGAATGAATGAATGAATGAGTAGACAATTTTTGCTGACTACCACTTTTGACCCGTACTGTTAAAGTTCTGCAGAAACCTGTCCACAGGGAGGACCATTATCTTGAGACAATTTTATAAAGCTCTGATCTTTAAACACCTCCCAATTAAAAACCACAAAGGGAAGCTGAAGGAAGGAACAGGATTCCTTATAGAACTCTCACCCCTGCCTTTCGGCTCCTGCATTTACAATTCTAGGCTTTAATTTAGAATGAGGTGACTAGAATGAATTGTGTCACATGCTGCCTGCACTCAATTGTAGTTCAATTATAATTTATGGATCGCTTTGGTCGTCAGGGACCATTATCATAACCAAATGCTATGGCCTTATTATGGCACCTGCACTCATCCATCTTCCACAAATGGACAGTCAGACACTAAGCGCCTATTGAGAAGGCCATTCCCAAGCTGTGCATGTTAACGCTGATCTCTGATTAGTCCCAGATTACGTCTCTGGACTGACATAATTTGCATTCCCTTTTAGGGAAAAGATGACAACACAACCTGGTATAGGATTTGCAATTTTTTTTTTTAACCTTCTCAGCTTGTTTCAAGAGCCCTTTCACTTTCCTCTAAGACTGAGATCATTTCTTCCTCTTTTATCACATTGGTTTTTCCTCTTTTCAAAAATCTGGCTAGCGTTGGGTACGGATCCCTATTGTGCCCTAAATTTTATTGTCATCTTAAAATGGGATTACTTGTGGGCTTTTTCCTCTTCTTTTAAAAAAAAAACTACAATAGCAAAAGTGAGATTTTCAAAATCACTTTATGAGGTATGATCGAAATATAAAGAGCTGTACCTATTATTTCATAGAACTTGATGAATTTGGGGGTAAGTATACACCCATGAAACCATCATCACCATCGAGGCCATACATGTATCCATCACCTTCCAAAGATTTCTCCTGCCACAAAAATATGATTTATGAACTATCTAAGAGCATACAAAGATGTTATATTTATCAAAAATACCAGTATTCACAGAGGGAAAAAAATCATTTAATTAAGAAATAGTCACAGAGAGTTGTTTGCTCCCTGTAAACATTAACAGATGATTAACAGACGATTTGGAATTTACATTTTGCAAGTTGATGTTCCTTTCTAGGAAGCTTTGTCATCTAAAAATCACTTCCTGTTTTGTTTTTAGTTAAAATGTCACAGTCTGGGGCTCTACCCATGATAAGCACTTCCCAATCCCACTGAACGTGTTCCAGGTGGCCCTGTTTGGTTGGAAAGATTGGAGGCTAACCTCAGTATAACTCAGGGAAAGGAAGCTCCATTTTACTTAGCATCATTGCACCTCCTGAGAATAGGACTGGAACTCACTCAGCTGCACGGCCGCTCTCTCATGACACCTGCTTCTCACTTCTAAATGTTTCTCTGTTGACCAAGTGGCTTCTTCTTCCCCGATCTCCTTCTTTTATGTTGTACACATACACTTCAAATTGCTGTGTCCTCAACTCGACATCATGAGTTTGATTTGCTATCTACCCCTACTTCTAACTCAGGTTCAAAATTGCCAAATTCCAAATTCCCAAGGATGGAATCTGAGCAGTCCAGCCCATCTTTCTGAGCCAGACATCACAAGGGATTGGTCACTGGCCAGTCTGTACATGCTTCTCTTTGAGTAAGATGTCCAGCCTTGTTCCAATCAGCTGACAGTAATGAGGGTCAAATAGTATAAACATGACCTATTTAAGCAGAGGGTCTGAAGATGGCAGAGTGCACTACAACAGAGGTGTCTGAAGCATACATTTATCTTTAGCATTTGTTTAGGCATGAAAACAGTATTTGCTCAGGCCCATGTAGTTTTTCTACATGGGAAACAAGGACAGTCATCACTCCCCATGAATGATCCTCCAACCAAGTGGTCTCAAGAGACTCACTCAGAAAAAAAACAGAACTGGAACTCCAGTACTGACTTTTTGCGAGAGGGGTTACAGCTGACCTCAGAATACCCTGGGTCAGGGTTTGGGTGTTCTCTGTCTGTTGAGATGCTCTGTCTCCATCTCTGACTTTTGCATCTTTGCATATTGGCTTCATTGCTCTCAAACCAGCCGACCCTATATTTGCTCACGGCTCTACCACATCCTTGAAAATTCACGTTCAGAGATAAAAGGGGATTTAAAAAATCCTGGGGAAGGATTCTGATTGAGTCAAAGCTCAGTCACATACTGTATCAGTCAGAGTTCTCTAGAGAAACAGAACTAGGATGCATATATACATACACACATTGTAGGGAAGGCTGGCAGGCTGAAAACTCAAGCAAGAATTAATGCTGCAATCTTGGGGCAGGGTTTCTTCTTTGGGAAATTCCAGATTTTGCTCTTAAAGCCTTCAACTGATTTAATGAGGCTTACCCACATTGTCAGAGGTAATCGTTACTTAAAGTCAGCTGATTTTAGATGTTAACCACATCTACAAAATAGCTTCACAGAAACATACAGATTAGTGTTTGATTAAATAACTGGGCCCTATAAACTAGCCAAGTTGACACATAAAAACTAATCATAGAACATGCCCACCCTTTTGTCCAATTAATGGGGCAATAGGGGGATTGGAACAATTTAGATCATTTGCCTACCCATATGGTCATAGGTGGGGACTTAAGTAACAGAAACAAGATTAGATATGAACACCTGTAACAACTGTAAGCTCATGAACCACCTCACTGGTCTATCCATAGGTACATGAAATGGCCTAGAAGCCAGGCGGTGCACATGGATGAACAGTGCCACATGGGTAGGAAGTGAGACAAGAGAATACTTGCTTTACTCAATTTGTAATGGCAATGCAAGTCTCAACATATGCTTTTCTTTTTTGTCTCGCCTTTTGACAATACGTTGCTTCTCATAGTCCCCAAGGATTAATGAAATGTGCAGGAAAAATAACACAAATAAATTCATAATGCAAAGTATTTATTATTAATAGATTAAAACATACATTAATAATCAGCAAAAATTAAACACTGCTACAATTTCCAAACAGTGTTTGTGATTCATGCGATCTTCTTTTTCATCTCAGAGTTATACATTACTAATTCGTTTAAAGGATACATTTTGAGTGCAGCTGTTTGACAGCAGCTGTGTGACAGTGGTGGTGAACAAGGCAGTTAACATCCTTTATGTATTTCTATCCTGTCCCCTCTTCCCTTTATTGCTTATTTATCTTTTATCTACATAAGTATCCCATTCTACTTAAAATGGAAAATAATAGGGTTTAAGTGAATTGTCCGAAGTCAGGGTCTTTTGACTTTGAGCCCAAGGCTACTTAGAGTGGTTCACAAACCCACAGCATGATCATCATCTAGGAGATCATGAGAAATGCAAAGCATTGGGCTTATTGAATCAGGTTCATCAGGACATCAGAATTACTGAATCAGACTTGCTGAGGGTGGGATTCAGGCATCTGTTTTAAGCAAGCTCTCTAGGTAACTCTTATGTACCACCAAAGTCCGAGAAAAGTTTTAGGCTACTTATCTTTACCTACTGCACATATGTGGAGTATTAGTAAACCTTGCTTTAATTTGACTGTTTCACTGTCCCAGATCTTCTCAGAAGAACCTCATTCTAAGACCTTGAACCCCTCTGTTCTGTGTGGAGGACATCCCAACACACCAGTCAATCAGCATCTACATTGTCTTAAAGCAGTGTTTCTCAACTGGGAAAGATTTTGTTCCACAGGGAACATTTAGCAATGTCTGTAGACATTTTTGGTTGTCATGGCTTGGATGGGGGTGATACTACTGGAATCTAGTGGGCCAAGGCCAGAGATGCTGCTAAACATCCAATAATGCACTTATAAAAATATAAGTTAAATAGTGCCCATCTTAGCCTGGGAGCTCCTTACAACAAAAATTATCCAGCAGAGAGACAGCAATAGTGCTGAGGTTGAAAAACCCTGCCCTAGAGGATCCTAAACAATCAATGACCAATATGTCCACTATGACATTTTGGCCTGCTCTCTTCCTTCTCCACTCCCCAAATTATTAATAGTCACTAAGAAATGGCAAAGTTTGCTCGCTAGGCAGAGAAGTATTCTGATTTTAAACTTGATTCAGCAAAAGAAACTGCCACTTGACAGTGGAATCACAATATATCATTCCACACTCATCCATCATCCTCCTCCTCATTTTTTTTCATATCGAATGAGCCCAACAACACCCTCACTAATATTTTACATAGCTATGTTATACATTTAATAAAATGCATGCCCTTTAAAAGTCATAATGTTCCCACCAGGACTTGTATATGATACCATAAAATTTTTCTTGAAACAGGGATCTGGCTTGGAGAATGACTTCAATTTGTTTTCCAGATACATGTGACATAAATCACTATTTCACAGACTCTGATCACCAGACCATTGCTGGCTTGCAATAATGTTTCACAGCCTGCAACCTGTTACCACAGAAAGTTCTGATTTTTAAAATCTATAAACTGAAATGATGACCCTTGACAGGCAATGAAACTTACAGCATTACTTGTTGAAGTTCTAATTTTTACTATATCTTAGCAATATAATAAATAATTGAATAGAGAAAATATAAGTTAAATAGTGCCCATCTTAGCCTGGGAGCCCCCAAAGCAAAATCTGAGGTGAAGGTTTATGATGAGTGGTTAATTCGAGAATGTGATTGCAAAAAGGAGAAGCAAGAGATAGGGGAATGAAGCAGGAAAGGAGGGAAATCCAACTGCATCCTAAGTTGGCCACCCAGTGGGTGGCTGGTCACTTCATACTGTGAACGAGCCTTTGGGAAACTTTATGAAATGTATCTCAGAATCATCAGTCTGGGGAAGAAAGGGAGAAGCAGTTTTCTGTTAGCGGCCAGTCTCATGGGTCAGCGTTGTTGTACAGAACGTCTGCTTCCCCAGATTTCATTTGTGAGTGCTAACTGTTCCAGAGATGCCCAAAGATAGGAAGTGAGAGGGGTCTAAAACAAGAAAATATTAGGCTGCACCTGTCAGAAATTTCTGGAAGACTATAGGACTTGCCCCTGTAGAGGTAATTACAATGAGAGGTATGGCCAAGAGTACTGGAAGAGATGAACAAGAGGTGTTTGCAACAGAACCCTTTAATGACATACTTAAATTAGGTTGAGTTATATTACTCATACATCTATAGTGTATACGATGAATATATAGATGTCTGAGACATGTGCTATACATCCATATAATATATATATCTCATTATATAGCCCTGTAAGTATAGGTACATATGATACACACATGCACACATGTGCATGTACACATACAATTTATAAGTATATAATTCAAATAAATATTTATGAACATTTTAAATGCTTATATAATATTTAATAATGATAATGACAATAAAGATTTTCAATATTTTTCTTGTCTAAGCTTAGCGTTGCCTAAGGTGTATGGTTGCTCTTGTTTTGGCCTCATTTGAAAGGAATTATTTGACATTGAAATGTATGGCTACACTTCTTATTGGAAGTTCATGACAAGTGTGCCTTTCCAGTGGATGTTAGCTTCTTGTATCCTTTGGATAATACATTTGATATTGACTATTTCTGCTGTTTAAACTTAGAATCTGACTACTTCTGTTTAAATCCTGTCTATACAACATACCAGTTGTGTGACCTTGGGCAAGTTATTTAAACCTTCTGTGCACCAATTTCCTCAATTATAAAATGGAGACAATGACAGCACCTGCCCCATGAGACTATTATAGGAACAAATAGTTAAACATGAAAAACCTTTATGTTGGGGCCTGGTACATAGCAGGAGCTCCTAGTATCTTAGCCATTCATAGCTCATAAATGTTAGCTATCATTATTATTTTTATACATGCATATCAAAACTGTATGGAAGGGGACAGAAGAAGAGAGAGGTGGAATTATTTGGCCTATCTTTTCTTGGGTCATTTCCTACCAATAAGCAATCTCCAATGTATTTTTAAACTGAACAAACACTTTAAATTGCATGTCTTTGGTTTGTTTTTTAAGCACTTTGCTTATCCTAAGTTTTATCCAGAGATAAACTTTTAATGTATTTTAGAGAGCATTTAGTATGTCACTTGAGAGTTTCTGAGTCACACTAGGGTGCTATTGAATGGAACAGAGCCTTTAAAGTAAAAACCCAAGAAATGTTAAAAGCAAAACATGAGTTAAGTGACTCTGGATGAGTGGACTTGAAGATCACACTTGTAGCCATGTGGCCAGAGGGTAGGAAAACCCTCAAATAAGACAAATCAGAAACATTCTCTGTACCTTATTCTAAGTCTTGTGTAAAGACCAGATGTATAAAGCTAGATAGAAATCTCTAACTCAAGGAACTCACAGCCTAGTAACCCTGCTACCTAGCTTTACTCCAAAAGTATAAACCAAGTATATATGAACCAAATGTATAAACCAGTTTTAGATATAAAACAAAATGAAATAAACAAATCAATAGAAGTTTTGTCTAAGTGGTCTCAGTAAAAATTCAGCCAAGGGCTTCCCTGGTGGCGCAGTGGTTGAGAATCTGCCTGCCAATGCAGGGGACACGGGTTCGAGCCCTGGTCTGGGAAGATCCCACATGCTGCAGAGCGACTAGGCCCGTGAGCTACAATTGCTGAGCCTGCGCGTCTGGAGCCTGTGCTCCGCAACAATAGAGGCCGCGATAGTGAGAGGCCCGTGCACCGCGATGAAGAGTGGCCACCACTTGCCGCAACTAGAGAAAGCCCTCGCACAGAAACGAAGACCCAACACAGCCATAAATAAATAAATAAATAAATAAATAAAATAAAAAAAAAAATTCAGCCAAATTGATTCTTTGGTATAAAGAATATGATTCAAGGAGGATTATATGGGGTTTTAGAATTAATGCTTAAGTGTGTCTTTGTTCCAGTTCACTATTAGACATAAAGGGCAATCTGGGAGCCAAGTCCAGGCTAAGCCTTATTCCTATAGAGAAAGAGCAATAGTCCAACCCTAGTCCTTGAAGGTGAGAAGAAGACCTAGAAGGGAACTGGAAAGAGGATTGTAAATGAATGAAAGTTGTAAAGCTCTTACAACTGAAACACTCACATTCTGTCTGAAGGACGAAATATCATATTAGTTGAGCACCTACTATGTACCAGTTTGCCAGCTTCTTTATAAGAAATGTGTCATCACTTCCATTTCCAAAGACTTCTAACATTCCAGAAGTTAAGTTAGCAATCCTCAAAAGATTAGAAAGATAAAAAGAAGCCAAAGCAGAGTTGTAACCCCTGCTTGTCCAGCAATGCACATCATCAAATTGCTTTTTCCTCTGGGTGTGAGCAAATGAACACCAGCTTACCAAATACACAGTTGGCCTATCACAGCTAGCTGGTCAATGACCATGTGAGGTCATCCGCAGTGACTTGGTATCAGCCATTTTTGAGCCCTGGCAGTGATAGAAAAATGCTCTTGATATTTCAGAGCCATGAGTTTGACAGGGCAGATGAAACAGCTGATATCAATTAGAAAATAAATTAGGATTTTCTGGCCAACTTAAAAATAAATCCTATGCATAGCCATCCACGAGTTTGAGTGGGAATCATTTATTGACTCAAGTAATTGCCTCTCAATGTCTGTAGCAAGTTAACTACCTAAAGCAAGTGAGACAAAACACCCTCAAGAGAATTGTATTTGCTTATCCTGTTAAGTAGGTTTTTAATTGTGGTATGTCCCTCTGCCTAACCTCCTTGACATTTAAAGGCTGGTGGTCGATTCTGTACTTATTATTCATGTTGACAATAAATAATACAAGGCAAAGAATTGATCTTCTACTAAAGGTAAATTATGTGAGGGGAAACAATGGTGAGGACAAGGCTCTCCATATTGTCTCTATCCTCTGCTATATACCAGGCTAAGCCCACATGTTGCCTGTTTTCCAGAGGTTTTGGGATCAGAGCAGAGATCCTGCATCAGAGTCTCAGGTCCTAGGACCATCACTGCTCTGCAATGTTGGGGAGACCCTTAACCTCTCTGATCCAAGTATCCTCAATCAGATGTAACTTGTATTCATTTGCACACTTGTGGAAGTGGCAGAAATTTTCACATACACAACTTTGTTTCCTTACTGTATGCATCCTGCCACAAATCCTGTCAAGCTGGTGATACTGTCCAGGCTCTTCAGATAAAGAGACTAAGATTTAGAGAGGGAAAATGTTTTGCTTCAGGTTACAGTAAAGAACTGAGATCAGCTGACCTCCAGGTCCATGTACTGCCTACTACAGTGTGTTGGTCATGGCCCTCTCCACCTTGGTAAAATTAGAATCTTCTTATTTCAAATTAGAAGTAATCAGCTGTTAAGAATGTTAAAACTTAACTTTCTGCCTACTGAACTTTGCTCTACCTGCAATAATCAACTACTTAGATTTAACTCCTCCCCTTCCCTTTCATATCCAACTTCTGCCAAGGCCTTTTGAATCTCTGTTCTAAACTTTCTTGACTCTCTTCTTCCATTTTCCACCCCACTGCTTAGTTCTGAGACTGTCTCCTAGACCTGTGCAAAAGCCCTTCCTGGGCCCCTGCCTCTTCCTCCCCTCCCTCCAATCTATTCTCTTTGCACTGTTGGCTGCATGGCTTTCTATATTATAATTCTCTCTGCTGTGAGAAACCCTTGACTCCCCCGTATTACTCTCCCAGGGTCAGCTCCTATACAGCCCTCATCCCATTTCATCCCGACCCCTATGATAAGTCAGCTGTTTTCAGCAGTCTATGCACCCTGGGTTGCCTCACACCTCTGTGCAGTTATTTTTGTCTAGAACCCTAGTGTCACCTTAAGGAAAGAGTTTTCTTTATCCTTGAAAACTCACCTACCCCCATGAAGACTTTCCTCCCCCTCCTTCTTCTCCATACTAACACCCACCTCCCCTTTTACTCAGATCTACTATTCACCCACAATTGTCAGTTATGGAGATTACAGTGAAGAGTTCCCCACAACTGGCAAGGTAAATAAAATGATTCTCTGAGGCTTAAACCTTAAAACCAACACATAAAGGATCAAGGCAGAGAAGTGCAAAGTCATCTTAAAGAGACAGAATAGTTTCCAAGCTTGAATATTGGGTTATAATAAATCTGAAACCCTTGGGGCCAGATTTGCTTTGGAATTCACATAGTTTGTTGTAATACAATGCATATACCGTATGTTCTAAATATAATACCCTCAGTGTAACATGTTGTGGAAATCATCAGTATTTGTGCAGTGAAACTATGAACCTCACACTAAGAAGCATAAATAAAGATTATAAATAGCTTCATGTTATTTCAGGTCAGATTTGCCCTCAATTTACCACTTTTGGCTTTCAGAGCTTTGAGGATTTCAGAATTGTGGATAATGGGTTGTGGACTTGAATCTCCCTAAATAAAGAAATTCTCAAGGGAAGAAGTCAATCACAGAGAAATGAATCAATAAGTCTAGCCCACATTCAAGAGGAGGGGATTATACAAGGTTGTGAGGACTAGGAAGTAGGACCACAGCGGGCCATATTGGAGGCTGCCTACCCTACAAGGGATTGTGAAGTATTCCAGGGTTAGTTAAAGCTGAGCTGCTTTCATCCCTAGGGGAAAGGGTCAAGGAGAGAGAGTAGTTTACAGAACTTGGAAGGATAGAGTCATGTGGAGAGGGCAGTCTTGAAAGACAATGTGTCCTTGGGTCAAGGGAAGAAATATCTTCAGATGAACCAATAGGAAGAAAGCAGGTGGAATAAATACCCTGACCTCTTTTTTTTCTCTCTCCCCATCTCTTGATAAACCTCTTGACTGGCAGAACCCAATCAGAAGCCCTGAAACAAGAGAGCACATTGATGTACTCCATATAGGTCAGCCAACAAGGGCAGACATTGGGTCTGGAGGGATAAATAGAAGATACCAGCACATTATACTAGTATCTGGAAAATTACCTGTCAAGGACATTTTGGTCCCAGGGAACTTGTGTTTAAAAGGTTAACTTGGTATAGCATAGGGAACTGTATTCAATATCTTATAATGACCTATAAAGGAAAAGAATCCGAAAAAGAATATATATATATATAATATATTTATATGAAACTGACTGACTTTGCTGTATACCTGAAACTTACACAATATTGTAAATCAACTATAGTTCAATAAAAAAGTTTAACTTGAATTATTATTATCGTTTTAGCATGAGTTATCTTAATAACTGCCTTATAAATTCCTGGTCAGCAAGGATGGAGCCACATTTGTCTTTGAACATTATGCACTAATTTGCCTGTGCCAACACAGGTTCTCAACCTCAGATATTATGTAGTAAACACTTTTTATTTTAGGGATGAGAAAACAGCTGAGATGTTAAGTGAATTGCCTAAGATCACACAATGCTAAGCCCACATGTTCCAACACTATCTGTAATTTACTAATTCCTTAATAGTAATGATAATGATAACTTTGCAAGGGTACAACATTTTAAAGTTTACAAAGAACTTCCACCCACATCATCTCATTTATATCTCACAATAGTGCTTGCTTCTGCAGCACATATACTAAAATTGGAATGATACAGAGAAGATTAGCATGGCCCCTGTGCAAGGATGACACACAAATTCATGAAGAATACCATATTTTTATGCACCCCAATGTTCACTGCAGCACTATTTACAATAGCCAGGACATGGAAGCAACCTAAAAGTCCATCAACAGAGGAATAGATAAAGAAGATGTGGTACAAATATACAATGGAATATTACTCAGCCATAAAAAGGGATGAGATAGTGCCATTTGCAGAGACGTGGATAGACCTAGAGACTGTCATACAGAGTGAAGTAAGTCAAAAAGAGAAAAACAAATATCATATAATATCGCTTACATGTGGAATCTAGAAAAATGGTACAGATGAACTTATTTGCAAAGCAGAAATAGAGACACAGATGTAGAGAACAAACTTATGGATGCCAAGGAGGGAAAGGGAGGGGTGGGATGAATTGGGAGATTGGGATTGACATATATACACTACTATGTATAAAATAGATAACTAATGAGAACCTACTGTATAGCACAGGGAACTCTACGCAATGGTCTGTGGTGACCTAAATGGGAAGGAAATCTGAAAAAGAGGGGATATATGTATACGTATAACTGATTCACTTTGCTGTACAGCAGAAAGTAACACAACACTGTAAAGCAACTATACTCCAATAAAAATTTATAAATAAAATAAGCCATGAAAGGCAAAATTAAATAAATTAATCCCACAATAACTCTGATGTACTTGGAAGGTAGATATTATTTCCATTTTATAACTCAGAAAGTGACCTAGATAGGTGTTAGTTATTTTCAACACGACAAAAAGTGCCATAATAAGCATAGGAAATAATATGGAAGTTTGGGGCTTATTGAGTTCAGCTATTCAGTCTCATTACATAGGATTATCTCCTCTAACTGGTTAAGGCAATTCTCTGAACTACGAACTGAGGGGCTGCTCAGTAAGAAACCAAGATAAGGTCATCCTGTATGAAAATGGTGAGAGCAATGCTGTGTGAGTTTCAGGTGCACAGCAAAGTGATTCAGTTAAACATATACATGCATCTATTCTTTTTCAAATTCTCTTCTGTATCCCTGAAACTAACAACATTGTTAATCAACTATACTTCAATATAAAATAAAAATTAAAAAAAAAAAAGAAAATGGTGAGAGCAGACTGAAGCAGATCTCAGGGAATCATCTAAGGGGAGAAAGAGAATAAAGCAACCCTACTAAGGGGCTTTCTTTCTCTACCACTGATGGAGTTCCTCCTGTGCTTCCTGGTGACATATCTATAGCATTCTCCAGGAAACAAAGCCTATATTCTCTTGGGGGAATCTACACAATGAACACACACACACACACATACACACACACACACACATACACACACACACACACACGCAAACCCAGTAGGCTGTGGGGCAAGAAGAGGGTCTTGGGAAAAACTATGTAGAATTTGAAACCTATACTAGTGTTCTAATTATCTACTGCTATTTAACAAACCCCAAAACTTAGTGGTTTAAAATAACATCCCTTTTTACTATAGTTCACAATTTCGTAGGTCAAGAATTCCCACAGGGCTCTGCTGGGCAATTCTTCTGTTTCACATGGCACAGACTGGAATGATTCAGTGAAATTCAGCTGACGGCTGGTCTGGTCAGGAGGGGCGACAAGAGACTTCATTCATATAACCAGTGTCTTGATGGGAATGTCTTGAAAGCTGAGCTCACCTCTGCCTCTCTCCCTCTCCATGTAGTTTCAGGGCCCTCCACGAGATATCTCCAGTAGGGTAGTTGGATTTCTTACACAGCCGTTCAAGACTCCCAAAGATTTAGGAGGCAGCTGCTAGCCTTTGTTCGAGGAGAGGCCCAGACTGTCATAGCATTAGTTCAGCTGTGCAGTTTTGGTCCAAGAACTCACAGGTTGACTCCCTTCCAGGAGAAGCTAAATAGACCCCACCATTTGGTGGGAGCAGCGCCAAAGAATTTATGACCGTATTTAATCCCATACAATTCTTACCATAAACTGCTCCTATTTTCTCCATTCTTTTCATTGTTACCACTCATTCAGTGTTTTTACAATTATAATCTGAAGAAAATAATGAGGACACAGGGGGGATAATTTTTAACTCTAGGAACATGCCCCATCAACTGGGGACATGAATTGAGATGACTGATCTCTCTAGCATAACTGGTATATGTCTTGTTTCACCACCCTGGGTTTAAGTGACATAACGTATTCATAACCTCAGACATGATGCCCTTAATCCCTCTAATCACCCATTCATGTTGCAATTGTTTCCAGATTCTCCTTCCCAGATATTTTAAGAATCCTCAGGCTTGCTTGGCCATGTCTGTTGCTCACCTCTCTCTGCCAGGAGCTTGGGGGCTATCTCTCTAAGCAGGATTTTGTAGGAGTGGCTATTGCTTCGGTCACTGTCTCTGGTCTTGATGCCAGTTCACTTCGGTCCACCTCCTGCAGCCGTATCTTGGCACACGTTATTAAGGGAATTCATTACTGTTATTTTGATCCTTACGGTGCTATGAAAGAATGACCCTCCCTTTCCAGATGAAAAGGACAAAGTTTCCTCCCTATTTTTATTCTTACACAAGATGTGTCCCTTCATGAAGCTCCCCAAGTGTCCAGCATTACTGTACTTTTTATTCACCTACACAGAGCCAGGTACCCTGGGGTTGCTGATGTAGCCAGGGAAGCTGGCACTGGATGAGTTCCAGCACATGCCAGGCCACAGGCTATGTTCAAATGCTCCTCCCAGACCTTGCTCAGACAACTGTGCTACCTATGACTCAGTGGGTAAATTTCCCCTTTTACTTATGGTGTGTTCTTTCCAGGACTGCTGTCTGCCCGTTTCCCCTCCTAGCTTCTGTTAGGACTTGCCATCTCCCCATTCTCTACTCCCCTTCCTATCTTTCAGGTATGTCTCTATAGCCTGAGCTTCAATGTTCATAGGGTTCCTGGCCTTTTTTCTTAGCTCACCCTGGGTACCTCTCTCAGGCCCTAAATAAATCAATAAATGCAAACAGATATGTGATGTGTGTCTGCATGTTTGGGAGTGAGATATAGTGTCTAAATCCCTTCAACAGAAGCATCTTTGTTTCAATCCCTATCACCCAAAAGTTTTGGATCCTTGGGTTCTATTCAAACCCTGTATTTCCCCATTTACTTTACCTTTGCCTTGGCTACAAACATGAATTGGGAGAAAAATAACTTCTGCATATATTTCCAGTACAGAGACAGTTCTCTTTCCTCTTTATTTCTCAGGGGACTAAACCAAAATCTGCTGTCCCTCAAAGTCTATTCTGATTGGCCTGGTTATGAACACAGGTGCTTAGCGTGGAGTAGGGCCCATTTGCTGCCTCTGCCCAGCCTGGGGTGGAGACTGGTGAGGACAGGGATTGTCTGGCTCTTTTAAAGATTGACGCCTGGGAAGCGTGATTCCCAGTGTTCCTCCTCAATCCTCAAATTAGGTTTCTTGTGTGCATGGGGAACATCTGTCCCCTGGGGGCGGATCTGTAGCGTCAGGAGTTACTACCACTTCTAAGCATGATCACAACAATTTGAGGACTTGAGAATGTATCACCAGCACAATCAGTGTGTGAGCTTGCCGCACGTCCCTTCTTCACACACGGAGAGAGCATGAGATGGGGCCCCAGCACAGTGTGAACTGCCTTCTAAAGTCATTAAGCCTTATAAGCTGTTAGATAATTCTAATTATCCATGAATCATCTATGTCTGATTTATCTCATTAACATGTCTCTCAGTTAGTTACCATTACATGTTTTTGAGCTTTTGTAGCATTGTAAATGTACTCATTATGAGACGCTCCGGCATCTGGCACTGAATGTTCTTTTGCTTTGTGCTTTTTTTTGTATCTTTCTCCACCAACATCATCTCTCCCCTAGAGGTCACTCTCACTCGTGCAAACATCCTGATCTCAGAACCAATTTAGATTCTGTAGAACTCCCCAGGCAGTCTCAAAGAAGGAAGGAAGGGGAAACTGATGGCAGTTTGACGAGAAATAAGAGGGTCTTTAAAAGAGCTTTCCCACGGCCCTCACCACAACCCCCTTACTGTCTGCTGGCAGCATATTCGTGGTAGGTCCCAATGAAGCTTATCAATGTTGTTTTTAATTTTTTTTAAAACAAAAACAACTAAATGAATTTTTTTTCTTGTTATTGATGCAATACACATTCATGATAGGACCTGTGGAATTTCCAGATAAGCAAACAGAAAATTTTAAAAATATCTTCGGGAGATAAATTCTATTAACACTGGTGAATGTTCCTCCATGTTTTTTTTTCTGTATACATAAACAAATATGAGAGCATATGGATCACACTATACATTGTTTTGTAACCAACCTTTTCATCTGACAAACTATCTTGAATATTTTTAGTGTTCATATAAATAATCTTTTAGATAGTCATTTAAAATAGATTCTAGTATTTCATTTTATGGATTCACCATTATTTCACTATTTACTTACTGATGAAAATTTAGGTAGTTCTATTTTTCAGTCTTATAAATAACGCTATGTGGGAAATGCTTATAAGTACATCTGAAAACACATATATTTTTTCTTAAAATCAACACCAAACCCCTACTTGTGCAATTATTGGCTCAAAGAGTTTGCATATTTTAGGACTTTTGATACATAGTGCAAGCTCTTAAAAGTGGGTTCAGATCGTCTTGGGTAGTAGCAGTATATACAATGTACATTATCATTATTTCTAATTTTTGCCAGAGAACAAACTTGCCAGCCCAGGATGTGGCTGACCTAGGGAGGCTGGGGACAAGCCTAATGGGCTCCTTTCTGGACCTGAAAAGAAAGGAGAACTCTACGTAGGGCGGTAAATTTCGCAACAAAAAGCTAAAGGCCAAAAATTTCATACGCTAAACTTCTGATCATTTTATTGTGAGAATGCCTTTCTCTTATAGAAATTTGTTGTCCGTGGAATTTAAAAGATCTTGAAAAGACTGTCCTCACTCTCAATATAAACTTTCTATCTGTTAATACTGGATCCTGTCGGCTGCACATAGGAGGTTGTCCTGCAAGTCTCCGAGGTTCTTGGAGTTCTAGTTCTAAACACTAGGGACATTTCCCAGGCAGGAAACTTTATCTTTCCTCCATGTAGCTACTCAGTATACCCACTGGACCTGCTAAAACTGCTACCTCTTGTTTGGATTTTAAACAACCATACCTGATGTGTGACATGACGGTAGGCTAACAGAAGTATTAGATGGTGCCAAAATTTTACCATTGAAAAGATACCCAGAAAGACCCATGTGGCATTTACAAGCACAAGGAACTAGGCAAAGGAAAGTTGAGTAAATCTCTTTTATTTATACTTTGAAACCTAAACACTGATGCTAAATTCTGGTAGATGAGGCTAGACTATGTGGCTTAGACTAGAGATTCAATGCAGTCTTCCATTTCCCCATTTGAAAACAGTATCTTACCTGATTCAACACAACCTGATGCTCCTTCACTCCCAACAAAGTTCTAGAGGAGCTGGATGTAGAGAGAGATAGACAGCAAGAGAAAGTACTGAACTTGCCTGCACTTCAGCATGGCAGAAGTACATGACAAAGTTGGAATGTCAGAGAAGAGAGCTCAGGAAGGAAACGGCCCTGGGGGTATTCTAAGGTAGTGGGTATCAGGTCAAGGCTCCTACTCAGGCCACCCAGGTATAGGAGGGAAAAGAAACAATTAGCTACTCATGACCTTCTGGTGCCCCATGAGTCAATCCACTAGAAATAGGGCCCGGCTTTTGAGATCAGTTTTCCTCCTACTTTTGGAGGAGCAGGGGTGAGGAAGAGTTAATGAGACAGCTTCCCTCCCATGCATGCCCATACTGTTAGTCAGGAAAAGGCTATTTCTTTGAACTAAAGTTGCAACGGGTTGGCAATAAAAGGAACAGGACTTGATTTCCATCTATCACTCAGGGGACCTCAAGGGCAGAGTGACTCACCAAAGACAGAATTCAAATGCTCTTGGACAGGGCTTCCCTGGTGGCGCAGTGGTTGAGAGTCTGCCTGCCAGTGCAGGGGACACGGGTTCGAGCCCTGGTCTGGGAAGATCCCACATGCCGCGTGGAGCAACTGGGCCCATGAGCCACAGCTGCTGAGCCTGCGCATCTGGAGCTTGTGCTCCGCAACAAGAGAGGCCGCGATAGTGAGAGGCCCGTGCACCGCAATGAAGAGTGGCCCCCGCTTGCCGCAACTGGAGAAAGCCCTCGCACAGAAACGAAGATCCAACACAGCCAAAAATAAAAAAAAATAAAATAAATAAAGAATTATTCTGCCTAAAAAAAAAAAAAAAAAAGGAACCCATTCACTAAGTTATAATTATAAAAATAAAAAAAAAATGCTCTTGGACATTTGGGACTAAAGCTATTTTTAATCACTTTAATCACTTAAAGTGGGAGGAAAGTGGGACACAGGATGAGAGGATATCTAGGGTCTTCACTTGCTCTGATTCTTTGATGTCTGAAAGGCTGGTAGAGATAGGGAAATTGCCTTTAGAGGCAGGCGCACTGATGGTGAGGCATATTCACTGATAACCTGAGCACAGAGGTGGAAGAAAATCGACAAAAATCAGGAACTCAAACATGAGAACAGCTTACAGCTATGGAATATAGAGACATATATCTGAAAAAGCACTGTGAGTCAAGACGTCGGGAAAATGGAAAGCTATGCTCAGGAAACTTGGCTTAAGGGAGAAAATAATGCAGTTAGCTTGACTTCCACTTTGGGAAGAGTCCAGTCCCAAATGGTTAAAAGTCAAATGTTTTGGTGTTTAAAGTTAACTCTCAGTTAAGGGATGTAAAGGAATCGATCGTCTCAGAAGCACAGCTAATATGGATAGTAGTTGCCAAAACAGTGTCAAAATAAGATTCACAGCATAAATATCCTTTATCAGCAACCAACAACTCACCAACAGTGGACCCAGAGTCATTATTTTTGCCCAAGAATTCATGTTTCTTGTTAGCCTTTGCCGGCATTAGGGTGCTTCTGGGAACAAATGAGCCATGCAAAATAGATTTTTGAAGACGAGGAGGAGGTAGAGGTAGGAAGAGGAGCTGTATATTTGCCTTATGTGGCAAAATTCATTTGGATTTGAAATTCTTCTTTCTTGGCTTTCCAATGGGGTACTGGGAGACAGTGCGCATGCCCCTGGAAGCATCCTCTCCTCCAGGCCTGCCTGCCCCACCACACAGGACCTCTTACCCAGGGTACTTCCATTGTGTACCTACCCCAGGTTGGGACCAAAAGGCAGCACATTTGTTTAACTATTTCTTCTCCCAGAGCAAGGATTTTTTCTAAGGACTAGAGTTAGTAAATTAGACAGGTAAAAAAGACAAATACCATATGATTTCTCTTATATGTGGAATCTATACAACAAAGCAAATGAACAAACATAAAATTCTGCATTCACCCTTTAAGAGTGTAGTCTCTGTTTCCTACAGTGCTCCAGCTATCCCATACCCAAGCTCCACTGGTCTTCAAAGCCATATGTTCTGGGGATTCTTCTTCCTGGTGCAGGACCCCCAGGCTGGAGAGTTCGATGTGGGGCTTAGACACCTCATTCCTTGGGAAGAACCTCTGCAATCGTGATTATTTTCCCATTTGTGGGTCGAATACCTGGGGGTGTGGATCTTGACTGCCACATCTCTACCCCTCCTACGTGTCTTGTTGTGGTTCCTTCTTCATATCTTTAGTTGTAGAAAATCCTTTCTACTATTCTTCAGGATGTTCTCATCGATAGCGGCTCTGTAAATAGTTGTAATTTTGGTGTGCCCATGGGAGGAGGTGAGCTCGGGGTCTTACTACTCCACAATCTTGGCCACTCCCTCTAACTCACATTTTTTGGATTCATATAGAGATTGAAAAATTATTTCAAATGACCTTATTTTTATTTTTATTAATTACTTCTCAGATTTTTTGGTATTGGTTTTCTTAGTGATTTTCCCCCCAACTTTTTATTATGAAAAATTTCAAACAGAGAAAAACTCAAAGAAAAGACAACGATTAGTTATATACCCATTACCTAGATTCAGTAATTGCCAACATTTTTCCTTGTTTGCTTTACCTATTCCCATGGATTTTCCAAGGTCCTTCATTACAGTTGCCCCTTTGCCTGAGCCCAGGGCCACCAGATCTCACACTTATTTGCGATGTGAACATCTCCTTCTTGGAGATCCCTAGTTGATACGTGTAATGTCTTCTTTACTCTTCTGTGCAATCTCTGGGCACTCATATGTGGACTCTGAAGCAGCCTGTGCTGTTTGCAGATTTCCCGACTTAACATGTTAACTGGAATGTGTGGTTGCTCTCAGTCTCCTAGTCATGCTGTAGAAGTGGACACTGCATGATTTTATTTGTTATCAATATTGGTTTCTTTTTTTAAGAATGTGATAAAAATCTCAAAATTTAAGCAGCCACTATTATTCTATGGAAACCTGAAAACTTTTATATTTTTACTGATTTTTAAATGTCCTTTATACATGAGGACGATTAACCAGATGCCGTAAATGGTATTGTACTTGTTTCTTTTTAACTTTTTGTTAAAAATTTAAGCCATCAGATTTTTTAAAACTTATGTCAAATTAATGAGTACATTTTTGTGACATTTACCAGTTTTTACATGTGTGAAAATGCATTTCTTATCCAGAGAGTACATAAATATTTGGCTGTAATACCTGCTGATTTCTATCTATCTATTTATCTATCTATCTCTTTACCTACCTATCTGTCACCCTATTTTTAATTACTAAAAGTGTTCGAAATATTGAAATATGTTTGATCTATGGAATGGATTGATAATCTTCAGGATCCTCCCCCCCCCATAGCTATGTTTTTTCACACATTTGTAAAATATAATTGCTTCCTCAGTGATTTATGATGACCTTTCTTTACGGTATATGAAGTTCTTATCAGTGTATATTAGGGTCTTTTTCAGAGATAAGTACTGTGTAGCAAAGTTATTTATTATTGCTATATTATTTATATAGTGTAAATTGGGGAAAAACGTAGGTTTAAGCTAAGCAATTATGTTATAGATACACAATGTAATAATATTCTATTACAAAGATGATATAGAAGAATATGAATTGATATATAAAGTTGTTTACATTGTTAAGGGACAAATGTAAGTTTTATACATATATATTTATACCATTTAAAATATTTATTTTGAATATTTAAACACACAGGCAAACATCTGGAAGAATATTTCCAAGCTGAAACTGATGATCTTTGGAGGTTGAAGTTCTTGTTAGATTATAATTTCTTTTTGTATGCTTATCTACATTTCTCGATTTTTCTATACAGTCTAATAGATATGCAATATTCAGAAAACAATGTTATGTATTTTTATTCCTGTTGCTTAAATATAACTAAATTAACATTTTGTTAAATTTCATTCCAGTGTACAGGACTAGATTTTGCTTTTGACATTTTTATAGTTACATTTAATTAACCTCTGAATCTGAGGGAGGGTTTTTATTTAAGCGACTATTGTTTTGCTCAACAAAATGATGAGATATAATAATGAGAAATAATAATTCGCAATAAAATTATCTATGTTGCAGCCCTACCTCTAGGCCGTGGTTGATGTATCCTCACCATTTTTAGTGAAATAGGTTGTGGGTTTTGGGGTGATTTTCTCCTACAGACTTTTCTGATGAGTCAAGTGTGGGCCTCTTGGCTTTCTCACAGGACAGGCACCAGTCTTGCCATTGCAACAGGTTCCTTCTCTTGGGTTTTCATATTTTTTAATTTATTTCTTTGTCTGTGGAGCATGTCTGGAAGAAATTTTTTTCAAGGTAAACCCTGACATATCTAAGACTATTTTTCTGTTGCCTTCACATATAAAAAGAAATTTGGCTATGTATAAAATTCTACCGACACAACCTTTTTTCTTCAAAATTCTGCAGCTGTTGCAGTCTTGTCTTCTAGTGAAGTTGGTTCTGTTTTAGAAACCTATAATTTCTGCCTGGAAGCTCCTGAGAGTTTTTTTAAAACAAATCCATCTTATTCAAATATTCTGCTAGTATATATTTGGGGATGCATCTATTTTCCTCAGTTTGGTCTGGTACATGTTTAGTATTTTGTATATAACAAAATTGGATTTTGGGGGGGTTTATTTTTCTTGGTGTATTTTATCTAATTTTGTGTTATTGCTTCTGTTACAATGTCCTAGTTTCTTCCTAAATGACACCTATAATTTTATATTGAATCTATGATTTTTGTTGGTCTCTGTTACTTTCACTTGTCCTCCATTTGGGATCTTACCATTTTCATTGCTTTGTCCTTTCTTTTTTGCATTCTGAGAAAATAGTTGAAGTTGTCTTCAGTATCAGTGATTACATTTTCTTCAGTATAAATTATATTATCAGCACCAATGATGCATTCACAGCTTACTGTTACATATTTACTTTTCTGGTATTAATTCCTTATAGGATCCAGCTCATTTTTTGTTAAAGATTTTTTGGATGTGAACCATTTTTAAGTCTTTATTGAATTTGTTACACTATTGCTTCTGTTTCATGTTTTGGTGTTTTGGCCCCGAGGCATGTGGGATCCTAACTCCCTGACCAGGGACCGAAACCGTACCCCCTTGGATTGGAAGGCAAAGTCGTAACCACTGGACAGCCAGGGTAGTCCCCAGTTCATTTTTTATACACTTGATTGCTTTTAAATCTTAGTTTGTCTGTCCATAAGACTACCTGTTTTCCCACAGAAGTCAAGATTTTTCAATGATGTAAGGAAGTAAAACTTCCCCATCCCTTCCTTCGTTCTGGTTCCAATAAGAAATCATATTCAGGGTTTTTTCTCTTACGTCTTTAGAATGAATTCCACTTTTCCTTTTACTGGAAATTTTTTTTTTTTTTGGTACTCTTCATTTTTTTTGTTGTTGTTAATTTACTCATTGTTGTATATGAGGCTTATCCCATCTTGGAGCTTACTGCAGAGAGGGTAATTGTTCTTAGCCCCAACATTTGTTTACTTAGGTGCTGAGTGCATATTCCTCTTAGTTCTACAGTTGGATCAAAGACTGGCTCAGTTTTTAGCTATTAAGAATAAAGATGTCATACACATTTGAGAACAGGTTTTTGTGTGAACACAGATTTCATTTCTCTTGGCTAAATGCCCAGAGGTATAATCACTGGGTTGTATGGTAGTTGTATGTTTAGTTTATTAAGAAATTGTCAGACTATTTTTCAGAGTGGCTGTGTCATTTTGCAATCTTATCAGCAATGTATGAGTGATCTAATTTCTGTATCTCCTTGTCAGAATTTGATGTTGCCATTATTTTTTATCTGATCCATTCTGATAGATGTTTAGTGATACTTCACTGTAATTTTAATTTGAATTTCCCTAATGGCTAACGAAGCTGAATGTCTTTTCATGTGCTTATTTGCCGTCTGTACATCTTCTTCAGTGAAATGTCCCTTCATGTCTTTTTCCCATTTTCTAATTGAACCGTTTTTTGTGAGTATTATTTTTCTGAGAATTGTAGAAACTAGTCTTTTCTCATATGTATGGTTTGCAAATATTTTCTCTCTCTCTCTGACTTGTCTTTTTTACCATCTTAGTAAGGTTTTTCACAGGGAAAAATTTGTTTAATGTTGATAAAGTCTGATTTATCAATTTTTCCCCTTATGGATCATGCTTTTGATGTTAATTCTAAGAACTCTTTGCCTAGCACTAGATCATGAAAATTTTATCCATTTTTTAAATAAATGTTTTATGGTTTTACATTTTACATTTAAATCAGTGACTCATTTGAGTTATTTTTTGTATTAGGTATGAAGTGTAAGTCGAAGTTCAATTTGTAACCTATGGATGTCCTATTGCTCCAGAACACTTGTTCAGAAATTTATCCTTTCTCCATTGAATTGCTTTTGCAACTTTGTCAAAAGTCTGTTGGAAATATTTGCGTGGGTCTACTTCTCAGTCCTCTATTCTGTACTATTGATCTGTGTGTCCATCATTTTGTCAATACCATGTAGTCTTGATTATTCTAGTTATATAGCAAGTCTTGAAATTTGTAAGTCTGATTCCTCCTACTTTATTTTTTTCTTTTTCAAAATTATTTTAGCTATTTCATCCCCTTTTCCTTTCTATAAAAAGTTTAGAATAATATTACCTATATCTACAAAAAAAGTCTTGTTGGGATTTGGATAGGAATTTTTCAACTTGCCCTACTACAATTCTTTTTCTGGTCCAAGATCCAATCCAGGGTTCCACATTGCGTTTAGTGTCATTTCTCCTTAGTCTCCTAGAGGCTGGGACAGTTCCTTTGTCTTCCTTTCCTTTTGTGGCTTTGACAATTTTAAGAATACTGGTTTTTTATTTTGAAGGATGTCTCTTTTTTACTTCTTAGCATAAATTTAAATTTAATACATAGTTAAACATATATATTCAAATTAAATATAGACACACCTATATTAAGATTTCACCATCAAAAATAAAGTAACAGTCCTTTGTTTTCCTTTTGTGGAAGATATAGGCATTGCATTCAACCTCAAGAAACTCTCTCTCTTTCTCTTTCTCTTTTTTTTTATCATTCTATGAGTTTAGAAAAATTTTGACATGTATCTACCATTATACTCTCATACAGAGTAATATCGCTGCCCTAAAAATCCTCTGTGCTCTAATTATTCCTCCATACCTTCATCCCCTGGAAACCACTAATATTTTTATTGTCTCCATAGTTTTGCCTTTTCCAGAATGTCGTATAGTTTGAATCATATCGTATGTAACCTTTTCAGATTGGCTTCTTTCACTTACTATATATACTTAAGATTCCTCCATGTCTTTTTATGGCTTGATAGCTTATATTTTTTAGCACTGAGTTGTATTCCACTGTCTGGGAATAACACAGTTTATTCATCCGTTCATTTACCAAAGGACATCTTGGTTCCTTCCAAGTTTTGACAATTATGAATAAAGCTACTATAATCATCCATATGCAGGTTTTTGTGTGGATATGTTTTTCAGCTCCTTTGAGTAAATACCAAGGAATGTGATTGCTGGATGGTATGGTAAGAGTATGTTTATTTTTGTAAGAAACCGACAAACTGTCGTCCAAAGTGACTGCACCATCTTGCATTCCCACCAGCAATGAACGAGAGTTCTGTTCCTCCATTTTTCACCAACAATTGGTGTTGTCAGAGTTCTGGATCTTGGCCATTCTAACAGGTGTATAGTGGTATCTTATTGTTGTTTTAATTTGCATTTTCTGAAGACATATGATGTGGAACATCTTTTCATATACTTGTTATCTGTATATCTTCTTTGGTGAAGTGTCTGTTATGGTCTTTGGTCTATTTTTTAGTTGGGTTATTTGTTTTATTACTGTTTAAGAGTTATTATATGAGTTATTATATATTTTGGATATGTATCTTGCAAATATTTTCTCCCAGTCTGTGGCTTGTCTCATCATTCTCTTCACAATGTCTTTCACAGAAAATATTTTCTTAAATTTTAATAAAAAGTCCAGCTTATCGATTATTGCTTTCATGGATCCTGCCTTTAGCGCTGTATCTAAAGATTCATTGCTATACCCAACGTTATCTAGATTTTCTCCTATGTCATCTTCCAGGAGGTTTATAGTTTTGCATTTACATTTAGGTTTGTGATCCATTTGGGTTTTTTTTTTTTTGTGAAGGGGTGAGGTCTATGTACAGATTTATTTTTTGCTTGTTAATGTCTACTTTTCAAGCAACAGTTTTTGAAAAGACTGTTTTTGCTCCAATGTATTGTTTTAGCTCCTTTGTCAAACATCAGTTGACAATATTTATTTGGGTCTGTTTCTGGGCTCTTTATTCTGTTCTATTGATCTATTTGTCTCTACTTTTGCCAATTCCACACTTTCTTGATTACTGTAGCTTTTAAGTCTTGAAGGCAAATAGTGTCAATCCTCTGCCTTTGTTTTCCTTCAATATCGTGTTGATTACTTTCGGTTTTGTTTTTCTGTATAAACTTTAGAATCACTTTGTCAATAGCTACAAAATGTTACTGAGATTTTGATTGGGATTGTATTAAATCTATAGATCGAGTTGGGAAGAACTGACATCTTGACCATATTGAGTTTCTATTCATGAAAATGGAATATCTTTCCAATTCTTAAATTTCTTCTTTGATATTTTCATCACAGTTTTTAAGTTTTCCTCATATAGATCTTATACATATTTTCTTACTTAAGTATTTCTTTTCTTTTTTGGTGGTATTGTAAAAGGTAATGTGTTTCTAATGTCAAATTCCACTTGTTCTTTGCTGCTATATAGGGATGCAATTGACTGTATATTAACCTTTCATCCTGCTGTCTGTTATAATTGTTTATTAGTTCCAGGAGGTTTTTTTCTTTCTTTCTTTCTTTCTTTCTCTCTTTCTTTCTTTCTTTTTAATTTGGCAATTCTTTAGGATTTTCTATATAGACAATCATGTCCTCTGTGAACAAAGACAGTTTTATTTCTTCCTTCCCAGTATGTATGCCTTTTATTTCCTTTTCTGGTCTCATTGCATTAGTTAGCAATCCCAGTACAATTTTGAAAAGGAGTGGAGAGAGGAGACATCCTTGCTTTGTTCCCGATCTTAGCAGGAAAGCTCCAAATTTCTCACCATGATGTATGATGTTAGCTGTAGATGTTTGTAGATATTATTTATTAATTTCAGGAAGTCCCCTCTATTCCTAGTTTTTTTTTTTTTAAGATAGTAGTCATCTTTTCTTTTTAAAATTTATTAATTTATTAATCTATTTATTTTTGGCTGTGTTGGGTCTTCGTTTCTGTGTGAGGGCTTTCTCTAGTTGCGGCAAGCGGGGGCCACTCTTCATCGCGGTGCGCGGGCCTCTCACTATCGCGGCCTCTCTTGTTGCGGAGCATAGGCTCCAGACGCACAGGCTCAGTAGTTGTGGCTCACGGGGGCCCAGCTGCTCCGCGGCATGTGGGATCTTCCCAGACCAGGGCTCGAACCCGTGTCCCCTGCATTGGCAGGCAGATTCTCAACCACTGCACCACCAGGGAAGCCCACTATTCCTAGTTTTATCATGAGAATTTTTATCATGAATTGGTGTTGAATTTTGTCAAAACACTTTTTCTACATTTATTGATGTGATCATGTGATTTTTCTTCTTGATGTGATGGATTATAATAATTGATTTTTAAAATATTAAATCAGCTTTGCATACTTGGAATAAATCCCATTTGCTTGTGGTGTATAATTTTTTAACATCGTTGAATTTGATAACATTTTTTGAGGATTTTTGCATCTATGTTCATGAGAGGTATTGATATGTAGTTTCCTTTTCTTTTAATGTCTTTGTCTGGTTTTGGTATTAGTGTGATGCTGGCTTCAAAGACTGAGTTAGGAAGTATTCCCTCTGCTTCTATCTTCTGAAATAATTGATAAATTTTTGGTAGAACCTACCAGTGGCACTTTCTGTTTTGGAAGATTAATAATCATTAATTCAACTTCTTTAGTAGATATAGGCCTAATCAGATTGCTTATTTCTTCTTGTGTGAGTTTTATCAGATTATGTCTTTCAAGGATTTTGTCCATTTCATCTAGATTATCAAATTTGTGGGCATAGAGTTGTTCATAATATTCCTTGATTATCCTTATAATGTCCATGGGATTATATAGTGATGTCCATTCCTTCATTTCTGGTTTTAGTCATTTGAATCCTATCTCTTTTTTCTTAGTTAGCCTGGCTAGAGTCTTATCAATTTTATTGATCTTTTCAAAGAGTCAACTTTTGGTTTCATTGATTTTCTATATTGATTTCCTATTTTTATTTTCATTGATTGCTGCTCCAATTTTTATTATTTCTTCTTTTCTGCTTGTTTTGGTATTAATTTGCTCTTCTTTTTCTAGTTTTCTAAGGTTGAAACTTAGATGATTGATTTTAGATCTTTCTTCTTTTCTAATATATGCATTCAATGCTATAAATTTTCCTCATTTCCCTCTAAGGACTTTTGCTGCATCTCACAAATTTTGATAAGCTGTTTTTTCATTTTCATGATATTTTAAATATTCATGAATAGTTCAAAATATTTTAAAATTTCTCTTGAGATTTCGTCTTTGAATAATGTGTTATTTATACATGTGTTGTTTAACAGCCAAGTATTTGGGGATTTTCCAGCTATCTTTCTGTTTCTGATTTCTATTTTAAGTCCACTGTGGTCTGAGAGCAGACATTATATCATTTCTATTTTAAAAAATGCATTAAGCTCTGTGTTATGGCCCAATCTTGGTGAATGATCAATGTGAGCTTGAGAAGAATGTGTACTCTGCTACCGATGGATTAAGTAGTCTATAGATGTCAATTATATCCAGCTGACTGATGGTGTTGTTGAATTTACTGATTTTCTGCTTGCTGGAACTGTCTATTTTTGAAAGAAGGGTGTTGAGATCTTCAACTATGGATTCACCTATTTCTTCTTGCATTTCTATCAGCTTTTGCCTCGTGTATTTTGACACTCGGTTGTTAGGTGCATATATGCTAAGGATCTTTATGTGTTTGTTTTTGATTCCTATTTCTTTTGTTTTCTGCTGGTTGTTTTTTGTGAATGAATGTTTAGTGTTTGTCATCAATTCTCATTTAAGCCTCTTTGTCCTTTCTCCCTGCTGTGGGAGAGCTAGTTCTGTCTGTCTTCTCCTTCATTTATATGATCCCTAATAATATCCATTCTGCTCTTTACTACCTCCAACCAACAGATTCACTTACTGCATGTGGATGTTGGGCTCCTGGCACTTACTTTAGGAGGCTTTATTTCTATGCTGCCAAGTCTTCTTGGCAGGCATCTCTCCCCACATTGAGATCAAGTCCTCTCTGGTCTGATTCCCTGGTGGCATAACTGCCTAGGACAGGAGTCATCCCTGAGACCACTCCTTCTTTGATTGGTCACTGAGGATAATCACTACTAGTTTTCAGAGGTAAGAAGGCGTCAGTGGTGTGTTTCCTAACAGCTCATGTCCGCCACTTACCTCCAGCCCCTGCTCCTCTGAGTTAAAGCATGTTTCTGAGGATTTGTTTAAGACCTTCTTTCTTTATTCCTCTTCTGTGTCTCATTATGTCTTTGTCTCAAGTTGATATGCATGTCAATGCTTAATTCTTGTTATTACATCTTTTAATAATAATTACAGAAAATTCCCTCTTTATTTTCTTAAATCATTGTTTAAATGCAGAATTATTACGATATTCCTAAGGAGGTTTTTTTCTTTAGTTAAATTTTTTTTTAATTCTTTTTTTTTAACATCTTTATTGGAGTATAATTGCTTTACAATGGTGTGTTAGTTTCTGCTTTATAACAAAGTGAATCAGCTATACATATACATATATCCCCATATCTCTTCCCTCTTGCGTCTCCCTCCCTCCCACCCACCCTCCCTAACCCACCCCTCTAGGTGGTCACAAAGCACCGAGCTGATCTCCCTCTGCTATGCGGCTGCTTCCCACTAGCTATCGGTTTTACATTTGGTAGTGTATATATGTCCATGCCACTCTCTCACTTTGTCCCAGCTTACCATTCCCCTTCCCCGTGTCCTCAAGTTATTTTTAAACGACAGGGACTCTAAAATAATGACTACCTATTTGATGCAGGACATTCTTGGATTTGTCTGATGTTGTGATATTATACTTCATTTTGGAATAATATTATAGCATCCCTTGAATCTTGCATGGCTAATAGAACTGACAGAAAGCCTGGACAGAGGATCAGGCTCAAAAACAAGATGGAAACCTGAGCAACTCTCTAGCTATGCACACCAGAAATTATTGACAATTATATCACAGTGCTGCCGCTGAAATGAACTCCAATGATACTTTTATATCCTTGATCACTCAGCCCAAGATTCAAAGTCCTTGCATGAGAGCGTTAGCCTGGCTTGGGAAGGTCAAGTAGGGCATGGTGATTTATTATACTAATATTGCAAATACAGGGAAAAGAAGTTTCCCTAAGAGGAAAACAGAGTGCAATTACCAAAATAAAAATGGGAAGAGGCAGGATTGTGGAAAACAGCAAAAGCCCACTGCAAACTTTTAACTAGGTACCTCAATTTTAATTGCAATGAGTCATGCTGTGTGGCCTTGCTGAATAACTAAGAGAGAAGAGTGGAAGGCTAACAATTTACTCTGGCATCTTCCTCTTTGATACGACTGTGCTGGCAAACAACATTTCCTAACATCTTGGATTTCTTTATCTACAGTTAATGCCACCAGTTGACATACATCCTGTACTTTATTTTATCTGAGTGCACTTTCTAATAACTTTTGTACTTGTTTTGGAGTCGTTACACATTCAAGATGTAATCTTTACCATACTCATGTTAATCATATCATCTGTGATATCAGTGACGAATGAGATCCTCAGATCATTGGATCAAATGCCCAGGAATGAACACAGGGGCTCAAAACTCCCCTTCTCCTTCAGGACAAATGTCACCTTCTCAGAAAGTCTTCCCCACCACTGTGGTATCTAAGTAGGCCATTATATCTACCCTCCCCCCCAGTTTAATTTCTTTGTAGTCTTTATCACGAGTTGAGATTATTTTGCTTATTTGTTTACTTATCTTTGGGCTTCCTCCATGAGAACAAGCACCATGGCCCTCTCACTCACGTGGTATGCCCAGTACCTAGCACAGGACCCTGTAAACACGAGATGTTCATCTTTCCTGAATGCTCATGCTATTGTTGGTTGAATTTGAGTTCCAAGTGCAAAATGCCGGATTTAAAACATTTCAGTGTACTTGCTGAGGTCATGCTGCCCTTCTGTGCTTTATAAACAACTATCTAGCCCTTTATACCCCTAGTGTTTTCCTTCTAAATGCCTCGATAATTTGACTTGGAATCACAGCCAATGGAATAATTTTCACAGATTTTCTTATTGCACTCTGCACTGATCAAAGTAAAAATAAATGTTCTGGCATCTTGGAAGGGTGAAATTTATTATATACTATTCATTACTTACAGGAAATAATGATTGTGACTTTAGTCCCACCTAATTACTGTCTCAAGATACTTCTATAGATAAGATGAAAATTGCACCCTGGAATTTAAATGGCATTATTTGACATTTCAGGAAGCTGACAATTTTTTTTTTATTAATTGTAGTGGCAAGGTAATACATGTGACTCCATTCCCAACTACTTAATTTACTAGAATGTATTGCACTCAACATATAAATTAGAGACCTGATGGTATGACAAAGGAGTACCACAAAACTGTTTATGTAACAAGTAATTTCAACAATGTACTATACTCTCATGTTAAGTAATCCAAAGATGTGAAAATACAAAATTGTAGAACAAATTATAAATTGTGTGTTTTACAAATGATATCTTCTATTAAAAACTGATTTGCCACAAGAATTTCCACCTTCTGAACAACTTATTGCCTAAAATAATAAACAATAAGTTACTAAGTTGCTTGAGAGGAAACTTGTAAATGACAGGGGAAAATATCATCTAAATTATTTAAAAAACAATGAAAAAAAAATGAAGGTCAGGAGTTAATGGTTATTCATTCCTCCAGTTAAGTAACATTATTTGATGACCTGTTAGGTGCCAGATGTTATTAGGATCAAAAATCAGATGTGAGAATAAGTCATGTGCTGTATAGGCATTTATGAAAATTTTGTGCTATGAATTCAGTATCCAAAATAATGTAATAATAGTAAGTTTTTGGTTTTGCTTTGTTGGGGAAATGTAGACACACCACATTTTTCAACTAAGACCCAACTCAGATTTGCTAGAGATTAAAAGAGGCCCTCAGATGGAAGTGGCTTGAGCTCTACCAGCCACCACCTACCTTTAGTCACAAGGAAATTTGGATCTGTGGATATTTCAAACCCATGTGGTCTGTGATCTTTTTCCCTTTCTCCCTTGGCATATGGTAAAAAGTAAGAGTTCGTCTGTTACTAAGTCTAGATTTGTTATGCAGGGGTGATGTAATTTTGTTGTATGCTTTATGTGCATACATGATATGTAGAGGCAGGACACAAACTGAACTAAACTGTGGTGTGTGTGTGTGTGTGTGTGTGTGCGTGTGTGTGTATGTACGTGCATGCATATGTGCTAAATTGCTTAGGATATTCATATTTACCCAGAAACATTTCAAGGTCTCTAGGATAAGTGTCAGATGTCATAAAGTCCTGAAGGCCAATAAGAAAGCAGGTGAAATTATTTAATTATTGATAGATTGCCGAGTTAAGGTTTTTTGTTTGTTTGTTTTGTTTTGTTCTGTTTTGTTTTGTTTTTAATTCCCCTTGAGCCTCTTAATAAAGGTCCCTATTGCTTACTGTGAGTTGTGGGGTTTTATAATGGTAAGAGAAGCATTAATAAGGAGGAGATTAAGAAAGATGTTTCAGATTAGAGATGAGTTTAACCAATAAATATCTTTTGAGTGTTTCCTCCTTGAAATTAAGCTCCAAACTGTCCACCACCTCTTCAATATTGCTGGATTATAATTATTATGAGGAGGTAGAAGATGTAAAGATTATTTCTGACTAAGGACCTGGAGAATGTTTCATGAAGAATTTGCCTGGCAGAGAACTTTCACTGTATTATTGCTGAAATGCAATGTGATTTTTTTATTTAAGAACTCATTGTGTGTTAGAAATAGAACAGAAATTATAGACAAAAGTCGTATAGCCCCTAAAATTTATAATTATAAAGCTGAGTGCTAAAGAGAGGGGGAAAAAGACTTATTCATGATTATAAGTAGTTACTAGAAGAGTTAGAACTCAGTCATTCTGTGCTATGACGCACTTTGCAGCTATGCTGAATTAAAGTAAAAACACTGGCCGTGAGAGGAACAGTCTGGCATCACTGAATGACCTCCCCATTATGTGTGAATAGCCCTACTCAGGGTAAATCCAACATGATCTGTTTTTCTCTGGTAGGTGAAGAGACTTCTGTCTATGTACATGTGAAGTGCTATTTATGTTATGAGACCTATTTTACCATATTCGCTTCTATAGCAAACCTTGTTAAAGATTATAATAGACATTTTTGCAGTCATTCATCCTGCGTTCTTTTCATCAACAAAAATTTTTGAGTTGTATATTTTGGAATAATTAAGATTTACCCTAGGGGAAGAAAAGACTCATGTTTAGACTGGTAGCTGAATTCATGCTTGCTTCATGAGAGAGAAGCATTGAGTATTTAAAATGTTTAGCAGGGCTATTACATCCTTTTTAAATTATTTATGAATTTTTAAAATGTGTATCATATGTTTACTATGAGCAAGGTACTATGATGGGTAAAAGATAATAATTATTAAATACTTATGAGTGAAAGTGCATCAGAAGTTTCCAGTACATGATAAAATATCCAACAAATGCTACTTTTTTACATCTCAAATTTTTCCTGACATATAACATTTGTCCATAGCCTTAGTATAACTTTCAGTCCCCTCTTTTATTCTGTTTTTCCCTGAAAATTATTAAAATATAAATACATCAGCCTAATATCTGTCAAATTATATATGCTATCAACATTCCTGCCATAATCAAATGACCTCTCTGGGACTGAATTCATCAATTTTGTTTTTAGAAAACTTTGTCAAAACAATTCAAAGAAAATAAAAGTAATCACCTTGAGAATGAGAAATTAGATGAACCCAAGATTTGGAAGGGATTAAAATTTCATGTACCAATTCTACTAAATTTTTTTGGAAATCTAGATGAACTGATATTGATAAATATGGGGAGAATATAAATGGCTAGAATTGACTCAAGAAGCAGCAGAAAACTTAATCAATAAGCTAGTAAAGGTATTTAAAGAGTTGTTTATGAACTATTTCCAAAAAGATGATAGACCATTTTGCAGATGGACTTTCAAATTAAGGGATGTATCATCCCCATGATATTAAATTGTCCCAGAAAATAGGAACAATATAGAAAAATATAGCTTCATTGTGCATATATATGTATCATAACTCTGATCTCCAAACCTGACAAATCTAATGAAGAAGAAGATCCATCTCACTGATGAACATAGATGTCAAATTTTGGAATAAAATTCAGCTGTATATTAAAAGGAAAAAATCAATGACTAATTCAGGGTTTATTCAGTTATGCAAACATGATTAAAACCTTAGAAAATTCATTACCCTAGTTAATCCCATTAGCACATCAAAGGTGAAAAATTGAATCATCAATCAACTCAATAGATCCCAAAAAAGACCATATAAAATTCAACAACCACTCTAATTTTTAAAATCCTTAATAAAATACAAATCTAAGAGTACTCTCTTAATATATTAAAAAATGTTTCTTTTCAAAGCAAATAGTAGAAAGCATATCTCCATCATTTCTCCCAAGTCCGAGGCAGAGACTGATAATCCAACTCAGCATGCTTTCTTACAGAGACCTCATAACTACTTTCAAGCAAGAGCTACAAGTAGCCAAAGTAGTAGATCAGAGTGGATACTGAAAATGATCCTTTTTTTTTTTTTTTTTTTTTTTTTTTTTGCTGTCCAAGTGGTTTCCCATTAAGGACAAGAATAAAATAAGATGCCTGGGACTTCCCTGGTGGCACAGTGGTTAAGAACCCGCCTGCCAATGCAGGGGACACAGGTGCGCGAGCCCTGGTCCGGGAAGATCCCACATGCCACGGAGCAACTAAGCCCGTGCGCCACAACTACTGAGCCTGCGCTCTAGGGCCTGCGAGCCACAACTACTGAAGCCCGCGCGCCTAGAGCCCGTGCTCCGCAACAAGAGAAGCCACCACAGTGAGAAGCCCACGCACCACAACGAAGAGTAGCCCCTGCTCACAGCAACTAGAGAAAGCCCGCGCTCAGCAACGAAGACCCAATGCAGCCAAAGATAAATAAATAAATACATAAATAAATACATAAATGTATTTTTTAAAAAAAGATGCCATTATTATTTCAGTCATTTAATGCTATTCTACCAGCACTGCCAACGCAATTAGACAAGAAATAAGTGAAAAAAGAGCTGAAAATAAAGTAAATTTAACTTCGGGAGTTGTTTGTTTGTTTGTTTTGTTTACAGTTGACCCTGGAACAACACAGGTTTGAGCTGCTCTGGTCTACTTACATGTGGATTTTTTTCAGTAGTAAATATTACAGTATTACCTGGTCTGCAGTTGGTTGAATCCATGGATGTAGAACTGTAGATCTGGAGGAGCCACATATATGGAGGAAGTATGTATATGGAGAGCCAACTATAAATTATACACAGATTTTCGACTGCTCAGAGGGTTGGTGCCCTTAATCCCCACATTGTTCAAGCGTCAATGTATTTTCTCTTCATTTTAATTTTGCTGATAATTTAATGGTCTACTGGAAAACCTAAGGAAAACAAAAGAAAACAAAAAATATTATAGTGTATAAGAAAATGTTATAGCTTGGCAGATTATAAAATAAATATATAAGAAGTTGATACTTTTCTATATATCAGTAATAGCCATGATACCTTCCTCAGTATATTATATATAGTAAGTGTAAGTTAAGAGTTTGGAGCTTTTGGTAAAATTATGGCCAGAATTTCCATGATGAGTTGGGGAAAAGACATTATCCTGGTGTGGGAAGAGGAGCTTAATTAACATTATTTCCCCCTCAACTTAATGAAATAATATCCTTCTACAGTTTTTGAAATATATATTTATGTTTAAAATATTTTTTTATATTTATTCAAAATTTTGAAATATATATATACCCCTATTACCATTACAGTGCTATATAGACACGTATGACTATATATGTAGTATCTGACTACATATAATGACAACATAATATTGTAAGTCAATATTACTTACAATATTACAAGTAATATTGATTTATATTGACTTACAATATTATATTAGTTTCAGGTATACCACATTCAATATTTTTATACATTATGAAATGATCACCTGTTAAGTCTAGTTACCATTTGTCACCATACAAACTTTTTACAATATTATTGACTATATCCCCTATGCTGTACATTATATCCCCATGACATTTATTTTATAACTGGAAGTTTGTACTTCTTAATCCCTTTCACCTATTTTGCCCATCTCCCCATCCACCTTCACTCTGGCAATCACAAGTTTATTCTCTGTATCTATGAGTCTGTTTCTGTTTTATGTTTGTTCATTTGTCTTGTTTTGTTTTTTAGATTGCAAGTCTATCCATATTGTCACAAATGATTTTCACAAATGAAATCGCAAGAGCTCATTCTTCTTCATGTATATGGACAACTTTACTGAATTCATTTATTAGTTCTAATAGATTTTTGGTGGCATATTTAGGGTTTTCTATGTATACTGTCATGTCATCTGCAAACAGTTTTTAGCTCCATTCTGGATGCCTTTTATTTCTTTTTACTTTCTGAATTCTGTGGCAAAGATTTCCAATACCATGTTGACCGAAAGTGGTGAGAGTCAGCATCTTTGTCTTGTTCCTGATCTTAGAGGAAAATCCCTCAGCTTTTACCATTGAGTGATCTCTCCAGCCATGTCACCCTAAACACTTCCATTTTCTTAACCCCCCTTTTCTCCCTTGGAAAATGTAATAATAAGATGAGATGATATCTCAGGGCTTTATGGTTTTAAAGTTGTATGGTTCTGCTGTCTGATAGATGCCTGAAGGTATACCTCAGTTATCCCTGCAAATGATGATCCTTTATCCTGCAAATACATGTGCAGAGACATACATCCTGCATCTCCGACAAAAACAGTACTCTCTGATCGAAATCTATAGATGTGATATTTAATGAATATTTGCACAACATGGAATTTGGTAAATACCAGATTTTCTAATTCTAAGGTGTCACTGAACCTTGATAAAACGTGGGGAACTTTTTTTAAAAAATGGAGTTATGCTTTAGGTATATGGTTCTTCATCTTCTTGGGAAGTGGCTCTTATTTGAGAGATCGAAAAAAGATTAGATCCTTTCCTCAAAATATATACATGTACATACACACACATTTTTCTCATAGAACCATCAAAGCACACCCAAATGTTCAGCCAAGGTTAAAAACTTCTGCTTTGTATGTTTTTGTGAAATTACATATTTTGTTTCTGAGAAGGTATAATTTTGGATTTCAGGTCCTTTCTCTCCTCTCTCAAAAATTTTCACATTCACCCTATACCCACATGTTTCTAAGTGCAATCAGAAAAGCAATACATATGTTAAAAATATTGTTTTGTTAGGCTATAATCTAAAATAAAGAATAATATAACAAGGGAAATCTTATTTCAATGTTTATTCTCAACAGTACTAAAACAGTTACTTGTCTGACTTTTAGGACTATGACTTTTACTGTTACTTATCTCAGTCTTCTCCCTATATTTAGAAGGTTAGTCTGTCAGTTTCTAAATAATAGTTGTCAGTACATAATTGAATAATTATGTTTTAAATTTATTCAAAATTCTACTAAATGCTTTATAAATGCCTGTCATATATATTAATACTATCTGATAACACAGCATTTATTAATAAAAACATGAAGAATCACAGAGATGAAAAATACAAAACAAAAAAAAAATTGAGTTTATTGCTTTCTTGCTATATTAGTTTGCTAGGGCCACCATTACAAAGTACCACAGACTGGGTGGCTTAAACAACAGAACATGATTTTCTCACAGATCTGGAGGCTAGAAATTCGAAATCAAGGTGTTGGCAGAGTTGGTTTCTTCCTCCCTCCTTGGCTTGTATATGGTCATCTTCTCCGAGTATCTTCTCATGACCTTCTTGTCTTTGCCTCATTTTAACTTAATTACCTCTTTAAAGATCTTATATCCAACTATGGTCACATTCTTAGGTACTGGGGGTTAGGACTTCAGCATACAAATTTTGGGGGAAGGAGCACAATTCAGCCCATAATACCCAGAAATGGGGAGATGGTGAGTTCGGGGAGTCTCTGTGACTAAAAAAAAGTAAGTTCGGGGAGTCGTTGTGACTAAAAGAGGAAAGGCTAGATACAGGATAAACAAATGAAGTTTGCTCAAATAAGACAGCATGCTGAAGGGCATCGTTCAAGTTGGTCAAGGAGAGGATTCTGTCTCCTTTGGGATGGGTGTGCACTGCTCTAGTTCACAGCATAGAATCACATGCACAGGTCCCAAAGGTAAGTTGCATGAAGGTCCACAGGGCTCAGGGTCATAGCCCAGGTACTTTCAGATGCATATGTTTGAGACTTGGCAGATTTTTCCTTTCAACATGTTAATATAAAGTTTTGCAATTTCCTAATGCTTGGAAATCTTTTGCCAAAACAAACTCTTAAGATAACTTGGTAGAAAGGTAAATAATCCCACTGTTTCTCCCCACAGTTAAATCATATACAAGGACAGGAGAATCAGTTTAGAGACCCAGCTCAGTTTCCCAAGTCAACTTCTCCAGGCCCTGGTTAATTTCCTTCCTTTTGTTAGGTTGCTCAGTTTGAGAACTAAAGCTCATTGCACGCAACAATCTTTCCAACTTACACTGACCACGACTTTGGGGTGGAGACTCTGACAGGCAATTTGAAGGAAAAAAATAGATTATTTTTTTCTTATTTGATTATTCAGAATTCTCTTTTATTTACTCCAAAGAACTTTAATTCTAATTGAAGGCTTAAAATGTCACAGGACATTCATCTTGAAGATGGAAAATAAGAAAAAAAGAAGGAGCAGATCCTTTCATTATATCAACTGAGCATAAGGAATGTAGTCTTCAGATTTGAGTCTCATTGTTCCTCATTTTCTAATTTCTGGGGTAAATGTTGCAATGGCAGAGAAGAGAGTTGCCCTTACGCTACTTTTGCAGAATTGTTGAGTCAAAAGTATGACAGAACTTTTGGGGAAATTTAGATGGTAAGAGATAGCCAGCCATATCCCTCATAGCAAAGGATTAATCTTACTCATCAATCTATCCCCAGTTACCTACATAAGGTCACTCTTACACATTGTAAGTGATCAGCAAATACTTATTTAGTGATTAAATTCTAGACTTATTGCTGATGCTTGTCCTGTAGTATCATCTCTTGGGTGTCCATAAAGTTTCCATCTCAAAGACAAAAGTGTGGAAATGCAGAAATATAAATGCATGGCATTCAGAGCAAAAAGAGATTTACCCTACAGCAGATGGCCATATCTGCTAATTAACCAATCAGTTAGGAAGCAGAAATAAGGGAAGAGTCTTACCATTATTGGTCTTATTATTAGTAGTAAGTTCTTTATTTTTCATAAAACATTTTTTGATCAAATAAGTTAATATAGTCACCGCCTACATTTCTCATTCTGAAATGCTTTGGTATACATGCAGCTTAAAAGCTCGTACTTCTGAATCAAATCCTCTACCTTTTTATTTCTGTACAAGTACTTGAGATGCTCTGAGCAGAGATGTTTGAAAGTCTTAAAGAGGCCAGCCAGGGTCCATCTGGTTCTGAATTTCAATGTAGGTAACTTGCTTGCTAAGGGACTCAGGTACTTTTCAACTGAGCAAGTAAGAACTATGCGCCCCCAGGACAAAGGTTAGCAACCAGGAACCGAGACCAATTTTCTTAGCCTATCAGAGACTTGATGTTACTAAAGGAAGTCTGGGGACAGTGTAAAATAGTAGGGATAAAATGAGGATGGAAGTTCACTCAGATGTAAATCAGATTTCATTTGAGCCCTCAGGCTATTGTCTCTGGAATCACCCTGGTCTTGTGGACAGATTTTATTCCTGGTTAGGCACGTTTTAGCCTTCTGGCCTCTATTTCAGATTCTTCCAAATCTGGTTGCCATGACAATTCATTGATTGGGGTGGGGGAAGGAATCCAGCACACAGCCTGCAGCAGTCTAGCTCTATCTCAGATCCTGAGGGTCCTTGCTCCACTCCTCCAGCCAATCTGGCCTATGGGAAAGGCCATCACGTGAGCAAACACAGGCTAATCAGAACAACTGCTCCCCAACACTCCAACAGTGCCCTTTAAACTTCTCCTTGGGAAGGTGGCTTCAATAGAATTGGAAGTCAATATGTCAGCAACATATCCATTGCTCCTAATTTGGGGCAATGCAGTCTTTAATATTCAAATATTTAAAAAGCTCAGTTCCATCTGCTGAAGATGGATCTTGACATGGTTGCATTTCAAGCCAGGCTATGAGAGATGCAAGACTACCTACCCCTACTCTCTCCAGAGTCACAGTTTAGGAAAATAAATAAGTGGTTTGGATCATCTAAAGGAAGTAGCATTTTTTCCGTTTCTCAAGTAGCCCATGAATTTTCAAGGGCAGGATTAAATATGTGACTTCAAAAAATTTTTTTTGCTGGTGGCTTGGAGTTTGCTGTGATACCACTCTGCAGTCAATTTATTTCAGAACCAATTCACATGTGTAGTTCTGAGCACTCTGTTCATGTTTGTACTCATGACAGCAACTAGTAAGAATGTATTTATAGGAAATACTTGTCCCTTCTTTTTCATGTTTCTTTGTAAGAGGGATTTCTCTCTGCCTTCAAAACATAGAGAATGTTAAAGTCATGTTTCTAAAATTGTGAGCTACTGCTTATTTACTTTACTCCAGAGTAGGAATGACTTTTCAGACGGGTGACATTAATGAGAGTCTGATGTCCATTTGGCCATGTTTACGTGAGGTCTGTCTCATGACATGGAAAAGACAACAGCGAGCTATCTTTCTTTGTCCCTCTCCATCTGCTGGTGCCCGACATTTTAGGACAGACTGTGGTCCTCCGCATAAGTAACTGAATAAGTGAGTTCTGAGTCCGTTCAGACCCAAGTCTCTCTGCAAGTTTGTGCCAAGTTCTATATTTGGTCTAAATTTAGGAGGAGATTGTAGAAACTATTCTTTATGTTCCTGGGTGCTCTCCATTTGAACGTTACCCATGGAACTCTATGCTTTAGGAGTTATTGGGTCTTCATGAATAATGATGCTTTGATAGGCATTTGGCTGCTCTGGTTTACTGGTTCTCTAGTGGGTAGAATCTGGCTGGAAGGAAGCCTCAATCTTCCATTAGAACATAACAGTTTCTGACAGTCCACAGAAATAGTGTCTTATCCTCAAAAAAGGCAAAATACTTCTGAAGATATCTTCAACAGAATGGAAGGTTTGGCTACAACTCCCTGCTCAACAAAATTACAGAGAAAGAACAGTGACTCAGATCTGGGAAAATTAAAATTTGAGAAGACAGTGTGTGGAAGCTGTCATAGAATTTGCTGCTTCCTGAAAACCAGTTGTATGTTTTATTAATAGAACTGGACAGAGATTCTGGAGATGCTATTTATTATTTATAAGGCATATTCAAACACACCCGAATTGTCAAGCCTTCTAATGTGACTGTTAGTAAAAAGCTATGGAATGAAGATAATTATTAGAAAAAAAACAGTGAATGTATGATTTTGTGAAGAGCCTTTGCATCAGCAGAAACTTCTACTTTCTGACTTTTTGGTAGTAGTTTTGCATGTTTGTGGTCTGATTTTTTTTTTCCTATTCCTACTTTTATTTTGCATAGTGTTTAATACTTAGGATCATCCCTTTCTGTCCATTATCCTCTCTTCAGTGAACATTTTATAATGGATGATGGGAAGGTTCTAGCTCCCTAAGATATGCAGGATTGGGTAATTGAGGAACCTGACCTAAGTGCAGCAAAGGCTCTCAAAATGTGTTATTATTTCTATTACTGTTTAGAATAATTCACCGTTTTCTCTACCTTGGAATGGAAAAAAAGAGCCGCATCATGGGAATTGAAAAAGTAAAATATTTTTCATTATTTCTTTCATTCACTGAGGGAATACCATGTACATGTACGCTCCCTGAGAAACTCATTAAAGCACGATCTTCATTCAAAGATGACTGGAAAAAAATTCATTAAAAGGACATACAATAAGGATTTAATATATTTTTAATTGTACAGCTAGGACTAAAACAAGATGGGAACATACGTTGAAAAATAATATGTAAACATTATGAATTGTGATGAAGTAGGGAGAATGCAACTTTTAAAATGGGAGGAGAAGGGACAGACAATTAGGAAAATAGAATAACATCATTGACTGATGTATATAGGTCATGGACAGAGTCAACAGATTCAATTTAAAACTGAGTATCAGAGACTAGAAGGGTAAGAAAGCAAAAAGGAGATTAAGGGCAGTACAAATAGTATTCATAAAATAGGAACCTTTACAACAAAAATACATATTTTCCTAAGTACCAAAAGCAACTGAGATTAAAGCAAAGGGGACAAACAAGACACAGAATTAAAACTGAATTGGTTTTAAATTTAATGTAATCCTAATACAATTTCTGATGAGTTTTCTTTGTAACCTAACAAGTTGATGCTAAATTTCACACAGAAAAATAAACTCAGGAAGAGATTGGGCTTTGAGTGGAGACTAGCCCTACCAGATATTAAAATAAACTACAAAGCCTCTATAATTAACACAGTGTGGTACTGGCTCATGAATGTACAGACAAAATAAAGCAATAGAATAGACCAGAGGATTCCAAACTACGGCTCACAGGCCAAATACAGTTCACCACCTCTCTGTAAATAAAATTTTATTGGAACAGAGACATGCCCATTCATAAGTAGTTGTGACAGAGACCACAGGTTTCACAGGCCCAAAAATATTCATAACCTGACCTTTTACAGAAAAGAATTCCCTGACCCCTGGAGCAAACTATTCAAAAATAGATCCAACTACATAGAAAAATCTAGTATATGATAAAGGTAATACCCCAAATAACTTCAACTTTGATAATTTTTAAAAAAATAAATGTTGGATAAATGAGTAACCATTTGGAAAAAGATAGAATTAGGTTCATTTGCTATACATACATACAAACTCCAAATGGATCAGAGATCCAAATTAAGGCCAAAAAAAAAAAAAAAAGCCACAAACTATGAATACTAGAAGAAAATACAAATGATTTCCTCTCTAATTATAACGAAAAATGCAGATGCATGAAGAAAAGACTGTTAAGTTTGACTACATAAAAACCAAAAGGGTTTGCAAGGCAAAAACATTACAAGCAAACGCAAAGAAACAAATGACAAACTGGGATAAAACATTTGCAGCCTCTATCATAGATAAAAGCATATTGTCCCTAGTTTATAAATAACTTCTAAAAATTGAAGTAAAAAATTTTCTGTAGATACCCCAATAAGGATGTGATATCCCAATAAGGAAATAACACTTAGGTGGTATTGTGGCCAAGAATACGTAACCTGAGTATAATGATGAGAAACACCAGACAAACCAAAGATGTGGAAAGTCTTATTTGAAAAAGGAGGGAGACTGTACACTTTAAACTGTGGTTGTCTTAAAAGACAAGGAAAGGCTGTATTGGTCCAGAGTAGAGGAGGCCAGAGGACACATGACAATTAAAAGCAAAGCCTGCCCCTAGACTGGATACTGTACTGAAGGAGGGAAATGATATGAAGAATATCAGATCAATTGATATTATTGCAATACAAATTGTAAATTAAATAAAGAACATTATGGTAAATTTACTTAAGTTGTAACTGTGTTCTGGTTATTAATGTAAGAGCATATCCCTAGTCTTAATAACATGCACCCTGAGGTATTTAAGAGTAAAAGGTGTACAGTTGTTTTGTACTATTTTAATATTTTTACTATTACAAATTTTCTGTGATTTTAAAATTATTTCCAAACAGGAAGTTTTTAAAAAATGAATGAGAAATCCATACCAGCAATTTGGGGTTGGCTTTCTCTTGCCATCCTTTTCCCCAGCCACCACTCCCCAAAATAAAGAATTAGTGGGATATAATATATCGGTGAGTACTGCTTTCTTAGGGTGATGCACAAAGACAAATAGACCAATGGAACAGAAAAGAGAATTTATACAAATAAAAACACATATGGCCACTTGATATTTGCCAAAGTGATATTTCAGTGGAGTGAGGAAAAGGATTAACCTTTCAATAAATTGTGCCAAGTTATTTGGACAGTCACTTGAAAAAGAAGAATAAGGAGACTGAACGGGGCAGGAGGAAAGAGGAAAAGGAGTATAGATCTCCTTGCTCACACAACAGAAGAAAATCTATTTTAGGTAAATTGTCATTTTGAATGTGAGAGGTAAAAAATGTTCAATGAATAAACATAAAACATAAGAGAATATCCTCATGACCTTAGCATGTACAAGTTTCATACACAAAAACAATACGCACTTATCATAAAGGAAATAATTGATAAATTGTATCACATTAAATTTAGCAAATTCTGTTCATCACAACACATTTTTAAACTTCCGGCTAAAGACAATGTAAGCTGTGTAGTAATCAGCCTCAGCAAATTTCCTCCCCAAATGATACAAAATAACTTCATAACTATGGAATTTCTACATGCAGCCATACCCTCAGCATTAACTGAAGACAGAGAATGTCAAAACTGCAAAGTAACCATGAATAGAAAGAGAAAAGTCAACAAATTCCTCAGTATAATCCCTCATGCTCCCACCCCTCCCTTGTCCCATTGGAAAACTGTGTGGAGAACAACCGCAGACCCAGAAAAATGTGGGGAAGAAAGAAGAAGAGGACTAGCAAAAAGGCCGGGGAGTTATTTGGGTCAGTCACTAGAAAGATTAAATCATCCCTAAATCTAAAAATACTACAAATATTTTGAGGCATGGACTACAGGGCAGAGATTTTTAAGTATAGGTGACTTAAAGGGCAGGCGCCACATCTAATTTAAAGGGGCAGATACTTCGCATAAGACTGCTAAAGCAGGCAGTTAGCTAGATACGAGCAAAGAAAGGAGGGCAAGGTCCAAATGGCGGGACCATGCATCTTGCAAACAACGCGGGGCGGGGGGCGTGGGGGGTCCTTGGGCAGACAAAGAAAAGCAGGAACCTCCAGACTGACAGGAAACCACACACTTTGGGTGATAAGTGTCCTAGAGGCAGACAAAGAAAGGTGGGAAAAGGCGGGAATCTCCAGCATCTGAATGTAACCTTTTGCTCACTATGCCCTCATTACAATAAAATTAGCCTTGCAGATAAGAAGTTCCCATCATGCACCCAGGCCATGACACTTCCCATCAAGGCTAAATGAGGACCAAAGTCCTTCCTCCCCTCAGGAAGGTGGAGCTGGGATGAAAATCAGGGAAAAAGACCCCCCAAACCCCTCCCTCCCAAATGAATATTCCACCCCTTCATTTCTACAACCCACATAACCAGCTTGCCAAAGAAACTCAGTGCAGCTACTCACCTGAGACTGCCTCCTCTCCCCCGGGGGCGTACTATCGCTTAAATAAATCCTCACTTGGCTTTCTTGACCTCCCTGTCTGTCTCTGAATTCTCTGCCACAAGAACCTGCCCTGGATACCATCCTTGTTGGAGCCATCCAGGAGAATTCGGTAAGCCTCAGCCTCTCGCCTCCCTTGCGCTTGAGAGGCGCTGCGTGACTTCCCGCCATTTCTCTCTCGCGCGCGCTTTCTTCGTCCGTCCCTATCTCACTCTTACTTTCCACTCTTAATTTCATGCCTTATTCTGCTGGAAGTGGGAGGAAAAGAAATCTGCCAGGCATTTTCCCGGGCTAGGTCTGGCACTTTTCATTGTCACATATGCGCAGGGCAGGTCAGGAAAAGTTTCCAGTCATTCTCACGGGCAGCTAGGGACCCGAACCACAGGAGCTTTGCCCTCCGGATTTGCCTTATCCACCATTTAATTAACTGTCATCAGGTTCAACTGTGTGGAAATATAAAACGCAGCCTTACTTACACAGTTCCCGCCATGGCTGCAGTGCACGGTCCGTTCCGGAGCTCCCTCGTGCCATGCATGGGCGGTTTGTGCGCATATCCCCGGATGCTGGGAAGCGGGAGGGTCCTGCCCCGCGTGGCTGGGACCCATGGCGGTGGGACTGCCTCTGGGTTGCCTTTCTTCCCCTCCCTGTGTTCCGCCAGACCCCTCCATGGTCGGCTGCCTCTGGGGTCCATGTCCCCACCCTCACCTTCGCCTCGCCGTGTCACGGCCGGGCAGTTCCTGCTGGGGAGGTGGGGCGACTTGCGCAGGGCTGGGTGGGGCATACGGCCACACGCTGGGGATACACGCCCTGGCAGGAACCGCCTCCCTTGCTATCCCGGGGTCGCAAGATTGGGAGTGTCCATGCAGGGTCCCCGGAGCCTCCATCCGCTTCAGTCCACCTCATGCTGCCATACCTGGAAGGACCTAAATATTGTCTTTTCCCACTGCTGTACTACTGAGGAAAAGACCAGTATTTAGACACCGGTCAAGTAAGGAAACCCCGCCCCCTGCCAAAAAAAAAAAAAACCAACCATGGAGCAGAATGTAATTTTAAATTTTAGTCCAAATAGAATTAAACATACTCAAGCATTTGAGGAAATGAAAAAAATCACCTTGAATCCAAAATTCTGAACTTAAACCAGAATAGACAAAAATAGGGAAAAAAAAATATAAGGGGTGATTGAACTCAGGAAAGAAGTGGAAGAAAAAGACAAAATTTTCTTATAAATGAATAAATTGCAAGAGCCCAAGGTAGAATAGACTCCAATGAAAATTTAATAAGAGGCACTGAAGGAAGGTGATAAAACAAGCAAGAAATTAAAAATGACATGAAGAATGAAGTAAAAAATAAAAGTCAAAGAGAAAAATAATAGAAAGGCTGGCAGAGAAGCAATAATATCCACGTAATTGGAATACATAAAGAAGAAAAATAATGGAAGAGAGTTAAAATAATTAAAAATTGTAATTCACAAAGCCTCTCTAGAAATAGAAAAACATCTGAAGCTGCCCATTGAAATGGCTCCCTGTGTACCTGGGAAGATTAAACCAGAATGATTAATTCTGAGGCATATCCTAGTAAAACTATTAGATTTCAGAGATAAATTCCTTGTGGTCTCCAGGCAAAAAGATAAAATATTTACAAAGGCAAAGGAATTAGATACAATTCCTTTCAAAGTTAACATTCAAGCAAGGCCACAATGAAGCAGCACTTTTAGAAAACTCAGTGATTGAAAATGTGAAGTAAAGATTCGATAGCCAGCCAAGCTATTCTTCAAATATCAACAAATATGTAAACAGTTTTTAACATACAAGAATTTGGGGAACAATGAGCCCTTCAGGCCTTCCTGAGGAATCTACTAGGGATGAGTTTTATTCAATAGAGGGGTGACTGGAGAAAATTCAGCAAAAGAACTGAAGTGAGCATTATAAAATAGATACATGTACATGTAAGAATAAAGGAAAGGTGGAGATGAGGATGGAAGAATAATATATAAACGTTGTATATTGTGACAAAGTAGAAGTAATGCAAATTTGGGGAGGATATTGGAGAGGGAAAGAGGAAAATAGATACAGCTCATTGTTATTTGCTAAGAGGTAACATTAACTGATACAAAAAAAGCAAAAACAAAAACAAAAATCCCTGATATATCAAATAGGAAAAAGTCAAATAAGAAAAACGGGATTAAGGACTTTTAAAAAGGTATAGATGCAAAGGTAATTACTAGAACAAAAATATAAATTTTCCTAAATACCAAAAATAGGAAATGTGTATCAATACATACATACACATGAATATATACTATATGTTATTTATTTAAAAGTAAATATATATATATAGTATACATATGCAAAGAAATACACATCTCATAGAGAAAGAAGCATAACAAATAAACCAAAATACACAGAATCATAATATATTTTGATAGAGTTGAGATAAAACATATTGGTCATTAAAAAAAAACTTATGTACTAAACAAATAAGGTTTTCAATTTAGTTCACAGAATGTAACCCAACTCTGTGCTATATTCGAGAAACACACTTAAAATGATTCAGAAAAGCTAAAAATAATGGAATGGACACACTTATACCAGGCAAATGGAAATAGAAAGAGAGCAGGGTAGCTATGTTAATATCAGACAAATAATTCAAGCCCAAAAGCTATGACATGACAAAGATAGATACTTTTTAATGCTAAAGGCTATAGTCCATAATGAAGATATAACACATGAATATTTATGCATAAATAAGAGATCAATCATCTTTATGAAACAGAACTACAGAAAGTGCAAAGAGACATAGTTAGAGATACACCTATAATAGGAGACTTTAATATACATCTTTCAGTATAAGTCAGATCAAGAAGACAAAAATAACTAATGAGATAGAAGATCTAAACAACTTAACTGAGTAGATCGTGTGGGTATATATCAAACCCTGTACCACAATGATAGAGACTACATATTCTTCTCAACTGTCCATGGCACATTCACAAAAATTGATCATATATTGAAAAACAAAGAAAATGTCAGTATCTCCCAGAAAGTATGAATAGTGTAAGCAACACTCTGTTCACAATGCAATAAAACTAGAATTTAATAAAAAACAGAACTAATAACAATAAAGGGAAAGTCTCCTCTACCTAGGAATTTTAAAATCAAAGAATATCTGAATGTTCATATGTTTGGAGGATTTTGCTATTAATTGAACTGTTATGCAATGACTTTTAGGTGAAAGGAAGAATGGTTCAAGAGATTCAGAAGGAAGCCTTTTCCCTCTTCTGTTTCTTTTTTCCTGTACTTGTCTGTAGGAGAGCAATGAGTCAGATCATTCTTTTCATATACTAGTGGAATTATCCAGAATTGAAATGACAACCAGAACAAATCTATCCCGGTGTAGCTATAAACCAAAGAAAGCAGAGACATTGTCGTATACAGATATAAGAATCATCACCCAACTGCAGAGTCTTAAGAGAATCATACGCACTTGATCAAGCACAAGGAATTCTTTGTACCCAAAGTTTTAGTCTGATACCTTCTTGAAGAAAAAAGTCCATGTTTGAGAATGGTCATAAAGACGTGCATCTTAGTTAACTTGGCATAAGTATAAGTTAGAGGAGGAGAGATTGGGGAAAGAAGGAAGGTGAGGGTGAGAGTGGGAAAAGGGAAGAAAGGAAACCTCTCTATGTCAACTTCTTTGCTAAATGCTTTTGCATATGTTATTGCATTTAATATTCCCCCCAAGTAGTGTGAGAAAGATGATATTTCCTCCTTGTTTCAGATTTTAGGGATCTGAGTCTTTGAGAGATTCATAAAGTCATAAAGCTAATCGGCAATTGAAGTACAATGTAAATTCACATTTTTCTGTGTCCAAAGCAAAATACTCTTTTCATAACTCTGCCTTTGTATCCTTCTCTTCCTCCCATTCTTCCGTATTTCACTCAATAAATATTTAGTGACTGTCAGTGTGCCAGGGACTGTTCTTGGCACTAAGAGTAGAGCAATAAACAAGTAGACAGCAGTTCTGCTCTCACAGAGACTACAGTCTAATGAAGAGGAGACAGAACATAAATGGATATGTAAACAGGAATGGCACCAGACCATGGTAAGTGGTGGGAAGATTATTAAGACAACATGATAAGAGAGTAGTTGGGTGACTGCTTTAGGTTGGAGGACAGGGCAGATCTTTCTGAGTTATTCCAGGCACTGACCCTCTTGGGGAATGAGCTTGTGTGTCTGAGACGCAGAAGGAAGGCTAGTGTCTCTGGGGTGTAGGGAGCAAGGGGAGAGTGATTAGAAATGAGGTCAGAGAGGTTAGTAGGAACCTGATCTTGTGAGAAACTGTAGACTGGAATAAAGAATTTCAGTTCTGTTTTGAGTCTTGTGGGAAACTTTTGAGTGTTTTAAGCTGGAAGTTGATAGGGCATGCTTTATGTCTTGAAATGACACTGGAGCAGTGGAATTATGATAAAGATGTAGTTTTATGTCATTGCAAACCATCTGCACCCAAATGGAACATCTAGGATAGCAAAGGAAAAACTCCCGCAGACTGTATCTTCAGTAAAATAATGGGCAATATTTGGGAATGCCTTCATGAGCTCCGAGGTAGGGAAAGGGCTCAAGCTACACAGTGATATAGGCAAATCAGTCAAAGCCCACTCTCAAAATTATTCAGCAAACATTTTCCCTCCAAAGGACTAAGCCTCACCTTGAGTGACTAGTGATAGAAAAGGGATAAAAATTGAGCAAAATACAACAAATGTGGGGTTAAGGGAAAAAGGAGCCCAGAGGAAGCAGATCCCAGGAAATATTGGGCAGGAAATGTATCCTAAAGTGAGAGCACTGTCTCAGAAGGTGAGGCCTTTGGGTCCCTGGTAAACACAAGGATGGAGGCAGAAAACCTCCCTGAAACAGAGCAAGCTCTGAGAGAGGAAGCCACTGATACACTGAGACCATGCGCTGGTCCTTCTTGGTACAGTAGGGAAGCTCTTGGATCATGAAGCTGGGAAATCACCCTGACCCATCCCTTTCCCATCACAGGAAAAACTACCTCATTTAAACATGGAAGCAAAGAAGGAATATGACATAACCCCATTCAGAGTTATAAAAAGAAAAATAGATGAAAATATACTGAATAACATTCTGATAGACAGTGAGAATGTACCAAAAATGTGCCTGCAAAGCAGACAAAACTGTAACCATATTTCAAACCAAGTTGAAAGAAACTTTAAAAAATGATTGGAGATTTAAAATTGGCACAAATCAGAAGTAGATGAATTTAGAAATGATATGGTTAGACAACAAGAAGATATGAAATGAGAACTGCCATAACATAGGAAAGGACTTTAAAAGAAAAATTCTGAAAATGAAGACCTAATGAGAAGGTACACAGGAAGGAATAGACACCATGGAAAATATAATAAGGGAGATATGGGATGTAAAGAAGAAAAGTGAAAAAATCAAAGGGAATTTTTAAAAAAGGAATAGAATACATTTGAGGGAAAGTGATAGATATGAAAGTCAAGGAAAGGAAATAAAATATTCATATAATTGAAGACACTGAAGAAGCTGTGGAACAGAATAAATATTAAAGAAACATAATTCAAGAACCTTTCCTAAAATAAAAGAAGCCTTGAATTTTCATATTCAAAGGGCACATCATCATGTACCTTGGAAACACAACCCAGAACATTCAAGAGAGAGACATATTGTAGTAAAACTAAAGGACTTTTAAAAAGGAATCTGAGATTCCAGGCAAAGAGCCACATTACTTATGAGGGAAAGAAAATTAGATTAGGATGTTATTCTGACAGTCCCTTTTTTTATGTTAGAAAACAATGGAACAACATTTTTAAGGTATTCAGGGAAAGGAAATATGAAATAGGATTTTATAATCAGCAAAATTCTCCTTTAATTATAAAGGCTACATTCACACAGTTAAGAATATGGAAGGACTCCTCACCAAAGAGGAAGTAAAGCAGACATACAGTGAAGGATTTTAATGTATCAATAAATATACATGGTATTATCTCCCCTTCTAAAGAACGAGATTTTCAAACAAAGCAAAATCCAGCATTATGCTTTATTCCTGAAATGCATCCAAAATAAATTATTCAGAAAGGTTAAAAACAAAAGGGTGCTCAAAAATTTACCAGGGACATTCAAAGAAAAAGAAAATAGAGGACTTAATCTTATTATCAGACGAAGTAGAATTCAGATCAAAGAGTATTAAATGAGACAAAGAGAAACACGTTATACTACTAAAAACTACAATTTGTAAATTGTAAACGAAGATATAATAATTGTTAATATCTATGCATTCAGTAACAGCATCAATTTTCATAAAGCAGAAACTACAGGGAAAAGAAAAATTGAACAAACACACTCTGAAAATAGAAGACTTCCGCAGTCCTCTCACAGAAATAGATAAATCAAAGATGAAAAATTCATAAGGATATAGAAGATCTAAAAAAGCTTAATAATTAGTATGGAATTTCTGTATTGAATAATATACCTTATTTTCAGTTGCATGTGAATTAGTTATGAAATTGATCAGATAACTGGTAGGCTTAAAGAAAATTTTAACAAGTCCCAAAGAATATCTGAAATATATATGTGTATGTATATATATGCACATATATATATGCAGCATGTTATATATATACAGCATTCCTATGCAAAACTTGAACTTAGTAGCAAAGTAAGAAAACAAAAATGCCCTTCCATATGGATATTAAAAAGAAACAAATGACTAGCCTGGTAAGAATTGAGACCATAGAAAGTGAATGACTGTGTTGCATGCTTTGGAGATAGAGAAAAGGGATTCGCTGATGGACTGGATTAGGGCAGTAAACATAAAAGGCAATCAAGGACATCTACTAGATTCTGGGTTTAACAAATGGGGGATCAGTTATTGAGATGGGAGAAACTGGAAGCAACTTTAGTGAGGACAAGATGGTAGTGGTAGAACTCAAGTCTATTGATCATGTTAAAAATGAGCTGCTTGCAAACAGATTGTACCTTCTTTTTTTTTCCCCCTGTGCTAATACAGTAGGCACTCACCAGCCACCTACTTCATACATAGTAGTGTATATACATCAATCCCAATCTCCCAATCCATCCCACATCCCCCTTCCTCCCTTGGTGTCCATACGTTTGTTCTTTACGTCAGTGTCTCTATTTCTGCTTTGCAAATAGGTTCATCTGTACCATTTTTAACCTTAAAAATGCATTCCAATATACATTAGGTGCAGACAATTACTGTTTGATTCCACTTATACGAGGTACCTAGAATAATCAAATTCATAGAGTCAGAAAGCACACTGGTAGATGCCAGGGGCTGAGGGGTGGGGGTGGGGCGGGGAGGGCAAATGGGGAGTTAGTGTTTAAAGGGGACAGAGCTTCAGTCTAGGAAGGTGAAAAATTTGGGAGATGGATGATGGTGAGAGTTGCACAACAATGTGAATGTACTTAGTGTCACTGAACTGTACAGTTAGATATGGTTAAAATAATATGTTTCATATTATGTGACTTTTACCACAACAAAAAAAAATTTTTTTAAATGAGCTGCTTATTTGACATTCCTCCAGGAATTGGATATGTTCCTCTTTGTCCCAGGCAGCCTATCAAATGTTCCTTCTGAACACATCCAATAACCTTCCTGAAAGGAGTCCTGGTCAACACAATTTGCTCCATCTCATCACTTTCCCAGATAGTCTAGTGGTGCAAAGTTTCAGTGCTCCATGTATACTACTGACCTCAGCAGCTGCCCAGCTGGCCCACCCCTTGGTCCAGCTCTCCTACTTAACTGGTGACCCCTCATCCCTTCTCCTCATTAATGGCACCACCAGAACATAAGAAAAGCACATTTCAAACAACTATGCAGCATTAGCTGTTGCTAATTGTAAAGCTTTTTTGATTTTCAGTACCAAACACTTTACCCTTCTTAACTTTGGCTTTCAGCAGTTGCTTTGGCATTTATTTTGGAAATGTAAAGAATCTTGCTACCTGCTGATGTTGGAAACAGGTAAGCTAAGATGAACATCCTGTTGTCGCCCAGAGTTAAATTTGAGAGCTTCTCTGCTTTTCTTGGGACAGAATCAGTTTTGTTTTATTTACTTCCTTGGTATTTGATCACAGTTTATGAAATCCAATGCAGATTCCAAGGCCAAGGATCTGAAAATGTCAGGAAAAGAACTAGAAAAGGAAAAAGGGAATCTGCAGGACTACTACTTGGGACCGAGAAGTCATGACTTGACAATTTTCTTAGACTCTGGCAGGTCTACCTTGGGTCAAAGTATCCAAGCCAATCTTTAGCTGGAGTAAGAGTGGGAACCCAGAGAAAGGGACAGAACCAGGTCATTACCACATCTTCCTGCCATCATAAATCCTAGAGTTATAAGAAAACTTAAAAATCATCTGGTATTGAATCTCTTGACTGTAGAACAGTAAATTGTATTATCTTTACTTTAGAGATGAGATACTTCAGATTCAGACACTTCGCTCAGCGGTTGTGTGGAGGTTAGAATCAGAGGCTCCTGACTCTTAGCACAGTGGTTTTTTCTGAGTCCATAGTTTGGATTGCCTAACTGTTGTCACTGCTACCACTGGGGCACTGGTCTTAAGACTTCTCTAGAACAAGGGTAGTAAGTGAGGGCAAGAGCCTCTTTTTTTTTTTTTTTTTAATTTATTTATTTATTTTTGGCTGTGTTGGGTCTTCGTTTCTGTGCGAGGGCTTTCTCTAGTTGCGGCAAGCGGGGGCCACTCTTCATCGCGGTGCGCGGGCCTCCCACTATCGCGGCCTCTCTTGTTGGGAGCACAGGCTCCAGACGCGCAGGCTCAGTAGTTGTGGCTCACGGGCCTAGTTGCTCCGCGGCATGTGGGATCTTCCCGGACCAGGGCTCGAACCCGTGTCCCCTGCATTGGCAGGCAGATTCTCAACCGCTGCGCCACCAGGGAAGCCCAAGAGCCTCTTTTTTTGGAAGGAAGTCACTCACTATGTGTAGCCCACACTTAAAGAGTGGGGAATTATGCTCCACCTCCTTGAGGGAGGAGTATCTACATAAATGACTTGGAATTCTGCATGAGAGATTTGTCTCTTTCTTCACATTTATTTATTCAATTATTTATTTATATGGACTCATTAATTTCTATATTTTACACTGAATTATAATCCATTACTGCTTTATTTATTTATATGAGTATGGACTCATTAATTGCTATCTTTTATACTAAATAGTAACCCATTACTACTTTATTCATTTTGTTGTTCAAATTGTTCCAACTTTGGCCACTGGGAGTTCTTTCAGTTAGATGTTGTGTCCCTTTGACATATACCCTCATCAGTGTGGATATTTAGGCTCTCTCACACACACACACACACACACACACACACATACTTTCTTACTTTCTGGCACTAAAAGATACTCCATGCTCATCCTGTATATTTCTTGTTCTTATTATAGAATCAGCCATTTCTCTATGTAGCTCTGGTTTCTTTTATTGGAGAATGGTATTAGGAACCAAGATCTGGGTGGTAGGTGGGCTCATTGCTACTGGGGTGTTCTTGTTTCTAGGTTCTTTTAGTTTACAGAGCAAGGAAATATATGTGTGTATACTAAACCATATATGTACACATAACTATAAATATTTCTATATAGCCATCTATATTGAAAGTAAACTAAAAATGAGCTCATACTAGTATCTTTAACTCTAATCTATTACCATGTGGATTATTCTAGCCTCCTCTTCTTTCTGGGTATAACCTCCCACTCCAAAAGTGAGAAAGTTTGTTCCTACTATTTGCCATCAATTTACTTAATTTTTCAATTCCAGTATATATGTATAGTGGTATCAGAATTCTTAACCTGTAAACTGTAAGAAAGAATTTTATTAACTAGAGTACAGGGCTTACATACAGTTTTTTTGCTTTCATCTTACAGATGCCCCTCATTTCCAAAATTACTTAGGTCAGAATCTTTTCCCACTTTGCTTCATATACCTGTAACAGTCAAATTATTTTGTCACATTCTACATTCCATCTTGGGATCCCCTGAACTTCTGATTTTTAAAATTACTATTTTAAGGTTCATTCTTTGTGTTGCAAAGTCTATAGGTTTTGATAAATGCATAGTGTCATGTATCACCCTTGCAATGTCATGCCAAAGAATTTCGCCACTCTAAAATATCACCTTTGCTTCATCTAGTCAACTCTCCCCCATAACCCTGGCAACCACTGATGTTTTTACTCTTGCTATAGTTTTACCTTTCCAAAATGTCAGATAATTGGAATTATACATTAAAAAGCCTTATAAGTTTGGCTTCTTTTACTTAGCAATACATTTTTAAGATCCATCTGTCTTTTTGTGGTTTGACTGCTCATTTCTTTTTAATTAATAAATAAGTATTCCATTATGTAGATGTACTGCAGTATGCTTATCCATTTACCTACTGAAGGAAATCTGGGTTTCCTCCAATTTTTGGCAATTATGAATAAAGCTGCTATAATCATTCATGTGCAGGTTTTGGAGGGACATAACTTTTTGAATCAGTTGGGTAAATACTTAGGAGTGCAATTGCGGTATCATATGTTAAGACTATGTTTAACTTTGTAAGAAATTGGCAAACTGTCTTCCAAAGTAGCTGTACCACTTTGCATTTCCACCAGCAACGAATGAAAGTTCTTTTGCCCAGTATTCTCACCAACCTTGCTACTGTCAGTTTTTACCCACTTTATTCTAATAGATGTATAGTTGTATCTTATTTTTTTTCCTTAATTTATATTTTTAAGATGCATTAAGTTTATTTATTTCTTCACAGTTCAATTTTCTAGGGTATGTAAGAAATTCAGTACTTTTCTTTTTAACATCTGTACACGCAGTTATATTTTCAATGTAAGCCAAGTGTTCTTCAGTTGTATCTTTTGATTGTTGCTTCTATTCCAATTCTTGTGATTTATTTTTCAAGAAATTCATAATTCTTAAATTGGATTTCCATTTATTATCTTCCCATTACGATAATATTTAACTTTTTTCATTGTTTATGTCATTTTTCCCTACATTACACTGCATCTTCTTAAATTTGACCTTTATATCCCTTATTCAAGATTCTGAATTTCCGTCTTCTAACTAAGGTTTTTGTTTTTGTTTTTATAAACCACTTTATTAAGATAATATATCACACAATTCTCCCATTTAAAGTACACAATTCAATGGTTTTTAGTATATTCACAGACTTGTGCAACCAACACCAGAACCAATTTTAGAACATTTTCATCAACACAAGAGATAATCCCCCCCCCCATAAGCAGTCATTCCTCATTCCTGTCACCCCAGTCCCTGGTCACCACTGCTCTGCCTTCTGTCTCCATGGATTTACCTCTTTGGGTCATTTCATAGAAATGGAATCATTCAATATGTGGCCTATCGTGTCTGGCTTCTTTCAGTGAGACCATGCTTTCAAGGTTCAGCCATGCTGTAGTGTGTGTCAGTATTTCATTCCTTCTTTTTGTTTTTTTTAGTATTAGTTGTTTTGTTTGTTTGTTTGTTAGTTTGTTTGTACTGCAGGTTCTTATCAGTCATCAATTTTATACACATCAGTGTATACATGTCAATCCCAATCGCCCAATTCAGTACACCACCATCCCCACCCCACCACAGTTTTCCCCCCTTGGTGTCCATACGTTTGTTCTCTACATCTGTGTCTCAACTTCTGCCCTGCAAACTGGTTCATCTGTACCATTTTTCTAGGTTCCACATACATGTGTTCATATACAATATCTGTTTTTCTCTTTCTGACTTACTTCATTCTGTATGACAATCTCTAGATCCATCCACATCTCAACAAATGACTCAATTTCGTTCCTTTTTATGGCTGAGTAATATTCCATTGTATATATGTACCACATCTTCTTTATCCATTTGTCTGTTGATGGGCATTTAGGTTGCTTCCATGACCTGGCTATTGTAAATAGTGCTGCAATGAACATTGGGGTGCATGTGTCTTTTTGAATTATGGTTTTCTCTGGGTATATGCCCAGTAGTGGGATTGCTGGGTCGTGTGGTAATTCTATTTTTAGTTTTTAAAGGAACCTCTATACTGTTCTCCATAGTGCCTGTATCAATTTACATTCCCACCAACAGTGCAAGAGGGTTCCCTTTTCTCCACACCCTCTCCAGCTTTTGTTGTTTGTAGATTTTCTGATGATGCCCATTCTAACTGGTGTGAGGTGGTACCTCATTGTAGTTTTGATTGGCATTTCTCTAATAATTAATGATGTTGAACAGCTTTTCATGTGCTTCTTGGCCATCTGTATGTCTTCTTTGGAGAAATGTCTATTTAGGTCTTCTGCCCATTTTTGGATTGGGTTGTTTGTTTCTTTATCATTGAGCTGAATGAGCTGTTTTTAATTTAGCTGTTAAATTCGTTTGTATAGTTTCCTTATAGCATCCATTTCCCTTTGAATTTCTGTACTTATTTTATCTCTTCTCTTTTAAAGGCTTCACGTCCCTGCTTTTTAAAAGCTTGATTTATTCATAAAATTGTTTCTAGTGATATGATTTCTTCCAAGTCTTCAAAATGATGAGAAGAGAACTATCTAGATCTAGTGTGCCCACCTGTCATTGTCTGACTCATTGTTTTCTGGGGGTTGCAATCTCTGAAGCCACTTGACTAAGAGGAACTTTGGAGTGGGGTGGGGAACAATGTCTCACTACTTCAAAATAATAACTTACTATAGCAGAGAAATAGATGTGCTGTTTCGGGCTGATAAAGGTCTGAGTTTCTGATCTGCAAGCAAAGATGTCAGTGAGAAATTTTATATTCTTTATACTCAAGCAAGAATGTTTCCCTTCCCTTAGGTGAAAACCATATGCCAATGTCTCTTTCATATTCAAATTCTCGTTTCTGCTTCATATGTTTTTAATTAATGAAAATGCTCCCTATGGTCTGGCAATATGTTGACTGTCAGCCTTAGTTTTAGATGTAATTACAAATTATAATCATTTCCTGAGTTCCCATAGGTATTCCATTAGGAATTGGGCAAAACTGAATTACAGAAATCTAGCCAAATGTTATAACATGATGGTAAAAAAAAGTATTTCAGAATAAATATAGGATTTCCTTTACATATATAGCTTATAAAGTAGAGAAACCTTGCAAAACACAAAAGAAAGTTTAAGACATCATAGCAGATTACATCAGCAACACTTTTATTTAATAATTAAATCAGTAGTATATAATTTTAATAAAATATCTGAGATGCAGGTATTAATCCAGTGCTGTCCACACATTGTTAATGGCTTGCGCAGAGACTGAAACAGAGATTCTGAGATATATAGGAGAAACTGAAAAGAACGATAGGAATAATACTAAATCGTAATATGAAAATTGTAAAGAGGGACTTCAAAAATTAGAGGCTTCTAGACACCTCCCTTCATTCGTGGGGATTACTAGCAAATAAGAAAAGGATCTTTAATCCATGTTTTTATAGCTTTATAGAGGTGTGATTTTTATACAGTAAAATTCACCCATTTTGAGTGCACAGGTTGAAAACTTTTAGTAAATATATATAGTTATGCAGCTACAAGCATTTTCAAACTTAATAATAACATTTCCATCACGTCTCAAGAGTACCTGATATCCCTAACCAGTCAGTTAAAGCCTCCAGGACTGACCTCTGAGAACAACTGCTTGGTTTCCAGTCACTATAGTTTTACAGTTTTACCTTTCCTAGAATATTATATAAATGGAATCATACAGAATGTAAGCTTCTGTGACTGGCTTCTTTCACTTACATGATGTTTCTTAGATTTATCTGTATTGTTAGTGTTTTAGTAGTTTGTTCTTTCTTCATTGCTGAGCAATAGTTCATGGCATGGATATCTTACATTTTGTTTATCCATTCAGCAGTTTGTGGATGTGTGTTCTTTACAGTTTGAAGTTATTCTGAGTAATGCTGCTATAAATATTTGCATAAAGTTGATCAGCAGACACAAATGTTCATTTCTCTTGGGTAGTGGAATTGTTGGGTCATATGGTAAACTTATATTTGAGTTTTTAAGAAGCTGCCAACATGTTTTCCAAAGTGGCTGCACTGTTTCACATTCCAACTAACAAGACAGGAGAGTTTCAGTTTCTCCACAACTCGTCAACACTTGATAGCATCAGTTTTTTTTAGTTTTAGCTATCCTAAATGTGAGGAACACATTCAAAGGCAAAGCATGTTTGCATGTCTCTCCAAGCTTGCTTGGTTCCCTGGGGTATCACATACACATGTGTAGTTTATCAGTTAGCCAGGCATGCATGGAACATTTATTATCTGTTCTTCTACAATCTCTTGGCTCCCATTACCAAAATCCTCCTATAAATTCTTAGCTGCTCTGTAACCTACTTCACACTAAGCCCACTAAGAACACCCCAGTGATAGGTTTTAACTACTTAAGTGTAGGAGGGGTAGAAATGGCCGTATTGTAAGAAGGCTATAAGGTCACCATTATTTACCAAGGAAGCATCAGTTATTCCTGAGTAAACCTTCTCAAGTTGTTGTTGGCATTTGGTCAATTTCCTGTGCCTTGAAATTTTTTTTTAATCATTTTATTCAGTTTATTCTTCTCTTCATGGGGCGGGGGGGGGGAATTTTTCCCCCTGCCCTCCCCCTCTCTTACTACCGCTACCAGAAGTAGCATGATTAGTCCATTTTTGTGAAGAGGAAAAAAGCTGTATACACACACACACACACACACACACACACCCCAAAATGATGCTAAGTGCCATATTATATCTGCCTCAGCCAGGCTGTGTAGGTTCTGAAAAGCAGTGAGGCTGAGGCTAGGGAAGTAATGGAATTAGGCGTTTTCAGTGCATGACCACAGGACTTATACATACCTGGTCAGGTGAAAGAGTAGAGAAGTGTAAATCATAGCAAGAATAAGTTTTATCTTCAGCTTGGGAGAAGAGTCAAGAAGAATATGAAGAACAAAAATGTTGAATAATTTAGTTATCTGTGGATGTATTACATGTTATTTTAATGATAATGACGGTCTATTACTCTGTCGTTAGTCATGATTCTAATATAAAAGAAAATGACCAAAAGTAAAATTAAGAATAAAGAGAAATTTCCTTTGTTAAGTATTTGAACAGGCCAGAGGGAGAAGTTATAAAACTATCTTTTCCTTCAGCACGTTATGAGTAGAAAAAAATAAATTTCTGGCAAGGATTGTAATCGAATTAAGATAAACTTGACAAATACCTGATACTATTTCTAGGTGCAAATGACTATAAATTATATTAGGCTATAAATTGTGATAAGATTTTGGATAGCAGTACTTAGCAATTAATTATAATTGATACACAGTATACAAAGTACTACTATGATAATACTCGTTACAATTATTTCCTACCCTCTCTCAATTTATTAATATACAACACATTATGTATTAGAATTATTTAATTACTCAGGAACAAAAGAATGTATTATGTAGCCAGAATATGGATTTTAAGAGAAAAAAATTGCACGTAGGCAAAGCCTTATTATTATCACTACTTATATTATTATCTGCTGACTACCTCTTTTGTGCTCTAGCCACTGTATCCTGTACCTTTCATAAAACAACTCCACTGAGATAAGTGAATCTTCACGGGTAGCTTAAAAATGTCACTCTGTATCCTGAGTATTCTCAGAAGGGTAAATGTTGCATGTAGGTCTGACAAAGAAAAGAAAATTGTATGTGCAACACACAATTGTCCCTGATAATAGATGCCAGGAAATCTAAGTGAAGCCATTCTAAATGGGGCAGAATGATGACTCTCCCACCCACATTTTTGCAGTTCTTTGTTGATTAAGGCTGGAATTTTATTTTCTCATCTGTTTACAGATTTTTCATTTACTTTTATTAATAATAATACACCAAATTCCCAGTGCTTTATGTATTTTGAAATATATTCACTTGATTTCTTTGATCACAACAACTCTGCTATTATCCTCATCATACAGATGGCTTTCAGAGGAGTAAAGTAAGAAAATTAGTAAGTGCTTGTATTAGTCATGATTCTATCCAGTGGCCAAAAGTAAAATTAAGTAAAACCCAGAATTTGCTCTCAGGTATTTTTAAAAGCCAAATCAAATGTTTTTTTCCCATCTTGCATGCTGATGCAATCTCTAGAGAAGATGTTATTTCTTTTGTAGTCAGAAAAATGAAGGCCTTCAGAACTGTCAATGAGAGGTATCCCTTTTCTGGAAAGTATTGTTAGACACAGACACCCTAGCAAGACATGACCCTTGCTAAAGATTAGAAAAACTAAGTTCTGGCTAAACATCCACAATGAGGGGAGGTAATTTAGAAAATTTGCAAACTTTTAATTTGTTTCTGCAGTAGTTTATCTGTACCTAACGCCTTTACCAACGTCTAACTTGGTTATAATTTTCTCTCCGTGTATGTTTTTTCTCCTACTGAACTATAAAATTACTGGAGGTAGAGTTTATGTTATAAATTTTACAGAGTGCTTACCATAATGCTTTGTACACTACACTTCACAATAATTGTTTATTAAATGAATTAATTACACAACCCGATTCTTGTTTTCATATTATAATTACATTTCTTTGGTTTACTGACAAGAGCTATCAGTTTGCATAAGCTAAGGAAAAACCATACAATAGAGGGACAGACAATAATGAACCAATGTGGATGATATGTGGGAAAAAAATAGCGAAATCAAGGAAAAGAACTAAAGTAAGTTAGGGAGAACTGGGAGTTAGCAAGAGGAAGGATGAAGTTGTTCAGAAAAGGCTGGAAAAGGCACTGATTGGACTTGACCTTGGCTAGATAACAAAGAAAGGAACTCAGGAGAACGGGAACCTGATATAACTCCTACAGCAGTCAGCCTGGGAGAACATTTTCCTAAAAGAAAATTCAGAAAGAATAAGACTTCCTCACTGAACATGGAGGTGCATGGTATCACCAATGAGACTGCATAGAAGCCAAATGGAATAGAGATAAAAACCAACTCTCCTCAATTAAAACAGATGAAGATCCACTCTGTAGCTGTGACATAAGCCATATTGAATCAACACTGGAACAGGACTTCCCTGGTGGCACAGTGGTTAAGCATCCACCTGCCAGTGCAGGGGACATGGGTTCAAGCCCTGGTCCGGGAAGATCCCACATGCCGCGGAACAAGTAAGCCCATGTGCCACAACTACCGAGCCTGTGCTCTAGAGCCCTCGAGCCACAACTACTGAGGCCCGCGCACCCAGAGCCCGTGCTCCGCAACAAGAGAAGCCACCGCAGTGAGAAGCCCGCGCACCGCAACAAAGAGTAGCCCCCGCTTGCCGCAACTAGAGAAAGCCCGTGTGCAGCAATGAAGACCCAACACAGCCAAAAATAAATTAAAAATAAATAAATAAATTTATTAAAAAAAAAAAACACAACACCGGAACAGATGGCAAGAGCTACAATAAATGCATATGTACATACATACATAAAATTCCCCCAAAGATAAATAAATAAATTAATTAATCAATTAATTAATTTTTAAAACTAATTGCAAGAAATAAGAAAAAATCTAGTTAATAACAACAACTGCCAATCTAACAAAAAATATGTTTCATGTGCTTGAAAAAAGGAAAAAATGGTTCCTTTAAGAGCCAATCACAGAATTCCTATCAGGATGGCCTGGCATTTGTGGGGGAAACATCAACACTAAATAATAAAGATGAGGCCCCAGAATGTGAGAATGAAGGCAAATGAGCTAAGAAAGGGGGATGAAGATTCTAGGAGAGAGAATGACCCAGAGTAATTGTGGGAGGCCTGAACACTGGTAGGAGAAAGAATCAGAGAAAATTCCCTAGTGAGAAAAATGATGAAAGCTCTTAAACACAGGGACATCTCTCCTACACTTTTTAAGAAATTTGCTTTGCTATTTGGGGACGTAGCCCATCTCCATCACCACAAACCTTGCGTAAAATTTGCTAAATATAAGCATGAGTCAAAGGTACTTTGAGAAGTGAAATAAGAAGAAGCTATCCAGTTTGGGGGAGAGGGGGAGTTTGGGCAGGGGGTATAGAAAAATGTTATACAGGAAAGGAAAGGCAGATTAGAAGATTTTTAGTATAAGTAGGAGGTTAAAGTCAGAGGGAACTAGAGAAAAGTCGGACCCACCCCCTCTCTCCTTCTCTGAGACAGTTGAAGGGTACTTTATTTCCCACTATAAGATTGTGGTAGTTTGAGACAATCATATTTAAATCTTCATGGGCAAGTGGACTACCCTCACTCTGTGAATAAGGAGTCGGGAGATGCCTGGGAACGTACACCCCCTGGGGATAGTCTTCAACAGTGATGGGGGATAAATGCTCCAGCTCCTGTGTCCTGATCAGGACAAATGTAAGGGTTACTTACACTGTCTCCGGACTTTCCCAGTGGGATTGAGCCAGTAATGTCTTCTCTGAAACTTTGCTTGTTACCTTGCCCTGTTTGGCCTTCTTCATGTAACCTCTTCTTGAATAAACCCTTTTCACCAGAATCATTGTCTCAAGGTCTGTTTTGGGGAACTGAACATAAGACCAGAGGTTAAGGAGGGCTGTACAAGGGAGGGGCAGTTGAACACACCTGATCCTGAACTCTTGGTCCACGGCCTGTGTCATTTACATCCGGGTTACCCCTAGCCTCAAGCACAAGATCAGCATAAGGGGGAGTCTTCCGTGCAGGGCTGCTGAATGCATGAAAATGAATGAATACTGAAACCTGGCTGGAAACCGAAGGAGGGAAGACTTTGCCCCAGAGCATAACAGAGTAAGATAAGATGCAAAGCAGGGGAAATTATGTATATGGGTAGAATAGAGGACTTGTGAAAGGTAAATAGTTTGGGGCCTTTCTCATGTACACCACTGACTTTTTTTCTTAACTGATTTCTGTAGGACATTGACTAATGTCCCAAGCATCCTGAATGCTCAGGGAAGTTGGACAACTGTCTGGCACACTGACCCACCAAGATTCAGTCGTGTTCACCTCCAAACCTGTTAATGACATTTATAGTTGCTATTGTTATTCCAAAATATAATGAAATATTATGTGAACTGATGAAGCAGAGTTGAAGAAAGACACATGTTTCTATGAATACTTGGTTAAATGTTTTTGAAAAGACAGCAGAGAATAGCTTAAAAAATGCTGTCAAAGTAGGGATGGGGGAAACAACTATTAAAAAAAAACAAATCCAAGAAAAAATTAAAATCTGGGGGCTTCCCTGGTGGCGCAGTGGTTGAGAGTCTGCCTGCCAATGCAGGGGACACGGGTTCGAGCCCTGGTCTGGGAAGATCCCACATGCCGCGGAGCAACTAGGCCCGTGAGCCACAATTACTGAGCCTGTGCGACTGGAGCCTGTGCTACGCAACAAGAGAGGCCGCGATAGTGAGAGGCCCGCGCACCGCGATGAAGAGTGGCCCCCGCTTGCCGCAACTAGAGAGAAAACCCTCGCACAGAAACGAAGACCCAACGCAGCCATAAATAAATAAATAAATAAATATTAAAAAAAAAAATCTGGAAGGATGCTGCATTATACTGATACACAATGTATCCTTAGGTTCTCACTCTACTTTAAAGACATTAAAGCTGGACATGGTAGGTAAGGCGTTATGGATGCACTCTGACATGAAAGGTGAGTGAAAACCAAATAGTGTATCTATACTCAAAAGCCTTGGTTCTGGCTTAAAAGATTGACTGGAGGATGTACAAATGTGCATTTACTTAAAACAAAATGTTAACCATTTTAAAAAATGTACTGAACTTAACCAACTATTTGATTAAGAAAGCAGCTACCAAGTGAGTCCCAATTGTAATGAATATGAAGTCTTTTTTAAAACTATTAGGCCACACAAGGCTCCCAAGCCAAGGAAAAAAGTGAGCTAATGGAGACAGTAATTTGAAACAGTTAAATGAACACACTCTAGAGCCAGACTGGTCTAATCACTTGCTGGGCCTTTCCTTTACAGACATACCTTGGAGATATTGAAGGTTCAGTTCCAGACCGAATGTTTTGGTTTCCCAGTGCATATAAAAGTTATGTTTACACTATATTGTAATCTATTAAGTGTGCAATAGCAGATGTCTAAAAAAACAATGTATATACCTTAATTTAAAAATGCTTTATTGTTTAAAAATGCTAACCATCATCTGAGCTTTCAGTGAGTTGTAATCCTTTTGCTGGTGGAGGGTTCGAAATATTGCAAGAATTACAAAAATGTAACACAGAGACATGAAGGGAGCCAGTGTTGCTAGAAAAATGGCACCGATAGACCTGCTCAATGCAGGGTTGCCCAAACCTTCAATTTGTAAAAAGGACAATATCTATGAAGTGCAATAAAGCAAAACGCAATAAAATGAGGTATGCCTACACTGACACTGCCTTGTGCTTCAGACACATTGTTAGATTCAATTCTCCATCACTACCTTATTAGCAAAAGACTATATCACAGATAGTGAAATTCAGGCTCAGAGAGATTAATTGACTTGTCCTACATCACACAGCTAGTTGGATTTTGTTGAGGTGGCTGTTATTACTGCTGCTATTATTTTAGTCAGTGATAAATATACAACCGAAAATATAATGCGTGGTCAGAGTTGAGGAGGTAAGCAACCGAATCGTGTTTTGCTTTCCCAGAGTTTAAGTGAAATGTCTTCCTGAAACCACTCCAACCTCCTGTCCAGTAAGCTTTCAAATAAATTTTTTTATATATTTATTTATTTATTTGGCTGCGCCGGGTCTTAGCTGCGGCACGCAGGATCTTTAGTTGCGGCATGTAGGATCTAGTTCCCTGACCAGGGATCGAACCCAGGTCCTCTGCATTGGGAGCACGGAGCCTTAGCCACTGGACCACCAGGGAAGCCCCCCAATAATTCACCTTTATGTGGAAACAGAGAAGGGTAATGGACAGAGAAGCAGGCTTTTGAACAAGAACAGGTGGATTTGTGCTGATACTATCACACTACTTTGCGACTTTAGTAGAAGCTGAAGCTGCTGATTTTGTCACCAACACTCATTTTCCCATCCCCTTTTGCCTGATAAAAACCTGCTCCCTTTCTTTGGTCAGCCTCTCCTCTTTCTTTGGTCAGCCTCTTCCTCTTGCCCATTACTGTATAATGTCTTCCTGGACAAGTCCAAGGAATAGGCACATGGCCCACACCAGGCCCATCAGAGCTCTTCCCTGGAAGTTTCCACATGGGGGTACTGGTCGCTTTCTTCCCCCTCATATGTGAGAGCTTATCTGCAAAAGAGAGACCAAAAGGGATGAGCAGGGATGAATGGGGAACGAGGGCATGAGACAGCGCCCCCTGGTGGCATGGACAGTCCTTAGTTACCGTCCCCGAGGGCCTGGTTCCTGCAGGATTTCCTTGTGAACAGCTCTAGGATCTTTATCAGGTTGAGACCACCCCACCCTACCCTCCAAAGCCCCCTTTTCCTAAGCATGCCTATATTGAGTTCCTGTCTCTTGCAACTGAAAGAATCTTGAATAGTATTCTGACCTCCGGAGGATAAGTTATCACAGCTTTATCTTCATTTTCTATGAGGGTAAAGTAGGCAACTCACGGGGTTATTGAGGGCTAAATTAGATTATACATGGGAAACGCCTTCCACATAGTAAGTGCTCAATAAATAACAGCTATTTTCATTGTTGTTATTGTTAATGCTGAAAAGAAGGCTCTGAAAAAAAAACACACACAAAGGTCTCTATTATAATGTAAAACATTGACATTATCTAATTTATACTTTGGTTTCATGTGAATCTGGTCAAAATAAATCCATCACAGGAAGCTGTATCTCTTGGTGAGCAAGTACCACGTTTGGGGCTAAAATTTAAGGACCATACCCTGGAAATGGGAACTCAATTGACATGCTGCCCACAAGTGAGAAGCCATTGGGGATCCCATTAGCAAACCTCAAACAAGAGTCGTGGAAAAATCATCTTGGAGTGATACTTTGGGGCAGGCTTCACCTTCTATTGGAGGGGGTTTTATTTGGCTTTTTAACCAGGGACATGCTGTGGTGCAGTGGGATCAATTTAGTTTTAATTTGGAAGTGGCCTGACACACAATTCAATAAAATGTTGGTGATAAATCTTTGCTCTACTCCAAGACCCTGGAGGCTAATAGTGACATGCAATTACAGCTCTATCATATTTTGACAAATGCTTAGTGTTTAATCTCTGAGGAATCTGAAAAAATTGAGTCCCCTGAGTTTCCCAAGCCAGTTTCCAGTGTTGGAGGAGCCCTGTCTTATTCTGAGAAGTAGAGTCTCTCCGGGGAGGAATACGAACCCCGTGCATGCTGGGCCCTGCACTATATTCACTCATTTAATCCTCAAAATGCTATGATGTAGTTACTACATAACATTCCCATTCTACAGATAAGGAAACGGAGGCACTGAGGAGTTAAGCAACTTTTGCAGATTCACAAGCTAGTCAGATCCAGAGCTAGGATTCAAACCTAGGCAATCTGGTTTAGTTAGTTCATGTCATTATTTCCTACCCAGACCCACCCACTACTACAACAACCACTACTACTAACAATAATAATGCATAATAACAACAGTTCATTCATTTGGTGTTTACCACGTGCCAGGTACTTGCTAAGTGCTTCACAAGTGTTGTCTTAATTTACTCTTAACAGATGAGCTTTATTATTATTTCCATTTTACCAGTGAAGAACAGAAAGCTGAAAAGGATGTGGTGAAGCAAAGGGTAATAACTGGGGCCCTGATCAAGGGCTGGAGAAATCTTGCTTGAAGAATTAATATTTGAACTTCATTCTGGAGAGTGAGAATGAATTAACTAGGCAAAGGTAAGAGTGGGGTAAGGATGTTTCAAGTACGGACAAAGGCCCTATGTGGCATATTCCTGAAGGCAACTATTCCAGAGAAGGCACTGTGACCAGAGAGAAGAGACGGAGTGGTGAGAGTGAGATGTAGTTTAGTTTGTATCTTGAACTACAGGTAGTCATTGGAAAATTTCAAGTCAGAAAATAACATGATAGGGAAGGGTATACAGAGTGGTGGGAGACCAATTTGGGGGCTGCTGCAGCAGTCCTGGTGAAAGATGCTCACAGTCAAAACAGGTCCAGAGGGAGGGCAGGGAAATTGGGGGAAGTGAATGGACTTGAGAGCTATTTGGCTGGATATAAGTGATTGGGATCAGGAGGTGTCATAGTATGACAGGTTTCCCAGTTTGCACAACTGGTTGGAGAAAAGTCTCCCCCAGGTGATTCTCTCGCTGCTCATCCTCAGACTTAGGCTCCTGTGAAAATGGGGCTGTGAGTGGAATAGTGGAGGGTAAGCAAGGTGCACTGGGAAAGTGCTCTGGACTTGAGATATTTGTTCATACAAATCTTTTGGGCTGAATTAGATCAGTTGTATGTCCCACTCCCACTTTGAAAGCAGGAACCGTGAGATTAATAAAATCATTCAGGTTTTGCAAGCTGTGGTAGTCTCAGCACTTTGTCCTGGTGACTAGTGCTAGTGAATGAGTCTAATTCCAGAAACATCTACTCCCCACAAGAACCTTGGGTCTTAACTTTTTCCGCCTCTTTCCCCTCTGATACTCAGCCCATCACTTGTATGTTGCAACATTCACCATGCCCTGGCTACTGCCACTGGCCTCTGGTGGTCTACGTGATAATGCCAAGTTCTAAGAAGTCAAGGGCAATATTTTCTGTTTTCCTAAAATTATTTATGTTTTTTTTTCCTTATGCAGAAAAAGTTTAAGAAACATTTTGAGTTTAAATTGAGCTTAATTTTTCCTTCTGCTTGGTCTCCACATGTTTAGAAAATGTTTTTATGTTTTAGAAACCCAGGTTATAAGAAGAAATGACTAGTTAGTTCATGAGATTTGCCTCATTCTCTGGAAAAGCCTAGTTACTTACACAAATATGATCTTTTTAGAGGCATTCAGATCTTTTGTGATTTAATCTTAGGGTATAGATGGGGAGTGTAAGTGCAATAAACACCAGAACCACACGGAAGAGAAAGTCTTCTTGGAATTATCCATAATTTACTCCATAAACATTCATGGAATACCTACTTTGTACCTGGCATCAAAGATATAAATCTGAGTAAACAGTGTTTTTGAAAGTCAAGAAGGAATATTCCATCTCATGAGATGGGCACACCCAATTTGTTGTGACCCCTCCAGGACATCTCAGTGATAATCCACAGGGAACTGAGCTTTTGTGTGGGAAGTGGATGAGAGTATCAGAAAAAAGACTTAATCAGACAAGGAGAGTTTCAAATGGCCATGCTGGAATTGCTCTTTTTAAGGTTCCTTCTCAAAAATTCTTTGAATCAGAGTCCCAAACAGAACGAAATTTTGGCTGGGTTCAGGTTCAGATCAAAAGATATTTTGAATGCTGATTCAAAGGTATAGAAATAGATTTATTCCAGCTCAAACTGGTTCACTATTTTTGTTAAAAAAATGTTAAGTAGCTGAGTGGGGGGGAATGAACACTTGGGTTTGTTAGGAGGCTTTCAACAAGGCAGGGCACGCGAGTGGGTTTTGTAAGGCAGGTTGTGTCAATCCCTCGATGGGAATGCACACATCTAGAAAGAACACAAATGAAGGCAAGCACACTGCTTCTCAGGCTTGTTTTATTCCCAACAGACTTGAGAAGAAAGTAGAGAAAGCCTGCCAAATTAGCTGGCATAGAACATCAAAACTGGATGAGGAATTTTAAAAGGCTGAAAAGACTTTTAATCAGGAGGCAGTACCCTGAGGGAGATCAAAAGCCTGTTAGATACAATAGTTATGATGGAATTTAGTGCTAAAAGGGCCATTTGGATAATTAAAGCCTCGTATGTGACTTTTATTGCCTCCATCCTTATATGCCTCTGTCCTTGCAGATGAAGATGTGAGCAGGAATCCGGTTACAGGGCCTACACTAGCTGAGAGCAATGTGGTTTGAGGGAGAGGACATGTTGGCTACCCATTATAACCCGGAGGTTACAGCCTGGAAGCCCACAGGCCATATTTGACCTGAAGACAGGTATTTTTTGACCTGTATGGTGTTTAAGTTTCGCATGATGTGGTGAGACAAAAAATCCAGTTCTATGACTTCCCTTGAAAAACCAGACTGGAAACTCTGGTCCTTAACCTCCCTTATAGTAGCCGCTAGCTGGTTCTGAGTAACATCTGTCCCCTTTACACAGGACATGAAGACTCAGTTCACCACAAGCCTAGTGCTTGAATGATTACTTATTTTTAAAGTAATAGCCTCTATATCATTGTCTATATAAAAATGGGAAACTAAATGCTGAAAATTAAACAAAGAAGATCACACAATTTTTCTTGCGTGTGGTCCATGTCACCTGTCTGCATCATCCGCCTAGTCTCTGCTGCATTGATTCTGTCACTCCTGACATAGAAAATGCTTAGCCATGACCCTTGTTGGGATCGTTTTGAAGATGTTCATGAACAGCACCCTTCTAGAAAATAAAACCTGGTTTTATTTTTTAATATAGTTTTGCCGGAAAATGGATTGTTACCTTCCTAATTCCTTTTTGGTTTATTAATGTGAGATGACAGTGTGATGGGAAAGCATTAAATAAGAGCATTACATAAAGCTCCTAACTGCTCAGTAAATGACTATCAATTATGATCAAATGATTTTATATGCTAGCTCCAGATTTAGCCAAGATTTTATGACAATAAAATTAGGTAACCTGAAATATGTCAGGTGCAAGTGGGCTACATTATGTAGCCCCCTCAAGAATGGAAGAGAAATAGGATCGCTTGTTCAGAGGTTAATTAATAAAAGTAATGGATTAGAGCAAGGGTCAGCAAACTTTTTCTATAAACACCACTGAGTAAATATTTTAAGCTTTGCAGGCCACAGAGTCAGTGTCACAGCTTGTAGGCTGCTGCCCTTGTAGCAAGGAAGCAGCCACAGACAATACATAAATGAATGAGCATGGCTGTGTTCCTATAACACTGTGCTTATGGACACTGAAATTCGAATTTCATATAATTTCCACATGGAATAAAATATTCTTTTGATTTATTTTTCAACCATTAAAAAAAGTACAACTATTCTTAGTTCTTGGGTGGTACAAAGTCAGATGGCTGGCTGAAGTTGGCCTGTGGGCCATAGTTTGCCAACTCCTGCATTAAAACAGTAATATGAAAAGTCATAATAAAAACATTCTAGTTCACAGAGATAGACTTAAGGCTTTGTTATCTAAATAATCAGAAGCAAATAGAGAGTTAAAGAAGCAAATTTTAGCAGAGTAAATCCTCTCAATGTCTGACTGACCCCAAACCCATCTGGAAGGACTGGCCCCATCTGGAAATTGATATGTTGGACTAACACGGCCTGATGCTAATCAGTAGTCAAATCGTGCCAAACTCCCCTCACTCACCAAGAGTCCTCCTAAATATCATTTGGCTTTATTTTTTTCTACAGAGTTGCTTACAGGGCGGGAATGTACTGGTCAAGCAGACACAAATACCTATTTTGTTTGATAGCTATTTCTTATTGCAAAGGGATAAACTGTGATTCTGATTTACTCATCAGTCTTTTGTAAGTCCTTTTATTTTTTCTTTAAGCCTGAATCAGCATTTCCAAATCCAATTAACTTGGGGATATATATGAGAGGGTTCTTATGAGCCTACGTGGCTGAGGGCCAGGTCCTCAACACTGGTTAATTTATGAAGGTAATTTCACTTTAAAAGCCCTTTCTGTGTGGCCAGCCAGCCTCCCATAGTAAGTCTGGCACTCAAGCTAGGCTACATGTTCTGCATCCAAACTTCAAACTCTTTTTAGAAGGTTAGTGTGGGGATTCATTGGGTTATTACAAGTAAAGTAATAATGGCACATAGGAAGCGCTCAATTAGTGTTCGCTATTATGATGATCACGACTATGATTATTGACAGTTGCTGTCACTTTACCCTGGTATCTTAATTATACACATGAATAGGCCTCACTCCTTTTTTATGTTCCTGATATTAAAAGATTATAATTCATTTGAAGGGGTTGGTGGGATACGGCAAATTACATTAGACTGTCTTGGATTCTTTAATTTAAAACTACTCTGAAATAGCTCATCTTTCCGTACAGTGTCAAAAAGTGCTTTCTACTTATAATCAAGGTCACATTTAGCAGAAGAGGAAAGAGGACTTCAAATGCCTTGAGCACTTACTCTCTTCTAGAATCACTAGGCTTTAGAGTTTTTGAGAGTCCTGTAGGTTGGTATAACTATTCCCTCTGTATCAACAAGGAAAATGGTTGCTCAGAAAAGTGAAATCATTGTTTCTAAGGTCACAAAGCTGGGAAGCTGTGGCTCTAGGATTTAAATCAGAATCTCTCTCTCTCTTTTTAAACAGTAGCGTTCCATTTATGCATACATTCTTTGTGCTACAATTGTCATATAGATTACATCTAAATATGCTATAAACTCTACCATACGATGCTATAATTTTGCTCTAAACTACCATATGTTTTTTCAAAAAATAAAGAAAGGGAAAAACATAATGTTTGTGTTTACTTTCCCATAGCGACCATTTCTGATATGAATCTGAGTCTCTTTGGCTTCAAGCTTGAAGGCTGTCTGCTGCATGATGACAGGCAGCTCCATCAGATCCCCAAACTCTGATTTTCTGCTCTTTTGAGTGTAGACATTAGGCTACTCTAGGGCTTCCCTCGTGGCACAGTGGTTAAGCATCCGCCTGCCAATGCAGGGACACAGGTTCAAGCCCTGGTCTGGGAAGATCCCACATGCCGCGGAGCAACTAAGCCCGTGTGCCACAACTACTGAGCCTGCGCTCTAGAGCCCACGAGCCACAACTACTGAGCCCGCGTGCCACAACTACTGAAGCCCACGCACCTAGAGCCCATGCTCTGCAACAAGAGAAGCCACCGCAATGAGAAGCCTGTGCACCGCAACGAAGAGTAGCCCTGGCTCCCCGCAGCTAGAGAAAGCCCGTGTGCAGCAATGAAGACCCAAAGCAGCCAAAAATAAAATAAATAAAAATAAATAAATTTTTTAAAAAAAGACTACTCTACTATGGTATAAACCATAGCCTGTAGAAAGGGGCATAAAAAGAATGTTACCCCACAACTTTAAAACAATAATAGGAATAACTAATATTTACTTAGAGCTTATGATGTGCCAGGATTCCACTTAGTGCTTTGCAGGTTCTTTCTCATTTAATAGTATTACCATTAATAATAAGCAGGTAATATCATTAGGTCCAATTTGTAGATGAGGAAACTGAGAATTAGAGTGGTAATTTTCTCAGTATAAAAGAGCTCATCAGAGACTGAGCTGAGATTAAAATGCAGGTCTATCTGACTGCAGAGCCTATATTTTCACTAAGATACCTTAGTATTATATTATTTTGTGTTCTGTGGATGTGGTTACAATTATTACATTACCATGTGCTTATTCAAATCAATGAACGCAAGATTCATCTTACAATACTCTAAACAATATTCTAAAATTACCATATATTCACAAACGTAAGGTATCAATTATAAGGTGCTTCCAAGTTTTTCTGATAGAAAGATTCCCTCAAAGAGGTTTTCAGTTTTTAGCTTTTTTATATGCTTAAACTTTTGGATTATAGATTAAATAGTTAATTGCCTCATCATTTTCGGTCTGTCAACTCATTTATGCATACATATGCATATATATCTAAGTTACCATAGAAAATCATGGATTAATTTAGAAATATATATTTTTTTACTCTTGCACTTCATGGAATGATTTTGTTCAAATTTTTCACATGCATCTTTAACACCAGGGCTATATCCACATTAGAACTAGTTTTTGAGTCATCTAACATGGTTTTCCAGAACACATTATCTTTATTTCCATATAAGTAATTTGAGATATGGCCCATTTTGAGTTTTAGTTTGAGTATGATGCTTCCACTGTAAAAAATTTTCATAAGCCACAGGACTCATTTTTAAAACCTAGGAATTTGTTTTTGTCCTGTGATCTCTTTCACTTAATTGAACAATTAACTGTATTAAGTTTATGTTCCAAAAAATCTTTACAACAATATCTATCACTGGCAACAATAAAGGCAAATTCCAGGGCTGATTATTAAATCTATCAACATTATTTATCTTTTTCCTTTTTTATTTTGAAACAATAGCACACTTAGATGTATTAATCCTTACACGATTGATTGGAGGCTTAAATGAGATAGCATATGAAGATGTCTAGAGTGAGGGCCCTGCACATAGTAGGAACTTGCTTGTTGTTATTTCCACAAACCAATGTAGTTCATGCTACTGACGAAGGCAATATTCTGACTTCTGTCTTTCGTGGCTGTGGTACTTTTGACCCTGATGAAATCAGTTGATGGGTTATCTCCTTTATAACCAAAAGACTGTAAGAGGCAGTGCACTCAGCCAGCTTGGACGGCTGGCGCCTGCTGTTCCATCTACTTGCAATCTGGTCGCTACAACTTTTCTTCCCAAAAAAGGTCTTAAACTGCTCCTCTTGGTTTATTTCCCCATGATTCTCAATAATAATAATTAAAATGATGATAATAATAATTTTTCTGATTTGGGTAGAGAGATACAATCTACAGGCTACTTTACATGTGCTATAGTGTTTATATCTAACAATGAGGCTACAGCCATGGTATTATTATCTCTCATTTTCTACATGAGAAAATTGAGGTGCACAGAAGTTAGATAAGTTTCTCAGGTTCCCAAAGCTAGTACCAAACAGCTGTCATACAAACTCCTTTGTGTCCAAAAATGAGTCATGTTGGGCAAAACCTATGACAACAGCAGTTATATCCAATAATACTGTGCAATATACACACCCCTTCCCTTTTTCCACTGTCAAAATTAGGTGGAATGAAAATTAAAAGTTATAATTAAAATTATGTGCAATGGATTAAGGCAATGCTATCGACGTATAATTCTCTACATAGAAACAAGATACTGTGATGCCTAAAGAGCATGGTCTCTGAATCACAAGCAAGGGAAATTCTCCAGACAAACCCAATCAGGCCTTGCTGTCTGGGCCTCTGGCTTCTGAGCACTATTTCTCTATCAAAATACCCTTATCTTTGTCCATCCGCTTTCACTGTTGGGAAAACTTCTGTGTAGTCCTGAAGAACCCAACTCAAAAGTCAAGTCCTCTATCAAACCTTTCTCAATACCCCTGGATATATAGGTAAACGTCCCTTCTCTGTGCTACCATGGTCTGTGTGATCCCTGGGAGCTGGGACAAAAATTTATTTATAATTTGCCCTGTGCCTGACAGTGGTGGAGTTTCCGTGTAGTGGATATTTGATGGAGATTTCCCCAGGGTCAGCCATATGGTCTGGGGAAAACTTATCCACCCTCAGCTCCAGGGATGACCAGATTGTCTTTTAAAAAAATAATCAGTGTATCCGATATCCAGGCAACATGGTTTATCCTTGAAGGATCAGCGGGTTTATCCTTGAAGGATCAATTCAGGTCAACAAAATATAAGATATTAGCTAGAAGTTCCTAGAAGGGCTAGAAACTTCCTTGCTCTTTTGGGAGCGCCAAAGGAAAAGAGAGTTTCTTATCCTCTGGACTCCCAACCCTCTTAGGTAACCTCCAGACACTTCAAACTCAACACCAGCCAAGCAGAAGCCACCACTCTCTCACCTTGCTCCTCCTCCTGCCTTTCCTGTGTTTGTGAACTGTGCACAGATCACCCAGGCATTCTGGAACCTGCAAGTCATCATGGGTTCCTCCCTCTTTCTGACCCCATAACTCCTCAAACAGTGTCCTGTCACTTTTTTCCTCCTGAATACTCCTATAATTTCTCACTTTATTCTTTTAATCTACACTTCTCTTTCCCTACTTTGGGGCTTCATCATGTCTCTCTAGGACTATTTCAGAGCTTCATAACTGATCTCCTTTCTTCCAATCTAACTCCATTCAATCAGACCTCAACACTGCCTCCAGGTTCAGATCTGACTGTGATCCAGAGAAGCTCGGAATATTTCTGTGGGTCCCCATCAAATCCAGGACAAATCTCAGCTTTCTTAAAGTGGCAGGCAATTCTCTTCTTGATCTGGCCTCTCCTTACTTCCTCAGTCTCATCACTCCCCACCCCACCCCCCCGCTCCCTAATAATTTACACTCAAGCAATACTGAATCAGCATCATATTCTGTGATATGCTGTGTCTTCCATTTTTTTTAAAAGATTTTATTTATTTATTTGTTTGTTTATTTATTTATTTTTGGCTGCATTGAGTCTTCATTGCTGTGCGCGGGCTTTCTCTAGTTGCAGCGAGCAGGGGCTACTCTTCATTGCAGTTCGCGGGCTTCTCGTTGCGGTGGCTTCTCTTGTTGCGGAGCACAGGCTCTAGGCACGCAGGCTTCAGTAGTTGTGGCTCACGGGCTTAGTTGCTCTGCGGCATGTGGGATCTTCCCGGACCAGGGCTCAAACCCGTGTCTCCTGCATTGGCAGGCGGACTCTTGACCACTGAGCCAGCAGGGAAGCCCCTGTGTCTTCCATTTTTAATGCTTTCTTTCCCCATGGTCCATCTGGCTGACATATTCCCTTTTTTCCAAAAGTCAAAATCAAGTCAAGTATTGGCTTCTCTGTGAATCCTTCCTTGATGCTGCCCACAGGTGTGGGGTCTCCTCCTGCCCATGCATCATTTTATTACAACCTTGAGTATTCCCAAGTTTCTGCTCACTAAGGTCACCTTTCCTTTATAGTCAGCATTGCAACCCTCCACCATCTAACATCCTAAAATTCCCTGCAGGATAAACCATCATTTGTATTTCCACAGTTGGGTATGCATCCATTGTGGACAAGTCTTCCACTGCCTCTCGTCCTCATCACTGTCATAAGCTGATTTCCTAATCATCCTTCCTCCTTCTACAAAGATGTTGAAAGATGGAGTACAGTCTCATCTTCCATCTCAACTCCTGCTTTCATTCTCAGAGACATCAGGGTCTGTGCAGATGACCCAGTTAATCCCTTATCATCTTAATTCCTTTACCTCCTTATCACAAAGAACTTTCCATCACTTCATTTTAGCCTCACAATTTCAAGGGCACCTCCTGGACCTGTCATCAATATAAACTAAGCCACCCCTGAAATCACAAATGCCTAATCTAACCCTTTAACCACAACCTTGTAGTTTTGTGGCTCGGTTGTTTAAATTGCACAGTTTACAGTGTTCACCACCACTTTAACATTAGGCTCCAAAGTGCATGTAGCTCAGAAGCTGCATAAAAAATTTATTAGACTGTGGGAAGAAAATATTAGAACCTCAAGTTATGTTTAACCCATCATTTTGTATACACCTTATCGTGTATATACATGATGGCCTAGTAGAATAACTCATTAGAATAGTTTTACACACATAAATAAGAGCATGAACTCGGCCGCAAAACTCCATGAATTCAAATTCTGCGCCATTTACTTAAGGTGGGGACTTGAGAAAGTCACCTAACTACTCTACGCCTAGTTTTCTCATTAGTAAAATTGTATAGTAGTAGTTTGTACTTCATGAAGTTATTATGAAGTTACAAAGCTTGAGCAAGTTAATATTTGTAAAGCACCTAGCTCTGTACTGGAACGCAGTGAGTACATGTAAGTGTTAGGCAAACGTCCATGCATGTATGAAGGCTATGTGCCTAAATGTTTTAACTTATAAAGAGGACCGATTTACAAAGTATGAAGGCAATTCCTCTTATCCTTTCTTAACATCATTCTTCAGCCATACATTTTTTTTCTGTCTTCATTTTCCTCCATACCTAGTTTAGATTACACTACTCAGAGCTCCCTGCTCACTCTCCCCCATCATACTTGTCCTCACAAATCTAAAAATCTGGATGAACATTAAAAACTGCCACTGTTGGGTATGTACCCAAGAGGCCAGTATTACTGGAGAAAAATCACATACCTAGGAGGGCTGGCATCTCTCCATATTGATGATTACTAGCTCCAGATGGACATTCTGCCCTAAGTGTCCTACTCAGTACTTGCTGATCTGCCTCTTGCTCACTCATCAGTGACGTTTGATTTTACATCTCTTTATCTTCAAGCCTCCCAGCTTTCCTTTCCCTATTGTATTTTCAGTTTGCAAAACTTACCTCTTCTTTTACTGAAAACACTCGAACTCTTTAAAAGAGAATTTCTTCACTGTAAAATGAGCAGGTCTAGAGATCCATCCTATCTCTCCATATTTTCGCCTTCATAGTTTCTAGTGAGGAAGAGCTCTTTCTCCTCTTACACTTGAGGTCTGGAGCGCCTGCCCTGTTATCTGAGTACATCCCTTGTTCCTTTACTTCCCCCCTCTTTTTCCTTATACCACCAATCTCCCTACTGGACCATGCTCTAGAGAATCCAAATAAGCTTCAGTATTTACCATGTTAGAAACAAAAACAAACAAACAGAACCAGAAGAAAGAAGGAAAGAAAGAAAGAAAGAAAGAAAGAAAGAAAGAAAGAAAGAAAGAAAGAAAGAAAGAAAGAAAGAAAGAAGGAAGGAAGGAAGGAAGGAAGGAAGGAAGGAAGGAAGGAAGGAAGGAAGAAAGAAAAGAAAACAGAAACAATCTTGCGGTTCCACAATACCCTTCAGCTATTGCCCCATTTCTCTGATCCCCATTACAGTCAAAATTCTTAGAACCTCATCTTTCTACCTCTTTCCATTCATTCTTACAACAGCTCTATTCTGAATTTTGCTCATGACTATATTAAAATTGCTATTTTAAAGGTCAACGGGACTCTCCAAATTCAAAGCACATTTCCCTATCCCCATCATCCTTCACCTCCCAGCAAGATTCCACACCAATGACGACTCCTTATGGCTTCAATACTTTCTCT